>NC_137898.1:13482752-14682752 GCF_963455335.1 Martes martes
AGGAAACCTACAGGGGCATGTTGTAATTCAGGACTGCAACATAATCATTCTATTAAATTATGTGTGTTTGCTGTAACAGAGGGAAGACATGGGAGTGGAATTTGAATATAAAATATCATGAGTTAGATGGTAAGACATCATATATAATGGGCCTTCCAAGATATTTCCATAGATATGCATACCCTCCCTTTAAGATAAAATGGGATACTGAAGTTCTTACAACTGCCACACAGTAAAGCTTTATTCAGCATCTTGGGATTTGAAAACAATATCCCCAATCAAATAGTTGCTTAATTACTTCAGAACTGAATTTATATATTTGTAGGATCACTAGTCAGGCTTTTAAAAGCTTTAACAACCTACTCATTTCGTGTAATGGTGATTGGCAACTACGATCAATATCATCTAAGAGATTGTCTTCGTCCCATAGAAAGTGGTATAAACACTACACACACACACTTTAAAAATGTATTTTTGATTTCCATATTTATGCTTTATGAAGAATGTCTACCTTCTCATGATGTATTCTTTCATCTGTTTCCTGACATAACAAAATATATTAATTATGCTACATATTTCTCTTTTGGTAATTATGCTTTGCTAGAACTACATTTAAAGATCTAAAATTTTAAGGCACTCTTCTCCACCTTTAATTTAAAAGACATATTGCACATAAAACTTTATGGCTATCTGCATCTAACAGTTAAGGATTTTTCTATTTTTCTTATTCAATAACCTCTGTGTTTTAAGACCTGGAGGTATTGTACCCTGATCCATAAGCACTGTCTACCTTGTTGCCAGTGAATTTTCAAAGTGATTACACTGTCTTCTCTGCACATCTACCTTTTAATGTATCAGGGGAACAATTTTTTAACACGATATTTTCTATTTTGTTTTTTTAAGAATTTGTTTATTTATTTGAGAGAAGGTGAAAGAGAGAGAGAAGGCACATAGAGAGAGATGTAGAAGCAGACTCCCTGCTGAGCAGGGAGCCCAATGCCAAGCTTCATCCTAGCTCCCTAGGATCATGACCTGAACCAAAGGCAGACACTTAACCAACTGAGCCTCTCAGGTGTCCAATATTTTCTATTTTAAAATGTATTCTTCTCTGTCCTGCAGTGGGAATAAATAACTTCCTCTTAATATTTACAATCCTTTTAGAAATAAATTAGGATCATTTATAGATTAAGAAAATGAGGAACAAATTGAATTTTTGCCACCCTAAAGCTTATGTGACTAGAGAGTAACAAAGCCAAATTCAAATACAGGTACCCCAATTGTATCAGGGTTCTTTCTACTATTCTTCTTGGCTTCAATCCCAATAAAATGCCATCTTCCAAAAGTTATCTGTCATTAGAAGAGAAATCGTTCATTATAAAAATGCTAAATGAGCTGGAAACTCCAGTGCATCTTCTTTCTCAGAGATGTAATAAATTAAATTAGCCCCAATAGAAAATTTACATTTATTCCTTCCGAAGATTGTCTGTATTTTGAATTTCAGCAAACAAGCCAAGGAAGTTTGAGTGTTTTGAAAAAGAACACAGTTATTAGTCATTGCTTTCCCATGATTGAAACTGTGTAATCTCCTATCTTTTGTAACACTGTGATACAATGACTTATAAGAGATATTTATTTCTCTGATATATTTGGTCTTCATTCACAGTTCCAGAAAATGCTACAGAGACATGAAGGTGAAACGTGTCTTGTTATGTTAATGACATAACTTTTGGACCCCACCCTAGAGTGGGGGACTGGAAGCTGAATCAGCCAATGGCCAATGACTCAGTCATTGGCTCCTTAGTGAAGTTTCCATAAAGACCTAGGAGGACTCGGTTCTGGGAGCTTCCAGTGGGGGAGGGGAGGGAACTAAACATTACACTTAATTTAATTAAACTAGATCTGATTTTCTTCTTTTCATCCAGGTACACGAAAGACACATGGCCCAGAGAAACTGCACCCAGGTGACAGAATTTATTCTCATGGGCCTCACAGATGAACAGGAGTTGAAGATGCCACTCTTTGTAGTTTTCTTATCTATCTACCTTTTCACAGTAGTAGGCAACCTAGGTTTGATCTTAGTCATTAGAACAGACTCAAGACTCAACACACCCATGTACTTCTTTCTTAGCAACCTAGCTTTTGTCGATTTCTGTTACTCTTCTGTCATTACACCCAAAATGCTTGGAAACTTCGTATACAAACAAAATGTTATCTCCTTCAATGCATGTGCTGCTCAGTTAGGCTGTTTTCTAGCCTTCATGACCGCTGAGTGCTTGCTGCTGGCGTCCATGGCCTATGACCGCTATGTGGCCATTTGTAACCCTCTCCTCTACATGGTTGTAATGTCCCCAGGAATCTGCATTCAGCTTGTGGCTGTCCCCTACAGCTATAGCTTCCTGATGGCACTGTTTCATACCATCCTCACCTTTCGTCTCTCCTACTGTCACTCCAATATCATCAATCATTTCTATTGTGATGACATGCCTCTCCTCAGGCTAACCTGGTCAGACACTCACTCCAAACAGCTTTGGATCTTTGCCTGTGCTGGGATCATGTTCATTTCTTCCCTTCTGGTTGTCTTTGTCTCCTACATGTTTATTATTTCTGCCATCCTGAGGATGCGTTCAGCTGAGGGCAGGCGCAAGGCTTTTTCCACATGTGGCTCTCACGTGCTAGCAGTCACCATATTCTATGGGACCCTCATCTTTATGTACTTACAGCCAAGCTCAAACCATTCCCTGGACACAGACAAAATGGCCTCCGTCTTCTACACAGTGATCATTCCCATGTTGAACCCCTTAATCTACAGCCTCAGGAACAAGGAAGTGAAAGATGCCCTGAAGAAAATTATCATCAGTAGAAACCAGGTTTTTAAAATGTTCATGAAATTGAGGACGTGACTTGAATAAGTATGAATAGGCTTCTCTTCATGGTCTGGTTTTTCCTCTTAAAAAACTGTCAGAATGTCTATTTTTTAATGTGATTTCTGTATATCTGCTCACTATATAATGAAATTTTCAAAATATTTTCACTTAGAATGAGATTCTGGATGTAAAAATAACCATAACAATTTATACCCATTCTCTTATTTTAAATGGAAAGTGTATTAAAAATAATTAATTTTTGTTCCACAGGAAATAACTGATTTTCCCAATTCTCAAGTAAAAAATGCATAAAAAACCATTAATTTGGTATATAACTAGTTCCAGGCAGAACATGGACAAAAGTTCTGATCCCACCTTCCAAAATTCCCAGTTCAGAATTATCTGGCTACATTAACAATATCCCATGTGAAAAGCAAAGATGAGTACTGTAAATATTATTTTCGTAACATGCTAATTTCTTAAAAATATATGATAATACAAAACCGTTCCATACTATAATTTAACTAGCTGCCTTTATTAAAGAGAATAATAATATGTCCTAACTTAACTATCTGACTGTTTCAACACAACTTTCTACTGACCTGAAAGTCTGGCTTGGTCCCAAAAGACTCTTCAGTAAACTGATTTTTTTTAAGCCTATGAGATCACATATATTTTTTCCAATTATCTAAAATTTTAAAAAATAATAAGGTAATTCAGGGATTGCATCCCAAGGGCATCATCCATTCCAAATAAATTAACTCAAAACAATGGAAACATTATAGAACATTTTGCCAGTATCAAGAATCATATGAGTTATACTGGGCAAACCTTGGGTAAGTTGATCCTTATTAATCAAAGTCTAGCTTAAAACACAATGAACCCATTGGACAATGCAGCCTATGTGTGGGCTTTCACCAGTTTCTCAATTAAATGAGGACATATAGTGTTTGTTTTGGAGTCTTCTTAAAGATTAAACAATATGAAAGGGGTAACAGTAAATGGGTACTTGTAGATCATGTTCCGTCTTTCTATGAGCCTAAAGACCTGAGTTCTAGTTCCAGGTGTACTGACGAACTTGAGAGAGCAACTTATAAGTAAGTATTACCATACACAATTGATAACTGTGATATAGATAAATAGATGTACATTCATATTTATAGATAAGATGATTTATCTATACATAGATATACATAAGTGGATATAGATATGTATGTATATGTTTCAAATAAATCCAATGATCATTTTACAATTTTAAATTACATGGAAAATGGTTTTGAGTTTGCAACTCATGCTTACTAATAATTTTTTTTTCAATCTAGGGGTCATTTAAATGCTTAATGACAGAAAAGACTAAGATGTTATTAATAGCCAGAGAGAGAAGATCACATTTAAACTTTCCTTAGGTCAGTGTGCGCTTTTGATCTTACTTTGACAGATCATAGAGACACAGGCTGGCTGCTCTGACGACTTAGGATTCTCAACAGTTTCTTTCCTTCTCTTTTCTTTAAACACATTTACCTACTATTTGAACATTTCCGTGGCTCCCTGTTTTCTGACAGAACTCCTGCAGCAGGTTGTGAGTCTGTATGCTATATACCCGAAGTTTATTATTGATATCCTTGAATTCGCAATCTCCTGTCTTGGTGGCTGGTGCATTCTCTGTGCCTCAGCTGTGCCATTAAAAAGCACAGATTCCTTGGAGTCTAAAAGCCTGGGTCTCACATTGGCTGAATCAGAACACAATTTACTCCACTTACAAATTGTTCCTCAGTTTCCTCAGCAATAAGTGGGTGAAAACAATATCATCTGATGAATCTATTGTTTTAGGATTTAAAAAAGCAATGGATTAAAATAAAAATATTTCAGAGTAAAAGACTTTTTAAATTGACAATTTTTAGATTTCTTACTCTTAATTCTAAAATGTTGACCATTTAGGAAACCACCCAAGGTAAGATTTAAGAACTTCCAATTAAATGTGGAGATTTGACACACAATTTTAATACAAGAGAAAAACAGTTGTCATGATTTTCACTTCAAATTTGATGATTTTGTAAATGGGTTTTGTCCTCTTTGAGGAGAATTGTTTTTAATTTTTATTTTAAGATTATTTATTTATTTATTTATTTGACAGAGAGAGAGATCACAAGTAGGCAGAGAGGCAGGCAGAGAGAGGGGGAGAAGCAGGCTCCCTGCTGAGCAGAGAGCCCGATGTGGGGCTTGATCCCAGGACCCTGGGATCATGACCTGAGCTGAAGGCAGAGGCTTAACCCACTGAGCCACCCAGATGCCCCTGTTTTTAATTTTTTAACAAATTAGTCCACCTTTGCAACATATTACAGTGAAATATTGCCCCCCAAAATGTGGGGATTATGAAGTCATTTTTAGTGGTAATGATTAAGAACACTTCAAACACCCATATGGGCACCAGGTAAACACAAATTATAAGAATAACCAATGTGGAAAATTAAGTTATCAGTATTCATAGATGTGGAATGCACGGTAACATAGAAATGTACATCTCAGATTGAAATCAAGGGAGCCTGGGTGGCTCAGATGGTTAAGTTTCTACCTTCGGCTCAGGTCATGATCCCAGGGTCCTGGGATCCAGTCCTGCATTCGGCTCCCTGCTCAGTGGGGAGCCCACTTCTCCCTCTGCCTCTGCTGTTCCCCCTGCTTATGCTCTCTTTCTCTCTCTGTCAAATAAATGAATCTTTAAAAAGTGAAATTGAAATCAAGCTTGTTGAAGTAGAGTTAATACAAAATGTAAAGGATGATTACAATGAGTAAGGAGGAAAAGCCACAATACCACCTCATAGACACAACTACTGTTAACATTGTGGCATACATGGTTTGTGTATTTTCCCTCTGTGTATAAATGATCTATAGGACATAATGTGATGTGCATATATAGAAATCATTTATCACCAAATAACCTGTGTAGCATGCTGCTCTTTTCAACCTGCTATATTGTGAACATTTTTTAATATCAATAAATGTAGACTTATTTCAGCATTTGAATGACTACTTAATGTTTTACTGAGATGGTCAATAAATGAACAAATTTCAGAGTATATATAGACAACTTTCAGTTTGTGGTAGGTAAAAATGAAACCATTCATATACTTGCATGCTTTTATCATTTCTCTAATTGCTTAGCGTTAAAACCATTGTATTAATGGCAGGACTAATTTAAACAATTTTGATGCTTACTAGTATATCGTCTTCCAGAAAGATGAAGACAAATTTCACCTTCTTTGGATGTGCAAGGTTGTTTTTGTTTTCCTACACCTTTAGCAACCCTGGGTATTACCATTCTTTTAATTTGATCAATTTAGTGAACAACTTATTGTTAGCTAATCCTTTCATATTTTATAAAATGAACTTTTTCTTTTTGAAATTAATCAGTCTATTGAGAGATATTTATAGTTATAGATACAAATACATTGTAAAGAGAGACTCATTATTGATTCTAAGTGTTTCTCTAGCATATGGTATAATATAAATATGCATGTATTTTATTAAATAATATTTTATATGATTTTGCTTATAATACTAACCTACTTTTGTATAGAAGTACCACCAGTATCTCTCCTAATATTTTGTAAAAGATAAAAACTGTATTTATCTCAATTCCATGTTCAGTGGCTTTAAGTTTGTAGCCTGAAATCAGTGACAGTGGGAATATTTGCACCATAGAAATCAGAAAATCAACAGATGCTACAAATCAGCACTTTTTTTTGTGATAAACATTCACTGTCCTGACACAGATTCCCATTTTGTTTTAGATTCTGCAGTTTATAATATAGTTTACTATCTGTAACGATAAATAACTATCCATTACACTTTATTTTAAGAAATGTCTAGGCTGTTCTTGCAAGTGTATTTAGTAGATATACTTAGGGTTACCCAACATATATTACATTGTTGAATTAACTTATAAAAATTTTCTTCTTTCCTAAATACCATTCCAGTAATACATAATGTGAAACTATGAGTTTACTCAGCTTGAACATAAACAACAGGAACATATAAGGTCAAGAGTTTGTTAAGTTAAATATTAAATTAAACTCTAGGTGTTTATTACTTTAAATAGAATCTTAAAAATTGTATTTTCACACTTATTTGTGTTTTTGTTTTTTTTAATTTGTTTTTTATTTTTATTTTTTTTAAAGATTTTATTTAGTTATTTGACAGATAGATCATAAGTAGGCAGAGAGGCAGGCAAAGAGAGAGAGGGGGAAACAGACTCCCCACTGAGCAGAGATCCCGATGCGGGGCTTGTTCCCAGGACCCTGAGATCATGACCCGAGCCGAAGGCAGAGGTTTAACCCACTGAGCCACCCAGGTGCTTCTAATTTGTTTTTTAAAAGATTTTATTTATTTTATTTGAGAGTGAGAGATAGAGATAGAAATAGAAATGTTGAGAAAGAGAAAGCAGCAGAGGGAGAAGGAAAAGCAACTCCCTGTTGAACAGGGATAATGACACAGGACTCATTCCCTGGGATCCTGACCAGAGCCAAAGGCAGATGCTGAACTGACCGAGCCACCCAGGTGCCCTTATTTTCACATTTCTTTGAAGTTACATTCTTATTATAGCATCGTTTTCATTATATTGACTTTTAGCTGAAGACTTCCACAATCATAACAAATGTAATACCTCTCCACTGAAGTTACTGGTTTGGATGCCATAATACAATATCATGTACTTCATAAATAATATTTTTACCCCTTCTTTTAGTGCATGGCTAGCACACTGATAATGTCTAGTGATGATCATGATTGTTTTAATTCTCGATTGAGTTGGTTTGCTCAGTATTTAATCTTAATATATTACTGAAATGTGCCCCTATCTCTTTTATCACTAAAATATTATTCCTGCTATTGTTGTAATACTGGGTTTTCATTTTATATATGAGATTCCACATTTAATTCAAGACATTCTGTTTTCTTCATCAATCCCCCAGACCACTGAGCATGTTGGAATTTCTGCCTGAAGCAAATCCCTTCAAATCAAAAGCAGGCAATAATGAAACCCAAAAATGGCCCATAGGACCAGTGAGGATTATCTTTCCAATATGGTCACCGTAAAATAAGTGTGAGTTAAATTCTTAATCCAAGAAGTGGAAGATCATCCAGCATGGATATTCTAAAGAGAATGACATGAAATGGTTCTACACATCTTCCATGGCCGAGGGCAATAATTCAGAAATAACTGAATTCATCCTCTTGGGACTCACACAAAGTCTGGAGCTTCAAGCCCTACTTTTTGGGATCTTTCTAGTGATCTACATAATTAGTGTCATAGGTAATCTTGGGTTAATTATGCTAATTCATATCAGTTCTCAGCTTCACACACCTATGTATTTTTTCCTCAGCAACCTAGCTTTTGTGGATTTTTGCTATACCTCCTCTGTCACCCCTAACACCCTGGTGAACTTCTTCCAAGACATTAAGAGAATATCCTTACCTGCTTGTGCCACCCAATTGTGTTGCTTTATCATGTTCGTGGTTTGTGAAGTGTATATGCTCTCAGTCATGGCATATGATAGATATGTCGCCATTTGCAACCCTTTACTCTATACCATTACCATAAACAGAAGGGTCTGTATTCAAATGGTGGTTAGTACATACATGTATGGCTTTTCTGTTGGACTCCTACAGACAGTCCTTACATTCCACTTATCTTTTTGTGATTCAAATATAATAAATCACTTCTACTGTGATGACGTTCCCCTGGTTGGTCTGGCCTGCCATAAAACCCATTACAAAGATATCAAAGAACTGGTATTATTCACACTTGCTGGTTTCAATACCCTCTTCTCTCTTCTTATTGTCCTCATCTCCTACATATTCATTCTATTTGCCATTCTGAGGATTAATTCAGCTGAAGGCAGGCAAAAGGCATTCTCTACTTGTGCCTCCCACTTGACTTCCATCACTATATTTTATGGCACTATCATCTTCATGTATATGCAGCCAAAAACAAGCCATTCTCTGGATACCGACAAGATAGCTTCTGTTTTCTATATTGTGGTAATCCCCATGCTGAATCCTTTAATTTACAGCCTGAGGAACCAGGAAGTCAAAAATGCTTTGAAAAGAATTATGGAAAAGGTGTCTTCTAGTATAAAATAAATGATCTATCATCTAACCGAAAGCCCTCAGAGTTGGGATGCAAAAAAACAAAAACAAAGAAACAACATCAAAAAAACAGTCATCAAGATTTCTACATTAGCTTACCATTAGTAATATGCTTTCAAATGTTATAATAGTAAACAAATTCATATCAAAACACAGGATACATTAATTTTCTGATTTTATTTTCTATTATTGTGAGAATTCTAACTCTTGAAAATATTGAAAGACATGAAAATAAAATAAATTCAATTGCAAATAGAGGTTAAATTGTTCCATAGATCATTTAAAATCAGTCTCTTTTCCATAGAGGAGTTTTGACTTGAACACTCCAATTCATGAACTTGACCTTGGTAAAAACCATGCCTACTTTAGATCCTAAAGGAGCTTTTCTTTTTAATCTTTTTTTTTAATTTAATTTAATTTTTTTCAGTGATCCATAATTCATTGTTTATGCACCACACCCAGTGCTCCATGCATTATGTGCCCTCCTTAATACCCACCACTGAGCTCACCCAAGTTATTAATATTATCTATAAAAGACACACACACTCACAGTAAGACGAATCAAAAAAGAGTTGGTTCTAGTGACCTCACATGGACAATGGCATCAAAAACTGGTAGAACACCTAAAAGAAGACTAAAAGAGCAAGCTTAAATTTTACCAAATGAGACAAGTCCATCAGAGCAGAATAAGGTCTGTGGATTAAGTAATAGTGCTGCACCAATATTAATTTGTGGATTTTTGTAATAGTACTGTGGTCATTTAAGAACTCCCCTGTTTTTAGTAAATATACACTGTTGAGTATATGAGAATAAGGAAGCATTATGTCTCTGACCGATTATTAAACAGTTCAGGATAAAAGAATGTGATAAAATGTTAACGTCTGAGGAATCTAGGTGAAGGGTGTAGAGGAAGTCCTTGTAAAATGTTAGCTTCCATAATTGTGAAATTATGTCAAAATAAAAAGTTAAAATAAAAAATGTTCCTCAGCACTTATTATTCAAATTTAATGTTTGGGGTCCCTGCGTGGTTCAATGGGTTAAGTGTCGACTCTTGATTTTGGCTCAGGTCACGATCTTAGGGTCCCTAGATTGAGCTCCACGTGAGGTTCTGTACTCAGTAGGGAGTCTGCTTGATAGTCCCTCTCCATCTCCCTCTGCCCCTCCCCCCTCTAAAATAAAAAAAAAAAATAAATCTTTTAAAAAAGATTTAATGTTTTAGTTGATTAGTATATTTTAAACATTTTTCATTTTGGTGTCCTCAAATTCTTTGTTATCTTTAAAAAACTGTAACTTCATATAAACAATACAAGTTTTATTTGCTATGTTATTCTATAACTTTTATAAATAATACTTATATCTTCCTTAAGAAAATAAATAAATGAAACTACCCATTCATCTTCAATAAAACTTAATTTAACAAAATGAACTTTTGTTATATAAGGACTTATTACTAAAATTGTATTTTCACTTGTTACAAAATAAAACAGTATACCATGTCTTTTATAGGAAACTTTAAATTAGGAAGACCTGGGTGGCTCAGTCGTTAAGTCTGCCCTCAGCTCAGATCACGATTCCTGGGATGGAGCCCCAGATCAGGCTCCCTGCTTAGCAGGGAGTCTGCTTCTCTCTCCCTCTCCCTCTGCTCCTCTCCCTGCTTGTGCTCTCTCTCTCTCTCTCTCTCTCTCTGTTTCTCTCTCTCGTTCATGCTCTCTCTCTCTCAAATAAATAAATAAAATCTTTAAAAAAATAAGAAAACTTTAAATCAAAATTTTGTATAACAATTCTTAAAGTCACTGCATTTTGTTACTAACTTTATGATCCATACCTGGAGTAAACCCTGACACTGAGAGCAAACATTTGAAACACAGATTTCCGGTCACCTCAATGTTAGAAGCAGGCAGATTCTACTGGGCTGGCATCATCAATGCCAGGTACTCCAAGAACTAGTTTTCTCAACAGTTCATCATGCTACTAGAAGCTCATGCTGGTGATCTATAAAGAAGAAAGCCAATTGTGAAATAAAATTCAAGAATGTTTTACAATAAGACCCTTTGTTTGAAGACACAATTCCCAGCAGTGTAAAAAGGAACTAACAAATTTAATTTCTTTACCCTTGATCATAGCCAAAAGGCTGAGAAGTGATCCTTTTATTTCTTTAATGCTCATTTTATAAATATTTTTTGATAACATAATACTTTTTCAGACATTCTGTTGAATGCTGAAACATTCCAAAAGTCCAATTTGTTCTCCAAGGCTTATTTATGTGATCTAAATTCTTTGGATCTCATTTCTTATTTATAAATGACAGCTAATTCATTGATCTCCATCTCGCTTTCTTTCATTGATTCATTCAGCCAAAAATTATTAAAAGTATCATTTCACTAAAAATGTATATTTTTTTTCCTAGTAGAGGCTTAGAGGTCAAAAAAGCCAAGTTTGTATATAAAGGAGGAAGGGAAATACCATCGAGTCAATAGTCTTTTCCAAGTTAAATATAAAACACTGAGAGATACCAATTCTCATGAGGATTTCAAAACACAAAAATTTGACTACATGAGGGGAAATAAATACCATAATACACTGCTGATAGAAAAATCATGTAATGCCTACGTAGGGATATGTAGCAATACCTAGTAAAATTACAATAGCCAACAAACCCACTTCTTAGAAACTATCCCAATAAATACTAGCACAAAATGCAAAATAACACATGTGCAAAGTTATTTGCTGGAATATTATTTATATTAGTAACATATTGACACCCAAAAGCCCCGTGGTAAGCACAGCTGTTCTAGAAATGGGGACGATTTCAAGTGTGCTACATGACGAGTATCAGAATATAATATTAAATCAGAAAGATATTAAAAAGGAAAAAAGAAAAATTCGATGTGAAAGAAAGCAAAAAAGAAAAAGAAAAAAGGATACTTCACATAAAACAAGAAAAAAGGATGATTAAAGAGATGTACATGTGGAGCGCACGGGTGGCGCTCTGAAATGCCTTCTCTTGATTTTCAACTCAGGTCATGATATCAGGGTTGTGAGATCCAGACCCCTGTGGGGTTCCGTCCTGAGCATGGAGCCTGCTTAAGATTCTCTCTCTCTCTCCCTCTGCTTTTCTCATCCCTCTCTTTCTTTCAAAGAAAGAAAGAAGAAAAAAAAATATGTAAAAAATATATGTACGTGTATTTTATTACATCTGATTTTTAAAAAAGAAAACACATTAAGAGGACACGTAGAAATGAACAAAAGTCGTTCCCTACAGGGAAGGCAGGGGATGAAGTGGGTCCTGACAGGTACGGAAGACAGTCTTCTTTTGAATATATTTTGTTATGCATTTTGATTTTAGAATCATAACGAAGTTTTAAGGAATTAAAAAGAAAAGTAAGCCAAAAGTGGGGAAAAAAAAGACTTCATTTTAGAAACCTTCGAGTGCATCTCATTTTATTCAAATGAAAGGCAAAGGCTTTACATTGATCCACAAACCTCTGAATGATGTGGCCGTGTCAACTCTCAGACTTCATCTCCTTCTCTTCCCTTTTCTTTGCTCTGACCTCCTTCTGCCTAAGATAACAGCATATTTCCAGCACAGGTTTTTGTTTGTTTGCTTGTTTGTTTTTTTATCAAAAGGACAAATGTTTTTATAGACATTCTTTCAGGAAAGATGCATGAACAGAAAATAGGCATATGAAAAGGTGCTCAGCATCATCAGTCATCAGAAAAATGCAAATCAAAGCCAAAATGAGATACTACTTCATACCTCATGTGTTTTCTGTTCTGCATAGCTGGTGCTGAGGCTGAACAGCCACACCAGCCAGCCTCACCAGCCCTGTGAACACTACTGGTTTTCATCTAAAGCAAATTTAGATAAAGCGGTTGATCCAATACTGTGGAGTGATTACAAGGTATCAAGTGCCCTACGATTTGTTTGCACTCAGTTTTCTAGAGATGGAAGAAGAAAATCAACATTCTTTTAAATTCATCTTTGCTGTTGAATTGAAATGTCAATCATAACAACAGTTTGAAACATTAATATCAGACGAAGGCTTTCGATGTTGCTCCTTGGGAAACTGATTTTTGTCCAGTGTTTTCCAAAAGCTGCTACTAAATCCAAGGCCCACAAACTGAGCATTTATTTTAAATAAATTCATAATTTTAATATGAAACCAATGTGATAAAATTTAAAGCAGATATAACAAACAATTAAAGCACAAATAGCAATTAATCAAATTGTCTTCCCAAAAGAGGTAATTAAAATGCTCTTTTACCTTAGATTCTTCCATTAAGTAATAGCCCAGAAGGTGATCTACCATTTCAAGGGAAATAACTTGGTCCCCAAACACTAAATACCAAATAACTACCTGTTTTGAATATATATAATAATGTCGCTTTTCAGTGTTTGTTAAAAATAATGTAATACCCTAAAAAAAATTTCCTGAGGGACCATACACACACAATACAAATTGTCTCATAATACCTGGGTAATTTTAAATGTTACTGGCTTCGCAAAGATTCCTTTCAGGTGCAGTACAGACTACTTAGGGGTTTGTAGTTCCACTGAATGACTGTCTATTGAATATTGAAAGATATAAAACCCTAGGAAAAATATGAAATACCTGTGACACTATTTGATGAATATCAAAAGAGAGCAGCCTGATCTGAGATGCTGGAACTAGATTTTCTAGAGTTATTTCAGCCATGTTAAAGACCTTAGAATTTCATCTTGAGAGCTATGGGAAGTCACTGAATGATTATATCATAAAAATGACATCCACATCTCTAAAAGTTCATATAAGCTAAAACGTGAGAAACAGAAAGATATCGGAAAGACTGGAATCAAGATTAAAAATGAGGGGTCAGTTGCAAACAAAACAAAACAAAAAGTCATTGTGATTGGGATCAAGGAAACAATAGAAGTGAACAGATCTGAAAAGGATGTCAAGTATGAACGAAATACTGGGAGCAAATTGAATATTACAACAGGGAACAGGAAAGCAAAGTAAAAGATTAGTCTCTGATTTGGAAAACTGAATGGATAATGGCACTGCTCCTTGAAGACGTAAAATATATACTCCAGGTTTTGAGCGTTAGGTCCAATGTACAGAGACTTAATGTAAGTTTAATGTAAGTTCTTTTCTGTATGTGATACTCTTGCATATGTATCTTCAGCATATAGATGCCTATTTAGGATTTAGGATCGGTCAAAATCACCAACAAGAAAGTTAAAAGGGAAAGTATGGGGGTCTTTGGAGAGAGCTTGAAGAACATGTTGTCTAAAGCAGAGGTAATAGAAGCAGAGCCTCCAAGATAGAAAATCAAAATGGACACATAGTAAACTCAGAGACTGTTCTGTTCTGGGAACCGAAGGTGTATTCAATAGAGTTTAATGCTACCAAGTTGTCAAAAAAAGGGGACTTTCTTGGATTTAGGAGTAGGGAAGTTGGCAGTAAACTTGGTGAGGGGATTTCTTGGTTTAATGGGAAAAGCAGGTAGGTTATACCTGGTTAAGTCATAAATATGATTGAAAAATTGGGGGTAGGTGCCTGTTCTAAGATGTTTGATTGAAAGTGCTGAAGGGAAGGGGTGCCTGGGTGGCTCAGTGGGTTAAGTGTCTGCCTTCGGCTCAGGTCTTGATCCTGTGGTCCTGGGGTTGACCCACATGTCAGGATCGCTGCTTCGTGGGGACCCTGCTCCTACCTCTGCCTGCAGCTTCCCCTACTTTTGCGCTCGCTCGCTCTCTCTCTGTCAAATATATATATATATATATATATATATATATATATATTTTAAGTGCTGAAGGGGAGAGAAAAGATAAAAGTAGTAACCAAGATAAGGTTTCCATGGATACATTAATCAAAATTTAAGTGGGGAAAGTGCTTTTTATATTTTGCTATATTTTACCTGTCTTGACTGTCTGTGTCCTGACCGTATGAAATAACATGAGACAATGTAGTGAGAAAGGAAAATCAAGTTAACTCACCCTCCGCTGTGCTGAAGAAAGGAAGGGAGATGATTTCAATTCTGCCAGCTTTCGTGCATTCAGAATACAGCGTAGGTTTATGGAAATGTTCTGACACCTGTAACTGTCCTAAATGCTGCTTCAATTCTATTCATTTTGGACCATTTAGAGACGTGAAGAAAGAAGGTAAAATAATGTCTCCTAATCACTGAAAGCTGTTTTACAATCTGGGAAATCATTCTCTAGTGTGCATTTTGCCAAAAGACAAAGCCAGAAAAATCACAGTCTTAGTTTTCCTTAGTATTAATAGTATATGTGTATTTTTAAAAAGTGGAGATAAGTAAAAAGAAGAAAATTGCAAATTATACCAAACAGGATGTCTAAAAATAGTACTAATAGTTTGATTTTAACTTTCATTTTATATTTTCTACCTTGATTTTGGTAACTCTTAATATTCTGATGAAATGATGAAATTGTAATAATTTTATGAGATACAGCTTAAGAAATCATTTTGATATATGTTGTCAAGGCCACTTGCAGTCTTCACGTTCCTTTTTATTTCTTTATATTTAAAGAAAAGTACAACATAGACTGTGCCATTTTACTGATTATAAAAACTTAATTGAAATACTCTTTCTTCTTCTTCAGCATCTCAGTGAATTTTATATCGTGGAATTTCTGCCTGGACCAAATCCTTTCACGCTAAAAGCATAAGCGAAATCCACACATAATTCAGAACGCTTATCAAGATTCTCCTCTGGCTGAATTTAACGTAACACCCTGGCTCTCCAGGGCTAACTTCTCACATTGAATTGATTAATCCTAACAGAGTGAAGTTTATTAAGAGTGTGTCCCCTAGAGGAGTTTATTGTAGATTTGTCGTTCATCATTTATTGTTCATCTATTTCATGGCAAAAGGCAATCATTCGGCAGTCACTGAGTTTATCCTCTTGGGCCTCACAGATAACCTTGCTTCAGGCCACTCTCTTTTGTGTTTTCCTATTGATTTACTTAGTTACTGTCTTGGGTAATCTTGGTCTGATCGTGCTCATCCAAATCAGTCCCCAACTTCACACTCCTATGTATTTTTTCCTCTGTCATCTGGCTTTTGTTGATTTTTATGGTACCTCTGCCATCACTCCGAACACGCTTGTGAACTCTTTACGAGAAATTAAAAGCATGCCATTTTATGCATGTGCCACTCAAGTGGGCTGCTTTATCACATTTTCAGTCTGGGAATTATTCATGCTGTCTGTCATGGCCTATGATCGGTATGTGGCCATCTGCAACCCTTTACTCTACATCTTTCTCATGCCCAGGAAACTCTGCATCCAATTGGTCACTAGCTCTTACATTTACGCATTCACCGTGGGGCTCATACAAGCAGTGGCTACGTTCCACATGTCCTTCTGTGACTCTAATGTGGTCAACCAGTTCTACTGTGATGATGTTCCCTTAATTGCTCTGGCCTGCTCTGACACCCAAGTCAAAGAGCTGATGTTGTTCATCATTGCTGGGTTCAATGTGTTCTGTTCTCTTATCACTGTTCTCCTATCCTATGTGTTCATTGTCTTCGCCATCTTAAAGATCCATTCTGCTGCAGGAAGACAAAAAGCCTTTTCTACCTGTGCTTCTCACCTGTTTTCTATTACTATATATTATGGGACCCTCAGTTTTATGTACCTACGCCCTAAGTCAAGCCACTCACTGGATAAAGACAAATTTGCCTCAGTATTCTATGCAGTGGTGATTCCCATGTTAAAACCTTTAATCTATAGCTTGAGGAATCAGGAAGTAAAAAACGCTTTCAAGAAAATTTTTGAAAAGGTATATTCTAGTAATCAATAATGAGGTGCATTTTTTTTAAAGAAATACTGGAAGTTAGGAATTTAAATGAAAGCTTATACATGGTACAGTGCCAGTAAGTGTTGAAACCTTTGTTCTCTGAACCTCAGTTCCCTGATCACTATCTCCTTGAAAAAATAGATATTTTCTTGGTTTTGCTTTCATGTTTGTAGTAGATATTTTATAAATGCTTATTTGTTTAATTGTTGAATTATAAAAAAGAGATAAAAACCATCCATTCTGTTTTTCCAGGAGCTGTTTCAATAATAGAGATGAAGAACAAATCAACTTAATAGCATAACTTTATCTTCTTTCACTGTGATGTTGAAAATTTTAGATGGTCTTGCAGGACATCAACTATGTAAATACCAGATAGGATTATCTTCCATAGTTGAACCGGAGTAAAAGATAACAAGGTGCTTGTTTGAAGGGTTTTGGTTTAAAAATGCCTGAAAAAGTGACCTTGCTCTTTACTTTAAATGTCCCTATTGATAGGGTTAAGCATTTTTTTTAAAGACTTTATTTTATTATAACTATGTTAACATATCATAATCATCCAAAGTCCATAGTTCTCCTTAGTGTTCACTCTTGATGTTGTACATTGTATGGGTTGGGAAAATGTACAATGACTTATAGCCATCATTGTAATATTATACAGAGTACTTTCATTGCCCTAAAAATCTTCTGTGCTTTACTTGTTCACCTGTCCTCGACCGTTCCCACCCCTGGCAACTGCTGAATTTTTTACTGCCTCCATTCTTTTCTAGAGTGTCATAGAGTTAGAATCATATGTATGTGGCCTTTTCAGATGGGCTTTTTTCAATTGGTGATCATGTAAGTTTCCTTCCTGTCTTTTCATGGCTTGATAGCTCATTTCCTTTTAGTACTGAAACATTTGACTGTCTGAATAAACCATAGTTTATTGATCCATTCACCTACCAAATGACATCTTAGTTGCTTCCAAGTTTTGACAATTATGAATAAAGCAGCTATAAACATCAGTGTGCAAGTTTCTGTGTGGATTTAAGTTCTCAGCTCCTTTGCTTAAATACCAATGAACACAATTGCTGGGTCATGTGGTAAGAGTACACTTAGTTTTGTAAGCAACTGCCAAGCTTTCTTGCTGCACATTTTAACATGATCGTTCAAACACTACCCCTTCTATATTTCCCTCCCATTCAGCCAGGACTTTAGCTGCACCAATTACCCTTGAATGGAGTGACACAAGCCTTATTCCACATGGTTACTGAGAATCTAATTGCCTTGTCCTTGTTAATGTATATGTTTTGCAGTTGCCCATTGACAGTGGCATTGTCACTGAGCAAGAAAGTTCAAAAGATACTCTGTGAATTCCTGTATTCCAGCCCATTTGTGCATTGGCACTCCTAATTTCTTATGTTAATTAAAACTGACTGCCTTAGTCGCCACACTAATTCATTCTTTGCCTTCTGGTCCATAAGCGTGAAGTTGTCACAGATTCCATTTTGTTAAAACACTAATTAAGACTCTGGTAGAAATATTTGCCTTCTGGAACTCCAAACCTGTAACTCAGAATAGCCTAATATTGTAGGAAGAGGAGATACAAATTCAGAAATTGGGTCACAGGATGGAATTATGAGAAGTATCCTACTACCATCCTTCAGGACAACCTTGTAAGTTGGAATGTAATGAGGCACAAGTCCACTTATGACTAATTCCTACATAACATGGCAGCCTTTCTTTGCACTTGGCCCAAATTTTATTTAGAACTTCTCCAGTGGGACCTCTAACCCATGAAACCAAAGCATAGATTGGCAGGAGTCTGTGGAGCAGAGATAAAAAATACAAAAACCTGGATCACTTGTTCATGTAAATTGTTAGTGCCATTTCAACACAATTTAACCAGGTTATAAATGAATTACTTCCATCTTCAATGGATTGCTATTGTGCCAGCCCCAAATTGTGAGTTGGTGAACCTATAACATATTATTGGTAACTGATGCTGAGTTTTCACTTGGTGTCTTTTCATTCAGGAGCATTTAGTTTCTACTGGGGTACAGTAGAACATGGAAAGCTATTTTATTTCTTAATCAGAAGGTCTGGCTTTGCTCCAAGGTCCCTGTGGTGATGTGGATTTGAGCTTTCAAGGACCCAAGCATCATTGTTTCCAATACAGATATCTCCAAAATCATTGGATCAGTTGCAGAGTCTACTCTTTCCCTGGAACTGAATCAAATTGGGTATTCTTCTGTAATATCCAGCAAATGACTCAGAGCTACAATCTCAAGCATGACATATGCTCCCTGGTAAGTCCAAAGCGTCCCCAAAAGTGCTGTACACATTTCTGAGTTGCTGACAGTTTGTGGCACAGTGATGTGTCCTTTACATTGGAGGGTATGGGAATGCAAAGAGTACTACTTAAAACTCAACTTAAAGAAAATGTACTGAGGAAACTACTCTACTCTGAATATTTGTGTATTGAATAATCCCCCTAATTTTTGACTCCTGTATGTTACTAAGGCATCAAAGGATCTTGCCACTCACGGTTCACCAGGTATAATTAGCAAGATTCTATCAATACAGTAATCTTACATTATGTTTTGTGAAATGTCAAGATGATAAAATCCCCAATGGACATTTTTTTTATCTTTATTGGGATATAATTGACAAGCATAAATCATATATATTTAAGGAGTACAACTTTATGGTTTAAATTATATATATACGTTGTGAAATAATTGTGACAAGCTAATGAATATATCTATCATCTCACATAATTACCATTTCCTTCCTTCCTTCCTTCCTTTCTGTCATAAGAACACTTAAGATCTACCTTCTTAGCAAATTGCAAGTACACACTATGGTACTATTAACTATAGTCACATTGCTCTACTTTGTATCTCCAGAGCATATGCATCTTGCATAACTAGAACTTTGCATCAACATTTCCCTCATTTCTTCTTCCACCTCCAACCCTTGTCAACTATTCTACTTTCTAAGTTAGATCATGCAGCATTTGTCCTTCCGTGTCTAACTTATTTCACTTAGCATAACATCCTCCCAGTACATGAAAAAATTTTGGAAGTAAAGCATTTATATATCCTTGAAGAAGACTGCTCTAAAGTAATTTATGGTAAAGAAACTAAGGCTCTTCATTGATCCATATTATCAGATGCATTTTCTCAAGTTAAACAATTGTATTCACCTTGTATGTGTGCATTATCCCCATTTTATAAATAACTGAATTTTAAAGACAGTAAGTGACTTGCTCAAGAGCACACACCTTGTATGTGGCAAAGTTAGAATTTGGGGCCAATGCTTCTGAATTCAAAACGGATGGGTTTTAATACTCTAAGACATTAATGATACAGTGTGTCATATTTTTTTATATGTTTGTTCTATTTAAGTGCCTTGAGACAGATTTGGAAAGACCATAGTTGTGGTAGGTTACTACCAAATAATCCACACAAATCCCTAAGTCTATATTCACACACTTGTACAGTTCCTCTCTTATGGACAGTGGCTCTGTGACTTGCTTTATAAAATAAAATGTTCAAAAGTGATGTTACACAGTAAATTTCTAAGGCTTGACTCTTTTTCTCCATTGGAGTGCTAAACGTTAGACCCGACCACCATATTTATGGACACCCAAGCTAGATACCTGGAAACATCACTTGCATAAAAGAAAGTATTCCAGCTGACAGCCTCACCAAGTGTCAGTTGTGATCAAGATTATCTTGGGTCACACATCCTACTGCCCAACTTCCAGCACATGAAGACGGATTGTCTAGTTAAGTCACAGATTCATGAGAGATAATAAATCATGGTTGCTTTAGGCCACGAGGCTTTGGGGGTCTTTTGTTTTTTTTTTTTTTTTGTTTTTTATATTGCAACAGATAGTTGGAACAATAAATCACAAAAAGAATTGCAATTTAAAAAAATTAAAGGTTTTATTTATTTATTCATAAGAGACAGTGAGAGAGAGGGGGAGGCAGAGGCAGAGGGAGAAGCAGTCACCCCACAGAGTAGGGAGCCAAACATGGACCCAATCCCAGGACACAATCCCAGGACTCTGGTATCAGGACCTGGAGCCAGAGGCAGACACTTAATCAACTGAGTCACCCAGGCACCCAAGAATTGCAATTTTTAAAGATTAAATTGGTTCTGAGTTGCCTGGGTGGCTCAGTTGGTTAAGCATCCAACTCTTGATTTCTGCTCAAGTCATGATCTCAGGGCTGTGAGATGGAGCCCCAAGTCAGGCTTCATGTTGGTTGTTCTTGGAGCCTGTTAAGATTCTCTCTCTTCTTCCTCTCTCTCTTCCTCTCCAACCTCTCCTTCTAAAAAAAAAAAAAAAAAAAAAAAAAAAAAAAAAAAAATTAAATTAGTTCTAATAATTAATCCTAAAAACAGATTTTATGATTTTGACAGAAGGATAAAGTTAAAATTTCTTTTTTATTTTTTTATTAAAATATAATGTATTATTTGTTTCAGGGATCTAGGTCTATGATTCTTCAGTCTTCTTACAACACATACTTTCCCCAATGTCCATCACCCATTCACCCTCCCCTCCAGCAACCTTCAGGTTTTTCCTAAGAATAGGAGTCTCCTATGGTTTTTCTCCATTTCTGGTTTTGTCTTGTTTCATTTTTTCCTCTCTTTCCCTGTGATCTAAAACAATTGATGAACATTCTCAGAGGTCCATAGCTGCATACATGCAGATAGATGTTTTCAAGTCTCTGGGCAAAGCTACACTTTGTATAATTATTACAGATTAGTTTAAAAAATGCAAAGACATGCAAAATAAAAATCAAATGCAAAAAATTAAAATGCAAAAAATATGGTGGCTTCTATACAATTTATGTTTTAGATTTTTTTGTTGTTTTAATTCTGTTAGGCAGAGTGGTGTTATAAAACCTCAGAAAAACAGTATTCCTAGGATAAAATATCCACATTCAATGAGATTTAATTGTTCTTTTTTTTCTTTTGTAAAAATAAGCAATGTGTCTATGTATCTTTCTATGTATGACTCTATATATACGTGTGTATATGGAGTAGAGAGGAACAGAGTCAGCTAAAGGGTTTAAAGAGGAGTGTTCGCTTTTTTGCGGCTAGTGTGCCCTATGTGTTTTCCAAAAAACTTCAGGAAACAAAGCGAAATTCACTGTAAGTCATGTTCCTCTGACCAAAACTTTCAAACAATTTTCCGAGATTAAGTTAAATGTACCTGCAGGTCGATAAATTCATGGTTTAATTATTATTTGCCCACAGCTCAACAGATACTGACTTTCAGATATAAGGTTGGATCTCTGGTACAATCCAAAGCAATACTTGGTAGCCTTGCAAAGTTCAACAGCAAGCCAATGAACTTTGATCTACTTCTTACTAAAATTCAAAATTTAATAAAATCCTAAAATACTAAAAGAAAAAACTAAGTAAAATACAGTTAAATATTTTGTGAGTTGTTTTCCCCTGTGTTAAAATAATCTTTCTGCTAGTTATTAATTCTTTATTATACTTGGACTCAGCACAGTAATCTGAAATTTCAAATGATTATTCCTTGACTGTTAAGCAAATAGGATCCCTAAAGATTAACTGTAACATCATTGTCCTTGTGAAACATCATTTTCTGTTTTGTTTTGTTTTTCCATAAATTACTTAAAATGATGTAACCCAAAGAAAATGTTCTAGAGGGATCAACAAATAGTACAAGATACACTCCCCATACTTTAGTAATGTATTCACAGAATTTGCTTCAAGATATGTTGGACTCTTTTTGATTATATTGTGGATTACTCAAATACAGCATGTAGAGGGGAAAAATCAAGGTAACTGAGTTAGTAAAAAAGGATTTGATGTAACACAAACTTTTTGTTTATTTTTTTCCATTATTCTAATATTATGTTGGACCATCTATGAATTATTGAGTCTTATGAGGTATTGGAGGGGAAAAAAAGGAAAATATAAAATGATCTTTGTTTGCCAGGAGTTTAAAATTTACAGTTAGGTTACAAACAAATTAACAGGTGAATCAATTGTTGGATTAAACACTTGAGAGGTAATGAAACACATCTAGAAAGAAGGGAAATTTCACATGAGGTCACACTCAGTTAATTTTCCTAGCACCCTAATTGAGACAGGTATCTAAAAACGAAAAATTCTAAATAGTTTATGTAATTGATTAACACAACACCTATCTTATCATGGAGGGGGCAGGATTTGAGTTCACTTTTTGTCCAACCATAAAGCTTCATTTTTTAATAGCTATCTTATATTTCCAATTACAATTATACAACCTTGGGATTTTTAAAACACTAAATGGTGATTCACAAAAATGTCACCTAAAAACCAGATTTAAGTTAAATTTTTCACAAGTTAAAGAAATAATAAAAAAAATATATGTGAGCCTTAGTCTAGCACAGAAACCCTGTTGCTCATACACTCTGGAAAAGAAAGTAAAGAGAAAGATTACCACATATGGATCTGAGTACCTTCTGTCTTTTTTTTTTTTTTTTTTTAATTTATCCACTTGATAGAGATCGCAAGTAGGCAGAGAGGGAGGCAGAGAGAGAGGAGGAAGCAGGCTCCCTGCTGAGCAGTGAGCCCGATGGGGGACTTGATCCCAGGACACCGGGATCATGACCTGAGCCAAAAGCAGAGGCTTTAACCCACTGAGCCACCAGGAGCCCCAGTACCTTCTGTCTTTATCACTCCTTTGCTTACCAGTGATGTTAGCTTCAAACATTTCTGAGAATCTCCCATCTCCCTGAAAAATCAAATTCTTTTTTTTAAGATTTTATTTATTTATTTGACAGAGAGAGATATCACAAGTAGACAGAGAGAGGTGGGGGCAGGGGGATGCAGGCTCCCTGCTGAGCAGTGAGCCTAATGCAGGACTCGATCCCAGGACCCTGAGATCATGACCTGAGCCAAGGCAGAGGCTTAACCCACTGAGCCACACAGGCACCCCTGAAAAATCAAATTCTTAACTGTTTCCGTAAAGCCTAACTATATTTCACTTCAATACTTTGATGTCACTGGGTCCCATTTGCTATCATAAAACTGCCTTGGTTTACAACCTAAGGAAAGGATTTAGGAAATGGAGACACAATCTTCTCATCAAAAAATTGAGACTTTCAAGGTGTGCCTGAGTGGTCAGTGTATTAAGCATCTGCCTTTAGCTCAGGTCATGATTCCAAGGTCCTGGGATCAGGATCCCTGCTCAGTGGGGAATCTGCTTCTCCCTCTCCCTCTGCCCCTCTCTCCACCTCCACATGTTCTCTCTTTCTCTGTCCAATAAATAAATAAAATATTTAGAAAAGTGAAAAAATAAATTGAGACTTTTAAAAAATTTATTTATTTATTTGACGGAGAGATAGAGCCTAAGTAGGCAGAGGGAGAAGGAGAAGCAGGTTCCCTACTGAGTGAAGAGCTGTATGTGGGGCTGGACCCTAGACCCTGGGATCATGACCTGAGCCAAAAGCAGATGCTTAACCGACTTAGCCACCTAGGTGCCCCTAAGTTGAGACTTTTAAGAAAAGTTCTCTCTAATGGTCTTCAATTTGTGTGATTACTTACGTAGTAAAATGCCAACACCCTATGCATACTTTAATTGTTAAATGACCAAATTAAGGGGGGGAAAGTCTATAAATATATAATCACTAGTGGCTCTTTATAGATTACATTCTGAAATTACTTTGGTGAGGCCAAAAAATGTAGAAAAAATGGGTTTCTCTGATCTAATCCATAAATAAGAAATATAATTGAGAGAATAAGAGGGAATTAGAAGTGAATATTACAAAAAAAGTATGCATTAAATTTATCAGAACAGTTACATTCTAGATATATTCCTGAAAATCCTATGCCTCTAAAATAACTGAATTATTTTAAATAAAGCATATTTGTAAGGAATTCTAACTTTGTACATGTTTAAATTATCCTGTTGGAAGGTAAAATAGGTTAAAGACCCCTTAATTTCTCTACTTCATAAATTCTGATTTTCACACATTAAACATCAATGTGTGTGATTTATTTCTTAGTATTGATAAGAATATTAAATGAGTTGATAAATGTTAACCACATACAATTAGGCTAAACAGTGGTCAACACTTAATAAATGTCAGATATTTTTATTTGTATTCTTCTTTTTTTTTTTAAGATTTTATTTATTTATTTGACAGATCACAAGTAGGCAGAGAGGCAGGCAGAGAGGGGAGGAAGCAGGCTCCCTGCCGAGCAGAGAGCCCAATGCGGGGCTCGATCCCAGGACCCTGAGATCATGACCTGAGCCGAAGGCAGAGGCTTTAACCCACTGAGCCACGCAGGTGCCCCTATATTATTCTTAATATTATTGTGAGTGTTAGTGCAAAAATTTTAGAACTGAGTAATGGCCTTTTATTCAAATAAAACACTTAAAAACAACATACAGAAAGGGCACAGTTCTTTTTAGAACAAGTCAGTCTTCATTCAACAAACTGAAAAAACGTAAAGAGTAGCCAAATTAAAGAAAATCTAATAGAAAGTCTAAAGCTTTAAATATCAATATAACAAGACAATAGCTTGAATTTTTATTCAAAGTAAACCACTAATCAGTTGTACTTACCAAAAAAATCCTTGAGTAAGAACACATCTTCAGGATGGTCCATGTCACTAATGATGATAAAAAATAATCTGGTTTTTACCAACCCCATATTAGGTGTCAAAGATTGTGCCATGGTCCTCACTTATATTTCTAAGTTATAAACTTAAATTTGCTTTTAGAATTATCATATTACCAGCTATGTGAACTTAGGCACTTTATACATAATCGTGGTCCAGAGGTAAAGTCTCAGACATTTCTTAGGTTTACTTGATTGTATTAAGTAAGACTACTTGATATCACTAGATTCCCTGGAAGGTAGTAGAAATCTAACCAGGCTTTGTTCCTCTTTCTTCCAGACTGATAAGCCTTTAAGAACACAATGAAATAACCTTTTTTTAAAATCTTATTTTATTTAAATTCAATTAGTTAACAAACACATTCATAGCACTTATTATCACAGGATATTGTTGTAAGCATTTCATAAATATTAACTTGTTTCATATTTAAAACAAACCAATGAATTGGGTCCTCTTACTTTGCAGAATTAGAAACAGAGTCACACAGTTTAAGTTGATTGTCCAAGGGGCACGGCTAATAAAGGAAGAGCATAGCATTCAAACTCAGGCAGCCCTAGCTTCAGAATAGTAAATTCTAACAAAAACACGTAGCACCCTTTGCTTGACATGCACAAATATGTGTCTGAGGGTGTATTTTACCATAATTTCGGTGGTCTGTAAAGGCTGTAATGGCTACAATGGCCTGAATGGGATTCTCTGAATCACTCTGACTTTCCAGACTTGAAAAGGTTAAGGTCTGTGGAAGCACAGTCACATTTTCAAGTGACTAGGAAAAAATTACAAGAAATGTCAGCAGGAGAAAGCTTGATTTATTTATCTTCTTGCATTTAATAAAGAATTTATTATTGTTATTTTCTTAATTTTAACAGCTTTAAGGTTTCACAACCTTTATCCAAGGCTTTCTTTGAGGCATCTTTCACCTCTTTGTTCCTTAGACTATAGATCAGGGGGTTCAACATCGGGATCACCACTGTGTAAAATACAGATGCCATTTTATCTGTGTCCAGGGAATGGTTTGATTTAGGCTGTAGGTACATAAAGATCAAGGTGCCATAGAAAATAGTGACAGCCACCATATGGGAACCACAGGTGGAAATGGCCTTGCGTCGCCCCTGGGTAGAGCGGATCCTTAGGATGGCAGCAATGATAAAGATGTAGGAGGTGAGGACGATGGAAGAGGAACAGATCATATCAAAACCAGCAAAGGCAAAGATCAGAATTTCCTTGATGTGTGTGTCTGAACAGGACAGAGCCAAGAGAGGGAGGTCATCACAGTAGAAATGGTTAATTACGTTGGGGCCACAGTAAGTTAGACGGAAGGTGATAATGGTATGGAATAGGGCGACCAGAAAGCTGTATATATATGGCACTGCCACTAATTGAATGCAGAGTCTTCTTGACATCAGGGTTGAATAGTGAAGAGGACTACAGATGGCCACATAGCGATCATAGGCCATGGAAGCCAAAAGGAAACACTCAGTGATCATGAAGGTGAGAAAACAGCCCAGCTGTGTTGCACAAGCATGGAAAGGAATAGTATTGAGTTCCACAACAAAATTCACCATCATCTTTGGTGTGATAGCAGAGGAGTAGCAAACATCAACAAAGGCCAAGTGACTGAGGAAATAGTACATAGGTGTGTGGAGTCGAGCATCAATCCTGATTAAGGTTATCAACCCCAGGTTGCCCAGCACTGTGACCAGATAGATGATGAAAAACACCACAAAGCATGGGGCCTGAAGCTCTGGCCGGTCTGTAATTCCCTTTAGAATGAACTCAGTGACATAGGTGATATTGACATTGGCCATTTATCCCAGTGAATTTTGTTGATTTTGTTACAAGTTGAAGAATACAAACGACGCTTCTCATGGCCCTTGTCACTGTTGACAAAAGATGATTGCTGGTGTCTTCTTGCCTTGAATCATGTTGTCTTGTGGGCAAAAAGTTCATCTTAGCTCTCTGATGACATGCATCCTTGCCTCAGGGAGAGGAGTCCCATACTCTCAGGATAGCTTTCTTGAACGTTGTTTTGCTTTGTAATTTTTGAGAACATGGAAGGGTGCTGGTTAAAATTGCAATACCACCTGATAGAAAACACTTGAGACCACTAACACTAAGATTTCAGTGTTTTTGTTGCCACTATCTTTTCTTCATATGCATATAAATATAGCAGCACAAAAACAGGTAACTCATAAATGAAGCTATGTTAATATTAATATTAAGGTGGAGTTTGGATTCCAAACTCAAGAAACTTTTAAATCACCCTAGAAACAAGACTACCTGCAGACATTTGTTAAAGTGCTCATAAAGATGTGGTCCATATACACTATGGAGTATTATGCCTCCATCAGAAAGGACGAATACCCAACTTTTGTAGCAACATGGACAGGACTGGAAGAGATTATGCTGAGTGAAATAAGTCAAACAGAGAGAGTCAAGTATCATATGGTTTCACTTATTTGTGGAGCATAACAAATAATATAGAGGACAAGGGTAGATGGAGAGGAGAAGGGAGTTGAGGGAAATTGGTAGGGGAGGTGAACCATGAGAGACTACGGACTCTGAAAAACAACCTGAGGGTTTTGAAGGGGTGGGGGGTGGGAGGTTGGGGGAACCAGGTGGTGGGTACTAGGGAAGGCACGGATTGCATGGAGCACTGGGTGTGGTGAAAAAACAATGAATACTGTTACGCTGAAAATAAATAAAAAAATTAATAAAAAAAAAGTACTCGTAAAATAGAACATTTATGATTTTGTATCTACCTTACTATTCTCTGGATTATTTTATCAATTCCTCTAATTTTTTAAAGGTAATTTTTTTTCCATAGCCTCCAACTACTTTCTATAGGTTGTTCTAAAGCAAACACTATCTCAAAGTCCTCCTAATTATTCTGTCATTTCCACATATCTGTCAATTTTGAGGCAAAGTCCTCAAAATGGCTGACATATTTCACTTGAAGATTTACTTAATAAGCACTGTTGTTTCTTGTTTCATTATATCCTTCCTAAACTGAGTTTTGTCTTAAATTTGACTGCACATTGAATCACATATGGAGTTTTTAACATCTCAACGCCCAGGAACCCCCTACCAATTTAATCAGAATGTCTAGTTAGTGGGGCGCCTGGGTGGCTCAGTGGGTTAAAGCCTCTGCCTTCAGCTCAGGTCATGATGCCAGGGTCCTGGGATCAAGCCCCACATCGGGCTCTCTGCTCAGCAGGGAGCCTGCTTCCTCCTCTCTCTCTGCCTGCCTCTCTGCCTACTTGTGATCTCTGTCTGTCAAATAAATAAATAAAATTAAAAAAAAATAAAAGAATGTCTAGTTAGTATCCAGGCATCAGTATTTTAAAGGTCCCCAGGGGATTCCAATATACAGACATGTTTGGGAAGAAGTAGCCTAAAAATAAATTCATGAGAATGGCAAGCAAAGATCAGCCATATTTTCAAACTTACTTTTATTTTTCTTTTGGTTTTCTTTGCCTGACCTATGGCTGAATTTGTTTGAGTAAAAATGATTCCACCATGCCAGAGGAAATCGAATTGGAGTATGGCTATTTCTACTCACATGAAAAGATGCACCAAAGGTTATGTGGACAAGAATATTTTCAAGAAAATTAATTTTCAATCCCTCCATTATTTTTATCTGTTCCTTTCTGAAACTCATTTGTCTGAGAAGGCATCTGTGATCTTGGTTTTTTGTTTGTTTTTGTTTTCATCTTCCCTTTTCAAAACTCACACCTTTCACAGTTCACAAATGCAAGGCGTATCTCTCGCTCACCTGGAATGTGTATGATTCCTTGCTCCAACATTTGGGCATTTAGATAAATCCTTTCATATGACCCCATAAATATACCCTCATTTCATTAATAAGATAAATTTCAAATAAAAGTTAAATCCATATTGAAAAACTATGCAACAACATTAGAAGTATATCAGTTATTTTAATCACTTAATTGTGGTGATTGTGGTAGTTGGATCCTGTTTTTAACAAAAAAGAACTTCATTTAGGTTCTCCATCAGTCTTTATAGATTACATTTTGCCCATCGAGGTTCTCAAAACATAGTTTTTGAACACATTAAATCTTTTCTTTGTACTAATTCTTAAAGGGTTTGCCTCTGCTTATTAAGTATTAAGGAATTACCCCAGATGTGTCTACACACTTTGGCAATTAACATAATGGCAAAACTTTACACAGAAAATGAGTTCAATAAACAGGGAAGAAGGAAATAGTTATTGATAAACCTCTTCTCTCCTATCCACTGCTCTATAAGCCAAGTTATTCTTGATTTACTCACTGCCTAGTCTTATCCAAGTCTTGCCCCCTGCTTTTTATAAGGGTCTGTAGGGCTCCTCCAAGCCAAGCATCCATCATTCCAGGGGTTCACCAAACTTGGTTTCTTCTCCAGAGCTTACCAGGCTCTAAAGGCACACTGAGCACCACAAATATACTAGGTGTACAGGTGTACAGATGTGCAGACATTGTGACTTCTTCAGCCATCAATCCTCCCTTTGTGTGTCCCAAAACACATACCAATGGCATGATATAACATAAAAAAGTGTCAGAAAGCATGGATGTAAGTCTGATTGTCTTAAAACCCTTCTTGAGGCATCAAGAACATCTCTTCTGAGAAGCAAAATTAGAAAAATGAAATCCAGTGGATTTCTATTTTATGTCAGGATTCAAAAATTATAGAAAGTACTCATTCTTTATTTATTATGGAACATTTAGTGTTTCCAAAGGCCAAGAATAGATAAACACAGTTACCAGCCCTTAAGTGTAGAGCCATTCTTGGTCACCCATTCTTTTAATTGAATTTTAGACAGAAAAGTCCACCTGCTCTTGTATTTCTACTCCATTGGCTATATAATAACAACTAGCTTTTGTGGGTACTACTGTAGGACAGAGGGTGATTCCAGATTCTCTCGCTAACTCAATACGAGGTCATTTAAAGGAATGTGTGCGTGTGTGAGACAGACAGACAGACAGAAGGGAGGAAGGTAGGGATGGAAGGAAGGACAGAGAATTGGAGATGAATAAGGAAGAAGACATCCTTTAGAAAGTACCGAAAAGCAAAGAGTATAACAATAAGGAGTATGAAACTAAGAAATGCGGTTACAATGTTATAGGCATTTTCTCTAAAAGCAGGCTCATTCCATTGAATACCACAGCTCACCAAGAGGAGAGGTTTCTAATGGAAAACCTAGTTATTGGTAGAGCATTGGTGATTCACTCCATATACAAATTCCATGACTCACCTGGGTTTAGCAATAATCCTAAGCTATCAGTGAGCCCATTCTGAAGTTGTTTGGGTCATTTATTAGTTTCTAGATCCCTTTGGGTTTAAATTTGAACCTCTGGAGATATCTGAGAGCTGTAATATTTTCTTTCTTATTTTTCTCAAATTAAGATGAGCTGGACAAATTATATTGGGAGGTTAAAAAATCTTTTTAATTATCTGTATTCCTAAAGGAACCATACTTCAAGTACACCAACCAGATAATTTCCATGAAGGAAAAAGTAGACTATACTACTAGAAACAATATGAAAAGACTGTGAACCTTGGTTCGTTTGAATAAAAATTCAAGTTTTGTGAAAGGAAAAGACTAACACTTAAATCCTGAGTAATTAACGTATTAGACCTTAGACAATGTTCATATTTTTTAGGCCTCAATTGTAAAATCAAATGAAAATTGTACATCTTCTATGATTTTGTGAGGATTGAATAAATTAATGTATGGGAAGGATTTAGTAAACTCTATGGAAAATAAGTGTTCAGAAGATGTTTGCTTAAAAAAGTAAGAAGAGGGGTGCTTGGGTGGCTCAGTGGGTTAAGCCTCTGCCTTCGGCTTGGCTCATGATCTCAGGGTCCTGGGATCGAGCCCCACATCAGGCTCTCTGGTCAACAGGGAGCCTGCGTCCCCATCTCTCTTTCTCCCTGCCTCTCTGCCTACTTGTGATCTCTCTCTCTGTGTCAAATAAATGAAATCTTTTTTTTAAAAAAGTAAGAGAAAACAAAAAATAAAGCCAAAATAATCCAAAATCATACCCCAAAACCAGTTTCAGATTCTACCTTGGTGAATCTTTACAAAAAAGGAAATGTGTTTTCATTAATAGTAAAATCCAATTTCTCACCAAATTTCAATCGAGAAAACCATTTTTAAGTCTGGTATATATCATACATTACTAGATAAGTGTGTGTGTAAAACAAAACTCATAGAAGAAGCAAAAATTCCTGGAAAATGTGTCTACTGCTTCCAAGTTCTCCCAATCTTTTGTGCTTTCCAATACAGCTTTTCCCCCATCACTGAAGCCAGTTCTTTACAGCTTGTCTGATAATTATCCTACTGATACACACAATGAACGCTCTTCAATTCTTTGTCAGATTTCCTCTGAAACCTGGAAAAATGTATATTGTATCCTTATCATTTAATAAACCACACTTTTTTCAGCTTTTGTTTCTTTTCTTAATCATGATAAAAACATTTCACATGAGATGGAACCTCTTTGGCAATTTCTTAAGTGCACAATACAGCACTGTTAACTATAGACAAAATGTGTACAGCAGAGCTCTAGAACCTCTGGACCTTTTCTACCCATTGACAAACAACTCTCATTTCCTCCAACCCCCATTCCCTGGAAGTCACCATTCTACTCTTTCTATGAGTCAATGTTAGATGCCTCATTATTCTACTTAGAATAATGCAGTATTCATCCTTCTGAAGCTGGCTTATTGCATTTAGTGAAATATCCTCATGTTCTCACATATGGCAGAATTTCCTCCTTCTTCAAGGCTGAAGGATATTCTATTGTAGGTATATGCTGCATTTTCTTTATGGGCATTTAAGTTGTTTCCACACTGTGGTTATTAAGAATAATGATGCAAGGAACATGAGGATTTGGATATCTCTTCTAGATCTTGATTTCAAGTTTTTTGGGTATATATCCAAAAGTGAGATTGATGAAGGATAATGTAGTTCTATTTTCATTTTTTTGAGGAACCCTCTATAATGTTTTCCATAGCAGCTATACAATATTATATTCCTATCAATTAGGTATTATTATTATTGTCAAAGAAGGAAACCAAAGTATAGATAGATTGGGCATCCTGTTCAAGGTCACCCACTGAGTAAGTGAAAAAATCATATTTTGACCCCAGAGACATAACCATGAATTGGCACTTCTTGTCCCTTCTCTGCTTTAAGCATACACATAGTAACCACATCTCCTAGACATGCATGAGAGCGGGATCCAACTGGATGTAGCCATAGGGAAGTTGCGGTAAGAGGTTTGATGGCATCAAGAGAGGGAGGTCGGTGCACTTCGTCCCTGCCCCTACTCTCGCCTCGCTTTGGTACCATGTCTTAAGCAGCAGATGCAACCCTCTCCAGTCTCATCCATAGCCTTCCTCCCACTGGGCTCCTCCAACTCCCTATGTTCCTTCAAACCTTGAGGTAGTGATAAGACTGCACCCTTGTTAGGTTCTAAGTGCCTTACAATGCTTTGCTTGTTCACATCTCTTCATTTGAATTATATAGGTTTATTCTCAGGAATTTGATCAATAATTCTCAAATTCCTTTGCAAGTCATCTCATTTTTTTTGTTTGTTTTTGAAAATTAAACGTTTTGGGAAGTTGCTAGTAAGTAAGATCACTTCTATTTATTTAAGTGAGGGTGGGTGTATTCTAAGACCTTTGGATAAATGAAGAACTCAAGATGGGATTTAAAGAATGGATAAGATTACTATTCCTAGAAATGAGGAAATGATCTGTAAGGTGCATGGATTTTTACTACATGCTTAAAATATTAACTCTACACTTTATCCATGTGATCAAAATTATATATCTTAAGTGAGATACATGTGGATATGAGGAAGAAAAAACATCTTTTGAGAATTGTCGGGTGGGATCTAGTCTGACACTAAAAGCTAAGCTGTAGTATCATATCAGTAATATTACTGATATGTCAATAATTTCACAGAGCACCAACATGAGAAAAGTTTACTTGGTAATGGTAATGAAGCAAGACAAAAAGAGTGTGACCCAGTAATAATGTCGTAGATCTAGACAAAATCAAGAACACTGTGTCTAAACCACAAGAATGGTCAAATATCTTTCTCATCTGGTTAATATAAGGGACTGTGTCTTCTTTACCAACTAAAGCTTTAGCCTGACTCCAATTTGTCCATGTTCTAAATAAGAACCATTAAAATATCAAATCATAAAAACACAGTCACTCAATGAGAGCAGCTAATCCAGAGTGCAAACATGCTTTCTTGAACCCTACTGTAAATAACTTCACAGGATGAAATCCCATATCAAGCTTGATACCTAAGCCCCTTATTGAGATGGACCTGTTTCCCATGGTGTTCAACCTCCCTTGTTGAAACAAGTAACAGTAACACAACTTTGACTAGAGGTTCTCCCTGGAGGTCTTTGTCTGGAGAACACTGATAGATGAAATGGTGTGAATTCTGGGATTTATTTCAAAATAAATTTTGGGGGCTAGTGAATGGGGTAAGAAGTATGCATAAAATATATCTGAACCATTAATGTAGACACTGAAGCTGGACAATTGTTATTGAGGGAGGGATTATTATATCAAATCTTCTCGTTTTGTGTATGTTTGAAAATGTCCCTACTAAAAATATTTCTAATAATAATTCATTTACTAAAAGAATAAAGACGTTTTAAAATTTGTAAGTAGTCATATTTGTTGGGAAGGTTAAAATAGCAATACATCTCTATTAAAAGTATTGTCAAGGAGGCCAGGAAATCTGTACAAAACAAAAATAGGAGACATAAAATTTTTAAATAAAGGAATAAAAACATGTTTCATAAATAATGTGATCAGCAAAACCCAAGGAAATCAATGAATCAGAATAATTAAATTTCACCAGAAATGGCACTCTTACTTACTAGAAATGTGAAAAATGTAATGGTGTGGGGCACCTGGGTGGTGTATTGGTTGAGTATCTAACTCTTGGTTTTGGCTCAGGTCATGATCTTAGGGTTGTGAGATCAAGCCCGGTTTCAGGCTCAATGTTCAGTGCAGAGACTGCTTGACTCTCTCCCCCTCCCTCTGCCCCACCCCCAAAATAAATAAATAAATCTTTAAAACAAAAAATGGGAAAAATCTATTGACAATCTTGTGAGGTCTATTACATATGTGTGTATTGAACTAAGACATACTCAAAAATATTCAAATAAAAAGGCACTAAAGAAATATAGAAATAATAATAATCTACTATGTTGTTTCTTTTAGGACATTTTATTCAAATTATTCCCCTAATTACTGAAAATTATTTTTAAAGTGTTTATTTATTTTATTTATATTATTTTATTTATCATGTAGCTCAGAGTCTAATGAGAGAGACAGACAAGGAAAAATGTATATTATAATACAGCATGAAAAATATAACAGTGACCTAAGGAAGAGTATCCTGAGAAATAACCAATCAGTATTCTTCCTTCTTTGGGAGATCAGGTAAAGAGAAAATTATGTGAATTTAGTGAAAATTTTACCAAGATGTTAACTTTTGACCTTGTACTAAGAAGATGAGAAAGATTTAGCCATTACAGAGAGGAAAAACTGTGGGAAAATGTTTCAGTGATACAGAATATGCAAAGACAAAATGGACAGCCACAATCAATGAAGGAAAGGAATTTTGTGGTGGACAGGGAAGGAAAAAGCAGGAGAAAATAGAAAAGACAGTCAGGACCACGGATGCACAACATTGTAGATCATAATAATGAGTTTTGCCTAAACCCCATATAGAGAAAAATAACAGAAATGTCTCCTATACAAAACTGATATATCAGATGTATTTCAAGGGTTCCCTCAAAGAAGATAGTGGCTTAACATTATGGAATTACATCCAATGAATTTGAAAAAGACCGATATGTAGAAACATTACAATTTGTGGAATTCAAAATGGAAAAAAAAATTACATGTTGCAACTGATGTGTATCCCTTGAAAAATGAAAGAATTTAGAGGTGTGATTAATAGTTTACTATTCCCTGGGTGTGATGTGGAATTCATTGTTAGAGTGGGATTCTTGTTTGGGAAAGAATAAGAATTGCTTTTTGATTGACATGTATGTAGACCTTTTTAATACCTCGTCTGGCACATAAAAAGCACCCAATGAATTTTAGTGCCTCTTATTATGATCATTAATATTCTACTCATAACCATTACATGATCAATTTGCACTTTGCAAAGTAATTAAAATCCATTATGCGTTTACTCTTCAAAATAGCCCCGTGCTATAAGTAGCATTTTCATTTCCTAATTGAGGCTCAGAATTTATGGCCTTCGCAAGAGCACATGGGTAGATAGCAGAAGGGTCTTCTTGCAAACCTAGACCTGACTCCATATCCCCTTCTCTTTCCACTACAATATCTTATCTCCCAAAGGAAGACAGTTCAAGGTAGAGGAAATAGTCATCCCCAAGGAATCAGACGATTATCTCCACACACTCAAACTAAACTGCAGATTCATTAATTCTACACTGAAACTTTATGTTTGCTGAGATTGGTTTCATTTACTATGTCCCAATGAAAAAACTGAAAAACTTGTCATTTTAATAAGGCCCCTTGAAACTGATTATCAAGTAGCCTCTGTGAAGCAATTACAGTAGGGAATTCTGTTTACAATGAAGAGTTTTTAATAAGACACAGAGAGACAGTTTCATCAACAACACTGGAGTAACTCTGACTTCAGTTTTTTCTTAATGACCATCAATTATTTAATTAAAATCACCAGATGAAGAAGGGCAGTACAGAAGCTGGCATTTCCCTCAGTTTCTCAGATATTCTGAACCTTTAGAGCCATTTTAGCATTCTGCCTCAAAATACTGGATCATTCAAAACAAATTTTGAATAAAAGAATTATTATAATTTTTTTTTTAAATAACAAAATGTCGACATAGGAACTGTTATAGTTAAAGTAGAAAACATGCTTTGGAAAGAAATTTAAATAACATGTAAAATCCTGATATATTGATGGTAAAAATGGTAATCATAAGTAGTAAATTTTCATATGCTCTATGAGCCCAATTTAATGAAATACATAAAAATATAAAAGAAAAAGAAAAGCAAAAGTCCCCCTAAATTTAAAGAACAGTTACCTCTGGTAGATGATATATATTTATATGTGACATATATTTATTTTTATATTTGCATTTATATCTTCCCATGTATAAAGTTTTATAACCAGCATACATATACATATACTTCATTTATATTCTGTAAAAGATTTATTTTACAAAAGAAAGGATATATAAAAATGCTTTTGATACATTTCTAAAACTCTGAGATATTTATTATAATCAGAAGCTAGTTGATTTTATTGAATTATTCTAGTAAATAAAATGATACTTTTAAATTGTAAATTAATAAGAAAGAGATGGGTTATTTAATTAAATAACATCAAAGCAATTAGCTTTTTGGACAAAGAGCTTAGGTTCTTGTCTTAGGTCATACAACAAATTAATGAAACGTGACTTTAAAGGTTAAATGTCAACCTAAAATATAAATAAAGGGGATTTGTTATTATTTTCATCTCCACACTTAGCAAAGAAAAAATAAACAGAATTGTCGCTTAAAAATTAGAACTTCTAGGGGCGCCTGGGTGGCTCAGTGGGTTAAAGCCTCTGCCTTCAACTCAGGTCATGATCCCAGGGTTCTGGGACCGAGCCCCACATCGGGCTCTCCGCTCAGTAGGGAGCCTGCCTCCCTCTCTCTGCATGCCTCTCTGCCTGCGTCTCTGCCTGCTTGTGTCTCTGTCTGTCAAATAAATAAATAAAATCTTTAAAAAAAATTTAGAACTTCTAGATATAAAACACACTCAGCTAGATAAGTCAAATGATTAAATCAGAATCCCTCTAAAATGGTCACATAGGCAGGAAGGGACGATTATAAATAAATGATGACATTAGAAATGGTTGTAATTTCAATTGCTTGCCATTTGATTTTGCTTCTTTGTTTTGTTTACATAAATTGGATTGGACATACATAACCAAAGACTAGTGATTTTATGGTGAGACAATTCTAATTTGAATACGACCTAATGCCAGTTTTGTTTTCTGGACTAATCTTTTCCTAATTAGAACTTTTTAATCATAGTTGTGCCCTGGAGTGTCAGTGACCCTAAGGTAGTCATGTCTGTGGAACACTGGGAATTAACTCACTAGGGAATAAAGACTCAATTGTATAAAGCCTATATCATACATTCACATACCCTCACTATCATTGGATAGTGTCATTGGAAGGAGGCCCCTGTGAAAACATTCAGGGGAAGCTTTCTTCCACAACCAGGTAGGTGAAACAGGTATGGTTGGTCATCTCCACAGACCTTTCTCAAGTCATCCAGTTTTCCCCATTAAAAAGAAAGTAGATGACCCCGTCTGACTCTGCTCCAACTGGATGAAGCTGACATCTATGAAGCATGAAATAATCCTCCTAACACTCCCAGAATAAGCTATCCCCCTCAATATCTCACTGAGACTAAGGCTTCCTTTGGAAGAAATATATTTCACTGTTGATAAAACTTCGGAAGTCAGTTTCTGTAGAAGACAAGCTTTTATGTGTGAGTTGCCTTTCTCTTAGAAGAAAATCTTGATGGGTTCAAGAAATGTGTATTAAAAAGCTATTCAGAAGTGAAAGTAATACACAAAAATGGGGGCTGGTCTTTTCAAAATCTGAAATTGATGAAAATGTAGATTTTGCATTTTTTTCCTCTCTTTTAATGGTTGTACAAGGAAAGAAAATGAGCCTGATTTCAGTATGTGTACCAAGAAAAGTAACCCAATAATAAAACTTCCACCTCTCAAACCTCCAAAGTGATCCCATCAACACTTTCTCATTTCCCCTTCTGTTCCACACCCAGAGAAGGGAGATACCAGCTCAGGAAGACAAGCCAGTTCCAAAATTCTATCCAAACACACCTCTCACAAGGGGAGCTTTGGTTCTACCAGGGAGGAAGAAAATGAATGAGAGAAAAAATTGTTTTCATGTCATATTTTATGTATGTGAGTATGCATGTGTGTTTATACACATACACATATGCATATATATATCCATACACATCACTTATATATGTTTGTATGAATACATGTATGTGTTTGTGTATATATATATGCATGTATATATTTTATGTAATTTTGGAGAATGCATTAGGTGCCATTTAGTGTTAAGCTGAGTCAATAAAGGAAGAAGAGAAAATTTAAAAGATGATTTTTCTGACCACTTAGACAAAACTGTTTCCCTTTGGGTAATACCTTTGGGGAGAAAAGAGATTTCACACACTGTATGTATGTATATGTGTATTTGATATGGTGAGAATTTCTTATCTTTTACTTTCCTCGCAAAATTAAAGATAACTTTCACAGTCTCAGGGGTGGAAAGAGACATATAACTCCCAAAAACCACACCATGTAAGTTGTGATAACTACAGGCAAGTTATATACAGAGGAATAAGATAAATTAATTCTGACTTTGGAGGTGGAAGTGAGAAGACCCTGAGGGTCAAGAGTCTAAGAAGACTATGAATATGGTGGTAATTGGAGAAAGACATGGCTTCACATGTCTTACAAATACAGAATCCAATAAGGGAAAGTGACTCACCAATAATGACTGACAACTTGGATCCCTAAGCTGGACCAGGAGGTAATACTGATATGTTCACAACTGAGGACATGAAAGCCATTGCCTTTTAAGAAATATTTTGTTTATTTATTTGAGAGAGAGAGAACATGAGAGAGAGAAGGAGTACACAAATGGGGGTGGGGTGGGGTGGGGGAAGGGCAGAGGGAGAGGGAGAAAGATTCCCCGCTGAGCAGGGAGTCAGATGCCTGGCTCCATCCCTGGCCCCTGGATCAGGACCTGAACTGAAGGCAGATGCTTAACTGACTGAGCCACTCAGGCATCCAAAAGTCATTTTTTTGACAATGAAAACTTTACAAACATCATATGAAAGGAGTATTTCTTCTTGAAAATTATTCCCTCTTTTGGCAAAGAGATTGCCACCTCTTAAAAGTAAGAACGCATGCTATTGCTTCACTGAGAATTTACCAGAAATGTTGGAAAACATTTCCAACTATAAACACTGGAAGTAATTAAAATAGAATACCATGAACACTATAATCCAAAGAACTATATTTTTAAAAATATACATATTCTATCCCTACTCACAAGCATACTATTTTTTTATTTTTCAATTGCAGTATTTGAAAATGAACTAACATATACACTTCAAAATTTGCCTAATTCACAAATAAAAACATTTAATGGTCCATTTTCCCATCGGATATCCTGTTTACCTTTTCATTTAGCATAATGCATATTTGTTAAAATTGAAAAAAATGTATCTATTCGAAAAGACAAATTGATGCATTATGGGTTTGCTCCACGAAGAAGAAAATAAAGGGACAGGAAATAAAAATTTGTTTTCTTCTTCTTACCCAATATAATTTAAAATAATCTAAATCTAAAATATTAAATATCTTTACAAACATATAAAGGATTTTTTGTTTCTTTGCTATTTTTACTATATAGCCATCAATTTATTTTTTTTATCATCCCTCAATTTTTGACCTCAGAAAATTATGAATAGCCAGAGAGAACAGTTTGAAATGGGATGTATTTGTTTGTTTTTATATTCCACCTCAATTAACTATAATTTCTGAAGCTAAAACACTCAAGAGTTGGCACCTGGTGACAATTCCTTGACTAAATAATTTGTCTCTGGCTCTATTTTGTCTTTTTTCAGCAGTTAAGAGACTGGAATAAATGGCTGAAAGGAATAGAACCAAAGTGACGGAATTCATTCTTTTGGGTTTTTCAGTCCATAGAGAGTTTGAAGTCATTCTGTTTGTGCTCATTTCAGTGGTGTATACTCTAACTTTCATAGGGAACCTTGGGATGATTTCATTAATCCGATTGGATTCTCGACTTCATACACCCATGTACTTTTTTCTCAGTAATCTGGCCATCGTAGACCTCTGTTACTCTTCATCAGTAACCCCCAAGTTCCTGGAGACCCTTCTAAGCAAGCACAAGTCTATATCTTTCTATGCATGTGCAACACAGCTGGGCTTTTTCCTGAACTTCCTAATTTCAGAGATGTTCCTTCTTGCGGTAATGGCTTATGACCGTTATGTGGCCATCTGCAATCCTCTTCTCTACATGGTGATTATGTCCCGAAAGGTGTGTATGCAACTGGTAATAGGCCCTTACTTATACAGCTTTTCTGTTGCTTTGCTCCACACAGTTGTTACTTTCCAACTGATTTATTGTGGCCCCCATATCATCAATCACTTCTATTGTGATGACGTCCCTTTGATGGCCCTCGCCTGCTCGGACACCAGCCTTAAAGAAATCTTGATTTTCATCTTTGCTGGATTCAACATGATCAGCTCTTTGACCACTGTTCTTATTTCTTATTTATACATCGTGGCCGCCATCTTGAAAATCCAATCTACAGAAGGGAGGTGCAAAGCTTTCTCTACTTGTGCCTCTCACCTGACTGCTGTGACTATATTCTATGGGACTCTGATCTTCATGTATCTGCAGCCAAAATCAAACCATTCCCTTGACACAGACAAAATGGCCTCTGTGTTCTACACAATAGTAATTCCTATGCTAAACCCCATGATATATAGCTTGAGGAACCAAGAGGTAAAAAATGCCTTAAGGAAAGCAATCGACAAATGTTATGTCCTGCTTTTAACAAACTTTAAAAAATGACTTGGAATAATGTTTAACATGGAGTAATGCCATATGTAGATACATTGTTTTTATAATCTTTTATAAGCTTTTGATGGGGTAAATTCATCTTTACCACCCTTTATATGAGTAAAATTATTTTATACATGAATTATATTTTTCATGTAGTCTATAATAAGATGAAAAATTGAAAGGAGTGAAGTTTAGACTTTTTTTTTTAAAGATTTTATTTATTTATTTGACAGAGAGAGATCACAAGTAGACGGAGAGGCAGGCAGAGAGAGAGAGGGAAGCAGGCTCCCTGCTGAGCAGAGAGGCCGATTCGGGACTCGATTCCAGGACCCTGAGATCATGACCTGAGCTGCAGGAAGCGGCTTAACCCACTGAGCCACACAGGCACCCAAAATTTAGACTTTTAACAAATTGTTACTGTTTAGGTATATCACCCAGATAATCCTGACCTGGGTAGTTACTATTCAAATGATAAGAGTCAACTGCTTCTTCACAAACGAGTACCCCTGGGACAAATAATACATTATACATTAATAAAAATAATTAATTTTAAAAAGGTGTTTTTGTTTTGTATATTGGTGTAAGACAGAGAATGGGGCAGGGAAGTTGGTGAAGTAAGTTTCTTGTCCATCAGGATGTCATTTCATAACCTGCCACACCTCTACCTGGTCTGCTAACCACCAGTTTTCACTCTGCCTCTGACCACCACTAGATACATTGCTGGTCACTCCTTGGTATTATACAATTATCATGTCCCTTGAAAAGATGTCATTTTTCATTACGCAGATTTGAGAATCAGGATTACCTTTTAGAAAGCTCTACTCCCCTTTATTACTCTATCAAAGCAAAAATGTATACCTATCCCTAAATTCCCTAAGCAAAGCTGTGCTTTCCAAAGTTTGGGGGATATGGGGACTTTACCAAGGATTGGAGGACAGGCCAGACATAATTAAAAACATTTGGTAATTAGGATTGTTGTCACATTCCAAGAATATAGCTTTTTTTGCAGTGATTATAAGAAAAAAAATCCAAAATCCACTTAAACCTTCAACAGTAATGCAATTTTTTTTCACTCATAAATTCAAATGTTCAGTGTCTGCTGTGTGCCTGATATTGTGAGCCAAAGCAAACGCATTCCTGCCTGATAGGGCTGAACTCTGATAGAGAAGGCAAATATCAACCAAATAATTACAAAAACAAACTTCTAGTTTTGATAAGAGTTAGTAACACTCTGAGAGAATTAAAGGGTCAGAAAAAAATTTAAAAATTTAATTTTTTTTAATTTTAAAAATTTTTATAATTTTTTTAAAAATTTAAAAATTTAAAAAAATTAATGTGCCACCAAGGCAAAAATTCTAATAGCATAAGCTACTAGCCACAAATGCTTCCAGAAGTTTTTCAAGGGAAGCATTGTATCAGACCCCAAGGAGAAAGGGGAATATGTGGGATAAGGCAGTACTAGTGTAGAAAACAGGTATTGAAAGCCTAATATAAATAAATAAGTAAATAAATAGATAGATAAATAACAAATTCTCAGTCCCGATTCTTTTGAGTGAAGCCCATCAGCCTTCAATACAAATACAGTATAAAAACCTGTAGTACAAATACCCCTTCTGTTTTGTTATTCTGCCAGTATATTATGACACCTGATTTGGCTCAGGCACAGGGTTTAGGTTTTTCAGTCTGGCAAGCTCAATTCCCAGGATAGGGTTTGATGAATTTATCTTCCACAATGTGTCCCTCTTAGGGTCTGATTCAACCCCTGTTACTACTCTGAATGGTAGTACAGGAGTGGAATGAATGAATGGCGACAAAAGGAGACAAAAGGAACACAGTGTAGATGGCATTCCTGTTTACAAAGTTACTGTCCCCTCTGAGACTCTCCTTCCTCACATACTTGGAATGGGACATTGTCATTGCACTAGGAGCCCTACCCCTAAAAGCACAGTACATTGAGGTGATTACATGACTGAGAATAAGCCAATCAGATGTCTTTCGAAGGAATTTGTCATTGTAATCCTGTAATTCCAGTGAGTCTCAGCTGATCACTTAATCTTAAATTAAGTGAATTCTGGAGCTGAGGTTTCCATTTGAGACTTCTCTGTGCACTACAAAACAGAAAGCTGATCTGTAGAGAGAGAAAAATAAGAAATCCAAACAAGAAAAACCTTTGGTCTTCAATTTTAATGCCCAACTACTGGTTTCTTATAAAGCCTAGTTTTGTTCCCTGCCCTTGAGTTTCATAAAATACCACTATAATTTTACTTAAAAAAAGAAACTAAACAAAAACACACTTGATTCTTGCTTATTTTTATTAAGATACTTTGAATGGTTTCTGTGGTTTTAAAGTGAAACAACCTTTTTTTTTTAATGTGTTAATTTCTAACCTTGGGAGTTTTATTTTTTATTATTTTTTTAATAAGTGTTAATTTCTAACCTTGGGAGTTTCCTCAGTGAAATTTGAAACTGGCTTCTTCATATAAGGACAAAGATAGACTAAAGGAAGAGGTAGAGCACTCCAGATTGATAGGTGTCATCTCATAAGCAAGGAAACTTACATGTGAGGCTGGTCTTAGGTGGCCACAAGACAAGTAAATCTCCAGAGGTACCTACAAGAATCTAAAAAGTGTATACGGAAGCCTTCACAGGGTTCAGTCACATATATGTGCAGATGGTCTTCAACAACACTTTGCTCTCCAAGGCTTTATCCTTGAAAATGGCTCCTACTGTGGGAGAACATTCCAAAGACAGGGGAAGGAGTAAGGAGCTCCCAGTTGCCCTGGTCCAGCTTGAGGGTCAACTGGCAGTCGTGTCCTCTCAATGACCTCCTCCAACAATAAGACAAGCAGAAGGTGGATTCTAAATAAATCAGTCTGCTGAACTATAAGGCTAAGCTCTTATGACCTATGTACTATGGTAGGTGTTAGAATGGATCTAATGATACAGGCAGGCAATAAGTTTTTTCGTTCAATAATGAAATGACAAACAATTAACTGTGAATAAAATGAAGAAAAAACAAACAAAATGAAGTTCATTATCAAATGAAGCCATACTAGTGGTTCTTTCCTACCATGAGCTGATTCTCCTTTTTTTTTCATAATTTTTTTTTAAAGATTTCATTTATTTATTTGACAGAGAGAGATCACAAATCTGCAGAGAGGTAGGCAGAGAGAGGAGGAAGCAGGCTCCCTGCTGAGCAGAGAGCCTGATGCGGGCCTCTATCCCAGGACCCTGAGACCATGACCTGAACTGAAGGTAGAGGCTTAACCCACTGAGCTACCCAGGCGCCCTGATTCTCCTTTTTATTCTCTCTGTCATTCCTGTTTTCATCTCAAGTGACTCGTGATTCAAACCCAGGCATGACCAGAAATCAAAATCTGTCTACGTTCAAGTCATAGCATCTGAGTTAAATAGAAGGTAGTTCTTGGAATCTTAAGGTCTCGAGTTCAAACCTAAGTTTTACCACTTCCAGCTAAATGACATTGGCTAATATTTTTGGCTCCTCAAATCCACCTCTGAGTGGTGAGAAAAAGATGAAAAGATGTTTGAACATTTTTAAGTACTGAGTGCATGGTGCTTATGAAGCTCAGAAACTCAAAGCTGGTTCTATCCTAAGACTATAGTTCATTGAACAATGTGGGAAGTATATTGGATAGCTGAGTTCTCCCCAATGCTGTTTGAATGTTATATGACTAAAATTAACTGATGGTATAACAAGAGAAACTTTCACAACAGACCTACTGGACTTTGTCTCACTCAAGCCATGTAATGGTTTGCAATGTCTTGGATATTGCAGAAATTATTGGACTCTGAAAAAATTAAGACAATGGATATATACAAACCCCAAAGGAATTAGGACCTGACAGCAGCCCCAAGATGTTGCTGTATGCATTATACTATATAATATATGCACAGTGACTAAATATCTATAACTGTAGATATAAGTATACATAGATATAGATGATATAGATATATGACAGGCAAATGTGTGTATGTGGGATTGTGGTCATCAGTTGTGTTTTCTGACTTTTAGATTATTATTATGCCTTATGGTTTTTCCTCATTAGCATATCACACTTGGAAACATATCACACTTCCTCATTAACATAACACACTTATTATTTGCTTACGTATTTTTCTTAAACTAATTCATAATTTTCTCTAAATAAATCTGAAAACCGAACTTTAGATGACAACCACTACAAATGATAAAGAGGCTCATAAATAAATAGAAAGTAACAAGAATAAATAGATAAAGTTCCTGATCTTAAAAGGGTGAACGCTTATGACAAAGGAGTTTCCTGTCCTCAACATAATTTAAAAAATGAATCTATGAATTTTCTGATATATAGAATCTGACCTCTGCCAGACTTTGTCCTATCAAACCTCTGGTTGATATGATTTGAAGTTATTGCTGGATCCTAGTTTCTTCTCACTAACATTATATTCTCACTAACATTATATTCTTCAGTTCTGTATTTAGCAGCTTATATCAAGAGTTATACCAGAATCAAGGGACGCCTGGCTGCTCATTCAGTGTCTGCCTTCAGCTCAGGTGATGATCTCAGGATCCTGGGATCAAGCCCTACATCAGGTTTTCTGTTCAGTGGGGAGCCTACTTCTACCTCTCCCTCTCTCTGCTGCTACCCGGCTTCTCTCCCTTTCCCTTTGTCAAATAAATAAAATCTTTAAAAAAAAAAAAAAAAAAGAGTTTTACCAGAATCCAAACTAAAAAGTAGAGTTAGAATAATCAGCTTACTGAACCAGGAACATTGTTAACTATCAAACAACACGTACTGAGGATAGAACTTATGATGATCCTGAGACACAGGTTGAAGATTCTGAATACAATTCCATTTTCAGAAGTCCATGTGTGAATGAATGTTATAGAACACTTTTTGGTTAATCAGGAACCATTAACATACCTAAGGTCATGAAAAGTACATGAATTATTACTCTTTTTCTAGGTAGAGGAGCATGTGTATAGGGAAATACCCTAGGAAATCATGTTCAACTCTAGCAAAGGTATCTGTAATTAACATTTATTTATATAGAGTCATTTATGAATTCCTCCAATGACTACACTTAACACAATTTCATGTACACTCTGAATGACACTAATATGTCAGTTTTGATGATATGGTTGTATACATAGAATAAAGCAGTCTTAGCAGTTGGAGTCCCTTCTGGAGTAAGGCATCATGTGTTAAATTGGATCTTTTATTGTATGTAAGAGTTGCCTTTAGAAAATCCTTGTTGCGTTAAGACTTTTATGCCTGGACATTCATAATAGGTAGCAACATACCACAAAAATATTTAATGAAGGTTCATTGACCCTTGTTTGCCTTGGCAATTGCTTTGTTGACTGCCTCTTTCACATCCTTGTTCCTCAGACTGTAGATCATGGGATTCAGCATGGGGATCACTGTGGTATAAAACACAGCCACCATTTTCCCCTGCTCCACAGACTCCTCAGTGGGACGTCTGAGATACATGAATATGAGAGTCCCATAAAACATAGTAACAGCTGTCAAGTGGGACCCACATGTGGAAAATGCCTTCCTCCTGCCATCAGCAGAGCGCATGCGTAGCACGGCGACTACAATGAGGGTGTAGGAGATGAGGACCACAGAGAGAGAATATGTGAAGTTAATTCCAGCAATAACAATCATGGTGTATTCTTTGATGTGGACTCCCCCACAGGCAATCTTGATGAGAGGAGGGTCTGCACAATAGAAGTGGTTGATTTCAAAGTTTCCACAGAAGTATAAGCCATATGTCCATAGTGTACATATTAAACTAACAGAGAACCCATAGACATAAGGCACAGAGATAAGCCGAACACAGACAGTCCTGGACATTTTACTTCCATAAAGCAAAGGGTTGCAGATGGCCATGTAGCGATCGAAAGCCATCACTGCCAAGATATAGACTTCCACGTGCACAAGGGCAATGAAAAAATAGCACTGCACCAAACACCCCACATAGGAAATTGTTTTTGTCTCTGATAATAAGTTTTCCAGCATTTTAGGGGTGACATTGGAAGAGAACCACACATCCACAAAAGACAAATGACTCAAGAAAAAGTACATAGGGCTCTGAAGCTGAGGACTGATGCTGATCAAAATGATCATGCCAATGTTCCCTAACAGAGTGATCATGTAAACGACAAGGAATACCACAAAAAACAGAACTTGAAACTCCTGACGGCTGGTCAAGCCCAGAAGAATAAATTCTGTCACGTCTGTGAAATTTGGCATTGCCTTAACATAGAGCCAGTCTGTAGTACCTACAGAGAAATAAAAAACAGGAATGAATCTGTTTTATTCTTGAAATTTTTGAGCCACATTTACCCTTATTCTAATCGAAAAATTTAAAATCAATGCAATTATGCACCTTGTCCAAGTTTAGAATAGGTAGGCTTCTTTGTTTCCCTTAATAGGTCTTATAGGTAGGTACATACCATGAATATTTATTAGTTCTTTATCAGTAAAATAGATAACTACATACATTGCTATCATATATTGCTAAAATTGGACATTCACATTTGCTTAATTATTACACTAATGTTAAAATCTCAAGGCACAAACATGATCCAAGTCAGACGAAAAATTGTCAGGGAATGGCTAAATCCTTTCCAACTTATGGACTTACACATTCATGTTACAGTCTAGTTATTGACATATTTTCCCTACCATATGTTATCACATACCATCAACATATGAAATTGCTACATCATATTTTATTTTATTTGACTAAACATTATGCTTGTTTGATTGCTACATGCACTACTAAAATTATGTCAACGGTAAATATCATGAAGTAAAGTTTAGGTGACGTGTTATTTCAGATTCTACTGATTTTCAGATGCAATCAATGCTACACCTCCTTATTTATATTCACACTTAATATCCTCTCAAGGAAAAGGTTCCCAAACAATATTTTCCCCATTTACTACACTTTTCCATCTTACTTCTCTCAAGAAGTAAAAACTTGCCATAAGTTCTTAGGGACATCTGTAGGATTAACACCATCTTGGAAATTTGAGCTCCCCATAATATTAGTGTTTGAAGGGTCTATTACTCTTGAAAATGGGCCTTGGTTTATAATTGCTTACCTTAATTGATTTACAAATATCAAAGCCAATATTATGGCAGATATATTTGTTATAGCTAGCAGTTCTTTTGTTTTGTGTTTTTAAGAGAGGGAGAGAGGGGTGGAGAAGAGACAGAGAGAGAGAATCCCAAACAGGCTCTACGCCTAGCACAGAGTCTGACACAGGGCTCAATTCCACAACTCTGGGATCATGACCTGAGCTGAAATCAAGCCTCAGATGCTTAACCAACTGAGCCACCCAGGTACCCCTATACCTAGCAGTATTCTAAATTCTGGAAATCTGAGAATGAACAAGATATACAAGATTCTGGTTTGCATCCTACTCTATTATTGTTGAAAAGAGCAAGCAATACACAAATGTACAAATGAGATACTTTAGGAAGTGGACATACTGTGACAGAACGACAGCATGCTAGGAAGATAAGAAATAGGAGGAGGCAGGGTGCAGACAAAGTGATCAAAGATTTCTCTGAGGAGGGGACTTCTGAACTGGTGAGAAACAGTGAGCTGTGTAAAAGTATGAAGGGTGAATGGCATGAAATGGAAAAGCTCAGAAGGATAAATATTAGCTTGGCATGGTGAAAAAGAGTGTTGCTAGAGACATCCCTTTATATCATGTTAAAAATAAAATATATGGGCTCTGCGATTATATCATGGCCACCTGTAATTAGTAGCAGGATGAATTCAGGAGTGAATTAATCTCAATGAACTATATTCTTACCCTGGAAATGTTTAATAATGGAGTTAAATATGCTATTAATTGGGTACATAACAGAATAGGCACCAAAGTTTTAATTCTGATCTAAGTTTCCCATTACTATAGATTCCCATGATTGTAACCCATCTTTTGGCTCATTTCAAGTATGGGAATACTGAGTTAGATGATGTCTGCAGTTTGTTTGGGGAAGAGATCTAAGGTCAGGGATCTCCCTATGCAAAAACTCCTGACCCCACTTGATGAACCCATGATTCTCCAGTTCACAGAGTTGACTTTGGTTAATGGTTCTACTTATTATTTTAAGCATAAAATGATATAAATATATTTTTCAAGGTATATAAGAAACATAAACTAATACTATTTCTCCAATTTTGTTTTAGTTCCTGTATGAGTGTGTATTTATTTTCCTCTACATGTAATCTTTAGCTCTATGGTAGTAAAGTTTGTCTCATCCATCTTGGGAACTCTTTAAGTTGCCTAGTTGAGATGTTACATGTAAATTGATATTCAGGAATATTCATAGTTATGATTTTTTTAAAAGTGTTGTGATCTCTAGTTCAGCTTTATAGAATACATTACAACATTCCAACACACAAAAACTAAGACAGATTTTTCTAGTGACAACAGTCTCAGCTTCATAATATCAGTAAGAATAGCTAACTTTTACTGAGTGCTCACTGAAACTTTAGCATGCAAAGGTCCTATGAAACAGATTCTAGTAGCATCATCGTTTTGCAATGAAGAAACCAAAGCACTGAGACTAACTAGGTCTCCCTGGCCAGACAACAACGAATTGACAAGATTAGGATGCAAACCAATTAATTTAACTGCAGTGTTGTACCCTTAATGACCTTATGTTGTTGCCTCTTCGATTACTTATTTTATTATCCTATTTCTTTATATTTAAAATTTAGTTTGATTATCCTCCAAGACATAACAAAGGTATCCTTTTAACGGTCCATCCTAGATGAACTAGTCCTTTGCACCACCCTTGAGTAGGCTGAACTACAGATGTAGTCGACCATTGCTTCTCCCTCCCCCTCGAAGTTTAGATCTGGGATCAGATGTCCCAGTGAGTTCTGGGATAGAGCCAGTTTATTGCATAAGTGCAGCATCTGTCAAAACAATTGAGAAGATAGAATGTATATTTGTATATTTGTGTATTTTATGTATATTTTATGTATATTTATATATTATTTGTATATTTATATGTATATTTGTACATATAAAATATGTATATTTTTTTATTAACCTTTCAGGAACTTCCCATAAAGAAAAACAGTAAAGGTGTAATTACTGGCCCAATCATTAGCACTGATAGGATATCCTCAACTCCATTCACATCTATTTTAAAACAACAATGCGAAAATCAATGGTATTTGCAGAGAACGGTGTAAAGGGTAACAAACAAGGATTAAATTGTATAAATCTGCATTGTAATGAGTTCATTCTTAGCTTGTTTTGAATGGATAGAGAAAGAATATTTCTCAGTAATATCATCTAAAGCACTGTGATAACAAATAAATCTCCAAATAAAGTCTCAGTCTCATCTTCAAAATATGGATAAAAATGAAAAGATTTGACTTCATTAATCTGTTTTGCAAAGAGTATACAATTTGCAGACCTACCTTCAGCAGAAGAGAACATCAGATGATAATTGTTCACTATTTATAATAGAATTTTGAACACTGAGAGCATTGAGAATATCTCCCCAGGAAACTACCCAGGTAATTATGAAAGGAATAATAATTAAAATGCCAGAAATGTCTCAGGGGTATGAGAAGTTAAGGGCTGTTATTGAGAAGGGTAACCCTTATAGTAAAATTAAGAAATCAAAATTCTTGATAACATGGTGTAATCTCTCCCACCTTTACATGAGTCCTGAATTCTTTCGTTCACATTTAGCAGTTATGCATCTTGGGAAAATATTCTTGGTTTGCATCATGACAAGGAGAGATAAATGTGCTTTATGTTAGAGATGCTTAAATATAATGAAGATGACAGACGTAGACATGAATGTAACAATAAGATTTATTTTTCAAAGTACTTTGCAAAAATATCCCAAATTCTCAACAAATGGAAAAATTGCTTTAAGTTCTACTAAAAACTTAGATTCATAGAAATTACAAGTCTGGAGAGACCTTGGAGAGCAGTGACTAGAAACTAAAAATTAACTGGATGAATAATAAAAATGATATATACAAGGCGACCCACAAATTAATTTGAAATTTGGAAACTCAAACCCAGAACATGCTGTTCTCATTCTTTATGGAGCAATAAACTAAATCTCTAAAAAGTAAATAGGGATAGCTTTTCATTTTTTGGGGGTGTGGGAGGGCAGTGAGAGAACGAGAGATACAGCAAAGATTCAAATCCAACTGTTAACAGCCTACATATTAAAATGTTGTAAAATCATACTTTGAAATTTATTAGTAATCAGCAACTAACTGGCATATCGAGAGTTCTCTAACAAATCCAACTGGTGAATAAACAGTTGTCCTGACAAAGTCATTTTTAACTAACCCCAAAAGTAACATTGAGTTAGGTCTTAAAGTTTTGGGGGGGTTTAAGTTTTGCAACTATAGGCACAGTAATGAAGTATGATTTAATCTAAATTACCACTTTGTTTAAATGCAAATACCTTTAAAACGTTGCTGATGGGGCACCTGGGTGGCTCAGTGAGTTAAGCCTCTGGCTTCGGCTCAGGTCATGATCTCAGGGTCCTGGGATCGAGCCCCACATCGGGCTCTCTGCTCATCAGGGAGCCTGCTTCCCTGCCTCACCCCACCCTCTGCCTATTTGTGATCTCTCTCTCTCTCTCTGTCAAATAAATAAATACAATATTTTTTTTTTAAAAGTTGCTGACGACATGTGTGTATGTGTGTGGAAGTGAGTTCATACACATTGCTGGTTCCCCTGGAAGAAAATAAAAACTCAAAAATGGACAAAGAAGATTTATTCTCATATTACATCAATGTCATTTTATATTTATATCTTTCCAGATAAATTTGTAATTACTTAAATGTGTAATTTAAGTGTATTCCATTGCTGTATTTTTGTATTTTCTACATCAAAAAAGCAGATTATTAATGTATGTATTATAGATGTATGTATTGATATAAAGAATTTAAGAAGTCCAAGGTTTTTTTTTTTTGTTTTTTTTTAAATTTATTTATTTGACAGAGAGAGAGATCACAAGTAGGCAGAGAGGCAGACACAGAGAGGGAGGGAAGCAGGCCCCCTTCTGATCAGAGAGCCTGACGCGGAACTCGATCCCAGGACCCCGGGACCATGACCCGAGCCGAAGGCAGAGGCTTAACGCACTAAGCCACCCAGGCGCCCAAGAAGTCCAAGTTTTAAAGTTGTTCCTCATGCTTGTATTTCATGTCATGTTATCATTAGCAACAAATACACCACCCTAAATATTTTGTGTCTTTCAAACACAAAAATGATTTTAAAATATTTACTACATCTTAGTCACAGATGTGCAAAATATTCCACATGAATACCAATTTAATTTATTTATTAAGTAGGATCAAGAGAGCTGTGCTTTCAAAATTATGCATCCATTTGTTGATTCTACCCACTCTTCTGTCCAACTGAAGACCCTTTGGCAGGAACAAGGGAGAAGGTCGGTGATCAATGGCCACCGTGGCATTTAAATATGGCAGTTACTGGAATCTGTAAGAGAGTTACATACCATGCCGAATCTCTCATGAATACTAAAAGTGTTGAAAAGGGATGACATACAAGAGGATAGCTTTTTTCAAGGTAGTGGTCTCTGAATAGACCTGCCATTCATATTGAAGAAAAAGTACTTGTTGCCATAAAATCTCACAACCATTACCAAGACCACCATTTTTATGTTGATATACTAGAAAACTAAATGAAATGTGTTCTTATTTTTACTGCTCCAATTTACTCTCTAAATAGGCAAATTGATAAGTATTTTCCATAATCATTCATTGCATTTTTTAATAAGGAAAACAAAATATTTCATTTCAGCTAAATATTTGAATAATTTCAATTAGTGTACCTGCAAATTTTGGCTCGAACAACCTTTTAAATTAATTAATGTTTTTAAATTTTAACTAATCCTTACTACTCACATCAATAGGGTTGATTTGTCTCCTTTTTTTTCTACTGGGTTTGAGTCTTTCTCTTTTTTTTTTAATTAATGCACAAAATATCTAGCTTTCGTAAAAAGTTATTGATATGCTGAACCACAATCTGTTGACAAATTCTTATGAATCACACAAGACGATATTAACAAAATTGTATTTTATTTTGTTAAACATGTTCTGCTGATAACTTTTTTCATGGCTTCTTTCACATCTTTGTTCCTCAGACTGTAGATCATGGGATTCAGCATGGGGATCACTGTGGTGTAAAACACAGCCACCATTTTCCCCTGCTCCACAGACTCCTCTGTGGGACGTCTGAGATACATGAATATGAGAGTCCCATAAAATATGATGACCGCTGTCAAGTGGGAGCCACAGGTGGAAAATGCCTTCCGCCTCCCTTCCGCTGAGTGCATCCGTAGAATGGCAATGAGAATGAACAGATAAGAAATGATCACCACAGTTAGAGAATATGTGAAATTAATGCCTGCAAGTATGATCATCGTGTATTCTTTTACAAAAGTCCCTGCGCATGCCATTTTGATGAGAGGTGGGTCCGCACAGTAGAAGTGGTTGATCTCAATATTCCCACAAAAGGACATGCCATATGTCCACAGGGTTGCGGCCGGACTAGTCAGAAAACCATATACGTAAGGGAAAGAAATCAGTCGCATACAGACCGTCCTAGACATTTTGCTGCCATACAGCAGAGGTTTCCCAATTGCCATGTACCTATCAAAGGCCATCACAGCAAGAATGAAAATTTCTACATGGACGAGGGCGATGAAGAAGAAGCACTGTACCAAACAACCGGCATAAGAAATAGTTTTTCTTTCTGATAACAGATTTTCCAACATTTTGGGAGTCACATTGGAAGAAAACCACACATCCACAAATGACAAATGGCTGAGGAAAAAGTACATGGGGCTGTTAAGCTGTGGACTGACCTTAATTAACATGATCATGCCAATATTGCCTACCACGGTGACCACATAGACCACAAGAAAAATGATGAAGAAGACAACTTGCCATTCCTGATGACTGGTTAGTCCCAAAAGAATAAACTCTGTCACATCGGTGAAATTGAGCATTTTCTCAACTCCAAGTCAATATTTGTTATAAATCTGAGGGATAACTAGGAGGAAATAAATTTAAAAATCAAGTGTTGTTTGTTTCTTAATTTATATTTTTATCCATGCCTCTTTTATATTTCTTTATTCCTATGACTGAAAGTTACTAAGATGGCCTAGCACATAACAGTTATATGAATACTGTGACTGAAACATACTACTACTATATATTGTGCTTAGTCAAACTTCCAAGACTACTTATATTTTTAAAGAATTTTTTTTTACTTATTTCAGAGAGAGCATGAGTGGAGGGAGAGGGAGACAGAGAGAGTGAATCTCAAGCAGATTCACCACTAAACACAGAGCCCTGTGTGGTACTTGATCCAAGGACCCTGAGTTCAGGACCTGAGCCACTCACACACCCCTCCAAGACTATTAAACATCTCTTGTTTCCAATATTGGCATGTTTGGAGGTTTCATATTTTAAGATATTTATGAAGGGTCATAATTCTCTCTTCAACCCAATGCAAAAATAATTGTTTACCTTTTCACTTCTTCATTATAAGCATATTCTCCATGATTAGGGATGCAAGCCACTTAATCAAGTAATTTACCAGCCCTAAGTGTTAGAGAAAATATTATTTTTAATCTAATCTCATGCTTGCCTTCATTTAAATTAAAGAGAGCAAACTGATCACATTGGTCATCAAAGCCAGGTATAAAGGTGTAAACTACTTAAATACATTCATTAATTTATACATATTCCCTGGATGTGGACTCCTTAGCATATATTTATAATCTACTAAATATTATTGACTATTATGTTATGGAGATTCCTCTATTGCATCACTCCATATTTCAAATTATAAAAGTAAATACAGATTTTTTCCCCATAAGACCAGGCATGAGAAAATATTCAGTATTCTCATTAAAGAATTCTGTTTCTGGGGCGCCTGGGTGGCTCAGTTGTTTGGGTGACTGCCTTCAGCTCGGGACATGATCCTGGAGTCCCGGAATCGAGTTCCACATCGGGCTCTCTGTTTGCCAGGGAGTCTGCTTCTCCCCCTGTCTCTTTCCTCTCATGCTCTCTCTCTCTCTCACTCAAATAAATGAATAAAATCTTAAAAAAAAAAAATTAAAAAAAAAAAAAAAGAATTCTGTTTCTGTTGTCAGACCTGTGTTGAATTCTGGGTCCATGATGTAAGAACTTGAACTGGTTTTATATTTGTTCTCTTTGTCTTTCATTTCTCTATGCCTTAATATGATGCAACAGTAACAATAATACTCATTTCATTGTTTAATTATAAGTATGAAAAGACATTACATATTCACACATAATAAATACACAGGGCACAATTATTACTAAACGCACTCCTGGAAATTATAGCTTCCATTAGTAGTTTGTAATAATCAAATGATCAAATCTCTGTAGAAAATATCTTTCTCTCTCTGCATCTCTCTGTCTCTGACCTCCCTCCTTCCCATTTCTCTGCCTCTTCCATGTGCATAGACACCTTCATACACAGATATCATGAATAATTAATGGTAATTATAAAGAATAAGAGAAGATAGGAGCACCTGAATGGCTCAGCCAGTTGGGCAGCTGCCTTCTGCTGGGTTCATGATCCCAGGATCCTTGGATCCAGCCCTGTTTTGGGGGGGGGGTGGTCCCTGCTCAGTGGGGAGTGTGCTTCTCCCTCCCCCTCAGCTGCTCCCCTTGTTTGTGCTATCTAGCTTTTTCTCGCTCCTGCTCTCTCTCTCAAATAAATAAATAAAATCTTTAAAAAAAATAAGAGAAGTTAAAATCCGAGATGCAAATTTAGTCTGACAGATCTGGATGGATATATTTTTATACCAACCTGAGAATGACGAGAAATATTCCCAGTAAGAATGCAGAAGTGAAAAGAAAATGTTACGTGAGAGATGATCAACAATGTATATCAGGTGAAAGAGAACCTGAGAGTCCACAAGAGAAGTTTCCCTTAAATCTTTGCCTTAGGGGGAAAAAAAAAAAAAAAGGAGAAGAAGAAGAAGAACCAATTAAGAAGCTTTGCCTACAAAGAACCCTGGGGGCAAGTAACCCTCTAGAGGAAAGTCCATCCACACTGTTGAGTTTTGGTTTTTAATAGTAGGTTTGCACAATTTGGTTTTTCCCCAAACTCAAGTTATTTTGCATGTGTCCTGGGATCCAAGAACACAGTTTGCTTTGGGTTTGCATCACGCTCAACTGGATGATGGGGTCACTCAGTCTGCACAAGGCAGTCTTGTGTTCTGCAGTTCTTGGTCTGTGCCACTGGGCTTTTCCAGTGAAAGGTGAAATAGGTAGCATCATTCCCTACAATGAAAACTGTATCATATCAGAGCAGGAAAATGTATGTTTCACATCCTTCATTTTATGAATAAGAACATGAGAAAGTTAACAACAATAAAGCATACGTTACATTTGCACATACTAACTTAATTTTCACCACCACCATCATTATTATGATATCTACTTTACAGTCAAGAGACTTAGAGCTTAGAGAGTTTCAGTGACTTGCTCAAGGTCATATTTCTAATGAATCAGGGACTAGGTTCCTGATTCCAGACTTTGATTCCAAAGTTTGTACTGCTACTCATCTCAATCCCCAAAGTAACTATTAATTGTGCAGATCAAAATCCCAACTACTGATTCAAGATGACTCTCATTTCTACTATGTGACTGGTGTATATAATATATTCTATAGAGTATATTTTATCAGTCTTTATGAACTTGAAGGAAAAAAATATGTTCTTTATATAGCTAAAATATGCATTTGATCACTTTGCTTGAGTGCCTGGCAATGTATGCCCTCCAGGTTGTTTCCTCTTCTGTCCTGACCGCTGCATCATGCTCATACAGCCCTACTTTAGTTCCTGCAACAAAAGCCTATCTCAGCGTATTGAGATCAGTGGAGGAATTGCTGGTTTCCCACCAAATCCATTCTTCTTCTCTCATTGCAAGAAGATTTTCAGCAGAGCAATTGCCTTGTTCATGGCCCTACCTAGGATGCAGGCACATGGTAGATAGACAAGAAATATTTTTTGACTAAAAAAAATGGTGAAATGATCATCTTTTCAATAAGTGAACTCTATAACTGAGAGAAGCACACGTCTAACTATCACGTAGATATTTCTCAGAATAATGTTGAGAAGCTCCAGGCTTACCATGAAACCATACTTTGGAATTGAGGAGTGTTGATTAAGCATATATGAGTTACATCTCTGTGTGGGTCTTGAAAGTAACTGCTACTTGAGAGCATAAGTTTGCTGCTTAGGACCAAAGGTTTACTGTCCACAGAAGTCTTGGACCTACATTGTAAACAGTAACCTACCTCTGACCCAGAATTTCTCTCAATGGTAAGTTAATTATATTTTATCCCCTCAAATACTGTGCTAAGTTTAATTTTTAAGGCCAGCCTCTATAAGACACTAAAAAGCCTGATGTGATTGCTCTAGGTTTTATGTTAAAAGGTGGTTCTCAGTATAAAAAGCCAGGACAACTTCTCATTTAGCATGGAGAAATCCAGATAGGACAACTTGCACAGAGAAAGAAAGTTGAGTTTTTATTATTCTAACCAGAGATCTCTCCAGACCACAAAGATTATTTAATGCAATTGTCTACCTATATGGGTCATGAAAAACTTATTTTCTTTTAAACATTTCCTTGAGGGTCCCTATGTAAAATTAAAAATCTCCTCCCCTGTATTTCATACAACTTAGTTCATATCACTTATGCTAAGACCCTGCTATGCCTTTGATCTCATATTCTATTACTTATCTCATTGTCCTGGGTTCTAACGGCAATGGCTTCCAATTTTTCCTTGAATATTCAGAGAATATTTGCATTTAAACTTTTTTCTAGCTGTTTCTTGTGCTTAGAGCACTACCTCCCCACACACATATATGCACATGTGCATAGCTACTATCTAGACCACTTTCATGAGCTTTTTGCTTACTGTCACCTTCTCCCATCCAAGTACTAACCAGGCCCGACCCTGCTTAGCTTTTGAGATCAGACAAGATCAGGTGTGCTCAGGGTGGTCTGGCCATAGACTTACCGTCACCTTCTCAATAAAAGTTATCTTCATTCTCATGCTTTAGTCAGAGACCCTCTTATTATCCTACAATATTTTTTTTTCAGATTTTGCCATACAATTACTAACTTATTATATGATTCACTTGTATTTTATGATAATTGTTTTTGTATGTCTCACACCACTGGAATATAAGCTTCATGAGAACAAGGATTTCTTTTTCTGTTTGGTTCATTGATAACAAATACCTAAAACTGTGCCGGGTATATAATATATACTCAGCTAAAACTTGCTAGAGGAATGAGTGAACTGATTAAACAGCAGTTTAGAATGCTAAAAAATAGAACTAGATAAATAAAAGCAAATTTATATACAATATTATCGGTATTTATAATTAGAGGGATAGAGGTGTTAGTACACAGATAGTGGTAGTTGAAGTTTTATGAAAATTAATGTTAGATTCTAGATTCAGACCATGAACAAAAATAAATTCTAAGTGGTTTAAATTAATTATAAATATTTTAAGTACATATTTTTGGTATAAGTGGTTATGGAGTCTGTTCATATTGGTTAATATAATACTAGTAGTCAGAAAAATAGAGATCCTCGTGACTTGGCATAGTAGATATTGATTTCTTATTCATATAACAGGCTAATGCAAATGTTACTGGGAGATCTTCCTTCGAGGGATTGAATGAGTTGGAACTTTTTTCTGTGACTCCACATCATCCCCTGGGCTTCACAGACTTTTGTTTGTTACTGGTGAACAAATAAAAATAAAGGGTTAATAGACAGTGACTCATGGGAGACTGTTATGGTGAGGCATGGGCATGTAATACACACTTCCACCCGCACAGCTGAGAAACACATCTAGTTTTTGGTTTTGTTTTATATTTCACTAAAAGAAGAGAAGACTGGATTTGGGGACAACATAACATACTCTACCACTGCACATTTGACAAAGGATCTCTTTATCACAACCCTGGTGAAGAAACTCACAAGACAGAGTTTAGTTGATCTGACTACATACTTATTTAAAATATAAGTATGTTTTATTTTTTAAATATTTTTATTTAAATTCAATTAGCCTAGGTATCTAGTGTATAACGATTCATTAGCTGAATATAACACCCAGTGCTCATCATATCACATGCCCTCTTTAATTCTATCACCCAGTTACCACACCCCCCCACACACCTCCTTTGCAACAATGCCCAGTTTGTTTCTCGGAGTCAAATCTCATATAATTTGTCTCCCTCAATTTTTCCTTCCCATTCAGTTTTCCCTCCCTTCCCCTATTGTCTTCTACACTATTCTTTATATTCCACATATGAGTGAAACTACATGATAATTGCGGTTTTTTGATTGACTTATTTCACTTAGGATAATACCCTCCAGTTCCATCCATGTCTATGTAAATGGTAGATATCTTGTCTGATGTGTGGTTAATATTCCATTGTATATTTGACCTCATCTTCTGTATCCATTCATCCATTGAAGGACATCTCAGCTCTGTGGACATTTCTGCTATGAACACAGGGGTGCAGGTGCCCCTTCTTTTCACTACATCTATATTTTCTGGGGTAAATACCCAGTAGTGCAATTGTGGGTTGTAAGGTAGCTCAATTTTTAATATCCTGAGGAATCTCTGTATTGTTTTCCAGAGTGGCTGTACAGACTTGCATTCCCTCCAACAGTGTAAGATGGTTTCTCTTTCTCCACATCCTCACCAACATTTGTTTTTCCCTGTCTTGTTAATTTTAGCCATTCTGATTGGTATAAGGTGGTATCTCATTGTATAAGTATGTTTTAAAAACACATTTCTAAACTAAATTAGAAGATGAACACCAAGCTGTAAACAAAGATGTGACGTAAAATAGCCAGTCTTTTCATCTAATTAACAAATACTTAGTAGCCACTTCTTATGTACAGAGTTTATAATGTTGGTATCACAATGATGATCAAGACAGAAATGGTTTCTTCTCTCATAGAACTCGATGTACAATGAGATAACATTTACAAAACAGAGTTATCAGAGAAATAATTGCTTCACTACAAAAAATATGAACTCTGCAAAAAAGAAATAAATAAAACAAAGCAAAAAAGAAGTAAAAATGAGGAAACTTTCTGGCTATAACTAGACTGTTTTACAATGTGTGTCAGGGTATAGCTATGTAGAGAAAGGAATTGTGCTCTTAGAGAGGTAGGCAGTTTGGATTGATAAAATTAAATGTAGCGAAAGTGGAAGTAATGTAATATAATAAGGAAACCCATAATATTATGACATGGAAGATTATAAGTGATATAATCTTAGTGGTTATTTTATGTGACAACAAGTTGGATTCTAAAGGAAATTTTTCACTAAGAACTCCTAGAAAGTGCTATTGAGTTGACTACTCTGAAACACACACCTACACATACACACCATACAAATATGCATGCACTTACATGTGTATACTTGTGAAATACATATGCATACATGTGCAAGCATATAAAAGATTATAGATTTTGTACATCACAATAACATTTAGCTGTTCATGCCTTGAAACCTTTATTTAAAAAAAAAAACATTTTTGAAACTGAGGCAATAATATTATAATATTCCAAAAAAATAGATCATGTGTTATATATGAACAATGGTGTGTTCACTTGAAAGTCTGATATGAGACATATGACAAGATACAAAGGCAAGTGCTAGAAACACTAAGAGTTTGATAGTTTCTTACTGCCACCAAACCCAATTGAACTATTTAAAAAAAACATAAAAGAAAAAAAATGAGTAAGCTATTTCTACACTCCCCAAATTTTCTATAGGTAACTTGTTGAAATATATTTATGGAAATACAATCCAAGTTCCAAAACTCACTGAGATTGTGTTATCACCTTCTGATAGTCATTGTAAGAAAAGACATAAAATGGATCTTAAATGGATACCATAAGATGTCAAGTATGTTCACTAGAAATGAAGTTTATTGAATTAATTATTATATATTTGAAAGGCAGACATTCATCTAGTATAAAGTTACATTAATTACCATGGTTACATAAATCTTATTATATCATATTCTACATAAAATATCCAATTGTCAGGGATGTTGTCTCCAATTTTAACAATGCCTCCTGGTGAAATTATATTCAATTGAAGCGTTTTAAAATAATAACGAATCATCTCAAACCAATACCTATTCTAGATGCAAGAAGAGACCATTACAGTTCTTTTAAAATCATACTCGAAAAGAGTGACTTGTGAGGTATTGAGAAGCCATGAACAAACATTCCCAGTCACAAAATAAACTACTGAATTTGACATTGGGTGAAAGGGAAAGAATGGATGCTATTGTCAACACATCTTATCATCTCAGGTCTCAGAGACCCAGAGAGTCTGGTTTACAATATGCTTCCCTTTTCTTTGTGCTATTACTCCTGTCTCAATTATGTATTCTTTGTCTATTTATTGAAAACAGAAATAACAAATTTTCTCAGAATGATTTGAAAGTCAATTTACACTCCTAGTGAACCATGGGTCTCATCCTGCATTTGAAGTTCCAGTTTTATTTAGTTAAAATTGTTCTACTGACTGCTTTGCTCATGGCCTCCTTTACATCTTTGTTCCTGAGACTGTAGATCATGGGATTCAACATAGGAATTACTGTGGTGTAAAATACAGCCACCATCTTGCCCTGTTCCACAGACTCTTCCGTTGGACTTCTGAGATACATGAAGAATAGGGTTCCATAAAATATAGTGACAGCTGTCAAGTGGGAACCACACGTGGAGAAGGCTTTCTTTCTTCCTTCTGTGGAGCGCATCCTTAAGATGGCAATAAGGATAAATATGTAGGAGATGATAATGACTAGCAAGGAATAAGAGAAGTTGAGACCTGCCAAGGTGCGCATGGTGTATTCTTTGATGAAGGTTCCTGCACAGGCCATTTTGATGAGGGCTGGGTCTGCACAGTAGAAGTGGTTGATCTCAATGTTCCCACAGAAGTACAAACCATGGGTCCACAGTGTTGAGATCAAACTAATGAAGAAGCCATATAGATAAGGAAAAGAGATCAGTCGAATACAGATGGTCCTTGACATCCGGCTGCTATAGAGCAGAGGGTTGCCAATCGCCATGTATCTGTCAAAGGCCATCGCGGCAAGGATGAACACCTCTACGTGGACAAAGGCAATGAAGAAAAAGCACTGCACTATACAGCCAGGATAGGAAATGGTTTTGATCTCAGCTACTAAATTTTCTAACATCTTCGGCGTGACATTAGAGGAGAACCACACATCTGCAAAAGATAAGTGACTGAGGAAAAAGTACATGGGGCTATTGAGCTGGGGACTAATCCTGATTAGTATGATCATGCCAATGTTCCCAATCAGTGTGATAACGTAGACCAGTAAGAACACCACAAAGAAAAGGAGCTGTAGTTCAGGACGACTGGTTAATCCCAAAAGAATAAATTCTGTCACATCAGTAAAATTGAGCATTTTCTTAAATCTGATCCAGGTAAAGATGCATGTTATCTAATAAAATAAACAGAAATCACAAAATACACAGACCAAATATAGCTGTGCTTGTTGTATAATATAATTTCTTAACCCATTCTCTTTCGATTCCTCTGCTAGTTTTCTTTTTGTTTTTTTTTTCCTCAGATATCTTTTCTTAGCAGTATATCTTTCTCTTATGCGTGTAACTCTGTATGAGATTTTTTTTATAGAGAAAATAGGAAAATAATATAAAATTAGAGAAATACACCAACAGAACTTGTGATAGTTATTCTTGTCGACACAAATATTTTAGGAGGGGTGCCTGGGTGGTTCAGTCGGTTAAGTGACTGACTCTTGATTTCAGATCAGGCCAAGAACTCAGGGTTGTGAGATCGAGCCCAGCATCAGTCTCCAACTTCATATGGGGGTCTGGTTTGGATTTACTCTCTTTCTCCTACTACCCCTCCCCTCCCTCTCTCTAAAATGAATAAATAAATCCTAAAGAAAATAATACTAGCAGTCATAACAATCTCTGAAATCTTGGTGGTTTTGCACAGTAGAAGTTGATTTCTTATTCATATAACAGGCTAATGCAGATGTTACTGGGAGACCTTCCTTCCAGTGACTGAATGAGCCCCGGTCAGAATCCTCATTTGGAATGAACTGGCTTAAGATTCTCTCTCTTCCTCCCTTACCTGCTACACCTTCCTTTCCTCTCGCCCCTCTAAAAAAACAAACAAAAAACAAACAAACAAACAAAAAACAGAAGGAGAATGTTTGTTCTTGTTATTTCCTGAAAAGCCCCACATTTTAAAATGTGTGTACACTTTTTATTCACTATATTTATAGAGTTTTGAAGGTCCATAATATAGAGAAATTTACTCAAAGCCACAAAGAAATGCTATTTCGTAATCAGAAAGTTCAGCATCCATTTCTGAATCTTCTACATTGAACTGTTTTTAAAAAAATGGCTTAATACAACTGTATAAAATGGTTTACTATAAACCAATTGTCCTTATCCAAAAAAAGCAAAATCTTTTAAAGCATCACATTGATTTAAGATTTTTAAAATTTTGAAAATCAACCTAATTGAGAACTGAATCATTGCCAGCATTTGTCCACATTGCAAACAAATCTAATAAGAATAAATTGAAACATCACCTCTTTTTAGAACGTCTTCTCCCGTGGGTCTGGAAGCATTAACAAATCCTACCACAGCCTCTTTCTTCCTTTCTTTCTGTCTTAGAACTTTAAATAAAATAAGAACAATGAGACACTGAGTGGGGACCTACCATACTCCTCTATCAATATTGAAGCTTTAAGTAATGACATTTCTAAAACATACCAAAAAGCTAAGGACATTTTTGAAGGTTTAGAGAAGTTATTTTTAGTTTTTGACTGTATAAAATTAAGATGGCTATCTGTCTGGATTCTGAATACCATTTAGGACATTCTACTACACTAGTTTAAATATTTTGAGCTCATTTCCCAGCAGTAATACTCTACTTACATTCTATTTATTTATGAAACAATAAGTTGCACAACTGATAATTGGCTCTTCATAAAATCCTGTTGTATTTGCCAGCAAAATACAAGTTAGAAAAATATCATAATCAATATTTTAATGTTTATTCATTCGGTCATCCATTCATTCATTCATTTGTGTAGTTAATACTTTCCAGAAAAATCACTGGTTCTTCTCTTACCCATAATAAGCTGTTATATTAGATGTGTTTCTTGTGTGAAAAGACATCTAACTTTTCTTACCCATTATCATTTGAGATCTGTCCTGCCCCCTTTATTCTCTAGGATTTGTCTCTATCTTAGGGTTCCTACTATATTTGTGCCTCCCACTGCTCGTCTCCTGCTTGAAATTTTATGCGGTAGAAATCAGATGGTGATTGGAAAAACAGGAGATGTCTTTCATCATCCCCTAGACTATTGGGAGTGACTGAGGCAAAAGGAAAGGGATTGCACGATAGGTCCTCTCTGCCAAAATGGTACCTTCAGAAAGTTGTTACCTCCTCTAACCATGAATTTGAAAAACAGTGAAAGAGAAGGCATTGTCAACTCTACTCCAGATCCTTTTTGCTTTGCAGGGAGATCTACATGATTCATTCACTTTCTTCCAAATTTACGCAAGAAATCTTTTAATGTTCTCTGCCTATTCTATCCAAACACTCTTAAGATACTTTTTTTTTTTACAAATTCATTCATTTATTGGTTGATTAATAAACCATGTGTATAATATGCAATGAGAACATTTTTAACTGCTTCTTTTTCACTTATGGCAAATGTGATAAAAACATAGAAGAAAATGATAAATGCTATTGGGAAGTGAGGAGTGTTATCAATGAGTAAGTCAAGCCATATGAGCTGAGTCTCCAGCTCCAAGAAGTTCTTAAATTTTAGTAGATGTTTAATGACAAATTTGGACAGGGGAACAAAATGAGATTCAAACTGGTGACACTAAGGACATCCATCTATGTCTGTGAACAGTTCAGTCTGTGGTGGAATATGTGTAGCAGATCAAATGCCATCCAGTCTGCCCAGGAATATCCTGGTTTTGCATCCTGGGGAACATCTCAGTCTTAGGCAAACCAAGAAAATTGCTTCCCCTGGGAAATGTCTGGGCCCATAGTGAACCTGCCAGCATCTTACAGACATCTTCAGAGCACTGTTTTTAACAAGGCAGAAAACTATAGAAAAATCTTATGTAGAGTGAAATTGCTCTCCCAGCTTGTCTCTAGGTTCACTCCAAACATCAAGCATGTAGAGGGAAGGGGGAGAAATGGAAGTGAGAGAAATGGAAAATGACATGTTTTACTAAAAGAGAGAACATTTTTAATAGAGAAAGCAGAAACATAATTATCTATCACACAGTGATAGAGAAATCACTGGTTTTGGGTGAATGGTGCATATTTCTGCCACTGAATGATTGCAGATCTCGGACTAGGCATCAGGACAAAGGCCCAAACCACGACTGACACGTGTTGCTGCAACAAAGCTTCTAATCCCACTTCCTGATAACACTTTCCAGGAATATTCTCTCCCTATGCAGAATTACAAGGACAACCTAGAGGGCCAACACTTCAGACTGATTCCATAAAAACACACAGACTGTCCTTGTGCATGAACCTACCTGGGCAGGGACCTACCTGTACGTAAAGGAAAAATGTTCTCAGAAACATCTCATCTGTCATCATCGAAGGATAAATCAGTAGGACTTATAAGGGTTGGATCTCCCATGATGGGGCTTTCTCACTGGAGAGTGTAGACAGAGACCTGTAGAGGTCATTAAAAAGCTACACATTGCATCATCTACAATGGGAAATGAATCTCAAGAGCAAAACGACTCTCAGAGGAATTACAATTTTTAAAATAAGCAAAGTACAAGGGCTAAAGAACTTGAGACTTTACTTTCTTCCTCTTAAATTGTTTTGTCTGTACCCTGGTGACTCTGTTACATTTGTGTGTGTGGGGGCGGGGGGAGTCTTAGCTTCCCATGTGATAATAATCATATCAGTATTACATCAGTCACAACATACATTTCCAGAAATCTGTACTACATGAGTACAATTCTGTGCATTATTAAAGTTCCTTTCATTTTCAGTAAGGAAGAGTTGTAAAAAAAAGAAAAAAAAGGAGGGGAGAATAAAGAAGGATTCATGTCATATGATCATATTCACATGTCATTGATGAGCCCCAAACTGGCTTCTCCACATCTGAAAAGAATATACTTCCCTAACACCTACATGAATTCCCAGATTAAGTTTGATAATATTTTATTAACACTGTAAAAAAAAGGAATTCCTTGATAAATACTTTTTATTAATAGAAGATGATTTCTAATAGTTATCTCTCCTTTTGTGTAGTTTCTATTTATTTAGAATAGAAAATAAATTAGCAGAATTTAATCTGGGAGATATAAGGTTTTAATTTTTATTGCTTTAATTTCAAGAATTATTTGCAGATGCGGTGGGTTAATTTTCAGTTCACAACCTCTGTATTGTGAGGAATGCAAGTTTATTCCTCGAATTGTGATTAATTAATATTTTTAGACTCCATTTTTTAAACTGGAAAACATTCAAGTCACTTCAGTCCTGTCCCTACTTTCCATGGAGCTGCACCTGAGTTCTACAAGATGAATGTACTACAAAGCATTGAAAAACACATTTCCTGACCTTGGCCTCAGCATCTATATGCACTGACATGCAATTACTTACTTATGTATCCACTGACTATGGGCCTGAGATACAATAAAAAAAAATTTTTTTTTAAAGCACCTGCTATCATGGAGATGATCTTCCATTGATATATTCTCATCCTTATCTGATGAGTTTTCCATATTTAGAACTCAACTACTGGGACACCTAGCTGGTCAGTCAGCTAAGCAGCCAACTCTTGATTTCAGCTCAGGTCGTGATCTCAGGGTCGTGTGATTGAGCCCCCCTTCCCCTTCACCGCCTGTGCGACTCTTCACCCCACACTTAGTCTACTTGAGGTTCTCTGCCTCCCTCTACCCCTCCCTTCCACTATCTAAATAAGTAAATAACTAAATAAAGTCTTAAGAAAAAAAGATCACTTCAACCTTAATTTTCACCAATTTTATATGCTTTTTTTTGGCCTTTCAGAAATTGGGAACAGTCTGGAGCTACCACACCGTACAGGACCAGGGAAATTCCTAAAAGGCTGAAGTCATACCTCCCTAGAGACGTGCTATAATAATAATTAATTGGGGAACTTGTGCCTTCCAACGGTTCAATTAGAACAAAGAATGCAGCCTATCCTGCTACTTGAATTCTATAAATGTGATGGAGTGGGTGTTATGACCTCCCTCAATTCCCAAATCATATGCAGAAAAAGTGGATGAAGGACATGGATTCTTCTATTTCTTCAGAAAACACAACCTGAAAATTTTAACTTTACCTTTTGTCTCTCTCCTTCCTCCAAGTTAGGATGTTTTTTCTGGATGTTCTAATTAACTCCATTTTCACATTTACTGTTTACTTCTGAATTCCTTCTTCCTTGTCTAGTATGTATGTATATATAATTGATAATCGTATAATATTAACTATCATAACCTGAGTGGAAAACTTAACAATGATAACCTAGAAAGAAATATTATTTGGAACATGTATCAGTCAACAAGCTTTCAGCTAAGTTGTAAATTACATAGAGAAATGTGTGCAAAACCCTTGGAGCTGGGTAGCAGAAAGTGCATTAAGTGTTCCATAAACGGATCTTTGCTGACTCAACACAATATTAATTTTAAAAAAGGAAGAAACTCGATGAACCAAACTACTACTTCCCATTCTGCCTAACCTGAGGGGCCATGGGCCACCTAACACATGGCAGCAACCAAAGTGTGGACATGAACACAAACTAGTACAGTCTGTTTGCCTCGTCAACTATGACAATGCACAGTGCCTTCCAGTAAAGAAGGGAACCACTTATTTGGCATCAGCTTTTCCCATCGTTTCTTCCATTTATTACACTCCAGCCACATGGCTTTCCTTCTGTGTCTTCAACATGCCAGGCTTCATTCTGAAACTTCGGACTTGTTAGGGATTCTTCAGGTTATAGTTCCCAACAATCTGTGTATGTTTGTCTTCTGATCAAAGAGGCTGAGATTCAAAGTGTCACCTTTTCCAAGGGTCCTTTCCCAGCCTCTGAAATGACATATCAGCACAACCCTCACTTCTGAAGCTACAAGTCACTGTCTTCCACATTGCTTTGCTGTACTTTCTCCGTTGTACTTACAGTTGCCTGAAATATTTTATTATCTGTTTGTGTGCATTCTTGGTATTGAAATACCCCACCTCTAAAACATAATGAAGGATGTTTCCTGCTTTGTGTATTCCTGAATCTCTAGTTTGTAGCATTTTGCTCAGGAATCAACATAGGTTGGATGAAAGAGACATTTTACACCAAGACTAGCAATCACTATCTCCAGATAACAGCTCTGTAAACCACCTAGAGAACAACCACTGCAGAATCCACCACGAGGACAGAAAGTTTCCAGGGAGAAGATGTGTAAATTATAGGTCACCTATTGGTCTGTCTCTCTAAGAGGTATTTCTTAGTTCTGTGGAAGTCTGGCAAGAAATAATAATTTTAAAAAGCAAAAGTATAAACAACCAGGAACTCTGAAAAACAAATAATTGTGCCAGAAGAGGGTTACATTCATAATATTACTCATAGTGTTGGTAATTAGCATCCATCATGTTCATAGCATCATTCACATTATTCTTCAGGTACTACTAATGATATATTTAGAGTTATTTTAACCACATGTGTCAATTAAAGAAAAACTTCAAATGTGACGATATTGGAAAGATGAGGAGAAAGAACTGGTGGTTCTTGGGTAGGGACGCAGGGATTGGAAGACAAGGTTTTATACTTTAACTTTAGTAAATAGATGCCAACCAATCATGCACGTATTTGAAAATCAATAAATAAACACATAAGCCTATAATTTAAAATGAGTTAATTCCCAAAGACAGTAAGAAGTTGTTTATCTATGGGGAGATAAGGAGGGGAGAAGTGAGACAGAAGTGTGTATAAGCCTATAGAACCATTTGACACTTTAAACAACATATATGCTTTACATTAGTAATTTTAAATAATTACAGTAAGCTATTTTAACTGAAAACACGCACATATGTAGAAACAGAAAAAAAAAAACTAAAAACAAAATCTCGAATTTGATTTTTTGAAGGTTGTAGTGTTTAATTTCTGTTATATTCATTCACATGTTTTAACTTTGTATAGTTACTTTAGTATCAGTCAAAAGAGGGTACTCCCTGTCATGGAAATAAGGAACTCAACATATGATAGTATCTTGTAAGACAGAGGGCACTTCTCATCCATCCCACATTTCTAGTGTGAGTTGGTAGAGGGAGCTTTTCCACATGTCCTCACTCAAGAATCCATCCTTACATCTTAAATTTTAAATACTGCTGGTCACCAGGACAAGGAAAAAAAAAAAAAAAAACAACACTGAAGGGTTTCCTCATGAACAATTAAATGCTCAGCTTGGAAGTGATATGTATGAATTCTAATCTAACTCATTGTCTAGAAATACTTCCACCTACACCCAAAACAGGAGAAATATAATGCCATCAGGTGCACAAATGGCAAAGAAATTATTAACTAGTAAGCAAAATGAATGACAAGTACAGTCATGTAAATTTTTTTCTTCTTTTTAATTTTTTTTTCAGTGTTCCAAAAGTCATTGTTTATGCACCACACGCAGTGCTCCATGCAATACATGTCTTCCTTAATACCTACCACCAACCTAACCCAACACTCCACACCTCTCCCCTCCCAAACCCTCAGTTTGTTTCTCAGAGTACACAGTCTTACGCGGTTAGTCGTGTAAAATTTTATAATGAAATTTCACTACTCATGTTTGGATCTTAAAAAATTATTAAAAATTTTAAAAATACAATGTTCCCCTTAGATGTACCATATTTCTCATTTCATTGTCAATTCCATCCTGTAACTTAGGAAAAAGGTTTAGAAAAAGTTTGGGGGCCAGTACAGTTTCTTTTGCTTAAACAGCCAGAGTTGACTTCTGTTGCTTGAAAGAAAAAAAAATTCAGACTCTTAATACTAAAATGTCCATGTTTCTTTTTCTTTTCTTTTTTTTTTTTAAAGATTTTATTTATTTATTTGACATAGAGAGAGATCACAAGTAAGCAGAGCAGCAGGCAGAGAGAGAGGGGGAAGCAGGCTCCCTGCTGAGCAGAGAGCCTGATGCGGGGGTCGATCCCAGGATCCTGGGATCATGACCTGAGCTGAAGGCAGAGGCTTTAACCCACTGAGCCACCCAGGCACCCCATGTTTATTTTTCTATATATGGAAGTCATCTATATTCCCTAAGACTGTCCCACAGAAAACTACTCTTTGAAGATGAATGCTGAGGAACAGAATGCCATAGGATCACTTTGGGGTTGAAATCAGTTAATATTTATAAAGCACAGACATCAGTGTGTCTTATAGGCCAAGCTCTGACTCAAGTGTTTTATAAATACTAATTCATTTAACCCTTACACAAACCCATTGCCTTTGGTCCTTATCATTGTGGATAATGGAAATTTTCTCAAGTTTGGTATACAGGATAGTATTATACACAGTTCCATTTCTAATTTAAAAAATCAAAACAAAACAAAAACAAACAAAAAAACATGTTGCTGTGCAGTCAACTGGTACAGTTCACATTCTAGCCTTAGCACTTTGATGTGACTAAACTGGGAATATTTCTTAATATTTTGGAGTTTCAGTTTTTTCTACTGCAAACAGGATTTCATAAATGGGCAGGACTATTTCAAAGGTTACATGAAATAAAGTATTTTCTATGCATAGCACTGTGAACAATCCGTATCAAGCCCTCAATAAATGTCAGCTCTCTGTCATGTCAAGTGGCAAATTCTAGAGAATATCGTATTCTGATTCCCTTATCTTCTAGACTTATTACTTGATCAGTTTTATAAATAAGAGTACCAGCAGTCCTAAATGTTTGCACTTACTGGTAATAGACATTTTTCATTCCAGGTAGTTATTTAAAAATCATAAATTTAATTTTGATAATGAATATGATTGCCCAAATAAGTAACAGAGTTCTCATGGTTATACACAATCCCAGAATAAAGAAACCTACTTAGCTACAGGGGAAGAACAGCCTTTACAAAGAATATCAGTGGCTCTTCTGGTGACTAATGCAGACCGAATTTATATTACATGTTTTTTCACTCCATTTCCCTAAGAGATTGCACAAATAGGTGAAGAGGAGGCAATTACTTTGTCAGATCTTTTTTTTTTTTTCCACTGAATGAGTCCTCTGGAGAAATAACAACTGGCACAGTGAACATTAAACTTGGGAGCTCACCACTGTATAGGGTTTTCCTCCTTTATGTTCAGGCTCAGTATTTTCCTTCGTACATTGGAAGGTCTTTCCAGTAACGTTGACGTCTTCCAGGGATGCTTCCAGGATGCTGACTGCATCCTGTTTCCCAGGTTGATTTTCAACTTAATGCAATTTTCTGAGACAGTTTCTTCTACAGCCCTGTTCCAGCTTTGGGTCACAATTCTATTATCATGTTACTTTGCATTAGGGGCTGAATCATGTTTCTCTGAAATCCATATGTCAAAGCCCTGACTCTCCCTACTTTAGTATGTGACTGTATTTGGAGGTAAGGTCTTTAAAGAGAAAATCAAAGTACAATGAAGTCCTAGGACTAGGTTTCAATCCAAGATAACTGGATTCCTTATAAGAAGAAGAGATTAGACAAAGACACACACAGAGTGAGGACCATGACATGCACAGGGAGATAACAGCTTCTGCAAACCGAAAGGGAGTCCTCAAAAAACCAGCATTGCTAGCACTTTGACCTTCGACTTCTAGCCTTCAGAACTGTGAATATTAAATTTCTGATGTTTAAGCCTCCAGTCTGTCGTATTTTGCTATGACAGCTCTAGCAAACTCCTAGAGTCTGTAATGGAGATACACAGAGTGTTTCGATAATGGAATGAACCGAGACCACCATTTTTGTATCATCATTCTAGAAAACTAAGTGAACTAACTGTGTCATTTTTTTCTGCTCCAATTTAATCTCCAAATATTTAAATTAGTAAGTTTTTCCCAATCTCATTCATCCCATTTTTTGTAATAAGAAACACAAAATCTTTTCATTTTAGCTAAGTATTTGAATAATTTCATTTTTTTTGTTTTTTTTTGTTTTAGTATTTGAATAATTTCAATTAGTGTACTTGTGAACACCGGTTCCAACAACCTTTTAAATGAATTAATTTTTTAAGTTTTAATTAATCCTCACTACTTACTTTAACAGAGATGGATCTACCTCCTTTTTTTCTCCATTTTGAGCCTTTATCTCTTTTTTTTTTATTTTAAATGCATGAAATACCTTTTGTAAAAAGTCTTTAAGTGATACATTGAATCACCTTTTGTTGACAAATGCTTATGAATCACACAGACAGTATTAAAAGAATTTTATGTTATTTTGTTAAACATGTTCTCCTGATCACTTTACTCATGGCTCCTTTCACACTCTTGTTCCTCAGACTGTAGATCATGGGATTCAGCATGGGGATCACTGTGGTGTAAAACACAGCCACCATTTTCCCCTGCTCCAAGAACTCATCTGTGGGTGGCCTGAGATACATGAACATGAGAGTCCCATAAAATATGATGACCGCTGTCAAGTGGGAGCCACAGGTGGAAAATGCCTTCCGCCTCCCTTCCGCTGAGTGCATCCGTAGAATGGCAATGAGAATGAACAGATAAGAAATGATCACCACAGCCAGAGAATATGTCACATTGATGCCTCCAAGAATGGTCATTGTATATTCTTTTACTAAAGTCCCAGCACATGCCATTTTGATGAGAGGTGGGTCCGCACAATAGAAGTGGTTGATCTCAATATTCCCACAAAAGGACATGCCATATGTCCACAAGGTTGCGGCCAGACTAGTCAGAAAACCATATATGTAAGGGAAAGAAATCAGTCGCATACAGACCGCCCTAGACATTTTGCTGCCATACAGCAGAGGTTTCCCAATTGCCATGTACCTATCAAAGGCCATCACAGCAAGAATGAAAACTTCTACATGGACGAGGGCGATGAAGAAGAAGCACTGTACCAAACATCCGGCATAAGAAATAGTTTTTGTTTCTGATAACAGATTTTCCAACATTTTGGGGGTCACATTGGAAGAAAACCACACATCCACAAATGACAAATGGCTGAGGAAAAAGTACATGGGGCTGTTAAGCTGTGGACTGACCTTAATTAACATGATCATGCCAATATTGCCTACCACGGTGACCACATAGATCACAAGAAAAATGATGAAGAAGACGACTTGCCATTCCTGACGACTGGTTAGTCCCAAAAGAATAAACTCTGTCACATCGGTGAAATTGAGCATTTTCTCATCTCTAAGTCAACATGGGTTAGAAATCTCAGTGGTAACTAAAAGGAAATAAAGTTTAAAAGGAGGTGTTGTTTATTTATTAATGTATCTCTTTACCCATGCCTTTTTATTTCTTTCCTTCTTTCTTTTCAAGATTTTATTTATTTGTCAGAGAGAGAGAGAGAGAGCATAAGCCAGGAGAGCAGCAGACACAGAGAGAAGCACAAGCCCCTGCTCAGAAAGGAGCCTGATGCGGAATTCGATCCCAGGACCCTGAGATCACGACCTGAGCCCAAGACAAACACTTAATGGACTGAGCCACCCTGACATCCCAATGCCTTTTGTCTATCTTTATTCACTCCCTACTAGTATACTTTCCTTTTCCTTATAGCAAATCTTTTCTGAGGACTTACTATGTAGCAGACTCTTTGTAAGTTATTGAGATGTCCTAATACATAACAGGTATAACAAATTCTGTGATTGGAACATACTAATACTAAATATTGTGCTTAGCCAAACTTCCAAGACTACTTCCTAAGTATCTGTTGTTTCCAATACTGGCATGTGTGGTACTTTCATATTTTAATGTATTCATGAAGGGTTATAATTCTTTTTTTTAAACCCAATGTAAAAATAATTTTTTACCTCATCACTTTTTCATTACAGGCATATTCTTCATGGTTAGGGAGGAAGCCACTTAATTAAGTAATTCACCAGCCCTAAGTGTTACAGAAAATATTATTTTTAATCTAATCTCGTGCTTGCACCCATTTAAATCGAGGAGGGACAAACGGATCACATTGGTCATCAAAGGCAGGTATAAAGGGACAAACTACTTATACACATTCATAGATTTATACATATTCCCTGGATGTGGAGTCTTTGGCATTTCTAACATATAATTATAATTTACTATATATTATTGACTACTATGTTCTGGAGATTCAAACATATTTAAAACAAAGGTATTAATGTCACCACTTATACTGGAATTTTGCAAACAAATTTTCTACAACCATAATATATTTTTAGAGAGTTATAGGGGAGTCAGAAAGTACAGAATGATTCACTCTACTTTGGAGATCCAGTGAAGATCTGAGAAAGTTTCTTGGCTATTTTGAAAACTTATTTTCAATTTATTTAGTTTCAAATGTTTATTTTACAAATGTATAGGTTTGTCATAGAAATCTTTTCCCTGACAAAAAATGCACAAATTATTTTCCTGAAAACACACTACTGCCTTGCATGATGTTAATAGGTATTATGGAGAAAGATCCACAATTCCTCATTTGTCTAATAATGAGAATCCTTCATACCCTCTAAGTCTCCTGGAGATACACAATCTACCTATAAAGTTAAACTATGAGAAGTTCTGTTGGAAAGACTTCTGTTATACCAATGAGGCTAGCATTTACTTAGCTTGAAAATGAGAAGGGTAAAGAGAAAATGAGAGAGAGAGCTTCCATCAGTATCAGTGAACATTCAGGTTCTGTAGAACACAGAGTGTACTTCTGCTCAACAGGAATCCTGAGATAGTTTTGCAACAGGGAAATGAATTTGTTGGATATGGTGTTGTATTTTGCTCTCCAATGGCTAAATGTCATTTCTAGGGCCAGTGACTTTTTCCAATACCCTTGTTTTAACATCCAGCATTACACTTTGCTTAAGACAGTTTGATGGACCCTCTCCATTGTTATCACTGGGTAGTGACCAGAAAAGAGCAGGCAGGAAGATACATTTCTGTCCATAATGAAAACAAACAGACTCTTATCCACAGAGGTAACTTCCACCCACCCCACTTAGAAAAAAAAAATTTTCTACCAACCAAAGTAAACTAGATTGAGATTATATGACTCCAGAGTCTCAGGAAAATTCCTGAAAACTTGAGGTTTTATGGAATGGCTTAAACATTTTAAAGAAAAATAGTAGTTCAAGTTGTCTCAAATTGGATAAACTGCTTTGGAAAATACATTTTTGGATAGGCAGAAAAACCTGTCACAGACTTAATAAGTCTATCTCTAAAACCCTTTGTTTTATGATACACAGAATGTCACCTTTTCCATGTAACATCTGTGTCTTCCCCTACCCACCCCTAGCCGTACGGCCTCATGCGACATTTATGGGACTCATTCTCCCCAGGAGAGTTTTCCAGGGATCAACTGGACATGATCATTTAGATTGAAGCATACATAGATATACAGGGATACATTAAATTTCGAGAATGCACGTGATCTCATTGAATTAGAGTTGAACATCAATCCATTATGCACAAAGCAGAGTTTCCTTTAAATTAAAGACTAAGCAAACTGCTCACTCACTATTCACAGTATGTGTATTAAGATATTGGCCAAAATTTCTCACCTACCAATGTATCACTCTTGTCACAAAAGTTTCATTATCATTTTTAAAGAAATATATTTGTGGGTCTAAGAAATAAAAGATGACATAAATCACAGAATAGAAAGTAGAAATCTGACCATATATTTTGTTTTGGGTTGGTTATTACAAATTTTCCCAAATATACACAGTAACCACGTGTAGCACTGACACAAATTCCATAAAGATAAACAATGCACACAAAATCATAAATCAGTTGCATTTCAATGGAAGTTAAGTGACTATGATGGGCAGTGCTGTTTCTCTCTGGACAGGGTCCAGTAACTATGTTACAAACTGCTACTGTGCCTGTATCTATTACCTGTGAGTGGTGAGTCCCTCCTACTGCTATTGTTTTCTGTAGAACTTCTGTGCAATTGTTCTGACATGAACCTAATTTTAAACTAATCTTAAGCATTGACATCCACTAAAATAATGACCTGTTTTGTAGCCTTGTGTTCCAGCCCTAAAAACAATTGTTTGCATTTTGGGGAGAAAAATCAATTATCATACAGGATGAAAACTTTACAGAGTATTTCCCTTTTTTGTTGGATATATGGTCTGTAGTGTGTTGCTATGTTCTCCGGTTGGATATGCTCTTCAAGGGTCTGAGAAGGGGAGGAAATGTGTTTTGAGTATTTATCTCAAATGTGCAGCCATATTATTGTGACCTGCTTGTTCTCATCTATGGTCCACAGGAATAGGAGAAAAAAAAATCATATAGAACAGATCACAGGTATATATATATATATATATATATACACACACACACACACATACACACACACACACTTGTTTATATATATAAAACTTTTGGGACAAATGAAATGCTTCAACAAGAAGTAATTGGATCTTGAAAGTTGGACAGGTTCATACGCAAGAGAAATTAATGCAAATATGTTGTAGACACTCTTGTAGGTGACAGAGGAAATACAAAGATGAGGAGAGGTTCTAATCTGGGAAATGATCACAAACACATCAACACATCAGACTGATCTCTGAATCAAAAGGATATGCCTGTGGCAGCCTGTGCTTTTCACCCTTATGCATTTTTTAAAAGTCAGCAACAGAAGAATTCTTACTTGGAAATTCAGAGCTGCTCCCATAGTATCAAGAATGATGCAGCACAATGAAATTGTATAAAAGACAGTGGTGAATGTACTTTGCAAAAGCTACATATGTGAACAGCTGAGAGGTGATTCACCCGCTGATAGACAGCAATGGTGACATCAGGGAGAGGGGAGTAGTTAGACCTGATCTTAAAAAGAATGAGGTCTGGAGAAAAGCAGAGGATTGGGAGACCTCACTGGTACTTAGAGGGCTTTCCTCACCATCTCAAGGCAAAAATACACACACCAGGCTTCCCATGTTGTATCACTTTGTATTTCAAAATAAATTACCAGTAAATACAGATTTTTTCCCCCCAAGACCAGGCATGAGAAAATATCCAGTATTCCAGCTAAAGAATTCTGTTTCTGTTGTCAGACTTGTGTTGAATTCTGGCTCCATGATGTAAGAACTTGAAATGGTTTTATACTTGTTTTCTTTGTCTTTCATTTCTCTATGCTTTAATATGATGCAATAGTAACAATAACATCCATTTCATTGTTTAATTATAAATCTGAAAAGACTTATTACATATTTGCACATAATAAACACACAGGGCACAATTATTACTAAATGCATTCCTGGAAATTATAGCCTCCATTAGTAGTTGTAATAGTCAAATCATCATATTTCTATAGACAATCTCTATCGGGGCTCCTGAGCAGCTCAAATTGTTGAGCAATCAACTTTCATTTTGGCTCAGGTCATGATGTCATAGTTGTGAGATCAAGCCCTGCAATGGGCTCTGTGCTCATAAGGGAGCTGGCTTGAGATTGTATCCCTCTACCCCTTGTCTCTCTCTCTCTCTCTCTCTCTACGTTCCCTCAAATAAATAAATCCTTAAAAAAAAAAAAGAAATAAAAAATCTCTTTGTCTCTCTGTGTTTATTTCCTCCATCCCTCCCACTTCTCTGTCTCTTCCACATACACAAATACACACCTTCCCACACAGATAACATGTATGGTATAATTAATGTTAATTATGAAGAATAAGAGAAGATAAATCCAAGATGCAAATTTAATCTGACAGATCCAGATGGATATATTTTTATACCAACCTGAGAATGAACAGAAATAGTCCCAGTAAGAATGCAGAAGTGAAAAGCAAACACTACATAAGAGATGATAAGCAATGTATACCTGGAACCTGGAAAAGAGAACCTGGAAGTCCACAAGAGAATTTTCCCTTAAATGTTTGCCTTAGAAAAACAAAAACAAAGAAGAACCAATTACGAATCTTTTCCTACAAAGACCCCGGGGGCCAGTAGTTCTCTAGAGGAAGAGTCCACTGTTTTGTTTTTTAATAGCAGATTTGCACAATTTGGTTTTTCCCCAAACTCAAGTTATTTTGCATGTGTCCTGGGATCAAAGAACACAATTTGCTTTGGGTTTGCATCAAGCCCAACTGGTGATGGTGTCACTCAGTCTGCACAAGGCAGTCTTGTGTTCTGCTGTCCTTGGTCTGTGCCACTGGGCTTTTCCAGTGAAAGGTGAAACAGGTAGCATCATTGCCTTACAATGAAGACTGTAGCATATCAGAACAGGAAAATGTATCCGCTTCACATCCTTCATTTTATAAGTAAGAACATAAGAAATTTAATAGTAACAACAATAAGGCATATATTACATTTGCACATGCTACCTTAACTTAATTTTCACAACGACCTCTTGAGGTCATTGTTATGATATTTATTTCACAGACAAGAGACTTAGAGCTTAGAGAGTTTCAGTGACTTGCTCAAGGTCATACTTCTAATGAATCAGGGACTAGGTTCCTGATTCCAGACTTCGATTTCAGAGTTTGTACAGCTACTCGTCTCATCCTATGACCCAAAAGTAACAATTAAAGTGAGTTTTCATTATTCTAGTTATAGTTCTGTTTAGATCACCAAGATTATTTAGCACAATTATCTACCTATATGGGTCAAGAAAACTTACTTTCCTTAAAACATTTACTTAAGGGTCCCTTGGGAAACTTAATAATCTCCTCCTCTGTAAATGTATACCATGTAATTCATATTGCTTATACTAAGATCCTATTTTGCCCTGATCTCATAGTCCATTAATTTTCTCATTGTACTGGACTCCAGCAGCAATGGCTTCCAATCTGTCTCTGAAACATTTCTTGAATGCTTGCACTATAAGCCCTTTTCACTAGTTTCTTGTGCCTTGAGAACTACCACCCTACAAACACACAGAAACCTGCATGGTTAATATCTAGACCACCTTCATGACGTTTTTCTTACTATCACTTTCTTAATAAAATTTACCCTCATTCTCATGCCTAAACAGAGACCCTCCTGTGTTCCTTTTTCCTACAATATTTTTTTCTCAGATTGTGCCATGTGATCACTTAACATACTATATGATTCACTTGCATATTATGGTGATTGTTTATGTATATCTCACACCATTAGAATATAAGCTTCATGAGACCAAGGATTTTTTTTCTGTTTGGTTGATTGTTAACAAATATTAAAACAGTGCCTGGTGTATAATAAACACTAACCCAATACTTACTAGATGAATGAGTGAATGGATTAATTAAATACCAGTTTAAAATGCTAAGAAATAGAGCAAAAGAAACATAAGCAATTGTATGTGTAATATTATTGACATTTTACAATTGGGAGAACAGAGAGATTATTAAATAAATAATGGTTTCTAAAGTTTTATGAAAATTAATTTTCCATTTCCAATTAATTTCCATTTTCAGAACATACACAAGAATAAATTCTGAGTGGTTCAAAGTAAATGTAGGGGCACCTGAGTTGTTCAATCAGTTAAGCATCCAACTTTTGGTTTCAGCTCAGGTCATGATCTTGGAATTCTGGGATCCAGCCCCACACTGGACCCCTCATTGAATGCAGAGTCTCATTGCCTCATTGCCTCATTGCCTCATTGCCCTGCTCTCTTTGCTTCTCCTCTCTCTCTCTCTCTCTCTCATAAATAAATAAAATATATAAATCAATTAATTAAGTATAAATATGTTAAGTATGTATGCATTACATGAACTTTGGCATAAATGGTTATGAACTCTTCATACTAGTTAATATAGTACTAATAGTCATAAAAATCTCTGGAGTCTATGGGGCTTAGCATAGTAGATGTTGATTTCTTATTCATATAACAGGCTAATGCACATGTTACTGGGAGACCTTTCTTCCAGGGATTGAATGAGTTGGAACTTTTTCCGGTGACTCCACACCATCCTCTGGGCCTCACAGACTTTTGTTTGTAACTGGTGAACAAACAAAAATAAAAGGTTAATAGACAGTGACTCATGGGAGACTGTTATGGTGAGGCTTGGGCATGTAATACACATTTCCACCTGCACACCCTGAGACAGACCTCAGAAACTTGGCCACAGAATCTGTAAGGACAGCTGAGAAATGCATTAGTTTTTGGTGTTTTATGTTTCACTAAAAGAGAAGAGAAGACTGGATTTGGGGGCAACATAACATACTCTACCACTGCACATTTGACAAAGGATCTCTTTATCACAACCCTGGTGAAGAAACTCACAAGACAGAGTTTAGTTGATCTGACTACATACTTATTTAAAATATAAGCATGTTTTATTTTTAAAATATTTTTATTTAAATTCAATTAGCCTAGGTATCTAGTGTACAATTCATTAGCTGAATATAATACCCGGTACTCATCATATCACATGCCCTCTTTAATTCCCATCTTCCAGTTACCACATCCCCCCACACACCTCTCTTGCCAAAACCCTCAGTTTGTTTTCCAGAGTCAAGTCTCATATGGTTTGCCTCCCTCGATGGTTTCTTCCCATTCAGTTTTCCCACCCTTCCCCTATTATCCTCTGCACTATTCCTTATGTTCCACATATGAGCGAAACCATATGATAATTGTGTTTCTTTGATGGACTTATTTCACTTCGCATAATATCCTCCAGTTCCATCCATGTCAATGTAAATGGCCGATATTCATCCTTTTGGATGGGTGAGTAATATTCTATTGTATATTTGAACCTCATCTTCTATATCCATTCATCCTTTGAAGATTCTCTCTCTCCCTCTCCTCCTGACCCTCCCTGACTCCTTCTCATAAAAAAAAAAAAAATCCAAATGGAAAAATTTTGTTATTGTTATCTCCTGAAACAAAAGGACCTTTTAACACCAGCCCCACATTTTAAAATGTGCATACATTTTATTTATTCACTATTATTTATAGAGTTTTGAAGGTCTATAACATAACAGAAATTTACTCAAAGCCATAGCAAAGAAAAGCTGTTTCATAACCAGAAAGTTCCATGTTCCTTTATAAATCTTGCAAATTGAACTGTTTATCATAAAAATGACTTAATACAACTGTATAAAATGGTTTACTATAAACAAATTATCCCTATGCAAAAAAGACAAACTCTTTTAAAGCATCACATTAATTTATAGATTTTTAAAATTTTGAAAATCAACCTAATTGAGAATTGAATCATTGCCAGCATTTGTCCACATTGCAAGCAAATCTATTAAGAATAAATCCAAGCATCACCTCCTCTTTCAAGCATCACCTCCATACTTTTAGAAAGTGCTTCTCCCTTGGGTCTTGAAGCATTAAGAAATTCTATGGCAATTTCTTTCTTCCTTTCTTTCTCTCTTAGAACTTTGAATAAAATAAGAACAATGAAATACTAAATGAGGGCCTACCATACTCTTCTATGAGTATTTAAGCTTAAATTAATGACATTTCTAAAACATACCAAAAGCTAAGAACTTTTTTTAAAGGGTTGAAGAGGAAGTTCTTTTTAGTTGTTGACTAAATGAAATTAAGATGACTAGCAATCTGTATTCTGGATGCCATCTGGGACATTCTAATACTCTAGTTTAAATATTTTGAGCTTGTTTACTGGCAGTAGTATTCTAGTTATGCTTTATTTATTTATGCAACCTGTTTATGTTCTCAGCCTACTCATCCAAGCACTCTTAAACACTTTTTACAAATTCATGATGTACTGGATGATTAATAAACCATAAGTGTGATATGTAATGAGAACATTTTTAACTGCTTCTTTTTCACTTATGGCAAATGTGATCAAAACATAGAAGAAAAAGATAAATGCTATTAGGAAGTGAGGAGTGTTATCAGTGAGTAAGACAAGCCATATGAGCTGAGTCTCCAATTCCAGGAAGGTCTTAAATTTTAGTAGCTGTTTAATGACAAATTTGGACAGGGGAACAAAATGAGATTCGAACTGTTGACACTAAGGACATCCATCTATGTCTGTGACCAGCTCAGTCTGTGGTAGAATATGTGTAGCAGGATCAAATGCCATCCAGTCTGCCCAGGAATATTCTGGGTTTGGATCCTGGGGAACACCTCAGGCAAACCAGGAAAATTGCTCCCCCTGGGAAATGTTTGGGCCCATAGTGAACCTGCCAGCATCTTACAGATATCTTCAGAGCGCTGTTTTTAACAAGGCAGAGAACTATAGAAAAATCTTATGTAGAGTGAAATTGCTCTCCCAGCTTTTCTCTAGGTTTACTCCAAACATCAAGCATGTAGAAGGAAGGGGGCAGAAAAGGAGTAGTGGGTTTTAAACACTTCAGGGTCATTTCTTAATGTCTTCAGAGCAAGTGGGCTTGTCAGTCATTGTGCTGGAACATATTGCTGGTTTGAGCACAGATGGTAGAACTTGTAAAAGTTCCAATCAGTGACTCTGCACATGCGTATGAGACAACAAAGAGGAAAGGAGACAGACACTGGATAAAGTGAGAGAAATGGAAAATGATACTTTTTACTAAAAGACAGAATGTCTTTAATAGAGAAAACAGAAACATAATTATCTATCACACAGTGATAGAGAAATCACATTGGTTTTAGGGTGAATGGTGCATATTTCTACCACTGAATGATTGCAGATCTCAGACTAGGCATCAGGACATAGATGTCAAGCACAACTGATATGCATTGCTGCAACAAAGCTTCTAATCCCACTTCCTGATAACCCTTTCCAAGAACATTCTCTCCCTATGCAGAATTACAAGGACAACTGAGAGGGCCAACACTTCAGATTGACTCCGTAAAAACACACAGACTGTCCTTGTACATGAACCTGCCTGGGCAGGGACCTACTTGTATATGAAGGGAAAATGTTCTCAGAAACATCTCATCTGTCATCACCATAGGATAAATCAGTAAGACTTATAAGGGTTAGATCTCCCACTATGGGGCTTTCTCACTGGAGAGTGTAGACAGAGACCTGCAGAGGTCATTAAAAAGCTACACATTCCATCATCTACAATGGGAAATGAATCTCAAGAGCAAAATGACTCAGAGGAATTACAATTTTTAAAATAAATAAAATAGGGGTGCTTGGGTGGCTCAGTCAGATAGGTGTCTGCCTTCAGCTCAGGTCATGATCCCAGGGTCCTGAAATCAAGTCCTGTGTTGGCCTCCCTGTTTGAGGAGAGCCTGTTTCTCCCTCTTTTCCCAGCTCAGTGCTCTTTCTTGCTATCTCTCTCTCTCTCTCTAGTAAATAAATAAAATCTTAAAAAAATAAAAGGGCTAGAAGAACTTGAGATTTTACTTTCTTCCTCTCTTAAAATGTTTTGTCTGTATCCTGTTTATTATGTTACATTTACTGGGGGGGGGGGCTGTTTCCTGTGATAATAACCATGGGTCACAACATATATTTCAAGCAATCTGTACTACCTAAGTACAATTCAATATATTAATAGAGAAAGTTCCTTCCATTTTTCAGTAAGAAAGTGTTGTAAAAAAATGGGATAATAGGGGGGAGGAGTCAAGGTGGCAGAGAAGTAGCAGGCTGAGACGACATAAGTAGCAGGAGATCAGCTAGATAGCTTATCTAACCAGTCCAAACACCTACAGATCCAACAGGAGATTGGAGAGAAGAAGAGCAACAATTCTAGAAACAGAAAATCGACCACTTTCTGAAAGGTAGGACCTGCGGAGAAGTGAATCCAAAGCAACAGGAAGATAGACCATGGGGAGGGGCCGGCTCCTGGCAAGTGGCAGAACAACGGAGCACAAAATCAGGACTTTTAAAAGTCTGCTCCACTGAGGGACATCACTCCAGAGGCTAAACCGGGCTGAAGCCCACGTGGGGACAGCATGGCCCCAGGTCCCGCGAGGTCACGGAAGGATTGGGGTGTCTGAGTGACACAGAAATCACAGGTATTAGAGCAGGGAAGCCGGCTACAGAGACAGAGCTGAGGAGTGAGCTCTCAACTCGGGGTCACCTTGAACCGTAATCCATGGTGCAGGCCACTGCTCTGTGAGTGGGGTCCTCACAAGATCCAGGGAGACAACCCCTGGAAGAGTTCAGGGATCTGTGGGGTTCAGAGACTCCAGGCAGAGCTGTATGCCAGAGACAGAGATGCTTGGTTACAGGCTGGGTGAGCTCGGAGTGCAGCCGGAGGCCAGGGAGATGGGAGTGATTCAGCGCTTTTCTCTGAGGGCGCATTGAGGAGTGGGACCCCAAGCTTTCGGCTCCTCTGGGCTGGAGACTTGGAGGCCGCCATTTTCATTCCTCTCCTCTGGAACTCTACGGAAAGCGCTCAGGGAACAAAAACTCCCGAAAGTGAACCCGAGCAGATTACTTAGCCTGGCCCCTGGTAAGGGCGGTACAATTCTGCCTCGGGCAAAGACACTTGAGAATCACTACAACAGGCCCCTGCCCCAGAAGATCAGCAAGAAATCCAGCCAAGACCAAGTTCACTTACCAAGGAGAACAGCGGAATTCCAGAGGAGGAGAAATCAAACCGTGGAATTCAAGGCTTTCTCCCCATGATTCTTTAGTCTTGCAAAGTTAATAAACTTTTTAAATACTTTTCTTCTACTAAATTTTTTTTAACTTTTACCCTTTCCTCTTTTAATGTTTTTTCAACTAGTTTATCTTAACAATACCTTTCATTAAAAAAAAATAATCTTTTTTTGAACCTTCATTATTATAGTCATATTTTATCCTTCATTGTATCTAACTTTATTTTTTGTATACATATAGGGGCTTTTTATTCTAAAAACTTTGGGGTACAACTTCTTCTAATAGATCAAAATACACCCTAAGCCTAGCACTGGGCTTGTTCTAGTCTCCAGCCCGAGCAAATTCTCTCCACATTATTTTTCTTTATTCTCCCAACTAACTTACCTTATCAACTCCTTTTTTAGAAATTAAAAAAAAATTTTTTTTCATCTTTTTAGTCATATTCCATCCCTTCATTGTGTTTACCCTTACATATATTTTTCATTCTTTAAAATTTTGGGAGGTAGTTTCTTCTGAGAGACCAAAATACTCCCAAAATTAAGTGGGTGACCCTGTTCTAGTCACCACTCTAATATATATACATTTTTTTCTTTTCCATATTTTTTCTTTATTTGTTTTCTTTCTTTAGTTTTTTTTTTTTTTTTTCTCTGAACTTCTTTTCACCCCTTTCCTTCCCTCCCATGATTTGGGGTCTCTTCTGACTTGGTTAAAGCACATTTTCCTGGGGTCTTTGCCACCCTTTTAGTATTTTATTTGCTCCTTCATATACTCTTATCTGGACAAAACGACAAGGCAGAAAAACTCACCAAAAAAAAAAAAAAAAAAAAAAAAAAACAGAACAAGAGGCAATACTGAAGGCTAGGGACCTAATCAATACGGACATTGGTAATATGTTAGATCTAGAGTTCAGAATGATGATTCTCAAGGTCCTAGCCAGGCTCGAAAAAGGCATGGAAGATATTAGAGAAACCCTGTCTAGAGAAATAAAAGCCTTTTCTGGAGAAATAAAAGAACTAAAATCTAACCAAGTTGAAATCAAAAAAGCTATTAATGAGGTGCAATAAAAAATGGAGGCTCTTACTGCTAGGATAAATAAGGCAGAAGAAAGAATTAGTGATATAGAGGACCAAATGACAGAGAATAAAGAAGCTGAGCAAAAGAGAGACAAAAAACTACTGGATCACGAGGGGAGAAATCGAGAGATAAGTGATACCATAAGACGAAACAACATTAGAATAATTGGGATTCCAGAAGAAGAAGGAAGAGAGAGGGGAGCAGAAGGTATATTGGAGAGAATTATTGTAGAGAATTTCCCTAATATGGCAAAGGGAGCAAGCATCAAAATCCAGGAGGTGCAGAGGACCCCCCTCAAAATCAATAAGAAGAGATCCACACCCCATCATCTAATAGTAAAATTTATAATTCTTAGTGACAAAGAGAAAATCCTGAAAGCAGCTCTGGAAAAGAAGTCTGTAATATACAATGGTAAAAATATTAGATTGGCAGCAGACTTATCCACAGAGACCTGGCAGGCCAGAAAGAACTGGCATGATATATTCAGAGCACTGAATGAGAAAAAAATGCAGCCAAGAACACTATATCCACCTAGGCTATCATTGAAGATACAAGGAGAGATAAAAAGCTTCCAGGACAAACAAAAACTGAAAGAACTTGCAAACACCAAACCAGCTCTACAGAAAATATTGAAAGGGGTCCTCTAAGTAAACAGAGAGCCTAAAAGTAGTAGATCAGAAGGGAACAGAGACAATATACAGTAACAGTCACCTTACAGCCAATACAATGGCATTAAATTCATATCTCTCAATAGTTACCCTAAATGTTAATGGACTAAATGCCCCAATCAAAAGACACAGGGTATCAGAATGGATAAAAAAGCAAAACCCATCAATATGCTGCCTACAAGAAACTCATTTTAGACCCGAAGACACCCCCAGATTTAAAGTGAGGGGGTGGAAAACAATGTACCATGCTAATGGACATCAAAAGAAAGCTGGGGTGGCAATCCTTATATCAGATCGATTAGATTTTAAGCCAAAGACTATAATAAGAGATGAGGAAGGACACTATATCATACTCAAAGGGTCTGTCCAACAAGAAGACCTAACAATCTTAAATATCTATGCACCTAACATGGAAACAGCCAACTATATAAACCAATTAATAACAAAATCAAAGAAACACATAGACAATAATACAATAATAGTAGGGGACTTTAACACTCCCCTCACTGAAATGGACAGATCATCCAAGCAAAAGGTCAACAACGAAATAAAGGCCTTAAAGGACACACTGGACCAGATGGACATCACAGATATATTCAGAACATTTCATCCCAAAGCAACAGTAAACACATTCTTCTCTAGTGCACATGGAACGTTCTCCAGAATAGATCACATCTTGGGTCATAAATCAGGTCTCAACCTGTATCAAAAGATTGGGATCATACCCTACATATTTTCAGACCACAATGCTCTGAAGCTAGAACTTAATCACAAGAGGAAATTTGGAAAGAACCCAAATACATGGAGACTAAAAAGCATCCTTCTAAAGAATGAATGGGAAAAAATAAAGAAAGAAAGAAAGAAAGACAGACAGACAGACTGGATCAACCAGGAAATTAAAGAAGAATTGAAAAAATTCATGGAAACAAATGATAATGAAAACACAATGGTTCCAAATCTGTGGGACACAACAAAGGCAGTCCTGAGAGGAAAATATATAGCATTACAAGCCTTTCTCAAGAAACAAGAAAGGTCTCAAATACATAACCTAACCCTACACCTAAAGGAGCTGGAGAAAGAACAACAAAGAAAGCCTAAACCCAGCAGGAGAAGAGAAATAATGAAGATCAGAGCAGAAATCAATGAAATAGAAACCAAAAAAACAATAGAACAAGTCAATGAAATTAGGAGCTGGTTCTTTGAAAGAATTAATAAGATTGATAAACCCTGGCCAGGCTTATCAAAAAGAAAAGAGAAAAGACCCAAATAAATAAAATCATGAATGAAAGAGGAGAGATCACAACCAACACTGGAAAACAGCATGGAGGTTCCTCAAAAAGTTGGAAATAGAGCTACCCTACAACCCAGAAATTGCACTACTGGGTATTTACCCTAAAGATACAAACGTAGTGATCCGAAGGGGCACGTGCACCTGAATGTTTATAGCAGCAATGTCCACAATAGCCAAACTATGGAAAGAACCTAGATGTCCATCAACAGATGAATGGATAAAGAAGAGGTGGTATATATATACAATGGAATACTATGCAGCCATCAAAAGAAATGAAATCTTGCCATTTGCGACAACGTGGATGGAACTAGAGGGTATTAGCTTAGCGAAATAAGTCAATCAGAGAAAGACAGCTATCATATGATCTCCCTGATATGACAAAGTGGAGATGCAATGTGGGGGGTTTTGGGGTTAGGAAGGGAGGGAGACAAGCCATAAGAGACTCTTAATCTCACAAAACAAACTGAGGGTTGCCGGGGGGAGGGAATAGGGAGAGGGTGGTGGGATTATGGACATTGGGGAGGGTATGTGCTATGGTGAGTGCTGTGAAGTGTGTAAACCTGGCGATTCACAGACCTGTACCCCTGGGGCTAATCATACATTATATGTTTATAAAAAAAATTAAATTTTTTTTAAAAAATGGGATAATAAGGAGGATACATGTCATATGTCATACTGACATGTCATTGATAAGCCCCAAATGGGCTTCTCCTCCTCTGAAAGAATTAGTACACTTCTCTATCACCCAACTGAATTCCCAGATAATGGTTAATTTTTCTTTATTGTTTAACACTGTAAAAAAAAAAAAGATTCAAATTCCTTGATAAATATTTTTTATTAATAGAAGAGGAGGAAAATTAGCCTTATTTAATCATGCAAGACATATGGTTTTCATTTTTATTGCTTTAATTTAGAGAATTCTTTGTAGATGTGGTGGGTTAAATTTCAGTTCACAATCTCTATATTGTAAAACATGTAACTTTATTCCTCTAATTAAGATTAATTAATATTTTAAGGCTCCATTTTTCAAGCTGGAAGACATTTAAGTCGATTCAGTCCTATCCCTAATTTTCTCGGGTCTGCACCTGACTTTTACAAGATGAATGTCTAAAAGGCATTACAAAATACAAGAATTCATGACTTTGGTATCAACATCTATAGACATTGACATGAATTTACCTACTTATATGTCCACTACTGTGTGTTTGAAGTACAGTAAAAATTAAAAAAAAAAAAAAAAACACCTGCTATCATGAAAAAGATATTCTAATGATATATTCTCAACCATATCTGGTGAGTTTTCCATATTTAAAGCTCTGCAACCTCTTCATTTTTGCCAATTTTATAAGCATTTGGCCCTTTAAGAAATTGAGAAATTGCTTCCAATGGTTCAACTGGAACAAAGAATACAGGCCCTCCTACTACTTGAATTCTACAAACAAATGGAATGGGTGTTCTTTGCTATGGTAATAGAGAAAAAGATGAAAAGATAAGGTCCCTTCCTTTCTGAACTTCTTAGAATAGTGGAAGAAACAGAGGTATACTACACATAAGATTATAATTCCATGTTATAAATGCACCAAAATTGTAAGGTCATGGGTAAAGCACCATATGGTACCTATACAACCTGAATGTATTAGGGAAGACTTGCTGCAAGAGGTGATATTTCAGCTAAGCCATCAATTATAAGAGTAGAGTAAATTGATTCTAATCTATAATGCTGGAAAAATCTTTAGAAAAACACGGGGGCCAAAGGAATAGGGATAGAGTCTAAGAAAATCTCTGTTTTCTTAACAACTCTTTGGTCAATGCTTCTTTCACATCTTTATTCCTAAGGCTATAAATCATGGGGTTCAACATGGGATGACCGTTGTATAAAATACAGCTACCGTTTTACCTTGTTCCACAGATTCCTTTGAGGGACATCTGAGATACATGGTGAAAAGGGTCGCGTAGATGAGATGAGATGGGAGCAGTGAGAAGGGAGTGAGATGGGAGCCACAGGTAGAGAAAGCTTTGTGCCTGCCTTTGGTGGGATGAATCCTCAGGATGGCAGGAAAAATATAAAGATAGGAAATCAGGACAATGAGCAGGGAAACGGAGAGGTTACATCCAGCCACAACAAACATCGACAGCTCCTTGTTGGAAGTGTCAGAACAGGCCAGCTTAATCAGTGGTGGGTCAGCACAGTAGAAGTGGTTAATTTCATTGGGGCCACAGAAGGCAAGGCTGTAGATCCACATGGTCTCCATGAGGCCCGTGAGTGCCCCATACACGTAAGGCCCCATGATGAGGGTCGTGCACACACTCTTGGACATCTTGCTGCCATACAGCAGAGGGTTGCAGATGGCCATGTACCGATCAAAGGCCATCGCAGCCAGGATGTACATCTCCACATGGACCAAGGCGATAAAGAAGTAACACTGCACCAGACAAGCAGGATAGGAAATGGTTTCCTTCTCCAACAAGAAGATCTCCAGCATCTTGGGAGTCACGTTGGAAGAGAAGCACAGATCCACAAAGGACAAGTGGCTCAGGAAAAAGTACATGGGTTTGTGGAGCCGGGCATTGACCTGGATGAGGACAATCATGCCAACATTCCCTGCGACTGTGACCATGTAAATGGCCAGAAACAGCAGGAAGGGGACAATCTGCAGTTCTAGGCGACTGGTCAGTCCAAGGAGAATGAACTCAGCCACTGAGGTGAAGTTTCTCCTCATCATTTCCTTTAGTGAGAGAAGGAAACCCCACATTTATATTGGACTATATATTCTTTTTAAACTCCAGGACTACTTATCTCCATTTGGGGTACACTCAGTCACAGGCAGGCTTTGGAACCTCGGAGTATCAAAGTAGTCCCTTGCCTTCCAGGATAGGGTTCTATTTCTCTTGTTTTATTCCCTCTCTTTTCTCTGCACTTTCTTCTAATTGTGCTTCTCCCCCCTCCTATCTTTCTCTGTTTCCTTTCCTCTTTCTTTGCTCTTCTCCACGTTTTACTGAACAAATGTACTTTATGGAGCTATCTGGCCCAAAATATAATCTTCTGTACTAAAGAATTTCTTCATCCCCGATTATAACAAGAGCAGAGAAGGAATTTAGAGAGAGAAAAAAACTGAGTATCAAAGAACAACATCTTCCCAAGTGGCCTCATTCTTTTTGCGTAACCTAACATTCATTACTAGAGAATTCTCCGCAGTTAAGTAAGGCTAGTTCAATGCTTACCTAACCTCCCAGACTAAACAGAATAGGGACTTTCCAGGTGGAGCATGGGGTCTTTCTTTTTCTATTTATAAAAATGCATTTTGTTTGCATTTTGGCCATGGTCTAGCTTTGAAATATTCCCAGACAGTAGCACCCCATTAGAATTCTTTGGGAGGGAATTTCCCATTGCCTAGAGTGGAGAGGGATGGGAATTCTATCCTCTTACTCTTCCAATTCTGGTTTCCACAATGAAATCTGAGGAGCTAGACCCTAGCTTCAGGGAGGAGTAGGTGGGATCAGACCCTTGTTCTTGATTATCAGATGTGATAATGATTCCAGTGAACAAAATATTTTTGCATCAAACTGATTGCAGTGGGCCTGAGAGAGCAGACTGATCCTGCCAAAGAACACTGATCCTGCAGTTTGAGCTCTCTAATCTCCACAACCTGAATTGTTAACTGTTCTCTAAGCCTGGTATTCTGGCTACACATGGGTTTGGAAGACTATATATCCTTCCAGAACAGTTTTGTTTTGCTTAAGATAGCTAGAGTTGACTTCTGTTGCTTGCTGGGGAAAAAACTCAAGACTACTAATATTAACTAAAATGTCCATGTTAATTTTTCTGTATGAGGTCATCTATACTCCCTAAGAACACCCCACAGTAAACTATTCCTTGAGTATAAATAATGAGGAATGGAATGCCATAGGGTTGCTTTGAGGGTGAAATGAATTAAAATTTATAAAGCACAGATATTAGTGTGTCTTATAGGTCAAGCTCTGACTCAAATGTTTTGTAAATACTAATATACTTAAACATCACACAACCCCACTGCATTTGATTCCTTATCACTATGGATAGTGATTATTTCTCAGGTTTAGTGTAGAGGGAAATATTATGGACAGCCCCATGTTCTGATAAAACAAATAAAACAAAACAAAAACATGTTTCATAAATGGGCAGGACTATTTTGAAGATTATACAAAATAAAGTACGTTCTACGCATAGCACTGTGAACAGTCCATAGCAAGCCCTCAATCCATGTTGGCTCTCAGGCATATGAACGGAAGAATTCTAGAGAAAACCATTCAATGTATTCTGATTCCCTTATCTTCTAGGCTCATTACCTGATTACTTTCATAAATAACAATACCAGAAGTCCTAAATGTCTGCACCTTCCTGGTAATTGGCATTCTTTCTTCCATGTCGTCCTTTATAAATCGTAAGTCTAATTCTGAAAATGAATATGATTGCCCAAATAAGTAACAGAGTTCTCGTGGTTATACACAATCCCAGAATAAAGAAACCTACTTAGCTACCGGGGAAGGACTGTCTTTACAAGGAATATCAGTGGCTTTTCTGGTGACTAATGCAGGCAGAATTTACATTGCATGTTTGTTCACTCCATTTTCCTAAGAGATTGCACAAATAGGTGAAAAGGAGGCAATTACTTTGTTAGATCATTTTTTTCACTGAATGAGTCCGCGGAGAAACAACAACTGGCAGAGTCAGCACTGAACAGGGGAGCTCACCACTCTGTAGCATTTTCCTCCTTCGTGTTCAGGCTCAGTGTTTTCTTTGTACATTGGGAAGTCTGTCCAGTAACACCGATGTCTTCCATGGACAGGTTGCGTCCTGTTTCCCAGGTTGATTTTCAGCTTAACTCAATTTTCTGAGACTGCTTCTTCTACAGCATCATCCCAACTTTGGGTCACAATTCTGTTACCAAGTCACTTTGCATTATGGGCTGAATCATGTTTCCCTGAAATCCATATGTCAAAGTCCTGACTCCCCCAGTTCAGAATATGATTGTATTTGAAGGTAAAGTCTGTGAAGAGAAAATCAAAGTACAATGATGTCGTAGGTGTAGGTCCCAATCCAAGATGACTTGTGTCCTTATAAGAAGTGGAGTAGGACACAACACACACAGAGGGAGGACCATGACAAGCACAAGGAGATGACAGCTTCTACAAACAAAAGGAGAGTCCTCAGGAAAAAAATAGCATTGCTGATGCTTTGACCTTGGACTTCCAGCCTCCAGAACTGTGAAGATAAATTTTTGTTCTTTACACATCACAGTCTGACGTATTTTCCTATGGCAGCCCTAGCAAACTCCAAGTCTGTGTACCGGAGATACACAGAATGTTTTGATAATGGAATGAAGGAAGACCACCAATTTTATGTCACACTAGAATATAAATGAAATATGTTGAATTTTTTTCTGCCCCCATTTACTCTCCAAATAGGCAAACTGTTAAGTATTTCCTAAACTCATCCATTCCATTTTTTCGTTCGTTCTTTTTTTTTTTTAAAGATTTTATTTATTTACTTGAGAAAGAGAGAGAAAAAAAGCCAGAGCATAGAGGGAGAAGGAGAAGCAGACACCTTGCTGAGCAAAGAGCCTGGTATAAAGCTCGATCCAAGGACACAGATCACTGCCTGAGACATAGGCAGACCCTTAATGGACTGAGCTACCCAGGTACCCCATTCCATTTTTTTCTAATAAGGAACACGAAGTCTTTTCATTTTAGCTAAGTATTTGAACAATTTCAATTAGTGTGCCTGTGAACCCTGGTTCCAATAACCTTTTCAATTCATTACTTTTTAAGTTTTAATTAACCCTCACTACTTACATCAACAGAGATGGATCTACCTTCTTTTTCTCCTCTCAGTTTGAGACTTTCTCTGTTTTATTTTTAATGCATGAAATATTTAGCTTTTGTAAAAAGTCTTTAAGCAATACACTGAATGGCAATTTCTTGACAAATGCTTATGAAACACAAAAGACAACACTAACAGAATTTTATTTTATTTTGTTAAGCACGTTCTCCTGATCACTTTGTTCATGGCTTCTTTCACACCCTTGTTCCTCAGACTGTAGATCATGGGATTCAGCATGGGGATCACTGTGGTGTAAAACACAGCCACCATTTTCCCCTGCTCCACAGACTCCTCTGTGGGACTCCTGAGATACATGAATATGAGAGTCCCATAAAATATGATGACCGCTGTCAAGTGGGAGCCACAGGTGGAAAATGCCTTCCGCCTCCCTTCCGCTGAGTGCATCCGTAGAATGGCAATGAGAATGAACAGATAAGAAATGATCACCACAGCCAGAGAATATGTCACATTGATGCCTCCAAGAATGGTCATTGTATATTCTTTTACTAAAGTCCCAGCACATGCCATTTTGATGAGAGGTGGGTCCGCACAGTAGAAGTGGTTGATCTCAATATTCCCACAAAAGGACATGCCATATGTCCACAGGGTTGCGGCCAGACTAGTCAGAAAACCATATACGTAAGGGAAAGAAATCAGTCTCATACAGACCGCCCTAGACATTTTGCTGCCATACAGCAGAGGTTTCCCAATTGCCATGTACCTATCAAAGGCCATCACAGCAAGAATGAATATTTCTACATGGACGAGGGCGATGAAGAAGAAGCACTGTACCAAACAACCGGCATAAGAAATAGTTTTTGTTTCTGATAACAGATTTTCCAACATTTTGGGGGTCACATTGGAAGAAAACCACACATCCACAAATGACAAATGGCTGAGGAAAAAGTACATGGGGCTGTTAAGCTGTGGACTGACCTTAATTAACATGATCATGCCAATATTGCCTACCACGGTGACCACATAGACCATAAGAAAAATGATGAAGAAGACGACTTGCCATTCCTGATGACTGGTTAGTCCCAAAAGAATAAACTCTGTCACATCGGTGAAATTGAGCATTTTCTCAATTCTAAGTCAATATTCGTCATAAATCCTAGTGATAACTGGAATGAAATGAATTTAAAAATCAAATATTGTTTATTCATTAATTTATATATTTTTCCATGCCTCTTCTATCTTCCTTTATTCAATATCTATGCCTGAATTCTGCCATTCTTTGCAACAAATCTTTTCTGAGGACTTGTTATGTAGCAGTTTCTCTGAAAGTTACTGAGTGCCTTAATACATAACAGTTATACCAAATATTGTGATTGAAACACACTAGTACTCGATATTCTGCTTAACCAAATTGCAAGATTACTTCTTTCCTTTTTTTTTTTTTTTTGGATTATTTATTTATTTGTCAGAGAGAGAGAGGGAGCATGCAAAAACTGGGGGAGTGGTAGGCAGAGGGAGAAGCAATCTTCCCACTGAGAAGGAGCCAGATGTGGGACTGGATCCCAGGACCCAGGGATCGTGACCTGAGCCTAAAGCAGACTTTTAGAGGACTGAGCCACCCAGGCATCCCTACCTCTTTCTTTTTAAAGATTTATTTATTTATGTCAGAGATAGAGAGAGAGGGGAGGAGAGAGCAAAGATGAGTGGGGGGAGGAGCAGAGAGACAGAGAAGGAAAGAGAGTCCTCAAGCTGATCTCCCATTGACCAAGGAGTGGGATGTTTGGCTCAGTCCTAGGACCGTGCGTGACATCATGACCTGATCCAAAACCAGGAGTCAGAAGCTTAATTGACTGAGCCACCCAGGCACTCCTCCAAGATTATGTCTTAAATATACATTGTTTCCAATAATGGCATGTTTGGTACTTCTTAAGTATTTTAAGGTATTTATGAAGACTTTTACTTCCCTTTTTAACCCAAAGCAAAATTAATTTTTTACCTTATCGCTTTTTCATCATAAGCATATCTCCATGATTAGGGATGGAAACCACTTAATCAAATAACTCACCAACCCCAAGAGTCAGACAAAAATTTTTTTTAATCTAACCTCATGCTCGGGCTCATTTAAATTGATAAAAGACAAACTGACCACATTGGTCACCAAAGCCAAGTATAAAGGGGTAAACTACTTATACACATTCATACATTTACATATATTCCCTGATTGTGGACCCTTTGGCATCTCTAAGGTGAAATTATAAATAATCTTATAATCAACTAAATATTATTGACAATATGCCCTATCATGTTCTGGATTCAAAGATAGGTAAAACAAAAGTATAAATGTCAACACTTATTGTGGAATTTTGCAAACAAACTTTCTATAACCATAATATATTTTTACATAGTTATAGGGAAGTCAGAAAGTAAGGAAAGATTCACTTTACTTTGGAGATCCAGTGACATTCTGGAAAAGCTTCCTGGATATTGTGCAAACTTATTTTCAATGTATTTAGCTTCAAATTTCTATTTAACTAATGTATATGTTGTATTATATAAACCTTTTCTCAAGACAATATCACACAAATTATTTTCTTGAGAAAATACTAGTACCTTGCATGATGTTAATAGGTATTAAGGAGTAAAATCTATAATTGCTTATTAAATAACAATGAGTAATCTCCATATCCTATCAGTGTCTTAGAGATACACATCTACCTGTAAAGTTAAACTATGAGAAGTCTTTTGGAAAAAAAAAAGTGTTATAATTAGCCTAGCTAGCATTTACTTAGCTTGAAAATGAGAAAGATGAAGAAAGAAAATGAGATAGAGAGCTTCCATCAGTATCAATGAACATTCATGTCTGTAGAACACAGAGTGTGCTTCTGTTCAACAGGAATCCTGAGATAGCTTTTCAACGGGACAATGAATTTGTTGAAGATGGTATTGTGTTGTGCCCTCCAAAGGCTAAATGTCATTTCTGGGGCCAGTGATTGTTTCCAAGACCCTTGTTTTAATCTCCAGCATCACACTTTGTTCAATGACAGTTGAACATATCCATTGATATCACTGAATAGTGACCAGAAAAGATAAGAGCAGGCAGGAAGATACATTTCTGGCCTTAATGAAAGCACACAGACTTTTATCCACAAAGGTAACTTCCACCCACCCCACTTGGGAAGAATAATTTTCTTGGAGAAAGGAGAAAGCTTCCAACCAAAGTACATTAGACTGAGACTATATGACTCCAGAATCTCAGGTGAATTAATGAAAACTTGAGGCATTATGAAATAGCTTAAATATTTTTAAAGAATAAGAACAGTTCAAGTTATTTCTAACTGGATAAACTGCTTTGTAATATATTCCTATATAGGCTGAATAATCTGTTACAGAGTTAATAAAGTTATGGCTAAAATCCTTTGTTTTATGATACACAGAATGTCACCTTTTCTGTATAATGTCTGTGTCTTCTGTCCATCCACCTTAAGGCCTCATGTTACCTTTATGGGACTCATTATCCCCTAGAAGAGTTTTCCAGGGATCAACTGGACATGATCATTTAGATTGAAGCATACACAGATACACAGGGATAAATTAAAGCTTCAAGAATGCATGTGACCACATTGAATTAGAGTCGAACATGAATCCATTATGCACAAAGCAGAGTTTTCTTTAAATTAAAGACTAAGCAAACTGCTTTGTGATGGCTCACTCACTATTCACGCTATGTGTATTAAGACATTAGCCAAGGTTACCTACCTACCAATTTATTATTCTTGTCATAAAAGTTAAATTATCATTTTAAAAAAATATATTTGTGAGCCTAAGAAATAAAAGATGACATCAAATCACAGAGTAGAAAGTAGTAATATGAACATATATTTTGCTTTGTGTTGTTTATTACAAATTTTCCCAAATATACACAATAACCGTTTATAGCACTTACACAACTTCCATAAAAATAAATAATGCACACAAAATCATAAATCAGTTGCATTACAACTGGAAGTTAAGTGACTATGATGGACATGGCTGCCTGGGCTTTTCACCCTTATGCATTTTTCAAAGTTTAATAGAAGAATTCTTACTTGGAAATTCGGATCTACTCCCATGGCATCAAGAATGATGCAGCCCAATGAAAGGGTATAAAAGACAGTGGTGAATGAACTTTGCAACAGCTACATATATGAACAGCTGAGAGGTGGTTTGCCCACTGATAGACAGCAATGGTGACATCAGGGAGAGGGGAGTAGTCAGACCTGATCTTAAAAAGAATGAAGTCTGGAAAAAAGTTGGGAGTTTGGGGACCTCATTAGCACTTAGAGGGCTGTCCTCACCATCTAAAGGCAAAAATGCATACACAGGCTTCCCATGTTGTATCAGTCTGTATTTCAAATTAAATTACCAATAAAGATGGAAAAACAGGCACGAAAATATAAAGTATTACAGTTGAATAATTCCTTTTCTTGAGGTGCCTGGGTGGCTCAGTCAGTTAAGCATCAGACTCTTGATTTCAGCTCAGGTCATAACCTAACGGCCCTGAGATGAAGCCCAGCATCTGGCTCCATGCTCAGCAGGGCATTTGCCTGAGATTCTCTCCCTCTGCCCCTGCCCCCACTTGCCTCTCTGTCTCTTTCTTTCTAAAATAAATAAATAACTCCTTAAAAATATTTTAAAAAAAAAAGAGAAAAAAAAGCATTTCATTTCTGTTGTCAGACTTTGGTTGCATTCTCTCTCCATGACTCATAAAATTGGGCTGCTTTTATACTTTCCTTGTTTTCTCTTTAATTTCTCTATACCTAATATGATGTACCAGTAATTATAGTACTCATTTTATTATTTAATTATGAGTCTTAAAGGAGATATTATATATTCACATGTAATAAATACACAGGACACAATTATTCTTAAATGCACTCCAGGAAATTAGCACTTCCATTAGTAGCTTATAATAAACAAATAATCAATTCTCTATAGAAAATCTCTCTCAGGGCCTCTGGTTGGCTCAAATGGTTGAGCAACCAATTCCTATTTTGGCTCAGATCATGACATCAGGGTTATGTTACCAAGCCCCACGTTGGAATCTGTGCACAGGAGGGAGTTGACTTGAGATATTAACCATCTGCCCCTTCTCTCTCTCTCCCCACCCCAAATAGATAAATAAATCCTTTAAAAAAAATTTTGAAGAGGGGCACCTGGGTGGCTCAGTGGGTTAAGCTTCTGCCTTCAGCTCAGGTCATGATCTCAGGGTCCTGGGATCGAGCCCCGCATCAGGCTTTCTGCTCAGTGGGGAGCCTGCTTCCCCCTCTCTTTCTGCCTGGCTCTCTGCCTACTTGTGATCTCTCTCTCTTTCAAATAAATAAATAAAAATCTTAAAAAAAAAAAACACTTTAAATTTTTAAAGAAAACCTGCCTCTTTTCCTCTCTCTGTTTATTTCCTCCATCCCTCCTCTTTCTCTGTCTCTCCCATGCACACAAACACACACCTTCACATTCAGATAATATCTATGGAATAATTAAGGGCAATTATGAAGAATAAGATAAGATAAAATCCAAGATGCAAATTTAATCTGACAGATCCAGATACATTTTTATACCAACGTGAGAATGACGAGAAATATTCCCAGTAAGAATGCAGAAGTGAAAAGCAAATGCTACATAAGATCAACAATGCATACCAGGTAAAAGAGAACCTGGAAGTCCACAAGAGAATTTTCCCTTAAATGTTTGCTTTGAAAAAACAAAAACCAGGAAGAACCAATTAAGAAGCTTTGCCCACAAATGACCCTGGGGGCAAGTCGCTCTCTAGAGGAAGAGTCCACTGTTAAGTTTTGTTTTTTAATACCAGATTTGCACAATTTGGTTTTCCCCAAACTCAAGTTATTTTGCATGTGTCCTGGGATCAAAGAACACAATTTGCTTTGGGTTTGCATCAAGCCCAACTGGTGATGGTGTCACTCAGTCTGCACAGGGCAATCTTGTGTTCTGCAGTCCTTGGTCTGTGCCACTGGGCTTTTCCAGTGAAAGATGAAACAAGTAGTATCATTGCCTACAATAAAAACTGTAGCATATCAGAGCAGGAAAATGTATCTGCTTTACATCCTTCATTTTATAAGTAAGAACATAAGAAATTTAATAATAGCAACAATACAGCGTTTATTACATTTGCACATGCTAACTTAATTTTCACCACTACCTTTTGAAGTCATTATTATGATATCTATTTTACAGACAAGAGACTTAGAGCTTAAAGAGTTTCAGTGAATTGCTCAAGGTCACACACCCTAAATCAGGGACTAGGTTCCTGTTCCTGGTTCCAGACATTGATTCCAGAGTTCGTACTGCAACTTATCTCATCCGATTGGCCTAAAGTAACTACTAATTGGGCAGATGAAAATCTCAATTTCTAATTCAAAATATACCCATTTCCACTATGTGACTGGTATGTATAATATATTCTATAGAATATATTCTTTCACGCTCTTTATGAACTTGAAGGAACAAAAATATGTTCTTTGTATAGCCACCGAATGTGGATATGTCAACAATGATAATATGCATTTGATCATTTTAATTGAATCTCCTGGCAATATATGCCCTCCAAGTCATTCCCTCTTCTGGCCTGACTGCTGCATTATACTCACTTTAGTTGCTGCAACAAGAGCCTATTTCTGTTTCTTGAGATCAGTGGAGGAAATTGCTGCTTTCCCCCCAAATTGCAAGAAAATTTTCAGTAGAGCAGTTGCCTTATTCTTTGCCCTACCCATGGCCTAATATAGGTCCTACCTATATTAACATTGTGCTAGGTTTAATTTTTAAGGCCAGCCTCTATAAGACACTAAATAACCTCTTGTGATTCCTCTGGATTTTATGTGAAAAGGTTGTTCTCAATGTAAGAAGCCATGACAACCACTCATGGTTGAGAAATCTAGATAGGGCAACTGGCAGAGGAAGAAAGTGAGTTTTTATTATTCTAATTAGAGTTCTCACCAGACCACAAAGATTATTTATCGCGATTATCTAACTCTATGGGTCATGAAAAACTTACTTTCCCTTTAAACATTTCCTGAAGGGGACGCCTGGGTGGCTCAGTTGGTTGAGCGGTTGCCTTCAGCTCAGGTCATGATCCCAGCGTCCTGGGATCGAGTCCCATATTGGGCTCCTTGCTCGGTGGGGAGCCTGCTTCTCCCTCTGCCTCTGCCTGCCACCCTGCCCGTGCTCGCTCGCTCCCTCTCTCTAACAAATAAATAAATTAAAAAAAAAAACAAAAACATTTCCTGAGGGTCTCTGTGTAAAACTAATACTCTTCTCCCCTGTATTTTCATATAACTTAGTTCATATTGCTGTAATTATGGCCTTGTATCTCAGATCGTTTTAAGTGCATGTTTCATAATGTAGACAGTGAACAGTTTGAAACAATGTTTCACAATGAAACAATGTGAAACCAAGACACACTGTCTTACTCATCCCTGACCATTATGTAATACTAGGTGTTTTGTTAGTATTTGCCATACGCAGTGCAATATTCACAGGTTTCAGGGATTAGGATGTGGATATCTTTGGGAGCCTTGGTTCTGCCAATCACAGAGTACTGGCATTTTCTCCTCTTCTACCTTCCAAATTCCTCTTTGTGTCCGTCTAATTTGGGTTCCAATAAGGAAAAGACTCTACAGTCCATAATCGAGTTGACACATGCAAACTAAGACAAATTCCCTTTTTCTTCATGCCATGAAATTATTACACAGCAATAAATCTTCATTTGACTTTGTCATTGAGGCACTTGGAATGTTTCCTTTTAAAGTATCAAAGAAAGAACAACCACATAAAGGAAAGAATATGATGAAGAATAAGAACGCACTGCCATTTTCAACTTACTGGTGTTGCTTCACAAGCCCAAGCTGAAAAACAGCAAAAATGAGGGAGTTAACATACTGAATATTCACTTAAATCTAAATCTTCATGTCATTTGCATAGGCAAAACAGGTTAGAGCCTCATTTCAATGCATCTTCAAGAGGGCATCATGAGACAGACTGAGGATAAAGGATCTTTAGCTGTGAGAAAATCATATGGATGTTTCCTCAATATTTGACACCAAAATAAATGCAGAGTCTGTAAGATAAAGCATAGCAAAACCTGGGATATGCTTGCTCTTCTCCCTGAGAGGTCACTGCCCCAAATGAAGACAATCCTCATGTAAATCAACTGATGGAAGTGTTTCCGCTTTTAACAACGGGAGAAACAAAAAGTTGTTGTTTTTGCCTACAGTTGATGCACATAGAACTCAACAAGATTAAAGACACAGCACAAGTGAATTCAAAATCATGGGAAGTAGAGTTTGTAATATTAATATGAAGCAAAATTGAATTTAAGTATATTTAATTATTAATCACTTAATAAGAGGGAAAATGTTACTTAACTGATGAAAGGGATCATTCATAGTGAAGATGCAATTATATTATATAATAGATGAATTATAAAATACAGAGTATTTAAAAAGAATACTGCAAATTAAGATTAAATTTGAATCTTTAATATATTTTTTAGCTTTTACAAAAGCAAACAAAAAAATAAGAATAACTATAAAGAGAATATGAGAACTTATGTGGATTTTAATACAGAAATCTAGATTTTTCAGAAGGCATAGTTATATTTTTATATTTATATAAAATATAAAATATTTTAAAAATTATATTTATATATTATAAATAAAATATAATTAAAAATTATATTTATATATTATATTATATATTATATTATAATTTATATATATTATATTATAATTTATAATATAAATTATATATTTATATTATATTTATATTATATATTATAATATATGTATAAACATAATACATAACACATATTATACATAAATATAATATATAATATAACTATATTAATATATAATATAATATAACTATATTATATTCAGAGCAACCTCTGATTGTTTGTCAAAATTCCTAGTGGAAAAGTACAAAAATAACATGATAACATCTAGGAGATATAAAGGAGTACAAGGTTTTTGAAAATAGCAAGGAATACATCTTTAAATTAACATTAAATTATAAAAGGAATTTATAAATGAAAATATTTACATATATAATTCTTAGATCTAAGGTGAAGTAAAAGCTAGAATTAAATTTAAAACACAACATAAAAGGAATGATGCATTTCAAGATATATGATAGGATCCAAATCTGAACTACAATCTCAAATAGTTATCATTACTAATAGGAAAAAAAATGTAAATTGATCAATTAAACATATAATTCCAAGTGTTAGAAAGATGAAAAAGTAAATATAAAACATATTTTTATATAAAGCAATTTTGTTTTATATATTTGTTTTATATAAAACAAATAAAGTGAGATTCACAAACATAAAAGCAAAAATTGATAAAGGAAAGAGTAGGATTGATATTTGATGAAATCAAAGATCTTGTTCTTGAGTATCTGGGGTTGGACATTTACACATAGGGACAAATTGCCAGGTAGAATTATCAACATTAAGTGGAATTATGAAACATAATATTAGAATTTTGCTTCTTTCATAAAATTTGCAAGAGGTATTCCAATTCATGGCAGGAGGCTCCTTTTCATGCAGTCATGCAGAGTTTCTAATTTTCAGTCCTCTGCCCTCAACAAAGTCACTTTAAGCATCTAGATGCAGCTGTCAGAAGTTGGAGAAATAATAGGGAAGTCATCCATACTTTTTTAAAACAGTCTCTCGGTTGCACACTTCCAATCCATTGGTGAGAACTAGTCATGTTGTAGCACCTAAACCAGAATTGGTGGTGCTCTAACTTCCAAGCAACAACCCCACCTTAAGGACCCAGAGATCTATACTGAACATATTCCCCAAATCTGAGGACCTCTCCCCACCTTTCCTGCTCTACCCTGGTCCTAGCAACCATCTCTCTTGCCTGAATTATGTGATAATTCATAATAATAATACATAATAATTATGTAACTTCCCCCTGTCCAAGTGCCTCTACACTTCATTCTAAATTCAAAAACAGAAGTGGGTGTTTTAAAATGCAAGTAATCATATTGCTACTGAACATGGAAACCTTCCACAGCTTCTCATTTTTCCTCAAAGGAAAAAACCTCCCAATGGCACACACATCTTAAATAATTGGCCAGTGTGACCCTATTATGCCTTTAATCTCATATTCCCTCAATTATCTCATTGACCTGGGCTTCAGCAGCAATGGCTTCTAATCAGTCCTTGAAACACAGCCCTTTTCACCAGCAGTTCTCTGTGCCTACAGCACCCACCCCCCACCCCCATACACACAACACACACCTGCTCGGCTAATATCTAGACAACCTTCATGAAGTTTTTTTTACTATCATCTGCTCAATAAAATTTACCCCGGTTCTATGCCTGAGCCAGAGACCCTCCTGTGCTCCTTTATCCTACAGTATTTTTTTTTCAGATTTTGCCATACAGTCACTAACATATGATTCACTTGTGTATTATGATAATTGCGTATGTATGTCTCACACCACAAGAATACAAGCCTAATGAGACCTGTGCCTGACACACTGCTCATCTCCTGGTTGAAATTTATGTGATAAAAATCAGATGGAGATGGACAACACAAGAGATGGCTTTCGTCCTTCCTAGACTATTGGGAGAGACTGAGGCAAAGGGAAAGTGTTGCACGATACGTCCTCTCTGCCAAAATGGCATTTTCAGAGAGGTGTTACTTCATCTAACCACAAATTTGTAAAAGAGGAATAGAAGGCATTATCAACTCTGTAGGAGATCAGCTTTGCTCTGCAGGGAGATTTACATGATCCACTCACCTTCTTCCAAATAATTAGTCATTTTCCACACATTAGACAAGAAAGCTGCTTATGCTCTCAGCCTAACTACCCAAGCATTCTTAAGAAACATTTTTCACAAAGTTATTGATTTACTGGATGATAAATAAACCACACGATTAAGATATAATGAAAACATTTTAATTGCTTCTTTTTCAGTTATGGCAAATGTAATCAAGACATAGAAGAAAAAGATAAATCGTTTTAGGAAGTGAGGAGAGTATCAGTGAGTAAATCATACCATACGAGCTGAGTCTCCAGCTCCAAAAGGTCTCAAATTTTGGTAGCTGTTTAACGATAAATTTGGACAGAATGAGATTCAAATTGTTAATACTAAGGACATCCATCTATGTCTGCCAACTCAGTCTGTGGCAGGATATATGTAGCAGGATCAACTGTCACCCAGTTTGTTCAAGAGTTTCCTGGTCTAGGAATGGAAGTTGTGCATTTATCAGTCAAAAAGTTTTCACCTTAGTTTTAAGTTATAAGGTTAGAGAAATGTGTGCAGGAAACATTGAGCTGGATAGCAGAAAAGTCCATTAAGTGTTCCATAAACTGATATTTGCTGACTCAACACAATATTTATTTTAAAAAGAGGAAAAAGAAAAAACTCGATGAAACAAACTACTACTTCCCATTCTGCCTTATCTGAGGGGCCATGGACCACCTAACATATGGCAGCAACCAAAGTGTGGACATGAACACAAACTAGTACAGTCTGTTTACCTTGTCAACTATGGCAATGCACAGTGCCTTCCAGTAAAGAAGGGAACCACTTATTTGGCATCAGCTTTTCCCATCGTTTCTCCCATTTATTACACTTCAGCCACATGTCTTTCCTTCTGTGTCTTCAACATGCCAGGCTTCACCCTGAAACTTCGGACTTAGTGATTCTCCAGGTTACAGTTCCCAACAATCTGTGTATGTTTGTCTTCTGATCCAAGAGGCTGAGATTCAAAGTGTCACCTTTTCCAAGGGTCCTTTCCCAGCCCCTGAAATTGCCACATAAGCAACAACCCCCAGTTTTGAAGCTGCAAGTCACTGTCTTCCACATTGCCTTGCTGTACTTTCTCCATTGTGCTTACCAGTGCCTGAAATACTTTATCTGTATGCATGCTTTGCTTTTGAAATATCCCCACCTCTAAAACATAATGAAGGACATTTCCTGCCTTGTGTATACCTGAATCTCTAGTCTGTAGCATTTTTGCCCAGTAATCAACATAGTTTGAATGAATGAGACATTTTAAACCAAGACTAGCGATCAGTATCTCCAGATAACAGCTCTGCAACAAACCTAGAGAGCAACCACTGCAGAATCCAACCTGAGGAGAGAAAGTTCCTAGGGAGAAAATGAGTAAATTATAGATCACCTATGGTTTTTCTCTATAAAAGGGGCTTTATAGTTCAGTGTGAATTTGGATAGAAATAGCAAATTTTTAAAGAAAGTAAAAACAACTAATAACTTTGACAATCAAACTATTGTGCAAAATTTGAATTATGGGAGCCATTCATAATGTCATTCATAGTGTTGGTAGTCAGTTTTTATAATGTTCATAGGGCTACTCTTATTATCTTCCAATACTACCAGTGATACATTTAGAGTTATTTTAACCACATATATCAATCGAAGGAAACCTTCGAATGTGACCATATCGGAAAGATGAGGAGAAAGAAGTGGTGGTTCTTGGGTAGGAATGCAGGGATTGGCAGAAGAAGGTTTATAATTTAACTTTAGTAAAAAGTTGTCAATAAACCATGCACGAGTTTGAAAATCAATACATAGACATATAAACCGATAATGTAAAATGAGTTAATGCCCAAAGACAGGAATAAGGTGTTTATATATGGGGAGGTAGGGAGGGGAGAAGTGAGACAGGAGTGTGTATAACCCTGTAGTACTATTTGATATTTTAAACGAGATATATGCTTTATATTAACAATTTTAAATAATTACAATAAGAAATTTTAACTCAAACGCACATATTTGTAGAAACAGAAAAAAACAAAACACAAAATCTCAAATATGATTTTTTGAGGGCTGTAGTGCTTAATTTCCGTTATATGCATTCACATGTTTGAGTTTTGTATAGTTACTATAGTATCAGTCAGAAGAGGGTACTCACTGCCATGGAAATGAGTAACTCAACATATGGTTATAGCTTGTAAGACAGAGGGCACTTCTCATCCATTCCACATTTCTAATGTGAGTTGGTGGAGGGAGCATTTCCACATGTCCTCACTCAAGAACCCATCCTTACATCTTAAATATTAAATACTGCTTGTCACCAGGACAAGGAAAAAAAAAAAAAAACACTGAAAGGTTTTCTCATGAACAATTAAATGCTCAGCTTGGAAGTGATGAGTATGAATTCTAATCTAACTCATTGTCTAGAAATACTTCCACCTAAACCCAAAACAGGAGAAATAAAATGCCATCATGTGCACAAAAGGCAAAGAAATTACAATAACCAGTGAGTATAATGAATAACTACAAACATGCCAGTTTTTGTAATGAAATTTTACTTCTCGTGTTTAAATCTCTAAAAATTATTAGAAGCTTTAAAAATGCAATGTCCCCTTTTGATGTACCATATTTCTCATTTCATTATCAATTCTACCCTGTAAATTTGGAAAAAGTTTTAGAAAAATTTTGGGAACCAGAAGAATAATGATAGATTCTAAGAAAATCTCTGTTTTCTTAACAACTCTTTGGTCAATGCTTCTTTCACATCTTTATTCCTAAGGCTATAAATCATGGGATTCAACATGGGGATGACCGTTGTATAAAATACAGCTACCATTTTACCTTGTTCCACAGATTCCTTTGAGGGACGTCTGAGATACATGACGAACAGGGTCACATAGAATATGGTGACAGCTGTGAGATGGGAGCCACAGGTAGAGAAGGCTTTGTGCCTGCCTTCTGTGGAACGAATCCTCAGGATAGTAGGAAAAATATAAAGGTAGGAAATCAGGATGATGAGCAGAGAAAAGGAGAGGTTGCATCCAGCCACAACAAACATCGACAGCTCCTTGTTGGAAGTGTCAGAACAGGCCAGCTTAATCAGTGGTGGGTCAGCACAGTAGAAGTGGTTAATTTCATTGGGGCCACAGAAGGCAAGGCTGTAGGTCCACATGGTCTCCATGAGGCCCGTGAGTGCCCCATACACGTAAGGCCCCATGATGAGGGTCGTGCACACACTCTTGGACATCTTGCTGCCATACAGCAGAGGGTTGCAGATGGCCATGTACCGATCAAAGGCCATCGCAGCCAGGATGTACATCTCCACATGGACCAAGGCGATAAAGAAGTAACACTGCACCAGACAAGCAGGATAGGAAATGGTTTCCTTCTCCAACAAGAAGATCTCCAGCATCTTGGGAGTCACGTTGGAAGAGAAGCACAGATCCACAAAGGACAAGTGGCTCAGGAAAAAGTACATGGGTTTGTGGAGCCGGGCATTGACCTGGATGAGGACAATCATGCCAACATTCCCTGTGACCGTGACCATGTAAATGGCCAGAAACAGCAGGAAGAGGACAATCTGCAGTTCCAGGCGACTGGTCAGTCCAAGGAGAATGAACTCAGTCACTGAGGTGAAGTTTCTCCTCATCACTTCCTTCAGTGGGAAATGAGAACATTGGATCAGTAAAAAATGGAAAATTTTTTAAAGGCAAAAGAGAAAGTCATATTTTCTTAGAACATCATTTTGGACCTTTTTTCTCTACATTTTTTCTTTCCTTTTCTATGACTCGTTGTCCCTGGGGACACTAGAAATAGTATTTCACTTGAAACAGTATCCAATTAAACACTAGTGACTGCAAACTTCTGGGTTCCAGTCACTAGTGGGCTTGAAGTCTTCTTCTTTGTTAATTATCCTCTTATTTCTCTACTTACATTTTTGGTGTCTGTCAGGATATTTCGTACCCACCTGCACTTCTACTTTGTCTATCTTCAATACTTAACCTAACCTCACATTTATTTTCTTCACCCCAGATTTTGCCAATCAGTATCAATCAACAAACAAAAATCCACCACTGAAAAATGAATTTACCCGATAACTTAATTAGAAGTTCAGAATCTTGTACCAGAAGTTCTTTTCCTGATAACAGTGATTTCTTCCAGAAGATGCCACATTAACTCCTTAGGTTCTTTGTAAAAGGGAACGAAGTGATACATTAGAAGATGCATCTTAATTCATTCTTTGTGAGATATAAGGAATCAGTACTTCCTACTTTAGACTAGATGTTATATGAGGGGGATGTGAAAGGAAAGAAATCTTTGAGAAGTTGAGTGATTGTACATGTTTTACCATGAATGGCTACAGATATAATGCACAGGAAAGCTTTCAGAAAGTCTTCTAACATTTTCCAGTCAATTCAGTACATTGAGAGAAGCTAATTTTTCAGTCTATCAGATCTGAATTAGACAACAGAAATGACTTGGACCAGTATGTTTGTCTAGACTGGAGAAAGCAGGTGGAACTTCAAAGTGACAGCCACGAGGCAGAGACGGCTTTGACAGAGCCGGGGCCAGAAGCAGTACCTCCCCTCTATCCATGTTAGTGCTGTTGGAGCCAGAGTGGGTCTTTATGGAACAGTACTTCAAACAAACAAATAAGCAAAAACAAAGCAAGACCAAAGTAAATAAAACATCACAACCACAAAGTTTCCCTTCTCTTTGTTTATTCTCAAACTAGATTTTCTATGACCAAAGAGTATGCTCTAGGCAAGAGAATGTGGTGAAAGAGAAGTGTACAATTTTTATCCATCCCTTTATGGCATAGGATTGCCCTTCCCTTCCTCCTTTCTGCTTCCTACTGGCAGCTCATATGGATGTAGTGCTGAACTATCCTGGAACCCACAGATGAGATGGCAGAAAAATGAGGGAGTCATGACTCCTAAAATCGTGGCTGACCTCAACTGACATACCAGCTCAGAATTTGATAGCAGTGAGAGTTGGACTTCTAACTTAACTATTACTTTGTTTTGCTGTTGTAGGAGTTGAAATCATTATCCAACTAATAGAGACCTCTAGGATCAGTGCCAAAGATTATCATAAGACTCTATAGAGCTTGTCCTGGTTTTCAGATTTGCATTCATCAGTACTACTTTCTTATAGGTTTTTAAGGTACAGGCAATCTAGAATCTATACTCTTGTTGGACCAAACTTACTTAAAATCTGTGACAAACACAACTCTTAAGAGTTGGAAACATCAGTCATTAATTAATTCAATCCGAATGCATTCAAAAAATTTCCCCTTCCATAACTAAAAAAAAAAAAAAAACCGTTATTAAACTATAACCAGAAAATAAATGTAAATTCCCAGACAAATCTATATGTAATTTTGAATTTTATTTTCCACTCAATCAACAAGATCCTTCTTGAAAAAAGAAAGTTTTATCTATATAAGAAAAAACTCTATCAGGTGATAATTATTAGTTAGAATTTAATTAATTCCTCAGAGGTGATGCCCAAAGCAATTTTATGACTTAAAAACTGTGATGACAGTGTTTAAATAATCACAAGCCTCTTGAGACCTTTTAAATTTGTCATAAACCTGCTTCACATCCATTCCATGATCACACACACACACACACACACACACACACACACATCACAACTCTATCAAATGAAGATGAAAGCTATTGAATATAAAATAATTTAAAAATAAAATTAGTCATATGTATTCTTTAAGCTGTCCTCCTGCACCCTAACCACAGAGGATTTTTTCCAGAACTATTGTACAGTACTTAATCCCCAGCTTCCGAACGCATGTCTGATTTCTCTAATTTCCTCCCTACTCATATGTCTCAGCTCTACCGCTTCTCTCCTGGAATAACCTCAGGACCTCCATTTTTCCTGAGCTGTCCACCTTTTGCTGGCTCCTATCCTTGAGCTCAGCTCTAAACTGATGGTTACCTAGTGAATACATCAAGATGTTTTGCAAAGCTAAAAGGCTTGTCATATAATAGGAACCATCATCTCTAGAAAGATGGTTATTTGGGAGCACCTGGGTGGCACAGTTTGTTGCATGTTGGACTCCTGATTTCAGCTCCGGTGGTAATCTCAGGGTTGTGAGATCAAGCTCCCCATTGGGCACAGTGCTCAGCGTGGAGTCTGCTTGAGATTCTTTCTCCGTCTCCTTTTGCCTCTCTGCCCTGCCCTTTCTCTCTCTCTAAAATAAATAAATAAATCTTAAGAAAAAGAGAGAGAAGAAAAATGGTTATTTGTTGTATCTATGTATGGGGTGGCTCACTATCTTTTTCTCACCTTTTACTGGAGAACAGTGAAACATCATGTTGCCCCCTTCTATGTATTCATGCCCCCCTTCTATGTATTCATTCATCCTTCCTTCCTGCCTTCTGTAAAAATAATCTACTAAGGTATCTTTGGGCTTTCCAAAACTTTAGAAAATCATTTTCATGTTAAAATATTCTCAGTATCCTTAATACTGATGTTCATCTCACAGGTTTTGCAACTGCGCAGATTCAATTTGAAAAAATATAACTGTGCTGCCTATTTATTCTGTGATGACGGATATCTTAATCTTTATGAGACTGAGTTTTCTCACATTGAAAATATTGCTGCAGGATTGTTCTCTGAAGATTTTAAAACTTAGAGTATATGTAAATATCTGGCCATGTGGAAAGCATGTAAGTCTATCACAAAAAAATTTTAGTGTCTAACACCCCTTTGTTTATTATTGAGAAAAATAAAAAATTCCCCAATTTTGCACTTTGGTATTTATCATGTGACCAGCTCTAGTTTTTGTCTAAGTAGCCATTTACCTATTTCTAACCATGCACTTATTCCTACTAAATAAGAAGTTGGAATCCAAGTATAAGTAGTAATACTTTGCTCACTCGTAAAACACAAAATAAACAGCCCTACCTACAAAAAAGTTGGAAAACCAATACACTTTCAAAAAGTAAGTAAGGGGAATTGTTTCTTGTATTTATAAGGGTGATTATTTTTCCCTATGGTATTTTTAAAATATCAAGATGAAGCAATCAATTCTGCTAATTAAAAGTTTCCTGAAGACAACTCTCAAGGATTAACAACAGGAGAGCTAGGAGTGGTGTAAGCTTCCCTTCTGTGTCTTCTTTGTCTCTCTCAGTAATGGCCTTACTGACTACTTACCATGCATTGCCTGGTCCTTTCTCCCTCACTGACTCCAAGACTCAGCAGAACAAGTTGCACTCTAAAGAAAGTCAGTTAGTTACTCATTAATTGTACCTTTCCACCAATGTGGCACAGGCACATTCTACCGTATGGTATTACTGCAGCAATCATACATTCCTTTGATAAAAATGGGTATTTTAGACGCCTTTTTTGGTTGTTTTATATTTTTTTTTGTGTTTTTGTTTTGTTTTGTTTTTTGGTTTTTTGTTCTTTAGAAAAGCCTGAGAGGAAACGAAAGTAATTGGAACAAAAGTAATTGGAGACACCAGTTCACAGGATGGATAGTGCTTCCAATTCCTTACTTTTCTAGGCCACGATGTACTTTGTATAGCTGTTGAATTTCTTAGTGGTCATGTGTTTTTCATGTGTTTGATTAATAAAGTAACTAAATTCATTAAATTTGACATACTGAACCTTTTTCATATAAGATTTTTTCAAAAACTCATTTAAAAATATCAGGTTAATATTATTAAACCTATCTCACAGCTGAAGGAACTGAGCCTTAGAAAAGATAATTAATTCTCTCAAAATCAAGGAGCTACTGAGTGACCAGGATGCGATGAGAAAGCAGATCTGACTGCAACCCTCTGTCCTTAACCACTAACACCCATGGCTTTCCTCAGAGTTAGTTCATGTCGTTTCACGAGGTGGATTGAACATCATCTCATTTCACAAAGGGATTGAACATCTACAACAATGCATCAAAAGTGCCCATGCTTTCTAGGTTAAGGGAAGCAATTTCTAATAAATTTATTACAACATTTGGCTAGAGAAAGAACCAAGTAAAGTGGGTTTAGTTCCACTGAGGAATTCTGTTTACAAAGGTTAGTCCTGGGGCGCCTGGGTGGCTCAGTGGGTTAAAGCCTCTGCCTTCGGCTTGGGTCTTGGTCCCAGGGTCCTGGGATCGAGCCCCACATCTGGCTCTCTGCTCAGCGGGGAGCCTGCTTCCCCTCTCTCTCTCTGCCTGCCTCTCTGCCTACTTGTGATCTCTGTCTGTCAAATAAATAAATAAAATCTTAAAAAAAAAAAGGTTAGTCCTTTAGTGCTAGGCAAGTTATTGTCCTTTAAGTTCTTCATCTTTAAAACGCATGAATGTCAGGGCCCTGGGATTGAGCCCCACATCAGGCTCCATGCTCAGTGGGGAGACTGCTTATCCCTCTCCCTCTGCCCCTCCCCCTCTCTTTCTCTCTTCCTCTCTCCCTCTCTCTTTCTCTCAATAAATAAGTAAAATCTTCTTTAAAAAATAAAATGCATGAGTGTATACTACAGTATATCTTAGGTCATTTCCAATTCAAATGTTCTGCACTTTGAATATCATAATATCAATAAAATTGAGAAAATCATATACAAATGACTTCCTCTATTAGTAAGCTTTTTCTTTTCTTTTTTCCCCTGAGAGCTTAGTGAAACTCAGCTTTTGCTCAGCAACTTGGGGAACAAGGAGCGATTTACCACCATGCACTTTGGGATCTTGATAGTAGGGAAGTGGGCAGGAGAACACTAAATGCATAAGGAAATAGGGTGCTAGGAAGGTAGCAAGGACATAGGAATAGATAAATTCATGACCAGTTCAAATATTCCTCCTAAAGTCAACCTCAAGATGGAAGGAAAGAGCTAGAAATTTTGGTTTGGGAAGAAGACTCTCATTTGCTGGATTGATAATGATCATGTCCAGTCATGCAGTCTCTCTCTATCTTGGTTAAAACAAGATTATTGCTCTTCATGGAATTCTTGACTCCAAGTCACATGCTGAATCATGACTGGAAGTCATATTGCCTTCATATCACTAAGATTAGGAAATGTTAGTTCTTCCTCTCCTATTCCAAATTGAATCTAAGTACGCTAGCAAAGCATTCCTTCTCTCCTCATCTAATCTAGTTTACTATTCAACCGCATATTTTCTCACTTTCTTATCTGTGACTGGTGTCCCAGGTACAACCAAGTTATCCTCCATGGACCAGCTGGTTCCTTCTGCAGGAAATGACTTTCCCCATTCCCTGCCTTTGAAGATCTACTCAGCTTCCAAAGCTCAGATCAATGGTTACTTCCTCTGGGAGAACTACCTTAATAGCCTTGAGCAGAGTGGATACTTCTCTTCCTCTGTGCCCAGAAAACAATTTAAACAAATACTTCAACTGTTTCCCTTATCAAAGCAAGTCTTATGGTAAAATAGTTTTGAAGTTTCTCCATAAATAAGTTTTACTCTTCAGAAGGAGTGGAAATATATTTTAAAACCTACCATGCCTTGCCTTTGATAGACCTCAATAACTTTTTGTTGAGCTGAGTTAAATTAACATGTGACCACAAATACACTAAGATATTTCTATCAGTTGAATTGTAAAGCAAGAGGTAACTTGTCCTCAACATTGTCTTGCTTGTGTGAAAATATTACCAATAAGGTCACTAAATGAAGCAAGTCTTCTAGGGGGAAAAAAGTCCATTTTATTATAACAGATCTTCCAATTCAAGGTCATCAGAATAAGTAATGATTTTAAAGGTATTATAACCCCAGGACATCTGGGTGGCAAAGTCAGTTGTGCATCCAACTCTTTTTTTTTTTTTTTAATTTTATTTATTTATTTTGACAGAGAGAGAGAGAACACAAGTAGGCAGAGAGGCAGGGGGAAGCAGGCTCCCGCTGAGCAGAGAGACTGATGTGGGGCTCCATCCCAGGACCCTGAGATCATGAGCTGAGCTGAAGGCAGAGGCTTAACCCACTGAGCCACCCAGGCCCCCAAGCATTCAACTCTTGATTTCAGCTCAGGTCCTGATCTCAGGGTCCTGGGATTTAGCCCTATGCTGGGCTCCATGCTTAGCTGTGAGTTCTTCTTGAGAATTCTCTGTCTCTCTTTCAGCCCCTTGCCCTGCCCATGTGCACTCTCTAAAACAATAAATAAACATTTAAAGAGATAAATGCATTACAATTCTCAAATCAATGGCTACTTCCATATGCATTCTGATTTCCTAAGCTTATTCATCAGAGCATCACACCAATTTTTTTTTATTTAATTTTATTATTATTTATTTGACAGAGAGAGAGAGAGCAAGAGAGGGAACACAAAGCAGGGGGAGTGGGATAGGGAGAAGCAGGCTTCTCACCGAGCAGGGAGCTCGATACGGGGCTCAATCCCAGGACCCTAGGAACATGACCTGAGCTGAAAGCAGATGTTTAATGACTAAGCCACCAATCACATCATTTCTTAAATGCTCCTTAAAACTCAAGAAAATTACTTCAACGATGAAATCAAACATACTTGTAAGATATGAGACAGTTAGGATTTATAAAGAGAGGAATCAGGTTTCCAAGCCAAAGATTTGCCATAAGTCACATATATAGCTATCATTCTTCACTTTTGATTGGACATTCTTTGGAAATTTACTCTACAATATTTTTATTCTGTTGGTTAAATAAGAAATCACTTTGGGGCACCTGGGTGGCTCAGTCCATTAAGCATCCAACTCTTGATTTCAGCCCATGTCATGAACTCAGGGTTGTCAGATCAAGCCCCATGTTAGGCTCCATGCTGTGCTTGGGTCTATTTGAGTTCTCTCTCTCTCCCTGTGCCTCCCCTCACCCCCTGCTCATGGTCTTTCTCTCTCAAAAAAAAAAAAATTAAATCACTTTCCCTATAGAAAGGCAAACAAAAAACACTTTTTTACATTACATAATAAAAATTCAATCCATATAAGACTTTCAAATTATTCATGTGGTGATTCTTCATGGTATGACTAAAAAAGATTCGTGTAGTAACTCAACTTTAGGTTTCCTCATATTTTCAGATATTACATTCTTTCTCTTTATTATTTGATAGTTCAAAAGAAGAGGCACAACATATTAGAGAGATACAGTTTTAATTTTGCTACTGATTTTTTCAAGGAGGTGCCATTGCCCAGGGTATTTCTAAGATAGAATTCAAAAGCAGAGAGGTTTCTCTGGCTTACAGTGACTGGAAAGATTGAAAATTTGCTCATAAAAGTGGTAACTTGAGACTCCCATATACTCCTAAGCATGTTCTGGAGTTTCCATTTGGTCTATAGTAAAGTCTAATTTTTTCAGAAGCTATGAAGCAGCAGGATGTGATGATAATGTTCCATGTTGCCAGCACTTGAGAAAACAGCTGTGATGTTACACAAATCTAGATGAAACCGATAAATAGACAATGGCAGCCGTATAAATGTAGAGCACTTTGAATCTGATCTTGTAAATACATGAAAAGCAAATGATCATGTGGCTGTGATTGTCAGAGATAGCATCAGAGACAAAATATCGAGTTAACAGGAAAGTGACCATGTTATACTGTTCAAATAAAGTGATCAAGGAAATGATCTTCTTAAATAAAAAGTTAACCAGAGTATGTGGGATGGGCAGATCAGTGAAGAGATCGTATGAGGATGTGATCCGCAGTGTTAGGCTCAAGACTTCCGGAAGAAAGAGAATACAAATAACTAGAAACAAGACAAAAAAGAAAAGCTGCCACACTGGATAACTGGTCCACCCCAGGAGGATAAATTCCTTCTCTCTGGTCTGATTTATCCGGAACATGCCAGATGAATTCTTCTGTTGGAGGAAATAAAAAGAGATTGACTAACTGTACATGAGTAAATCATACACAACTAAGGTTCCATCAGTGTGTGTCATGTTTTCTGATTGTTGTCACCTTTCACAACTGATCTAATTTCCAATTTGAAAGAATCCTTTAATTTCGATCTATCTATCTATCTATCTATCATCTATCATCTGTCAATCACCTTTCTAGTGTTTAAGGGGGCACAGACAATGTACCAAGCTGAACAACAGAGAAATAATTGCTTTCAAATTTTAGATATGACCTTGTGGTATTTACAAGATGTGGAACACAGGAATTAATTAAGTAACCAAAACTATAAGGGCATTATATCTGAAGAATGATAAATGTAATAACAGAAAAATATTGAAACCTATGAGAGTAAACCAAGTCTCAAAATGGTGAAGGAACTTTCTAGTTAATAATACAAATCAGTTCACTTTTATTAAGTGAACACTATGTATTGGACATTGTGCTAAGTACTTTATAGGTATTTCTTAAATGTTTTTATTTAAGTAGAGTTGACACACAATGTTACCTTAGTTTCAGGTGTACAACATAGGTATTAATCCATTTTTCCACCCAGCTTCTCTATGAGAAAGTACTATATATATTTATTTTATAAAAGAAAATACTGAGGCAGAGAGAGATTAATTTGATCAATAAATCTGATCCTAGAATTTATGTTCATGACTATTAATTTGGCTGATAAATGATGGAGTCAGGATCTGACTACAAAGTTCACTTTATTGAAAAATATGAATTTGTATAAACACTATAAAATAGGATCTTTTCTCATAGTAGATTATATTGGTCAGTGTGCATTCAGCTTTCAAATACCCAATCAACAGTATTTTTAGAATACAGAAAATGATAGTTTTACTCATTCCATGGCTTTTCCCTTCAAAAAAGTATAGTGAAAAACAGTATATCATAGTAGAAAAAAGAAACAATAAATGTCAAAGCCGGACACATTTGGATTTCTCTTCACAGCTATGTGATTTTAGGCAAGCAATTATTTGTGAGTTTCTGCTAAACTTTAAAATGGGATGACAATTCTATAATCATGGTATTGATGGGCAGATTAAGTGAAACAACATATGTTAAAACAGGGCCTGAACTTTGGTGAACATTGTTATTCCCTTCTCTCCCCTTCATGTGTGCGTGTATGAGTGTCAGAGTCTAAACATTCTTCAGATTTCCAGTGCTCCAAGGAAATATATGAGATATGAAGAAAAATATTAGATTTACAGCATTATCATTCCCTGGGATATTTGTTTATTTTTTTAAGGACACATCGATCGGATTTCCTGAGAAAACGACCAATTGGATTCATGACCTTTAGATAGGTGGGAAGAAAAGTATAAAATATCTTATAATTATTGTTCCTTAAGGAAGTGTGGAAAATATTCTCTATTTTCTCATAGATTCTTCCAATATCACCTTGCTTAATTTGTTCAATGAATCTAGAATCCAGCAAAATCAACTTTAAAAGAAGAAGAGCAAGAGTTTAAGAGCTTGTTCTTAAAATTCCTCACGGGAGATGTTTTCATTAATAAGGGAATTCAAATAATTCATACACAAAGCACTGCAAAAGCACAAACTTACTCTATCTCCAGCACAGCACAATATGAACTAAAAAATAGATTCTCTATGGTGTAATTCCTAACAGCCAACCAATTCATGAAAGCACTTGGTGAAATCCCTCTTTATTTTAGATGTTCATACATGTAGTCAAAACTATGGCTTCATGTTGCTAATACCAGTCATAAATGTCAATGACATCATGGTCACAGGTATTTCTGAAAAATACTGTTAGCTTATAGCTCACATATTTCCACAAAGTCCTTTGTTGGTTCATTCAAAGACATTCTCCGACATGTGCAAACTGGAGGTACTTTGTTCACGTTCAAAATGGAGGGTCACTTAATTTTTTTCTATGTTGCAATCATTAAGAAAGCTTCATTTAGGGCCAAGCTAGTCTGTAAAACTACAGACATGGACCCTGAAATTAGAATATTGGAAAAATAAGGGAGCTGGTTTTGTATAATTGCATATGTGTGTGTGCTTAAACAGCAAAAGATCCTAGGATTTGTTTAAGTATAATCCAACACACTATTAATTGGATGTTAAAATTTACAAAAAAAAAAAAAACAATTTGTTTAGATGTGTATTTTACCAGCATTCATAGACAATTTGACTTTTTTTTTAAGGTTTTTATTTATTTATTTGAGAGAGAGAGAGAGAGAGAGACAGTGACAGAGATAGCGAGAAAGAGCACAAGCAAGGAGAAGTGGTAGAAGCAGGCTCCCACTAAGCAGGGAGCCTCATGCAGGGCACATCCCAGGACTCTGGGATCATGACCTGAGCTGAAGGCAGATGCTTAACCCACTAAGCCACCCAGGTGCCCCGACAATTTGACTCTCAAAATAAAAATATTTAAAGAACAACATCTAGTAATAGAAAAGTTGCAATAATTATATGGAATAACAGAGAATTAATAAATATGAAAATGTTATCTTATAGAAAACATTGAGGAGAAATAAGGTCTTGGGTAGAAAAGAAGCTTTGAAATACAACTGAGAAATACATGTCCAGGGGTGAGTGAATAATTACAGTTCTGTGGCTTTTCCTTTCTCATTGAAAGCAACATGTACACATGTGATCACGAATCACATCTAATACTTATTTTGTTCAGACCCTGCCTGTTCTGATATCACATTGTACTAGTAGCTATGAGTATGCTGGAACAGGTGCACAAAGGATGAACAAGTTCTCTTCTTGTACAATCCTATGAGACCAACTTCAATTTAGAATACATTCTTTCTTTCCTCTGTTGCATTAGCAATTTCATTTTCTTGTATTACAGCACTTAACAAATTGTATTGATTCTTCTCTTTACAGTTTCATGAATTCTACAAAACTATACAGTCCTAGAGCTCCTCGGGGAATCTTTGGTAATGGAGCAGTACTTGGCTTATAGATACTCTGTAAACATTTCATCAACTCTGCTTATGCTTTGTAGCTGCAAAGTCACCTGAAAAGTTAACATCTTAAAAATTAACTTGTCTTTTGAATTCTTTAGCATCAAAATATTTACAAATAAGTCACAATGTTGAATTCTAAAATTAGATATGTAGTACCTAATTGTGGCAAAGGGCAACTTTTGTGGATAAAATTAGCATTATGCTGAGATAGATAGATATATATATATTATATATATATATATATATAATATATATATATATCTGTCCCACCCTGAAAATAGGTTAACAGGCAAAGATGAAGGAAGGCGTAAAAACCGCAGAGCCTAGGAGTCTGTGATGTCACAGATAAACTCCACAGAGTCACGATTTCTTTTGAGGCAAGCCATGTGTTTTTGTAAGAGACATCCGTTGCCTGCTTCAAGAGTTAATATCTAAAAACTAATTGGAAGTTTTTGTGTACTGTTATGGCAGAAGGAAGTAAGTGTCTTATTAAAAATGATTCTTTTAAGCAGGGAGGAATAAATGGACATCAGGCATGGACATGGAGCTGTTATCTTGACTTTTTTCTACCAGAGGTGACAGCAAGTCTCAATCAGCAGTTGTGGTCACAATGCTCTAGACCATGCAGTGGAAACCACTGCATAGCAAATGCTACAGAATTACAAACTACTAAAAGTTAACTCATAAGAGTCAACGTGTGTATTGACAAATGTGTGTGTGTGTGTGTGTGTGTGTGTGTGTGTGTGTGCATATATAGCCATACATTGGTTTGTAGATGCAGAGAAATTTTCCACAAACATAAGAAACTGTTAATAATAGTAACCTTAAAAGGAGACAATGGAAGATCAGGGTGGGAGAAGAAAAAGGGAAAAATCTTTTATTTTTTATTTTTTATTTATTTATTATTTATTTTATTTATATTTTACTATAAGAATGTATAATTTTATAGTGTGAAAGTAACAAATGATGTAAAAGTGTTTAAGAGAAATTATCCACTATACCTACATATCTGACCTCCAACCCTTTGCACACTCGATGCACACTCACACATCACCTGTAAAACTATAAATCTCCTGTACCTACGTCTTGAATGTTTTGTCATTAGATTTTAGCTTTTCATTATAGATTTAAAATAACTTTACTGTAAATGCAGTTAAAGTTGGATCCAGTTCTTATGAATATAGCTTTTATTTAATTTATAATGAAAGATACATTGTAATTTTACTTCAAAAGTACATTTTTTCTGATCAGTTTCCAAAAAGCTTGTTTCACATTCTTGTTCCTCAGACTGTAAATGATGGGGTTCAACATAGGGCTTATAAAAGTGTAGAAAACAGCAATAACTTTAGACTGCTCCACTGACTTGTCCGTGGGAGGTCTAACATACATGCAGAACAATGTCCCATAAAATACAGTCACTGCCACCAGATGGGACCCACAGGTGGAAAAAGCTTTGTGCCTGCCTTCAGCAGACTGCATCCTCAGGATGGCAGTGAGTATAAAGATATAGGAGATGAGGATTATAAGGAGGGAGTTGGAGAGGTTAAATCCTGCTACCACAAACATGGATGTCTCCTTAATGAAAGTGTCAGAGCAGGAGAGCTGGATAAGAGGAGGGTCAGCACAGTAGAAGTGATTAATAATATTGGAGTCACAGAAGGTCAAGCGGCAGGTCCACATGGTTTCCATCAGGCCACTAAGGAACCCATAGACATACGGACCAACGATCAGGCGGATACATACCCCTCTGGACATCTTGCTGCTGTAAAGCAAAGGGTTACAGATGGCCATGTATCTATCATAAGCCATTACAGCTAGCATGTAATATTCGGTAATAACCATGGCAATGAAGAAATAACACTGGACTAAACAAGCAGCATAGGAAATGGTTTTCTTCTCCGATAAGAAGTTCACCAACATCTTGGGAGTCACATTCGTGGAATAGCACAAATCCAAGCAAGACAAACTGGCGAGAAAGTAGTACATGGGGGTATGGAGGCGTGAATCTATCCTGATCAATACCAACATCCCAAGGTTCCCCCCCACAGTGATCAAATAGATCACCAGAAACAGCACAAAGAGGACGGGCTGAAGCTCTGGACGATCTGTTAATCCCAAGAGAACAAATTCAGTCACCAGGGTGGAATTTCCTCCGACCATTTTCTTAGCTGCCAGCGTGTTCACTTAGATGAATAAAATAAAGAAGTGAGTCAGAAATCCATTATATATTTCTTTCTTTCTCTCATTCTCCATTCTCACACTCTCCATCATCCTCACACAAAACTGTTATCAGTGTCTGCAGTTGGAAAAGCTGAGACTTTTAAGAAGGTCAGAGCCCTTATGAGCTGGGTGTGTAACGTGCAGATGATTCCCAAGACAACAGACCCTGTGACACAGTCTGTTCTGGAATGGGGAGCCTTATGACCCAAAAAGTTTGTCTACAAATGGATTGAATGACCAGTTGTCACTTACAGTTCACTGTAAAATCATGGGCTTCATCACTGATCCCGGGAATGGTGCCCGACAAAATGGCGACATGTGTTTGAAAATACTCAACAGTCAACGGTGTTTGAATATTTAGAAGCTCAACTCTTGAGACTTGCACCCCCTACTGGCTGTATTAAAGAGCCCCAAATTATAGCGGTTTGAAGGAAATTCTCTGGAACCTGTTTCGCTGCTCTATCAATAAAATACAGGGAAATGTGGTATTCCTATGCAAGTAGACCAAAGATAAAGATCCCAAATTTGAAAATAACAAAGCCCAATATAAATTACTAATGAAGGGACTTTCATTCAGAAGCACTTGTATGAATAAAGAAAGGGAGACACGGGTTTTGGGGGGAAGAGAAGTAGCCAAAACTTATAGTTTTGTTTGTTTATCCATTTTTTTAAATTTATCTCAGGAAGCATTTAAGGGGTTCACAGCATAGTTGGCTGTGTGTGCTACTGAGACAACACAAATTGGACTCTAAACTTTTTAGCAGCATTATGTAAATAGTTCAACCTTCTTCACCACAGAATTACAATGCCCAGAAATTATAAAGCAAAAATCAATTAGAAGAGATAGAATCATTCTTAGCACAGAGTTCAGGTGATGCTAATTATAAAAAAAGGATTACACTTTTAGATAAAATTATCAGTTCATTATAATATGAATTATAATTTAAAAATTAAATGATGAATTATTTTTCTGGAGTCTGGAGAATGTATTTTGATCATGGATTCTCTGTGTTTTCCTGTGTTATTTTTTAAGTGATAGACTAAATAAGATAAGGGATCAGAACTCAAATGACTCTGGGAGCCATTTGGATAATAAGAATGAGTGATGTGGGCTGGGTCTAAAGGTGAACAGAAGTGAACCAAAAAGCCAGCAGCCACTCAGGTTACTATACAGTGATGTGGTCTCCATGTTCCAAGATCTTAAGAGTTCCAGATTTAAACAGGTATCAGAATTCACTTTTTAATGTGAAACTTACCACATGCAATGTTGGCAAATAATTCCATTTGTAAACCTATCCTTACCAGAGTGCCACAAAAGAAGTCTGTAAGACTGATCCACTGAGATGCAAATAGTAATATCATTCAATGTCAATGTCAACCGACTATATTTCTATTCTAGTATCTGAGCTGTTCCTGAAGATTGAAGCAAGTACCCTCCAAAGTTAGCTACTTTGGCTCAGTGATGTTTAGGCAGATTAAGTAGTGGGTAATAGTGCTTCTCCTGAGAACACTGGTTGGTATCTTCATGGTAAAGGAGGCATATGAAGAGAAAGTTAAGGTTATAATGGGATCAATAATAAATATTTTAACATAGTAAATGTGTTCAGAAATCAGGATAGCATCAAAGATTGATAACGTTTAACTGGCACTTGCTGGATAACTAAGAAGTTTCTAGAAGGGAGGACTTCAAGAGAAGGGAAGCAAGAGAAGGGAGGACTTTCAGAGGATGTGACTACATACAGAGACAGGAGGCTTGCCAGAGAAATCAAAGATATTGCACATAGATGCAGAGGTGGGTCTTCTATTGTGCCAAATAAAACATTTAAGAAGTGGTAAGCAGCCAAACTAAAGTCCCTATCCCAAGCCAAGAAGTATGATCACTCCTGAAATCTACACGGTAGCGTATCTTTGGGATATATATCTGAGAGGGTGTGTGTGTCTATATCCACCACACCTAAATTATGGTGATGGGTTAGAACCAACATTCCCTGTTAAGTTGAAGTGGAAGTAAGTTGCAGGGCTTAAGTCTACAACTTTGGCCGTTGAGAAGAAAAATCACTCTAATTTGAGAATCTGGATTTGTATAAATAGCATAAGTGCTTTTTCCTCACTCACCAGAAAGATGACTCTACTTGGAAAATATTCACTTCCACATGTAAATCTTCCATTTTGATGGCATTATGAGACTCATCTAATCTTTAAATCTGTATAACTATGCCCTAAATACTAGCACCTGCTTGGCCATCATATTACATTTAACAACTAATAAGGACAATAAAAATATAAAGGAGAGGGCACCTAGGTGGCTCAGTGGGTTAAGCTTCTGCCTTCAGCTCAGGTTATGATCTCAGGGTCCTGGGATCGAGCCCCGCATAAGGCTCTCTTCTCAGGGGGGAGCCTGCTTCCCCTCTCTCTCTGCCTGCTTCTCTGCCTACTTGTGATTTCTCTCTCTGTGTCAAATAAATAAATAAAGTATTTAAATATATATATAAAGGAGAGATGGGAATTTAACTTGCCTGTTTCAATTCCCCTTAAATAGTGTAGCAACCATGTTCTACACTTTAGGAAGAAAAGACTACATTCTGATTACAGTACTTTTTTCCATGCACATAGGCACTTCCGGTTTACAAAGCAATGACACTATTCTATTTTATTTTACCTTTAGAAGAATGCTACAACTCATATAGAGCAAGTACAATTAGAAACGAGGCCCCCACATATCTTAAGTTTGCTGGCACCTGAGTTTTTAGATTAGTATTTTCAAAACTATGTGCAGCAGAATAACTGGATATCAGGCAACAAAATAGGTCTACGGTAAAATTAAGTTTGAAAAATGCTGAGTGAAATAAGTCAGGCAGAGAGAGTCAATTATCATATGGTTTCACTTACTTGTGGAGCATAAGGAATAACACGGAGGACATTGGGAGGGAAGGAGAAGTGAGTTGGGGAAAATCGGAGGGGAGAGAAACTATGAGAGACTGTGGACTCTGAGAAACAAACTGAGGGTTTTGGAGGGGAGAAGGGTGGAGGGATGGGTGAGTCTGGTGGTGGGTATTAAGGAGGGCATGTATTGCATGGAGCGCTGGGTGTGGCACGTAAACAACGAATCTTGGAACACTGAAAAAAAAATAAAATTACCAAAAAAAACCCCAAAAACTTAAAAAAAAAAAAGATATACTTTATAGGAAATAACCAGGAACAGAAGGAAAGATGCAAAGAGAGGAAAAACTGTACTTTCTTTTTCATAAGAAGATTAAGTATGTAAAGAAAAATCATCCTATCTGAATGACTGGATGAATTAATATGCTCACAATCAAACCAACTAAAAAAATGTTTGTGGTGCTTTGATTTTTAATAAAATGATTCTTAATTTAAAAAAAAATGCTGAGTTTTGCAAAAGAAAAGGAAAATGGGTTTCTGGATTGCAGGGAATCTCAGGTCTCAGAGCCTTTTACATGCCCACAATCCATTGTGAAGCTTCAGAAGGTGGGCAAGAACATGCAGCCTTTCCCAAGCTTACCAGTTCAAAGAGCCTGGAGCATCTCAAGTGTTTTCTTAGAAACCCTAATTCCACACTGAGTACCAGAGATTGCTAAAATCCTTGCACCTCAGCACCAAAACAAAATACAGGGATGTAAGATCTATTTTGCTCTATTTGGAAAACACCTTCCTTCAGTAGTGCCCCTGGTAGAATATTAAAGCACTTTTGAATTTATCACTGACTCACGGTCTCAAAAAAAAAACAAAAACAAAAACAAACAAACAAAAAAACACAACTGTTTGAAGGACTACAGAGCATGGAAGAGGAACTCTGTAAATGGGAAGGAATAGAAGCAAGCAGAAAAACATCTAAGCGCTCCCAGGGCAATAGAATGCAATGTGACAACAGAGCTCTGTATATCAATCACAGGTGAGCACAGGACTTTTCTACTCCCAAACGCATATCTCTACAGCAGGACCCCAAGCATGAGCACCTATTCGCACATCATATCATATCAAACAAATTAATAATGGTTGCTTATTAAGTGTTTGGGATAAGGTATATAATAATTTACATATATATGGATATAAAATAAGTTCCAAATATTTTAAATACCCTCATATAATTTGCACATATTTTAACTTTTTTGTGTTGAAACTACTACATGTTCTTTTAAAGTCATGCCTCCCTAGTAGCTCTTCCTGTCTTTTTATAACTCTATCTTGCCATCCATGACTCTAATTTCCAAAACCAATTTAACTGAGTTTCTTGCCTGATTCAAATTTTATAAAGACCAGAAATATCTGAGAACATGATTCTCAATATCTCAAAAAAAAGAAGACATTTGAGATCGGAAATGTGTATTTGACAAATACTGTTGGCAAATTTAAATCTCTTTGGTAGACCTCAATGGTAAATTCAAATTTGCTGCATTAGAACTAAAGCCTTTTTTCCACTGGAAGTAAGTACCTGAATGATTTGGGGATACTTGCTAGAGATTCAACTGAAGGTTATTTCCATCTCTATAAACAAAAGTTTGTAGAGCTTGCACTTCTAGTGGGAACTGCCTTAGATATCTTCCTATTTAAGTTTACTGGACCCAGCAAGCCCCATAGTTGGAAAGATGGTTCACTTATTTGATAATTATTCAAGGAGTAGCAAAATTTATCCTCCATGACTCTTATTTTCTGACTCCTATTTCAATGCAGAGTGCCAAGTAATTCATACTGAATTACTGGAGAGATTGCTCATGCATATTTTGCTGCCTGTTATGAGAAATATCACACAGAAAAATAATTAAATTTCAGTGAGGAAAGGAACCAGACATCCTCCCAAACAAGTGGCTCCTTATGACATTGGCATCCAATTTGAAACTTCTGGGTAATTAGAAGTCAGTGTAAGTAGCAATGATTTTTTTATCTATGTCCTTTATTTAAAAAAAAAATGTAATGAAAATAAAACTCAGCATAAGGTTTCACTGCCTCAATAATGTCAAATTGCTTTTCTCTGGATTGGAATGCTCATAGATAAACAAGATAATAGACTACACAGATTTTTTTCATGCCGATGAGGTTGATTCACAAGGATATTGATACGCATATGTATTTTTATTACATAAAAATGCAAGAAAACAAAACATTACTTTGTAAATTAGTAGGGATTATTGAGCAAAAAAACGCGTCCTATGGGGTAAATTGGTAAACATGATGAATATATGGTGAAAATGTGGAGTTCCAAGAATTTCCTATTTTCCCACTTAAAATCAAAGTGCAAAGCTCATTTCTGTAAGTTATCACTGGTTCTGGACACCCTGCATGTTGAAATGTTCATTTGGGGAAAAGTTTGCCCTCTTCAGGGTCCAGTTAAAATGCACATGTCCAAGGGAGCAGGATAAGGTTGAGCTGCCGTTATACTTAGGAACTATTCCATGTGCATAACGTCACCATTTTGTTGTCTTATAAGATGGATTGAGTGTGAGACTAGGAGATAATTGAAGCCAAGGAAAGGACCACAGACAATAGAAATAAGGATTATTGAACTATAGGGTCAGTAATCCAGCATACACACAACCTCAATGGGTCATAGAGATAGGTAAATATTCAGGAATATCTGGAAAAATAGTGATATTTTAAGGTAGGAAATGAAAAAAACAGGTAAACAAGTCAGTTAGTTGATGGAGCCATCAATCATCTCGTGTGAATATTAATTTCCCTTCCTTGTCTCCTCCACCATAATGAGCTCCAGCATCTTCCCCTCTCAATTTCCATTCCGAAGTCTCACAAATTTAAGAGCAGGGTACATTACCTGATTACAATGAATGAACCTAAATTTTGGATCATGTTACATAGGATGGCTTCGTACCAATGAATACTATCAGTAAAAACTCTTTTGAGTCTTCATTTAGAAAACAACTTTTTTTTACCTTGACATAGTGAGTTTCCTTGTTTGGACTTTGGCCCCTATTAATTCAATATCAGGACTTTGACTAAATAAATTCTAAAATGTCCATCATTGATAACATTCTGACTCAACATGTTGTTACAAATGTAGTTACAAATCCTACACTCACTACTAGCCATGTGTCTCTTAGTTAATATTAAATTTTCCCCAAAAGTTTCTCTCTCAAATAATTTTTGAAAAGATTTATGAAGTTCTATAAGAGCTTTATTTTTTCTAGAATGAGTATAACAATTCCTGTTTCTGTCTCTTTTCAATTATTTAAGTTTTTGGGGGGTATTCATTCAACAGATACTATTCTTAAAAATTATGAGATTATCAGGTGCTTCGTCGAACATGTTTATTCAGTGTGTGTTAAATTATTGAATGACTGGAGAGAACAATATATTTAAAGTAAAATGATTAGTGTAAACCCATAATTTCAATGAGACTTTTATGTTTTCTAGTGAATAATTAAAAAAAAAATACACACCAACTCATTCTAACTGGCCAAGAAATTAAGCTAACATTCAAAGTTGCTTTTGTTGTCACCTAACTCTTACTGATTAAAATCCAAAACTGAAACAAGAAGAGAAAGTGCAGGTATAGAAGTCAGAGTTGTCATTCCTACCTGACCCCAGGAAAGATTCAGACACTAGTGGTCCAAGGGATGAGTTCCTGGGAGTGATTTATACCCAAACTGTAATTTGAAGCTCTTATTCCAAAAATATTTTTACCTACCCTGAAGAACTAATTACAGTATTACTAAAGTAGAAAACTCCAGGGAAATAGTTATTTATATAGATACACTAATTAGCATCTTGGGATTTTCACAATGTGTTTGCATCAGTTAGTAGTAATTTTTTTGAAAGATTTATTTATTTATTTTGAGAGAGAGAGAGCATGTGGTGGGGAAAGGGCAGAAGAAAAGGGGGAAAGAGAGAGAAAATCTGCAGCAGACTCCCTGCTGAGCACAGGTCCCATGGTGGGGCTGGATCTCATAATCCTGAGATCATGACCCTGAGATCATGACCTGAGCCAAAATCAAGAGCTGGATGTTTAAACAACTGAGCCACCCAGGCACCCCGAGTTTGTAATCATTTTGAGCTGATTGCTTTGAGTGATCAGAAGTTTATTCTCATGGAATCTTTGCATTATGGATCACCATTTATTTTGGTCAGGTAAATAAGACAATTAATAAAGACATAAAATAATAATGTAATCCATGGGATTCATGTTTTTGTGCATTTTGCCACACAGTTGCTATTGAATGAATGTTTGCTGAAAGGACTTTGATATCTAGAATAAAGCGGTGAGGTTATTAAACCCAGTGAGTAAAACCATTTGGATAAGATATCATAATAAGCCATGGCAGATTTCATTCAGTGTTAGAAGATAATATCTCGTGAAAAACTTGGTGAACATATCATTTAACAACAAGTTGTTCATCTGCCCACAAGTGAAAACAAACACACTAAATGTGAAAATAGTATGTCTATCTTTTCTTACCATTTACCAAGCGTCCAATTATCCACTCATCCACCAGATACAAAGACAAAATGATATGGTCCATGTGCTCATAGTCCTTAATCTAACTGTGAAGTCTTCAGTTGTGGCACATTCCTCAAATGATGTATTGAAATCAAAGTTCCTAATATCATCTGCCTCTACGTTTTCTGTCAATCTCTCCCTCATCTACTGGTTTAGCCATGCTGGTCTCATGACAACCTTTTTTTCAAATTCAGAAATTTCTGGTAAGCTGTGTCCCTGCTTTGAATACCACTTCTCCCAAACGTCCTAGGGTTCATGCCTGCTCATACTTTAGACTGCAGCTTCAATGTCAATTTCTGAGAGAGGAATTCCTCCACCTAATTAAGCCTCCTCACCACAGTAACTGTTCTCACTTATGTCACCTCGTTCAGTTCCTTTATGATATTCATTACAATGCTAATTGTAAATGGAATGTCTGTTGGCTCAAGATTTGTCTTTCCTTCCAGGCCATGAATTCCGAGAGGATCAGAGACTGAAATTTTATATTCACTCTATACACAACACTGAGCACAGGGATTCAAACATGCTAAGTGCTCCATACATATATTTTGAGTGAATTTGCTGGAAAAATAGAGCAGTATTTCACCTACCAATGCCTTTGGGTTGACATAGCATTTTTAAATTGATAAATTTTGCACTAATTACAAAATCATGAAATTCCTCTAAAGATCAGTATAATCTGACTCTGCATGGCTTGCATTCTAGCATGGAAGCACATGAGAGCTGAGGAGAAGCTTCCTACATTACAGGACAAGTGCTCTGTGGTTTGCTGAAGATCCCTAAACTTATTATTCTCTTCTAATGCCCCATCCCAATGTCACAACCTAATTTAATTTTTTGGCCCTATTATGGAATATAGTGGAAATGCACCCAAAATTTTAGTTACAAAGTAGAATAGGAACATTAGTATGGAAAATGATCAGTTCTGCCTACAAAAGTCTAGCAAGGTGACTCATAGGTGATGAATTTATATCCATGCTGCCTTGATCAGTTGAGGAAGAAAGAAAAAGGTACCCTTTACATAAGAAGGTAGAAAGTCATGGTTTTTCATTGAATCACATCTGTTCCATGTGAGTTTATATCAAGTTGGTGGGAGAATCTTATTTTGCCCTTGAAATCACTCCTTTGTTAAGACTGACACTTACGACAGTCTGATACTTAATGAAATGACTCAGATTCCAATAACGGAAGGGTGGATAAACACATTGTGGTAAATTTTAAAAATGCAATCCTATTCATTAATAGAAAATATATCAAATTATGGATTCATAGAGTAACTGTAGATGATTCTCAAAAATATTTTGTTAAGTCCAAGAATATGCACACAAAATACTGTATATAGCTTCATTCCATTTATACGAAATATAGTTAGGAAAGTACATTGTGATTATCAAAAGCTAGGTATGCAAGAAAGTAACTGTCAGCAAAGGATAAAAAGGAAATTTTGTAAGTGATAAAATGTTCTATATATCAATTGTGGTGGCAGTTATAAGGATATACATATTTGTCAAAATACATTGAGTTGTGCTTAAAATGGACACATTTTATTGCATGTAAATTACACAACAATAAAGTAATATTTTTAAAAACCTATAATATTTTATTATTATTACCAAATAAAAGTAAGTTAAGGATAAAAAAAGTTAAATCCCTTGTTCAGAGTACACATATCAAACTTTAAAAGCAAAATTCAAATATATTTGTACCCATTATCTATTATATAGTACACTTTATCTATAGGGATTTGTTATTTGTGAAGAAAAAGATGTATCCATTAATAGAATAAAATATTAAAATTATATGATCATTTCAATAGATGCATAAAAAGTATTTTACAATACTCACCGTCCTATCATAAAAACTCTCAACAAATTGGGTATAGAAAAAGCCTACATGAATATAATAGAGGCTATATTTGACAAGCCCACAACTAATATCATATTTCATGGTGAAAACTTGAAAGTTTTCCTCTATGGTCAGAAATTAGACAAAGGTGACCACTATTGCCACTCTTATTCAACATAATACTGGAAGTCCAAGCTAGAACAATTAGGCAAGAAAAAAGGGTCCAATATCAGAAAGAAAGAAGTAAAATTGTCTCTACAGATGATATGATCTTATACAGAAAAAACCCTAAAAACACTATTAAACAACTGTTAGAATAAATGAATTCAGTAAGTTTATGCAGAATTAAAAATTAAAATGCAAAAATAAGTTACATCTTTATATAGTAATAACAATGGGCTATTTGAGGAAGAAATAAAGAAAAAATCCCTTTTAAAATAACATGAAGAAAAATAAAATACTTAGGAATAAATTTAACCAAAACATAAAGATCTTGGGGCACCTGGGTGACTCAGTGGGTTAAGCCTTTGCTTTCAGCTCGGGTCATGATCTCAGGGTCCTGGAATCGAGCCACATTGGGCTCTCTGCTCGGCAGGGAGCCTCCTTCCCCCCTCTCTCTCTCTGCCTGCCTCTCTGCCTAGTTGTGATCTCTCTGTTAAAGAAATAAATAAAATCTTTAAAAAAGCATAAAGATCTGTACACTAAAAACAAGTCTTTGGTGAAAGAAATTGAAAAAGACATAAATAAAAAAGATACCAAGTGTTTATGGATTCAAAGAAAGTTAAAATTGTTAAAATGTCCATACTCCCCAAACCCATCTGTGAGTTCAATGCCATTAAAAAAAAAAAAAAAGTCCTAAAATTCATATGGAACCACAAAAGACCTCAAATAGCCAAGACAAACATGAGAAAGGACAAAGCCAGAGGCATCACACTTCCTAGTTTCAAATTATTTTACAAAGCTATAATAATGAAAACAACATGGTACTGGCATAAAACAAAACAAAACAAAACAAAACAGAAAAAAAAAAAAAAAAAAACACCGACACATAGACCAATGAAACAGAATTGTGAGCCTAGAAATAAACCCATGCATATAAGGTCAACTGATATTTGACAAGGGAGTCAAAAATACTCAATGTGGAAAGGATAGTTTCTTCAGTGAGTGGTGATGAGAAAACTGGATAACCACATGCCGAACAATTACATTGGACCTCTATCTTATACCACACACAGACAAATTAACTTGAAATGGATTAAGGACTTAAATCTAAGACCTGCCATAGGAAATAAGTTATTTGACATTGATCTTGGCAGTGGTTCTCTGTTTTGACACCAAAAGCACAAGCAACAAAAGAAAAATCAGACTACATCAAATTTAAAAGCTTCTGCACAGCAAAAGAAACAATCAACAAAATGAAAACACAACCTATGGATTGGGAGACAATATTTGCAAACAATGTATCCAAGAAGAGGTTAACGTCCAAAATATATGAAGAACTTATACAACTCAATACAAAAAACAAAGAACCAATTAAGGAGTGGACAAGGGATCTGAATAAATTTTTCCCAAGAAAACATGCAAATAACCAACAGGTAATGAAAAAGTGTTTCAGAGAAATGCAAATGAAAGCCACAGTGAGCTATAACTTCACAACTATTAGAATGGCTATTATCAAAAAGACGAAAGATAACAAGTTCTGGAGAAGACATGGAGAAAAAGCAACCCATGTGCATTTGCTGATGGAAATGTAAATCGGTACAGTCAATATGGAAACAGTAGGGAACTTGCTCAAAAAATCAAAAATAGAACGATGATGCAATCCAGTAAGCCCTCTTTCTGGGGATATATCCAGAGGAAATGAAATCATGATCTTGTAGAGATATCTGCACCCTCACATGCACTGCAGCATTAATCACAATAGTCAAGACATGGAAACAAGTGTCCATTTGCAGATAGATGAAGGAACAAAGATGATATACAATGGAAGATTATCCCATCATTAGAAAGTGGAAATTGCCATTGGTGTCAACATGGAAGAGCCTTGAGGGTATTAGGTTAAGTGAAATAAGTCAGAGAGACTAAGACTATATGATCTAACTTTTATGTGGAATCTAAAAAAGTCAGACTCACAGAAACAGAGTACAACGCTGCTTGGCAGGGCTGGGGATGTGAGAAATGGGGAGATGTTTGTCAAAGACAACAAGCCTTCAGTTATAAGATGAATAAGTTCTGGGGAATCTAATGTATTACACGGTGACTACAGTTAACAATACTGTCCTATATACTGGAAAGTGCTAAGAGAAGAGATCTTCAGTGTTTTCACCACTACCACCACTACACACAAACAAATCATGCTTATATGACACAATTCATGTGTTAACTAATAGTCTTTTGATAATCATTTCACAACATATATGTGTATCAAATCATCAAATTGTACACCTTAAGCTGCTACAGTGTTATATGTCAATTATATCTCAATACAGCTAGAAAAAAACACTAGACTTAGTAAATTTCCAAGGTTAAAATCATAAGGCATATGCTCTCAGACAACAAAACTAAATTGCAAATAAATAACAATGAAATATCTTCTAAAGTTCCAAATACATGGTAATTAAGCACGGTCTTCTGAATGACCTATAGGCTAAGAAGGCGGCACTGGGAAAATAAGAAAATTTTGCAAACTGAATGTAAAAAGTACCAAATTTAGTGGTTTTCAACTAAAGTCGTGTTTAGGTAAAATGCATAAACATTTATATGAGAAAAGAAGTGAAACTCAAATCAATAACCTAAACTTTCACTTAAAAATCTGGGAAAGAAGATAAACGATAATGCCAAGTAATTTTCAATTTTTAAAATTCAAGTGACACAGAGAGTATTCTTCCTTTTCCTAGACCTGAGTATGTAAATTCAGGCTTGCAGGTCAGAAGGAAGAAGTCAGTCTCTATAGTTCAGAGGCCACAGACAGGATCCACAAACTCTGATGCAGGCAAAAAAAAAAAAAAAAAAAAAAAAAAAAAAAATCGCTGTATTCCTCTCTTCCCATTCCCTTATTGACCTTTTCTAAAAGCATATTCACAAGAAACAAGAATCACTCTCGTGACTCATGGTTTTTAGCTTTACTTAGTAGGTCAGAGAAGTATAGAAAGATGTTTCATAAAGACTCCTAGTTCCAAAAGACAGATGGTGATAAGAATAAAATAAATCCAAGGAACTGAGCTAAGAGCATTTTTATCCTGTTTATCATTGTAAACTATAAGAACACAGGAATGTCCTATGACATATTAAGTGGGAATTTTCTCTTAGAACAGTGCTTCTCAAATTTAATATGCTTTCAAATCACCTATGATGTGATTAAAACCCATATTTGGATGTAGTGGATCTAAGTGCAGAATGTGGTGCTTAATTTCTAACAAACCCCAAGATGATGTTGTTGCTGCTGATCTGTGGACCACATGTTGAGGGACAAGAGCCTAGATTAATAAGTGAAACTCATTTTTTCCCAGACTTGAGATTTTTAGCTGAGATATTTGAGACATATTCATAGAAAATATCAAAATACATCATCAGGATGCAAAGATATTTGAGCCAAAGGTTCACTTATGATTTACTGGAAACTGGAGGCAGTTCCATTTTAGTGACTGTATTTCTTCTGAGGACATTCTTCAAGGCTTGCTTTACATCTTTGTTCCGTAGACTGTATATCAGTGGATTAAGCAGCGGACTTACAAAGGTGTAGAAGACAGCTATGATTTTGGATTCCTCAACAGTCTTATCTGTTGGTGGTCTTACATACATGCAGAAGAGTGTCCCATAAAATAGGGTCACGGCCATCATGTGGGAACCACAGGTGGAGAATGCCTTGTGCCTTCCCTCTGCTGATTTGATCCGGAAGATGGCAGCAATAATGAAGGTGTAGGACACCAGGATGATGCTGAGGGAGTTGGAGAGGTTGAAGCCAGCTGATATGAGCATGGCATGCTCTTTGACATAAGTATCGGAGCAAGAAAGCTTAATCAGTGGTGGGTCAGCACAGTAGAAGTGGTTGATGACATTGGATCTACAGAAGTTCAAGCGGAAGGTCAGGATGGCCTGCAAGAGCCCATCTGAGAAGCCGTAGACGTAAGGAAATGTGACCAAGCAGATGCAGATGCACCTGGACATTTTCGTACTATAGCGTAAAGGGTTACATATGGCCACATAGCGGTCATAGGCCATTGCTGCCAGCATGTAAAACTCGGTGAGGAGAAGTGCGATGAAAATGTAACACTGTGTAAAGCAGCCAGCAAAGGTGATGGTCTTCTTCTCTGACAAGAAATGACTCAACATCTGCGGGGTGGCATTTGAGGTGTAGCACAAGTCTACAAAGGCCAAATTAGTGAGGAAGAAGTACATGGGCGTGTGAAGGTGGGAGTCCAGCCTGATCAATAGTATCAGGCCCAGGTTGCCCAAGAGGGTGGCGAGGTACACACCCAGAAACAGCACAAAGAGGAGAGGCTGGAGTTCGCGGCGATCTGTAAGCCCCAAGAGTATGAATTCTGTTATTGCACTCTCATTTGTGATGGACATTTTCTCAGAGTCTGGACCTGTGCTAGAAACAATAGAAATGAAGCAGACAAGGAGATACAAATCATACTAATGACTATTGAAATGATTTTTCTCAGTATCTCCATGTATCATTCATATTATACTACCCTAAACAAATTCTTTACTTCTACTAATCCATTATTTCATTTGTCTTTGTATTGAATTACTATTATATTTCTCTATATAGACACCTACATTTATACCTATAGCTATACCTAAGGATAACAATATTTATATCTATTCCTATATCCATATATACAATTGAGCTACCTATCCTCTTTTTCTCTGCAATATTTTTGGCGTCTCAAACTCTACTTATCCTATAAGGCTTGGTATGTTCTATGCTTCCAGCACAAGCTGCCTACTTCTCATTCATTCTGTAGCCATTACATCACCATAATGTGTCTCCTTTCCACTCCTCATATACTCCTTCCTCAGGGACAGGGACAAAGTCTAGCTCATTATTGCACTGTGATTTCTTTCTTTCTTTTTTTTTTTTTTTTTAGATTTTATTTATTTATTTAGAGAGAATGTGTGTGAGTTGGGGGACAGATGGGCAAGGGGCAGAAGGAGATTAAACAATCTCTGGCAGACTCTGTGCTGAGCTCAGAACTGGGTGGGGGACTTAATCCCACAAACACTGAGACATGACGTGAACCGAAATCAAGAGTTGGATGCTCCGCCAACAGAGCCACCCAGATGCCCTGCGTACTCTGACTTCTAAATACTTTATATGGACTGAATTTTAAAAATAAAAAAAAAATAGGGTAAGCATGAAAAATGAATTACTTATAAGTGTTTTACTCATCTCTGTAACCCCACGGAGCTTGACATGACAGCATGTCCTTAGGAAAATTAAGAGCTTTTGAATTTTAGTGTACAAAGATATTTCTTAGAAAGCTTCTTAATCAAGAAAAGTCACAGAAAGTTTGTTTAAGAATCTCTTACGTGGGATATGGGTATCTTCATATGTAGCAAATTATCCAGGAGATTATAAAGCAGATGTTCCCAGATTCACAATTTTAAAAGACGCAGTCATAGAGTTCTCAGAAACTTACGGCAAATAAATGAACAAAGAATCATCAAGTCACATTAATTCTCACTCAGTATTTTGCAAACAGTCTACAGTAATGATATAATGTGCCAATAAAGAAACAAGTTTTGCATAGTCAGTATTTATGTTGTTAATCACAACTTCTTTCTATCTGTAGGTATGACAATCCCCATGGCTTTTTTAACTCTCCTTTACATCATTACTGGTGTTGAATTTCCTCTTCCTTCCTCTCAAATGCCTTTTTTTGCCTTCTCCCTTCTCTCATACTCAATTTTTTTAAAAAACTTGCCTGATTCTTATCTCATTTCAAAATGAGTCACTGAAACATAGTTTAGTCTAAGTTTTAGAAAGCCAATGATGGTGTCTTTTTGTGCTTTATCTCCTTTACCAGAAGGGTAAGTACTTAACATTTGTTGAATGCACTAGTAACAGCTACTGATAATGACCAAGGATCCTTAAGCATGAGTTTTCATTTCCCCATTTGTAAATGGGAATGAGAACATCTGTTCTGCCTGCCCCTAAAGTCATTGTGGACATCACACTAGATGTTCATAAAGTAAGTGTGTATTTATACTCCACATATCATGTGGATAAGACCCTGCAGATGCCAAAATGAACAGAACCTTCAAAAATCCCTGCCCTTCTAGCATTTGCATCCAGTAGACAGAGACAAAGAGGAATGCAACTAAGTAAATGGTGATTCAAATGGCAGTGTTAGAGAGAAAAATTAAGAAAATGGAGTTTTGGAGGGGAGGAGAGTGGGGGTTTGGGTGAGCCTGGCAGCAGCTATTAAGGAGGGCACATATTGCATGGAGCACTGGGTGTGGTGCGTAAACAGTGAATCTTGGAACACTGAAAAAATAAAATAAAATTTTTAAAAAAGAAAGAAAAAGAATGCAAATGGAGTTTTGTGGAGAGGGTGTTCAACTTTTAAATAGTAACATCACTGAAGTACTCGTGAAAAGTTGACATTTTTTAGCAACAAACTGAAGGAGGATGAGCACAAGCAGTGAGCTTATTTTAAGAAGGTATTCTAGGAAGAATAAAGAACAGAGACAAAGGCACCATATGTGATCTTTCTTTGGAACTGCTAAGGATGTGTGTATGTGTACAGGTTTCATGCAGAGGAGTGCAAAAATCCCAGGTTAGATGTTCCCTAAAATGTAAATGATTCACTTCTTTGGAAGCCTGATTCATCTCCACTTATGAGTTTCCTACCAAGAATAAAAATGACCTTCACTGCAGAACAAAAGTCAGTAGAGAGTTGCAGCTACACTTCTGGAAGTGTCTAGCAGGAAATTACCCATTAAACAGCATATCTCTTTAAATGACATCAAAAGGGTGGCAAAGGAGATAATTTCATATTCATTTGCACCCAGGAAACCCTAGAAAGAGTGTAGACAGTGTTCCCAGGACTGAGAAAAAAGGAAAGAAAGAGATCAGGATTTCATACAAAATTTCAGATTTATAAAACGCATGGCAGGAAATTGGACTTGAAAGTCTCAGTTGCAGAAAAACTCATTTATTGCATATCACTTTAATGACTACCTGTGGGATCTGAAATAGTCTGGACCCATGAACTCAGTGACTTGTTGGGATCCAGAAATATCCACTCAAAAGTGGCACAGAAGTCCTTATTAGACAGGCACAAAAAAGACAATGAATAACATGTGTTTGCAGAGAAAGAAGATCACAGACGACCCAGGTGCCTGTGTCAAGCCAGAGTGAAAGGTGAGCATCTTCTGAACAAGTTGTGGGTTTAGTAGTTTACAACCAAGCAAAGTCCCTAACTAATGAGGAAAGAACCAAGAAAGGAGTTGCAAAAGGACAGTACAAAGTTGCATGTGGTAAAACCTGGAACTAGGATTAGCTAATAAATAGGGTCCAGTACAAAATAAGAATGTTAGTTATCTATGTTCAAAAATTATCAAGCATTTCAGGATGGTGACTGCTGAGCATGAAACCTAGCTTAACATGCTTCTGAAATCAGGTGAGGTCAACTGCACAAGATACTTGCCCATGAAGCCAGGCGTTTCTGGAACACAGAGACTAACAGAGCTGGTAATGGGGATATAGAAGGAGGATAGCACCCCTGTGAAAAGAGGAAGTGAACAGAAGAAAAAGGATAAAAGGGAAAAAAAAGTCAGGCAAGGATTCAGCCCTGGTGAGAATGTGCTAGAGGGCAACACGATTCAATGGGTTAGCTGTCTAGATCAATTTTGTAGCCTATTCAGTTACAAGAGAATGAGAAAACATATCGTTTCTGAAAATAAAATAATAATAATAATAAAAAGAAAGTAAGTTAAGGAGAACTCTTAGCAGGAATTCAGTGGAAGAATGGTCCTTAGGCTGCCTCCTTTTTTTTTTTCTAATACAAATTTCATAAAAATCTAATGAAACCACCGTAACTATGGATCCACAAAGAGGATAAATGTACACACTCAAAATCTTGCCAAAAAGTAAAGAAATAGATAGATAGGTGATGCTGGATAGATAGATACATAGATAAATAAATAGATAAATAGATAATAGATGATGATGATAAATGAAATATCAATTGATAGATAGTGGATAGATGATAGATGATAGAGAGATGATAGAGAGATAGATGATAGCTGGTGATGACAGATGATAGATAGATGATAGATAGATAGATAGATAGATAGATAGAGATAGATAGATAGATGGATGATAGGTGATAGATAGATAAAAGTAAAGGGCTTTTAGATCCCCTGGCTCCAGCTCTAAGAACTTTATGTTAGGGTAAACGCTAACCCATGCCTGAAAATGTCCTCATGTTTTTCTATAACAAGTAGAACTTTTGCCTTTTTTTTCTTCTGTACCTGTGACAGATCTGTAAAATATTATCAAGGGAGATCAATAGAAATTTCAAAAACCTGTTTTTTAAGGAAATTAGTTGAGGTTCAAACTCAGGAACTGAGAACAGAAGGGTTTGCCTGGGCATATTTCACGCAAACAAGGTGCAAATTACTGTGCCTCAGTTTGAGACGTTTTGCAATCTCCTCTTGGCTAAAAATAAAGAACATGAAAACACAAACACTTACTTCTAGTTCTGAAATGCACCTATTTTCTCGTCTCTGATTAAGGAACTTCACTGGGGCCTTTCTAGGCTATGAAAAGTAGCTACCTTTATACTAGGATGTGGGAGGTACAGACAGGTCGTCAAGCAAGTCTCAGAAGATCTTGAGAATAACATCAATGAGTGTTACATGGGGAATCAGGTCTCTGCGGAATAATTAGGACACTCTGGGATCAGAAAGCTAATCAAATGTCACAATCTTGTTTTCCATCATTCAAAATTTCCTATTTGCCCTAAGATCTCTGGGGAAGGCACACCAGAAAAGCTCCATCTCAAAATTTTGATGATCATCTGATTTTTCCATTTCTTTCTTTCACACTAAGACTGTTTTCTCCCCTAAACTCCAGAGCTCTCAGAATGGCCCTGAGAGGAACATCCAAGTCTTGGAGAGGGTCAGTCATAGGTAACACTGTGAAACACACAGGGTTTTGGCAATGGCTTGGTGAGCACTTCCTGTGTGTGGACAACTTTCACGTAGGTAATTGAATGTCCTCAAAATAACCCTAAGAGGCAAGGACTCCATCCTGAATGTTGAGCTGAAGAGACAGAGTCTCCACGAAAGCAGCTGTGATGGACTCACTCCCCCAGTGCCACAGAACCATCACGTGGCAGGGTAGAACTCGATGCCCCTCTGCACATGCCCAGCGGACTCTCTTTTCTTTTTTTTTTTTTTTTTTTTTAATTTTTTATTTATTTTCAGCGTAACAGTATTCATTGTTTTTTCACCACACCCAGTGCTCCATGCAATCTGTGCCCTCCCTAATACCCACCACCTGGTTCCCCCACCCTCCCACCCCGCCCCTTCAAAACCCTCAGGTTGTTTTTCAGAGTCCATAGTCTCTCATGGTTCACCTCCCCTTCCAATTTCCCTCAACTCCCTTCTCCTCTCCATCTACCCTTGTCCTCTATATTATTTGTTATGCTCCACCAATAAGTGAAACCATATGATACTTGACTTTCTCTGTTTGACTTATTTCACTCAACATAATCTCTTCCAGTCCTGTCCATGTTGCTACAAAAGTTGGGTATTCGTCCTTTCTGATGGAGGCATAATACTCCATAGTGTATATGGACCACATCTTCCTTATCCATTCATCCGTTGAAGGGCATCTTGGTTCTTTCCACAGTTTGGTGACCGTGGCCATTCTCTTTTCAATGGTAGGTAGCTGCCGTGCCTCAACCTGCAGTCACACTTTGTCCTGTTCAAATCTGGCTTTAAATATTCCCTGAGCTTCCCCTCTGCTCAGCACCTTCCTCATTCCCATCAGATTCATGCTGCTTCTAGCAGAAGGAAAGGCTCAAATAGATGTCTCTCAACAGATGCTTTCTCTGCCTTCACAGGACAAAGACCTTAGCGCATTGTCATGTGCTTTAAGAGCTCTGCCTCCATCCCTGTTTCATTACCTGCCAATATCTCTCTTGCCACCATGACACTGCAAACCCTTACAGGCAAGGACTGTGATCTCAGCATCTAGTCCAGTCCCTGCATGATAGTAGTTCATCAACAGATACTTGCTGAGTAATACAAGGTGTGAAATGTATGCTTAATTCTGTGAACACACAACAAATCTTGGTTATCCACCCCCTCCCAAGTAACTTTGTGTTTTATGAAGCATACTTCTTTCTCCCTCACACATGAAATCTGTAGGGAGATGAAATGGAATCAGTGACTAATTAGTTTAAGAATCCACGGGAAAGACATCAGAATGGGTGTGATTAATCATAGGTGACGGGCATTGCACACTCAGTGTGGGCCAGGTATTAGGCTTAGCACCTTGCAAGCATTAGTTCAGTAATTTCTCACGCCACTCCACGGGGCATTGGTACTCTCATCTTCAGTTAACAGATGGGAAACTGAGGCTAAGAGAGATTAAGTAACTTTGCCTGGTTGAAGCAAATTATAAATCATGAGCCTGGGATTCAAACAGGCCAACGGATAGTCCTTGATACCACATTGTTGACAGTTAAGCAAAGAAATGTGACAAGCTCACACCATGCTAAACATTCTGTGGGTTTACTGACACTCATTCATTCATCCGCAAGGTTAAAAACATTCAGGGAAAGCCTTGTATTTACCCCTGTACTGTCAACATAGAGAGTATAAGAGAAAGTGAAAATATTTGTGTCCTTAAACAGTTTCTGTTCTGGAGCAAGGATATGTAAAGTTTAGTTTCACAGTAGGGTTTTCAATTGGTTAGAATTCATGAAGACCATGGTGGAAAGTAGTGCAGAGTAGTGTTTTCCATCAAATAATTATAATGCAAAAGACATAATGATAGTTTATTAACTCTATATCTATCTATTGAGAATCACCTATATTCTAGGTTTGGGAAAAATACAGGCTTTAAAATAGCAAGCAAAACTAGATATGGACCCTGCCCTCTGGAGCTGACAATCTGGGGATGACACAATCATGAATAAATCATACAAATATCATACAAATGTAAACTTACAGTTGTGAAAGTTCCTGTACATTAAAGTTCCATTATACCATGAAAACATAAATTCGGAGGATAGAACTAATTTGGAGAAATCAGCCAAGGAGCCACCAAAGACGGAGCAGGATAAATATAGTGAATACCAACAAAGACAAAAACTGAAACTAAAAATACACCAAATTTAAAATGAGAAGCAAATTTACCTATGGAGAAATAAGAGATAATCCAGTAATACGTTCCTCTCTAAAAGAAATTAATACAGGCCAGTAAATGAACTGTTTTATGTGTATTGAAAGGAAACACCACTCTATCTAGATCCATATCTGAATGAATTCCTCTTGGAGAGTTAAGGTTAAAATGAGACAGTTTCAGACAAATAAAAAACAGACTTTCTCTCACAGATTCTGTCACTGAGAACTTATAATTAAGAGTATAAGTCATGTACAAGAAAACTAGACTCAGGATGAAAAGTGGTTGCAAAAGGAATAGTGAGAGAGTCATTAACAAAAATGGCTAATATTAAAGGAACATTAATTTCAAATAAATATTCAGTAAAGTTATAATTACAGTCATATATAACAATATTTAAACAGTTTAGTATTAAGTGATAATTTATTACCAACCATATATTATATACTTCTTCGTGATACCATATGATATAGAAGCAGGAGTACTCAGAATTAAAATATTCCATAACCTTTTAAAAAAATAAAATAAAATAACAAAATAAAATATTCCATAACCCTTTATTATTCCAAGCAAATATGACTAATGAAGACTTAGTGAAGGGGCACCTGGGTGGCTCAGTAGGTTAAGCCTCTGCCTTCGGCTCAGGTCATGATCCCAGGGTCCTGGGATCGAGCCCCGCATCGGGCTCTCTGCTCAGCAGGAAGCCTGCTACCCCCTCTCTCTCTGCCTGCCTCTCTGCCTACTTGTGATCTCACTTTCTGTAAAATAAATAAATAAAATCTTAAAAAAATAAATAAATAAAAAATAAAACAACAAAGGTGAGCAGGAGGGTATCATGATACGGATGAGTGTGCAAACTGTCCAGCAAGAAATGAACCACCTGTAATACCTGAAGAGATAAAAACATTAATGCCCCACTTTTCTTGCCATGTTCTTTCTGAACACTTACATCTAGATGTGGCAGATTGAGGTTTGGGAATTAGACTAGTTTACAAAAGAGAGAAAAGCTGAGCATGGCATGCAGAACTGACGACAGATTGCAACATATGCTAAATCCTAGGTCAGGAACACTTGTAATCACAAGTCCTGAACAAAAGGGTGGGCACAGACCTCAGCGTACACTATGAATAGCTTTTTCTCTTGCTCATTCTCGCAGCCACTGCCATTGGTTCATTGAAGTGGGTATCACCTGTCTCCTGGGAAAATAACAGACATGACCTCTGGGGAATAAAGTATTTCTATGCATCTTAATCGTATCTTCTCTCAGAGACCCTTCAGGAAAATTCTCCAATGTTCAAACTTCGAAAAGAAGGGTGGTAAAATTATTTTTATAAAAATAGTCAACATTGATGAAGGAATTCATAGATTGGTCTCACAATAGAGAACCGGACTGATACAAATCCAAAATTTGATACATGACAGAATTTTCACTAAAACCTTAATGAGAAACATATGCTGTATTGAAGAAACAGACAATGTATTACTTTCATTAAAAATCAGGATGAAAGACTGTTTTGCAACATTTAGGATATCAACAAAAAGACTTAAATATGCAAAACTGTAAAGCCATTGAAAGAAAATATAAGAGAACATCTTTATATTAAGAAAGAATTGTTTAGACAAGACATACAAGGCACAAGCACAAAGAGAAGATTAAATTTTGAACTATGTTAGAATGAAAAATTTCCATCCCACCATGTCTATCAGGCATAAACGGGAAGTACAAGCTAAAATCAAGTTGAAATATAGACATTGCAGATATGATTTAAAGGTTAGTACCTAGTTAGAATATATAAAGAGCTATTACAAATATACAAAATAAAGATAAAATAACCCAGCTGAACAATCAACAGAGAATACAGACATACAACCAAAGAAAAGAAAACTCTGCAAGTAGCATCAAAGCACTTAAAAACACTTCTCTCCACTTAAAACGACAATGCAAAAGCTTAAACAAAAAAGGAGAATCCCTTAAACCCATCAGACCTGAAAGCATTCTGGAAGTCTGATAATATATATTATTGACGAGACTATGGAGTAAAGACCAATCTTACACTGTTTGCAGGAGAGCAGATTGATAGAGTAATTTGGCCCTTTTCTCTAAATTTAAAGATTTTTTTTTTCTTATAACACAGAAATTACCTTCCAGGGAGTGTACCTGAGAGGATCTCTTGAACTGCTACACACTCAGGATTCCTAAGGAAAATGCATAGCTAGATTTTCATATTATCCAGAACAGGAAAAATAGATTCATCTATCAATAATAGCATGGATAGATAATGTGTGGTATGTGTATACACTCACACAGACTCTCTCAGTGAAAACTGACACTGCATGAACCAGCAGGGAAGATTCTAACCATATATACTGAAAATAGAATAATTTGCAGAAGGAGAACATAATTCATTTATACCAAATTTTAATTCTTGCTAAATAACATTATTTAATTCTGTGAATACATAAATACCAGCAAATATTAGAACCCTCCATGGGGATAAGAACATTAAATTCAATGACAGTTGAATGCAGGCAATGGAGAGAGGAACAGAATCAGGCAGGGAGGGCTCAATTTGAGAAGATCTGAGTATGTGAAATGTCAGAAGCAAAGTGGCAAAGATGAAGACTTAATGATGATCACTTATGCTTGAACGGGTGGTCTTTACACTATTTTCTATTTTTGCATATGTGTTGGAAACGGTCCATAATAAAAAATTAACAAGTGAAACCACAAAGCCACTTTTATCATGAGGGTGACTTTTGATTTTTAAAAAAAAAACTTCTATGTAAACTATGTTGTTCCATCAAAACCTTTATGAATGAGGATTCCATCAAACCAGGATTATCACTGTAAAGGTATTTCTTATGGTACCCACAGATCTGCATCACTATGTGATCTGTACAAAGTGATACCCACAGTTCTGCATCACTATATGATCTGTATAAAGACAAAAAGAAACAAGAAAAAAATGCTTACAGTTTAGAAGTTTCTGTATATTAGTGTCAAATTATTAATCACTATGAAAATCGAACAGATGATTGTTGACATAGCATTCATTTGTAAATTCTGTCTTTTATAACTTTGTACCAGTACAAGTGTATTGATAGAATCTTTTGTAGTTTGTTGATATATAGAGCAATAGCAAAGACCTCAGTCTTGTCTTTCAATTTCTATGTAATGTTTATTATTATTATTATTATTATTCACTGAGGTGGCACTTTAAATGTTAGCAAATATTTTGATATCTTCTTCTAACTCTCATAGGCAAATTATGAAAGACAAAAAAAATAATGACAGAAAGTGACTTGCTAACTTTAAATGCACATTAGTTGGTCAGTTAATAAGATATACTATGTACCTGTGACCAAAGTGTCTACTTAATATAACAACTTCTTTTGGAAAACTTTCCTGATTGCACTTTTAACATCTTTGTTCCGCAGGCTATAGATCAAAGGGTTTAACATAGGACTCACAAAGATATAAAACACTGCGACAATTTTCCCCTGTTCTACAGATGTCTCAGAAGGGGGTCTCAGGTACATGCAGAACAGCGTCCCATAAAAGATGGTGACAGCCGTCAAATGGGACCCGCAGGTGGAGAAGGCTTTCCGCCTCCCCTCAGCAGAGCGGATACGCAGAATGGCCGAGAAAATGAAAATGTAGGAGATGAGAATGATGGCCAGAGAACAGGTGAGATTAAAACCAGCCACCACGAACATGGCAGTTTCTTTGATGTAAGTATCTGAACATGCAAGGACTAAGAGAGGTGGGTCTGCACAGTAAAAGTGGTTGATTTCATTGGGTCCACAGAAGGAGAGGCGAAGCATCAGGATGGTCTGTGCCAGACCATTTGCAAAGCCATAAACGTAAGGGGTAGCCACGAGAGAGAAGCAGACGCATTGGGACATCTTGCTGCTATACAACAAGGGTTTGCAGATGGCCATGTAGCGGTCATAGGCCATCACTGTGAGCATATAATAATCAGTGATCACCAGGGCAATGAAAAAGTGGAATTGTATAAGGCAACCCAGAAAGGAAATGGATTTTCTCTTGGATAAGAAATGAACCAGCATCTGCGGACTGACGTTGGTGGTATAACAGAGATCCACAAAGGAGAGGTGACTGAGGAAGAAATACATTGGAGTGTGAAGTTTGGAGTCACTTCTGATCAGCAAAATCATGCTCACGTTGCCGATCACCGTGACAAGGTAGATGACTAGGAAGACTACAAAAAGGACAGGCTGCAACTCAGCTCGATCTGTCAGTCCCAGGAGAATAAACTCAGTCACCACTGTGTTGTTTCTCTTTAACATTGTGTGTCCTTGGCTTCAAATGAGGGCTGAAAGAAAGGAAATAAAATGTATGTCTTTTGTCACGTGTCCCTTACCCCCATCGTATCAACTGATCCGTCTTCTCTAAAACTTGTAAGAACACTTGTGACACAAAGAAATAGCTGAGGAAGCGTGCAATTGATACTTTAAACCTCTAAAATAGTATAGCGCTCCTTTTAGGGGGGCAGTCATATTTTAAATGTTTTTCTGCAAGTCCCCTCATGTTGAAAAGACTTTATATTCTCTGCAAGATTTATTACATTAGTTCACTTACAATTTCCCTAAATGCTATTGTGTTTTGAACATTGCAGTCCTTTGTTTCTCGGTACATTTTTGATGTCGTATATAAATCCTCATCTATTTTGCACAACTGAAAGGAATGACACACATCCCTGTAGAACTTGTTCTCCTGCCCCTCTGAACTTAAGACCATGTCAAGCTGTTTGTTACCTAACTCTGCAACGCATGTCCTTTCTCTTTGTGTCCCCCTACTCAGAAGGCCCTCATATCACCAAATCCTACTTAACTTTTAAGGCTCAGCCTAGGATCTCCTTTGCTTTGTTGTATTAATGTCAAATATCAGGGCCAAAAATTGGTTCATGAGACACAAAACTCAATCATATTTTTGGTATAAAAAAGATACATGTAGAGTATACACACACACACACACACACACACACACATATATATATATATATATAATATACACACACAGAATTTATACGATATCAAGTATTCATTAAGAGAGAGATAAGGGAAAACAATGCATTAAAAGTCTCCCTGATGATGAGGAGGAAACAATAATAAAGAAAAGATTGGGGGTGCCTGGGTGGCTCAGGGGGTTAAAGCCTCTGCCTTCGACTCAGGTCATGATCCCAGGGTCCTGGGATCGAGCCCCGCATCGGGATCTCTGCTTGGCAGGGAGCCTGCTTCCCCCTCTCTCTATGCTTGCCTCTCTGCCTACTTGTGATCTCTATCTGTCAAATAAATAAATAAATAAATCTTTAAAAAAATAAAAATAAAAAAAATAAAGAAAAGATTGACAAACATATCCATACTTTATAATAATTTTATTGTAGCTCTATCTCCTTTTCCCTCTTGTAAAAATTAAGAAAAATTATATAACATAAAGTCTATCTAAGTTTTTCAATAGATGTGAATGATCTTACTGAAATAATAATCATTGATCATACCACTGAATTGAGACATAAAATACCTTCAAATGCATCTCCCCACATTTCTGCAGTTTAAATGTACCATAAAGGCCATCATGGGAAACCTACACCTCCCTTCAAAAACACACACTGCCTCCTACTGATAGCTGTCAGGCCAAGGAGACAAGGATCATTTTGTAAGGCACTTCATAGATGCCTCGATGTTCTTGTCCATTGTGTTGTCCATGCATTGTCCCATGTGCATTATTATACACTTGTGGATTTTGGACTTACTGACCAGGATAATAAAATGCAAGACTAATCACCTGAATCAATATAATCATACTTATTTAGTATATTTCAAATACTCTTTGATTCTGGGGTAGTATTTTTAATAAATATCTACTGATTGACACATAAATCATGTGTCAAGATAATTAATGTCTCTATTTGTTACTGTGGATTAATGATGCAACACAAGCTCGAACATTTCAGATAATTTAACTGAATACTTTATGACAATACTTTCTCTTAAAGAAACAAAACACAACATCCTACATGATTTGAACAAAGAAAACTCAGAGAGAGACATTTGTAGGAAGACAGAAGTGACTCTGGGGACACCTGAGTCTCTGCACTCTTGAGAGGGGACACCTGAGACTCTCTCAAGTAGATGCTTGCTGGCCCTATGCAAACACCCAAAGAATCTAGAAGATTGGTCTTTATTTTAAGAAGGCTGATGTCTCCTGATAGGTGGTCATCATTCAGTTTGAGGTAGAAAAAGATTTAGTGAAGGCATCTGCATGAAATGCATTTTTAATTAACTTTAAATAACTAATGTAGATCATAAACCTAAGAGTGGCTGATTCTCTATGAAGGGACATAGGGCATTATACAATAGGATGTTCATAATTATGAAGAGTAGCATTGTTAACTTGGAAGGAACAAGAACAATATTCAACATCACTCACTAATTTTCTTCATGAAGTAAGAGACAGTATACATGGTTAGGTCTTAAGAATCATCAATGTGAGGGGTGCCTGGGTGGCTCAGTGTGTTAAAGCCTCTGCCTTCAGCTCAGGTCATGATCTCAGGGTCCTGGGATCGCACATTGGGCTCTCTGCTCAGCGGGGAACCTGCTTCCCGCTCTCTCTCTCTGCCTGCTTGTGATGTCTGTCAAATAAATAAATAAAATCTTAAAAAAAAATCATCAATGTGAAAAAGTACTGGGAGTATGCAGAGAGACTTCCTGGCCAGAAAGCCCACATCCTCCAATTCCTAGCTATGGGGCTTGACCAAGTTTCTTTATCTCTCCGTGTCTAATTTTCCTCACGCATAAAATTTGGTTCTCATACCAACTCCCTCGATTTAATTCAGGTAAAAACTTTAAAATGTGCCTGACATATAGAAAGCACTTAATAAGTCATAGCTATTGTTATATTGGGTGGAAAATCCAGGTCTATTCTAAAATAACACTCAACATCAGTGTGCCTGGGTGTCTTAATCATTTAAGTGTCTACATTTGGCTCAGGTCATGATCTCAGGATTCTGGGATCGAGCCCCAATTCAGGATTCCTGCTCAGTGGGGCATCTGCTTCTCCTTCTCCCTCTGTCCTACTACCCCACTGCTCCTGCTTGCTCTTTCTCAAATAAATAAACAAAATCTTTAAAATAATAATAATAATAAAATAAAATAAAATGACACTCAACAACTACATGTGAGTCTCAAAGACAAGAGTTTATCTAATCATTATTTACAGCCTCAGTGGCACCTAGAACAATGCTTTCCCAAATGGAGACAATCAGTCATTATATGTGGAATGAATGTTCTTTCTAGTCTAGTTCTGTTTCCATTTGAACTTTTGCTCTATTGACCATTTACAAATACTTCTATTTTTAGAAGATCGTTAGAATTTAAATCAAGATATTTGCTAATTCCTCAGTCCATAATTTTATTTTTATTCACTAAAGTATTTATTTCTACATTTCAAAATATATTTTCACAATATCAAATCCTACCTGTGAAAGAAGCATGATTTCCCAATGATAGAGTGGATAGAAGAACCTGAAAAGTTTATAGCAGAAATGTCATACAGGGACCAAATCCCTATGGTTTAATTATTTCTAGCAACAAATCATTCAGACTACGTATAACCACTCTCTTATCCTCTGGCAAATCCTAACTAAGCTCATTGAGGACATGATTTTGTCCCATTCCCCAATGTCAATAGGAAATCAAATCTCCCAGGAATCATGAAGGATTGGGATTCATCATTTATTTTAAATTATGTTTGAATATCTTAATATTTGTTCACTGGGGGCATAATAGGTTCTTCTGTTTACAACATGTAAGGTAGAATGGTGGTTGGTAAACAGAGAAAATTTTGGAGTCTGTCAACGTGCCATTGGAAGATCAATTAACTTCTGTTGAACTTGGGCTAGTTATCTACTAATTCTGAGCCTTGTGCTTTATCTTTATTTTTTATTTTTTATTTTTTATTTTTTTAAGAAAGAGAGACAGAGACAGAGAGCATAGGGGAATGGGCAGAAGGAGAGGAAGAGAGAGAATTTCAAATAGGCTCCACGCTCAGCAGTGAGCCCAAGGTGGGGCTCCGTTACAGGACCTTGAGATCACAACCTGAACTGCAATTGAGAGTCAGATGCTTAACAAAGTGAGCCATCCAGGTGCCACATGTTTTATGTTTTTTAATAAGAATTATAATGCATACAGCTATGCATGTACTGTGGAAACCTGACAGATATACAGGCAATATAGATGTGCTGGTGATTCTCCCTTTGTCACCGCACCCCACCGAGACTTTTGCCTATTCTTCTCTACCTTCCTTTGTCTCCCTGGAGCTTAACCCTTATGGATCACATCAACAGAGTTCCTTTGGTGTCCAGTTTCAGCAGAGTTTGGCCAATGGGAGAAACCAACAGGATATCAGAAGTGGGAAAAAGAGAAAAGTAGCTCCATTTATTTCTCATTTTCTTCCAGATTCACAGTGAAGGTGCTAGAGTGGCTGCATCTTTCCAAGCAAAACTCCTGCTGAGCTGCGTGTTGGGGAAGAAGGTGGTCACGGACATGCTTCCTGCTTCTAGCTCTCCTTGGATCTGGGGATTATAGTCACTTCCTGGTCATTTCAGAACAAGGAGTGGCCGCTCCTTCTTGCTGCTAGCTTCCAGATGCTTCAACTTCTCTGACTGATTTCTATAATTTTGCCTGTAATCTGTATATCCTTTCGCTAAACTCTCTTCATGTAAATAGTCTGAGTGAAATGTTGTTTTGTGCCATATCCCTAGAGAAACACAGGCCAGAGCAACACACAGCAGTTATTCAATAATGTTGCAGTGGGAGTAGGAGCAACAAGAACAGCTGTGGTAAGAATAATCAATCCTTTTCTTAAAGTTTTGGGATATATCTGGGTTTTGAAGATTCTGGCCTGGAGCTCAAAAGGACCATTGAGTTACTCTGCTTTTGGATCCTGAATCAACTGAGGACCACACGTATGAGTCAGATATTGTCATTACTAGAAGTACTGCAGGCAGACTGGGATTTGACAATGTGGCTGAGTCATGATTATGTGTTCCTTTCCACTGAATTGAAGTCACCCAGCATACTCTTGGTCCTTCCTTCCCTTTCCAGAGCCATGGCCCATCAGCACACCTGATGGAGAGGATACATGTTCATTAATCACATAGAGAATTGGATGACTTGTATTGTTGGGCAGACAGCACACAGCAAGGATCCTTTGCATAATCTCACCAATCTCCACTCACCCTAATTGGATAAGCATGTGGTGTCCTTCAGAACTTCTTCCCCAATAAATAAATAAATTTATTTATTTAAATAAATAAATAAAATATTTTAAAAAGATTAGTTAAGTCAAATGTTTCAACTTGCATAGGGGTAAACTGAGGCTGAGAGGGGAAAGTTAATTGTTCAAAGTCACAGTGAATTAAAGGATGCTTTCATATCCATATGGCTAGGTGTGTCTAGTTGCTAGTTTTCAGAAACCACTAAAGACAGCATTTCAATTATCTCTAGCTAGTGCAAAATTAAATTTGTCTTTCACATTGGTATTTTCTCTTTTTAAATAATTTTTATATTGTTATGTTAGTCACCATACAGTATATCATTCATTTCTTTTTCACATCTTAATTTTAAATTTTTTTTTCAGTGTTTCGAGATTCATCATTTATGCACCACACCCAGTGCTCCATGCAATACGTGCCCTCCTTAATACTCACTACCAGACTCACCCATCCTACCACCACCTCCCCTCCAAAATCCTGTTTGTTTCTCAGAGTCCACAGTCTCTCATGGTTCATTGCCCCCTCTGATTTACACCAATTCACTTTTCCTTTCCTTCTCCTAATGTCCTCCATGTCATTCCTTATGCTCCACAAGTAAGTGAACATCATTTTTTTGATGTAGTGTCCCATGATTCATTGTTTGCATATAACGCCCTGTGCTCTCTGCAATACATGCCGTCCTTAATATCCATCACTGTACTTTCATATTTTGTTATTCCTTCTTAAATTGTTACTCCTATTTAGTGCAAGTAAAATAACTTATATTCATTAATACTGTTCTATTTTATATTATATATATATAATATATATGAGTATGTATATGTGTGTATGTGTGTGTATATTATGTATATATATGTATATATACATATGCCTATATGATTGACACATATAATGTAATGAACATATAATGTGATACAATGTTACATTAGTTTCAGGTATACAAAATACTGGTTTGACAGCTTTTCTACATTATGCTATACTCATCCTAAGTGTAGCCATTTCCTGTCACCATAAAACACTACTATAGTATAATTAACTATGTTCCCTATGATGTACCTCTTTTCCCCATGATTCATTCATTCCATAACTGGAAGCCTGTATCTCCAATTTGCTTTCCCCCATTTGGTTCCTCTCCCACCACCTTCCCCACTGGCAACCATTAGTTTGTTCTTTGTTTTTAAGGGACTATCTCTGCTTTTTGTGTATTTATTCATTTCTTTTGTTTTTTTAGATCCATGTAATGAAATCATATGGTATTTGTCTTTTTTTGTCTGACTTATTTCACAAGCATATTATCCTCTAGGTCCATCCATGTTGTCACAAATGACAAGATCTCATCCTTTTTAGTGGCCAAGTAATATTCTATAATATAAATGTATGCTTCTTCTTTACCATTCATCTATGAACACTTGAGTTGCTTCCATATTTTGGCTATTTTAAAAATGCTACAATGAACATAGGTATCCATATGTGTTTTTGAATTAGTGCTTTTGTTTTCTTTGGGTAAACACCAAGTAGTGAAATTACTAGATTATATAGTATTTCTATCTTTAATTTTTTGAGGAACCTTCATACTGTTTTCTACAGTCGTGGCACCAATTACTTACCCACCAACAATGAATAAGTGTTTCTTTTTCTCCACATCCTTGCCAACACTTATTTCTAGCTTTTGGATTCCAGCCATTCTGACAGGTATAAGGGGTCTTCTCATTGTAACTTTGATTTACATTTCCTTGATGGTTAGTGATGTTGAGCATCTTCATATGCCTATTGGTCATCTGGGGATATAGAAGGAGATGGAAAACACCCAACGCCTACAAAATGAAGACGGAAAAAAGAGAATGAGAAGGAGAAAGAAACACAATGCAATGCTTATGTTCCAGTAAGAATGTACTAGAGGGTAAAACAGCTCAAAAGACTAGCTGTCTGGGGACATCTGGGTGGCTCAGTGGGTTAAAGCCTCCACCTTCAGCTCAGGTCATGATCTCAGGGTCCTGGGATCGAGCCCCGTGTTGGGCTCTCTGCTCAGCAGGGAGCCTGTTTCCCTTCCTCTCTCTCTCTGCCTACCTCTCTGCCTACTTTTGATCTCTGTCAAATAAATAAAATCTTAAAAAAAAAAAAAAGGACTAGCTGTCTGGATGAATTTTATCGTCCATTCCATTATAACCAAATGACAGAAGACTTTGTATCCAAAATAAAGGAAGAAAAATTAACAAAACTTTTAGCAAGTATTCATTGTAAGCATGGTCTTTCAGCTTCTTTATTTTTTCATAAGTTCTGTGAAAAAACTAAGAAACCAAGAATTCTAAACCAAGTTGAATGAATACACTCACAATCCTACCAAAAAACAAAGTAAGGGGCTCATAGATCTCCCGGCTCTCACTATAAGGATGCTTCTGTTAGGGTAAGCTCAATCCCATGCTTAAAAATGTCCATGCATCTTTCTATGGTAGTAGAACTATTGTTTGTCTTTCTTAGTTCTTTTGCACCCACATGCTCCAGGGAGATCAATGGAAAATTGAAAAGCCTGTTTTTAGGAAAATTAATTGAGGTTCAAACTCAGAAACTGAGAACAGAAAACATTGCTTGGGCATATTTCACACAAACAAAGTGCCAATTACCGTGCCTCAGTTTGAGACATTTTGCAATCTCCTCTTGACTAAAAATAAAGAACATAAAAACACAAACACATACTTCTGGTTCTGAAATGCACCTATTTTCTCATCTCTGATTAAGGAACTTCACTGAGGCCTTTCTAAGCTATGAAATGTACCTGCATTTATACCAAAATGTGAGAAGTACAGACAGGTCATCAAGCAAGTCTCAGAAGATCTTGGGAATAACATCAATGAGTGTTACATGGGGAATCAGGCCTCTGCAGATTAATTAGGACACCCTGGGATCAGAAAGCTAATCAAATGTCACGATCTTGTTTTCCATCATTCAAAATTTCCTATTTGCCCTAAGATCTCTGGGGAAGGCACACCGAAAATGTTCATCTCAAATTTTTTTTATTTAATTTTATTTTTTCAGTGTTCCAAGATTCATTGTTTATGCACCACACCCAGTGATCAAAATTTTGATGATCATCTGATTTTTCCATTTCTTTCTTTCACACTAAGACTGTTTTCTCCCCTAAACTCCAGAGCTCTCAGAATGGCCCTGAGAGGAACATCCAAGTCTTGGAGAGGGTCAGTCATAGGTAACACTGTGAAACACACAGGGTTTTGGCAATGGCTTGGTGAGCACTTCCTGTGTGTGGACAACTTTCACGTAGGTAATTGAATGTCCTCAAAATAACCCTAAGAGGCAAGGACTCCATCCTGAATGTTGAGCTGAAGAGACAGAGTCTCCACGAAGGCAGCTGTGATGGACTCACTCCCCCAGTGCCACAGAACCATCACGTGGCAGGGTAGAACTCGATGCCCCTCTGCACATGCCCAGCGGACTCTCTTTTCAATGGTAGGTAGCTGCCGTGCCTCAACCTGCAGTCACACTTTGTCCTGTTCAAATCTGGCTTTAAATATTCCTTGAGCTTCCCCTCTGCTCAGCACCTTCCTCATTCCCATCAGATTCATGCTGCTTCTAGCAGAAGGAAAGGCTCAAATAGATGTCTCTCAACAGATGCTTTCTCTGCCTTCACAGGACAAAGACCTTAGCGCATTGTCATTTGCTTTAAGAGCTCTGCCTCCATCCCTGCCTAACACACTCTGTTTCATTACCTGCCAATATCTCTCTTGCCACCATGACACTGCAAACCCTTACAGGCAAGGACTGTGATCTCAGCATCTAGTCCAGTCCCTGCATGATAGTAGTTCATCAACAGATACTTGCTGAGTAATACAAGGTGTGAAATGTATGCTTAATTCTGTGAACACACAACAAATCTTGGTTATCCACCCCCTCCCAAGTAACTTTGTGTTTTATGAAGCATACTTCTTTCTCCCTCACACATGAAATCTGTAGGGAGATGAAATGGAATCAGTGACTAATTAGTTTAAGAATCCACGGGAAAGACATCAGAATGGGTGTGATTAATCATAGGTGACGGGCATTGCACACTCAGTGTGGGCCAGGTATTAGGCTTAGCACCTTGCAAGCATTAGTTCAGTAATTTCTCACGCCACTCCACGGGGCATTGGTACTCTCATCTTCAGTTAACAGATGGGAAACTGAGGCTAAGAGAGATTAAGTAACTTTGCCTGGTTGAAGCAAATTATAAATCATGAGCCTGGGATTCAAACAGGCCAACGGATAGTCCTTGATACCACATTGTTGACAGTTAAACAAAGAAATGTGACAAGCTCACACCATGCTAAACATTCTGTGGGTTTACTGACACTCATTCATTCATCCGCAAGGTTAAAAACATTCAGGGAAAGCCTTGTATTTACCCCTGTACTGTCAACATAGAGACTATAAGAGAAAGTGAAAAGACTTGTTCTTAAACAGTTTCTGCTTCATGGTGGGAGGGATGAGGCAAGGATATGTGAAGTTTCACAGAAGGGTTTTCAAATGGTAAGAATTCATAAAGATCATGGTGGAAAGTAGTGCAGAGTTTTCCATCAAATAATTATAATGCAAAGAGCATAATGTCAGTTTATTAGTCAATACAGACTTATTGAGAACCACCTATATTCTACATTTGGGGAATATACTGGCTTTAAAATAATAAGCAATAATACCTCAGTCAGTTAAGCGTCCAACTCTTGGTTTCAGCTCAGGTCATGAGCTGAGGGTCCTGGGATTGAGCCCCACATAGGACTCCATGCCTTGTGGGGAGTCTGCTTGAAGATTATTTCCTTCTCCCTCTTCCCCTCTCTCTGCTCACACACACACTCTCTCTCTAAAATAAATAATCTTGAAAAAACAAAATAAAAAATAAACTAACGAGCAAAAACAGACATGGACCTTGCTTCCTGGAGCTGACAATCTGGGGATAATAAAATCATGAATCAAAGTTGTTTAGAAAACATAATTTAATTCATGCTAGGGAAAGGGGGGAAAGATAGATAAAATTTTTTAAAAATACAAAATGAGTTGTTAGGAAATACCTCTAAGTATATATATTCACAGTAAACTGAGAAACTCAGTAATTAAAGGACTCAGAACTTGCAGCAAAAAGGTACAAATATATATAATATGCATCAACTAACAAAAACAATGAAAAATGCTGCTGGTGACCTATGACTATCAGTAAAAACATTTCAAATTTTAATCATCCAAGATGGGATAGAAAATACAAAAGGATGAAAAGAATAATACTAGTTCATTACTGGATAGAGATGATAAAGCAGAAAAATTACAAAGAGAAATAAACAAATTTATATGCATCTCTCTCAGTTTTTATATACGAAGCAATAAAACATTTGTAGGGTTACTGAAGATACTAAAAAAAAATTAGCTAGATTTACCTGGACTTCAAAGAACTGTGCTCCGCTCACCCAATCTCTTCTGAGAGGGTTTTTTCAACATTATTGACTTCAGAACTTTTAATATCAGTAGAAGAAGCCAAAAATGAGAAGTAGGTCCCATGACATGGATAGGTGTGCAAACTAGCCATCAGGAATGGAACACCTGTAATGCCTGAAGAGGAAAAAACCCAATACTCTACTTTTGTTGCTGTTTTCTCTGTGAAATGTGGCAGATTCAAGTTTGGGAGTTGAATCAGTTTACAAAAGAAGGAAACAAAAAGGAAAGGAAACAAAAGGAAAGGGAGGGGAAGGGAAGAACGAAGGAGGGGAGAGAGAAAGGGAAGGAAGGAAGGAAGGAAGGAAAGCTGAACATGGCACGCAGAACTGAGGACAAATTGCAACATATGCTAACCCCTAGGTCAGGAACACTTGTAATCGCAAGTCTCAAACAAAAGGGTGGGCACAGACCTCAGTGTACACTATGAATACATTTTTCTCTTGCTCATTCTCGCAGCCACTGCCCTTGGTTCATTGAAGTGGGTATCACCTGCCTTCTGGGAAAATAACAGACATGACCTCTGGGGAATAAAGTATTTCTATGCATCTTAATCGTATCTTCTGTCAGAGACCCTTCAGGAAAATTCTCCAATGTTCAAACTTCGAGAAGAAGGGTGGTAAAATTATTTTTATAAAAATAGTCAACATTGATGAAGGAATTCATAGATTGGTCCCACAATAGAGAACCGGACTGATACAAATCCAAAACTTGATACATGACAGAATTTTCACTAAAACCTTAATGAGAAACATATGCAGTATTGAAGAAACAGACAATGTATTACTTTCATTAAAAATCAGGATGAAAGACTGTTTTGCAACATTTAGGATATCAACAAAAATGAAGACTTAAATATGCAAAACTGTAAAGCTATTGAAAGAAAATATAAGAGAACATCTTTATATTAAGAAAGAATTGTTTAGACAAGACATACAAAGCACAAGCACAAAGAGAAGATTAAATTTTGAACTATGTTAGAATGAAAAATTTCCATCCCACCACATCTATCAGGCACAAAACTGAAGTACAAGCTAAAATCAGGTTGAAATATAGACATTGCAGATATGATTTAAAGGTTAGTACCTAGTTAGAATATATAAAGAGCTATTACAAATGTACAAAATAAAGATAAAATAACCCAGCTGAACAATCAACAGAGAATACAGACATACAACCAAAGAAAAGAAAACTCTGCAAGTAGCATCAAAGCACTTAAAAACACTTCTCTCCACTTAAAACGACAATGCAAAAGCTTAAACAAGAAAGGAGAACCCCTTAAACCCATCAGACCTAAAAGCATTTTGGAAGTCTGATAATATATATTATTGACAAGACTATGGAGTAAAGACCAATCTTGCACTGTTTGCAGGAGAGCAGATTGATAGAGTAATTTGGCCCTTTTCTCTAAATTTAAAGATATCCTTTTCTTTTGATACAGAAATTACCTTCCAGGGAGTGTACCTGAGAGGATCTCTTGAACTGGTACACACTCAGAATTCCAGAGGAAAATGCATTGCTAGATTTTCATATTATCCAGAACAGGAAAAATAGATTCATTTATCAATAATAGAATGGATAGAGGGGCACCTGGGTGGCTCAGTGGGTTAAAGCCTTTGCCTTTGGCTCAGGTCATGGTCTCAGGGTCCTGGAATCGAGCCCCACATCAGGCTCTCTGCTCAGCGGGGAGCCTGCTTCCTCCTCTCTCTGCCTGCTTCTCTGCCTACTTGTGATCTCCTTCTGTCAAATAAATAAATAAAATTTTTAAAAAAATAATAGAATGGATAGATAGTTTGTGGTATGTATATACACTCACGTAGACTCTCTCAGTGAAAACTGACGCTACATGAACCAGCAGGGAAGAATCTAACCATATTTACTGAAAATAGAATAATTTGCAGAAGGAGAGCATAATTCATTTATACCAAATTTTAAATCTTGCTAAATAACATTATTTAATTCTGTGAGTACATAAACACCAGCAAATGTTAGAACTCTCCATGGGGATAAAAACATTAAATTCAATGACAGTTGAATGCAGGCAATGGAGAGAGGAACAGAATCAGGCAGGGAGGGCTCAATTTGAGAAGATCTGTGTATGTGAAATGTCTGAAACAAAGTGGCAAAGGTGAAGACTTAATGATGATCACGTATGCTTGAATAGGTGGTCTTTACACTATTTTCTATTTTTGCATATGTGTTGGAAACGGTCCATAATAAAAAATTAACTAGTGAAACTGCTAAATTAGCTTTATTATGGGAATGATTGATATAAAGTCAACCTACTTAACGAAAGTTGCCGTTCCACCTGAATCCTTATGAATGAGGACACCATGGAACCAGTAGCATACTTCTACATATTGCCTAGAGTAATAATCTGAGATTCAGAAAGATAATCATTGTTATATGATTTCTATAAAAAGAAAAAGGGGAAAAAAATCCTTACAGACGATGGTAGAGATGTTTCCAGAAATTAGTTTGGAAATTATTAAAAACTATAAAAGCAAAGAGACAGTCATTGACATAGCATTATTTGGTAATAATTTTATAACTTAGTATCAATATGAGTGTATATATGGAATCATCTTTCTTGAATTCATGGAGCAGTAAGAACGCCAGCTCGTTTTTTCTTTCAATTTCTGAGTTATTTTTAATTTATTGAACTGAAACTATCAATATTAGCAAATAATTTGACACTTTTTTCTCAACTTCCATATGTGAATAAGTAAGACAAAAAACATGTAACAACAGGAAGTGATTTGCTAATTATAAATGTTCATTAATTGGCCAGATAATAAAATATCCTACATATATACACTTGTGACCAAAGTGTCTATTTAAGAAATAACTTCTCTTTGACAACTTTCCTGATTGCACTTTTAACATCTTTGTTCCGCAGGCTATAGATCAAAGGGTTTAACATAGGACTCACAAAGATATAAAACACTGCGACAATTTTCCCCTGTTCTACAGATGTCTCAGAAGGGGGTCTCAGGTGCATACAGAACAGCGTCCCATAAAAGATGGTGACAGCCGTCAAATGGGACCCGCAGGTGGAGAAGGCTTTCCGCCTCCCCTCAGCAGAGCGGATACGCAGAATGGCCGAGAAAATGAAAATGTAGGAGATGAGAATGATGGCCAGAGAACAGGTGAGATTAAAACCAGCCACCACGAACATGGCAGTTTCTTTGACATAAGTATCTGAACATGCAAGGACTATGAGAGGTGGGTCTGCACAGTAAAAGTGGTTGATTTCATTGGGTCCACAGAAGGAGAGGCGAAGCATCAGGATGGTCTGTGCCAGACCATTTGCAAAGCCATAAACGTAAGGGGTAGCCACAAGAGAGGAGCAGACGCATCGGGACATCTTGCTGCTATACAACAAGGGTTTGCAGATGGCCATGTAGCGGTCATAGGCCATCACTGTGAGCATATAATAATCAGTGATCACCAGGGCAATGAAAAAGTGGAATTGTATCATGCAACCCAGAAAGGAAATGGATTTTCTCTTGGATAAGAAATGAACCAGCATCTGAGGAGCGACACTGGTGGCGTAACAGAGATCCACAAAGGAGAGGTGACTGAGGAAGAAATACATTGGAGTGTGAAGTTTGGAGTCACTTCTGATCAGCAAAATCATGCTCACGTTGCCGATCACCGTGACAAGGTAGATGACTAGGAAGACTACAAAAAGGACAGGCTGCAACTCAGCTCGATCTGTCAGTCCCAGAAGAATAAACTCAGTCACCACTGTGTCGTTTCTCTTTAACATTGTGTGTCCTTGGCTTCAAATGAGGGCTGAAAGAAAGGAAATAAAATGTATGTCTTTTGTCACGTGTCCCTTACCCCCATCGTATCAACTGATCCGTCTTCTCTAAAACTTGTAAGAACACTTGTGACACAAAGAAATAGCTGAGGAAGCGTGCAATTGATACTTTAAACCTCTAAAATAGTATAGCGCTCCTTTTAGGGGGGCAGTCATATTTTAAATGTTTTTCTGCAAGTCCCCTCATGTTGAAAAGACTTTATATTCTCTGCAAAATGTATTACATTAGTTCACTTACAATTTCCTTAAATGCTACTGTGCTTTTTTTTTTTTTTCTAAATTTATTTTACAGACAGAGATCACAAGTAGGCAGAGAGGCACGCAGAGAGAGAGGGAAGCAGGCTCCCTGCTGAGAAGAGAGCCAGATGCGGAGCTCAATCCCAGGACTCTGGGATCATGACCTGAGCCGTAGGCAGAGGCTTTAACCCATTGAGCCAGCCAGGTGCCCCTGCTATTGTGTTTTGAACATTGCAGTCCTTTGTTTCTCGGTGTATTTTTGATGTCATATATAAATCCTCATCTATTTTGCACAACTGAATGGAACGACACACATCCCTGCAGAACTTGTCCTCCTGCCCCTCTGAACTCAAGACCAAGTCAAGCCGTTTGTTCCCTAACTCTGCAACGCATGTCCTTTCTCTTTGTGTCCCTCTACTCAGAAGGCCCTCATATCACCAAATCCTACTTAACTTTTAAGACTCAGCCTAGGATCTCCTTTGCTTTGTGTATTAATGCCAAATATCAGGGCCAAAAATTGGTTCATGAGACACAAAAATCAATTATATACTTGGTATAAGAAAAGATACATGTACAGTAACATAAACTATATATATGTATGTATATAATATATACACCAATATATATGTATGTGTATATATTTTATATATACACATATATATATATAGGTGACACTGAGTATTCATTGGAGGAGTGATTAGGGAAAACATATTAAAATGTTCCCTGGTGTAGGGAAGGAGACAGTAAAGAAAAGATTAACAAGGATTTCTCACTTTATAACAACCTTATTGTAACTCTGCCACCTTTTAACGCTTGTAAAAATTAAGAAAAATTCTATTTAAGTTTTACAGGACATGGAAATGGTCTTACTGGAATAATATTCATATTAATTATACAACTGAACAAGACATAAGATACCCTCACATGCATCTCCTCCCATTTTTCAGGATAAAATACCATAAAGACCATCATGGGAAACCTACACTGTCCTTCAATAACACACACTGCCTCTTACTAATAGCTACAAGGCCAAGGACAGACAAAGGGATTACTTTGTAAATGCCTCTGACATTCTTGTCCATTGCACTATCCCATTGCACATGTGGACTTAGAATTTATTGATCGGGATAATAAAATGCAGGACAAATCACCTAAATCAATGTAACCATAATTATTTTGTATGTTTCCAAGTTCTTAAGATTAGAGTAATTATCATTAGTAATTATCATTATATTAGAGAGTCTCTGCACTCTTGAGAGGGGACACCTGAGACTCTCTCAAGTAGATGCTTGCTGGCCCTATGCAAGCACCCAAAGAACTTAGAAGGTTGGTCTTTATTTTAAGAAGGCTGATGTCTCCTGATAGGTGGTCACCATTTGGTCTGAAGTGGAAAAGCGTTTAGTGAAGGAATCTGCATGAAATGCATTTTTAATTAACTTTATTTTTATTTAAATTCAATTTAAATAATTAATGTAGATCATAAACCTAAGAGTGGCTGATTTTCTATGAAGGGGTATAGAGCATTATACAGTAGGATTCTTGTAGTCAGAAAGAGTAGCATCATTAACTTGGAAGGAACTAGAAAGATTATTTGACACCACTCCCTAATTTTCTTCATGAATTAAGAGACAGTATACATGGCTGGGTTTTGAGTGTCCTCAACGTGAACAGATACTGGGAGTCTTCAGTGAGACCTCCTTACCAGAAAACCCCCATATCTAATTCCTAGCTATGGAGTTTGCCCAAGTTACTCATCTCTCTGTGACTAATTTTTCTCATGCTTAGAATCTGGTTCTCATAGCAACTCCTTCATATGAGGGATTTAATTCAGGTAAAACCTCAAATATATCTGACATGTAGCAAGCATTCAATAAGTTGTAGCCTGTATTATATTGGTGAAAAATCCAGGTCTAGTATAAAATAACACTCAACATCAAAGTGTTAATCTCAAGGACTAGAGTTCATCTAATCATTAGTTACAGACTCACTGTCACCTAGAACAATGCTTTCCCAAATGGAGACAGTCAATCATTATATGTGGAATGAATGTTTTTTCTGGTCTATTGAACATTTACAAATACTTCTACTTTTAGATCATTAGAATTTAAATCAAGATATTTACTAATTCATCAGTCCGAAATTTTATTTTATTCATTAACATATTTATTTCTACATGCCAAAATGTATTTTTACAATATCAAATCCTACCTTTGAAAGTAGTGTGATTTCCTAATAACAGTATGGATAGAAAAACCTGAAGAGTTTATAACAGAATTGTCATATAGGGACCAAATCCCTATGGTTTAATTATTTCTAGCATCAAATCATTCAGACTATGTACAGCTACTATCTTATTCTCTTGCAAATCCAAACTAAGCTCATCAAAGACATAATTTTGGCCCATTCCCCAATGCCAACAGGGAATCAAATCTCCCAAGAATCATGAAGGAATGGGATTCATCATTTATTTTAAATTATGCTTGAATATTTTTCTAATATTTTAATATTTCATCTTAATATTTCTTCACTGGGGGCATACTAGGTTCTTCTGTTTATAACACGTAAGGTAGCACCATGCTACCTCAGCACATGTAAGGTAGCATGGTGCTACCTTACATGTTTTGGAGTCTGGGATGCATGCCATTGGAAGATCAACTAACTTCTGTTGAAGGTTGGTCCTGGGATGGAACCCCTCATTGGGCTCCTTGCTCAGCAGGGAGTCTGCTTCTCTCTCTCCTCTGCCCCTCCTCCCTCCCCACTTGTGTTCTCTTTCTCTCTCTCTCAAATAAATAAAATCTTCAAAAAAACAAAAATAAATAAACATAATTTCTTTTTACTAACATATTTCATGAAGGATTTGATGGTAGCATGGATTTAGGACTAAGTGTTATAAAATATAGGGGATAATTATAATAATATACTAGAGCTTCTACCCATCTCAACAAACCAACTAGAGAGAAAAGCATTTTCAGAATGACAGAAACTATATATAGGGGTTTTGTTTGTTTGTTTATTGTTTGTTTATTTGTTTAACTAGGGATTTTTGCCCATCTGACAAGATTTTTTATTTAGTCTTTGCATGTTCATGGCAAATGATATATAAATATTCTGCATGTTTCTCTCATATTTTCAGAAGAAAATTTAATGACAAGATATCTTTAATTGTCATATTACTTGGGACTTATGTTGAGACATAATTACATATCACATAGACTTGTGAAATATGACTTTCTTTTAAAGAACAGCTTTGGACTTAGAGCCATCAGAATTTAAATAAACCCTTTGATCTTTCTCTTTAGGTAAAAGCCCAGTCCTTCATATTTTAATCTTTTTTTTTTTTCTTTTATGACTTATAAGGCCCCTTATCACTGGGGAAGAGAGGCTTTGATCTGCATCCATTTTGCTTCTGCTTCTCTTTGGCCTTTTTTGACCTCTGATCTGCATGGTTCCTCTGTTGTCCCACACCAGGAAAACTGCATCTTGCAGTCATTAACCCCTCTCAGCCTAACACAGCCTGCTAAGTCTTCCCTGCTGACCCAGCTGCACCTTGGCTCTTGGGCAAACTATAGGCCCTCCCCTACCTTAGATTCGTTCAGACATGGCCCAGGAACCCCCCTGTGTAGTACTCAGCTTCACTGATGCAACACATTTCAGGTTCACATCTTAGATATTTTCATATTCCCCTAATAGAGGATGCAGAAAATTTTGAAATTTGGTTGCTGCCCATGCCCCATGGAAACCAAAGAAACTGTGGAAACATTAAGTCAAATCCAAGGAGCAAGTGTTTAAGTATGCTGAACCCAAAGTTTTCCTTGTTTTGGCGACCTAACATGTCGATTCAGGGACAAAGCCCACAGTAAGGAGACAAGGAGAGCCAGTCTCAGAGTGATCCCTGAAGGCCTTAAATCTTCTTTTCTTTTTCTTTTTTTTTTTAATCCACTCATTAATCTGCCCATATTAAAGGGCCAGGCTTTGGCTCTTTCTTTTCCCTCCGTCATAATCTACATTTTTCTATGTCAAGCATTCATGGTAGACCTCAGAGGAGGAAAATCAGCTCAAAGAAAGATATAATACAATTTTTTTGCTATTCATAGTCATAATGGTATTATTATGAACCTGGTCCAGAACTACTAGGACTTTACTCTTATTTCAAATTCTAATGTAGACAAGACCCAAAGAGGAAATATTATATATGCGTTAATGTGTATCAGGATCATGAACTAAACATATTGTATAAGCAAGCAGTCCACGCTAACAAGCTTACTTGAACCAGTTTCATTCAAACTAACCTTTCAATGAGATCGGAGAATCTAAAAACTTACTCCCTGCAACCTGCAATCTAATTCACAAGGAGAAATGATCTTAAGTTACTAATGAAAACGAGATTAGGTGCTGTGGACATGGAAGACCACGAAATCACAACCTTCTGTTTAGCATCACTGTTCGGGTACTCATTAGTAACTCTTCACTACACATAAACTGTGCACCCAAAATGTTGTATAGATCTCCTTAGGAGATGTCAAATGAAATGACATTAATTCTGTCCTCAGAACACTGACTGTTCTGTAAAAGAAATGGGAAAAAAGGAAACAAGAACCACAATAGAGACAGAGAAAAACCCCGGTACTATTCACAAGGGGAAAAACTATTCGAGCTGAAGATATGATGAGCAGAGTCATGGCAAAGACCTCTTCAATGTAAAGAACAATTTGTACCTTAGAATTAATCTCAATATCATAATTGGTACTCCGTGTTTTTGCATTTAATAAGACACTGCATGCATCTAAAGATTAACCCATAGGGGCACCTGGGTGGCTCAGTGGGTTAAGCCTCTGCCTTCGGCTCAGGTCATGATCTCGGGGTCCTGGGATCAAGCCCCACATCAGGCTCTCTGGGGAGCCTGCTTTCCTCTCTCTCTCTGCCTGCCTCTCTGCCTACTTGTGATCTCTGTCTGTCAAATGAATAAATAAAATCTTAAAAAAAAAACAAAACAAAACTCTGGAATGAGATTCACCAGTGTTACTGTTATCCCTAGAAAGAAGGATTAAGAATTTAAAAAAAAAAAAAAAAAAAGATTAACCCATAAATTAGGATACCATCCATTAAGAAATGACTTTCATCTTTTGTAAACATCACCAGAGGGAGTCCTAAAGATATCCCATAGGTGATTTCCTGATGAATGTTTCAGGGATGATTCATCCAGAATTAATCACGCAGGTATAAAACCTTCTACTTTGGGGACCTTCCAGGAGCCTAGGAAATCACAGGTAAGTTTGACAATTCTGAAAATCAAGAACTTCTAATTAATATTGTTTGATTTCCTACTATCTTCTCTGTTGAACATAAAATGGAATTAGTAGTGATTATAATTATCACATTAAGACAAAACCATAGGCAGGCAGACAAAGACAGCAGATGATTGGTAATGCATTAGAAGATCAACCCTTGCAATCATCCCAAACTTAGTTACAGATCCATTTCACAACTCAGCTAAGATTTAGAATAAGCTTCAATGTTAACTTTAGCCAGTCCCTGGATTTCAAGAAGTCCATACATCTAACTTCCCTTCTAATTCTTCCACCTCCAAGCCTAAAGCCTTAGAATTTGGCACAGGAAAATATACTCCATTCCATACACCTTTATTGATTTCATACACTTTCTATTAAGAGAAACATTTATCTTTTTGTGTCTTCTTCAATTTCTTTCATAAGTGTTCTATAGTTTCTAGAGTATAGATCCTTTAACTCTGGTTTATTCCAAGGTATCTTATGGTTTTTGGTGCTATTGTAAATGGAACTGATTCCCTAATTTCTCTTTCTACAGTTACATTGTTAGCATATAGGAAAACAATGATTTCTGGGCATTGGTTTTGTATCCCGCCACATTACTGAATTGCTGTATGAGTTCTAGTAATTTGGGGGTGTAGTCTTTTGATTTTTCACATAAAGTATCAAGTCATTTACGAAGAGAGTTTGACTTCTTCTTTGCCAATTTGAATACGTTTTATTTCCTTTTGTTGTCTGATTGATGTTGTTAGGACTCCTAGGACTATGCTGAAAAATAGTGGTAAGGGTGGACATCCTTGTCGTGTTCCTGATCTTAAGGGAAATGCTCTTAGCTTTTCCCCATTGAGAATGATGTTCACTGTGGGCTTTTCATAGATGGTTTTATGAAATTGAGGAATGTGCCCTCTATCCCTACACTCAAGAGTTTTAATCGGGAAACTATGCTATATTTTGTCAGATTTTTTTTTTCTTCACCAATTGAGAGGACCATATATTTCTTGTCTCTTTTCTTATTAATGTGTTCTATTTCACTGATTTGTGAATGTTGAACTACTCCTGCATCCCAGGGATAAATCCCACCTGGTCATGATGGGTAATCCTTTTAATGTACTGTTGTATCCTATTAGCTAGGATCCTGTTGAAAATTTTGGCATCCATATTCATCAGGGATATTGGTATGTAATTCTCCTTTTTAATGGGGTCTTTGTCTGGTTTTGGTATCAAGATAATGGTGGCCTCATAGAATGAATTTGAAAGTTTTCCTTCCATTTCTATTTTTTGAAACAGCTTCAGGAGAATAGGTATTATTTTTTCTTTGAATGTTTGGTAGAATTCCCTAGGGAATACATCAGACCCTGGATTCTTATTTTGGGGGAGGTTTTTGATCACTGCTTCAATCCTCTTACTGGTTATTGGTCTATTCAAGTTGTCAGTTTCTTCCTGATTCATTATATTCTCATAGATCTGAAGAATAAACATTCTTAAAATGTCTATACTGCCCAGAGAAATCTCTACTTTTAATACAATCCCAATCAAAATGCCACGGCATTTTTCAAAGTGTTGGAACAAACAATCCTAAAACTTGTATGGAACTAAAAAAGACTGTGAACCACCAAGGGAATGTTGAAAAAGAAAAACAAAGTTGGGGCATCACATTGCCTGATACCAAGCTCTATTACAAAGCTTGATCACCAAGACATCATGGTACTGGCACAAAAACAGACACATAGATCAACGGAACAGAACAGAGAGCCCTAAGAGTTGGGCTAAGAGTTGACCCTGCGGTCAACTAATCTTCAACAAAGCAGGAAAAATTATCCAGTGGAAAAAAGACAGTCTCCTCAATAAATGGTGCTGGGAAAACTGGACAGCTATATACAGAAAAATGAAACTCAACCTTTCTCTTACACCATACACAAAGATAAACTCTGAATGGATGAAAGACCTCAGTGTGAGACAGAAATCCATCAAAATCCTAGAGGAGAACATAGGCAGTAACCTCTTCGACATCGGCCACAGCAACTTCTTTTAAGACACATCTCCAGAGGAGTCAAGATGGCGGAGAAGTAGCAGGCTGAGACGACATCGGGTAGCAGGAGATCAGCTAGATAGCTTATCTAACCATTGTGAACACCTATAAATCCAACGGGAAATCGAAGAGAAGAAGAGCAACAATCCCAGAAACAGAAAATCGATCACTTTCTGAAAGGTAGGACCTGCGGAGAAGTGAATCCAAAGCGACGGGAAGATAGACCCTGGGGGGAGGGGCCGGCACCCGGCAAGCGGCGGAGCGACGGAGCACAAAATCGGGACTTTTAAAACTCTGCTCCACTGGGAGACATCGCTCCAGAGGCTAAACTGGGGGGAAACCCAGGCGGGGTCAGCATAACCCCAGGACCCGCGGGGTCACAGAAGGACTGGGGGTGTCTGAGTGCCGCAGAGCTCGCAGGTATTAGAGCGGGGAAGCCGGCTATAGCGACAAAGCCGAGGAGTGAGCTCTAAGCCGGGGGTTACCTTGTGCCGGTCGCAGGCTGGGTGGGCTCGGAGCGCGGCCGGAGGCCACGGAGACAAAAGCGACCCGGCGCTTTTCTCCAGCTCCAACAATTGACTGCTTTCCTCAAGGCGCGACCGCAAGCCAGGGAGGCGGGGCTATTGGGCGCTTTGCTCTGAGAGCGCACTGAGGAGCGGAACCCCAAGCTCTCGGCTCCTCTGGGCCGAGAGATTGGGAGGCCGCCATCTTCATTCCCGTCCTCCGGAACTCTACGGAAAGCGCTCAGGGAACAAAAGCTCCCGAAAGCAAACCCGAGCGGATTACTTAGCCCGGCCCCTGGCAAGGGCGGTGCAATTCCGCCTGCGGCAAAGACACTTGAGAATCACTACAACAGGCCCCTCCCCCAGAAGATCAACAAGAAACCATCCAAAACCAACTTCAGTCACCAAGAACAGCGGAATTCCACAGCAGGAGAAAGCAAATCCTACCTGGACAAAATGCCAAGGCGGAAAAACTCACCTCAAAAAAAAGAACAAGAGGCCGTACCGAAGGCTGGAGACCTAATCAATACAGACATAGGTAGCATGACAGATCTAGAGTTCAGAATGACAATTCTCAAGGTTCTAGCCGGGCTCGAAAAAGGCATAGAAGATATTAGAGAAACCCTCTCCGGAGAGATAAAAGCCCTTTCTGGAGAAATAAAAGAACTAAAATCTAACCAAGTTGAAATCAAAAAAGCTATTCATGAGGTGCAATCAAAAATGGAAGCTCTCACTGCCAGGATAAATGAGGCAGAAGAAAGAATTAGTGACATAGAAGACCAAATGACAGAGAATAAAGAAGCTGAGCAAAAGAGAGACAAACAACTACTGGAACACGAGGAGAGGATTCGAGAGATAAGTAACACCATAAGACGACACAACATTAGAATAATTGGGATTCCAGAAGAAGAAGAAAGAGAGAGGGGAGCAGAAGGTATATTGGAGACAATTATTGGAGAGAATTTCCCTAATATGGCAAAGGGAACAAACATCAAAATCCAGGAGATGCTAAGAACACCCCTCAAAATCAATAAAAATAGGTCCACACCTCGTCACCTGATAGTAAAATTTACAAGTCTTAGCGACAAAGAGAAAATCCTGAAAGCAGCCCGGGAAAAGAAGTCTGTAACATACAAGGGTAAAAACATTAGATTGGCAGCGGACCTATCCACAGAGACCTGGCAGGCCAGAAAGAACTGGCATGATATATTCAGAGCACTAAACGAGAAAAACATGCAGCCAAGAATACTATATCCGGCTAGGCTATCATTGAAAATAGAAGGAGAGATAAAGAGCTTCCAGGACAAACAAAAGCTGAAAGAATTTGCAAACACCAAACCAGCTCTACAGGAAATATTGAAAGGGGTCCTCTAAGCAAAGAGAGACCCTAAAAGTAGTAGATCAGAAAGAAACAGAAACAATATACAGTAACAATCATCTTACAGGCAATACAATGGCACTAAATTCATATCTCTCAATAGTTACCCTGAATGTTAATGGGCTAAATGCCCCAATCAAAAGACACAGGGTATCAGAATGGATAAAAAAACAAAACCCATCCATATGCTGCCTACAAGAAACTCATTTTAGACCCGAAGACACCTCCAGATTTAAAGTGAGGGGGTGGAAAACAATGTACCATGCTAATGGACATCAGAAGAAAGCTGGGGTGGCAATCCTTATATCAGATCAATTAGATTTTAAGCCAAAGACTATAATAAGAGATGAGGAAGGACACTATATCATACTCAAAGGGTCTGTCCAACAAGAAGATCTAACAATCTTAAATATCTATGCCCCTAACATGGGAGCAGCCAACTATATAAACCAATTAATAACAAAATCAAAGAAATACATCGACAGTAATACAATAATAGCAGGGGACTTTAACACTCCCCTCACTGAAATGGACAGATCATCTAAGCAAAAGATCAACAAGGAAATAAAGGCCTTAAATGACACACTGGACCAGATGGACATCACAGATATATTCAGAACATTCCATTCCAAAGCAACAGAATATACATTCTTCTCTAGTGCACATGGAACATTCTCCAGAATAGACCACATCCTGGGTCATAAATCAGGTCTCAATCGGTACCAAAAGATCGAGATCATTCCCTGCATATTTTCAGACCACAATGCTCTGAAGCTCGAACTCAATCACAAGAGGAAATTTGGAAAGAACGCAAATACATGGAGACTAAACAGCATCCTTCTAAAAAATGAATGGGTCAACCAGGAAATTAAAGAAGAATTGAAAAAATTCATGGAAACAAATGATAATGAAAACACAACAGTTCAAAATCTGTGGGACACAACAAAGGCAGTCCTGAGAGGAAAATATATAGCAGTGCAAGCCTTTCTCAAGAAACAAGAAAGGTCTCAAATACACAACCTAACCCTACACCTAAAGGAGCTGGAGAGAGAACAACAAAGAAAGCCTAAACCCAGCAGGAGAAGAGAAATCATAAAGATCAGAGCAGAAATCAATGAAATAGAAACTAAAAAAACAATAGAACAAATCAACAAAACTAGGAGCTGGTTCTTTGAAAGAATTAATAAGATTGATAAGCCCCTGGCCAGACTTATCAAAAAGAAAAGAGAAAGGACGCAAATAAATAAAATCATGAATGAAAGAGGAGAGATCACAACCAACACCAAAGAAATACAAACAATTATAAGAACATACTACGAGCAACTCTATGGCAACAAATTTGACAACCTGGAAGAAATGGATACATTTCTAGAGATGTATAAACTACCACAACTGAACCAGGAAGAAATAGATAACCTGAACAGACCCATAACCAGTAAGGAGATTGAAACAGTCATCAAAAATCTCCAAACAAACAAAAGTCCAGGACCAGACGGCTTCCCAGGGGAATTCTACCAAACATTTAAAGAAGAATTAATTCCTATTCTCCTGAAACTGTTCCAAAAAATAGAAATGGAAGGAAAACTTCCAAACTCATTCTATGAGGCCAGCATCACCTTGATCCCAAAACCAGACAAGGATCCCACCAAAAAAGAGAATTACAGACCAATATCCTTGATGAACACAGATGCGAAAATTCTCACCAAAATACTGGCCAATAGGATCCAACAGTACATTAAAAGGATTATTCACCACGACCAAGTGGGATTTATTCCAGGGCTGCAAGGTTGGTTCAACATCCGCAAATCCATCAATGTGATACAATACATTAATAAAAGAAAGAGTAAGAACCGTATGATACTCTCAATAGATGCTGAAAAAGCGTTTGACAAAGTGCAGCATCCCTTCCTAATTAAAACTCTTCAAAGTGTAGGGATAGAAGGCACATACCTCAACATTATCAAAGCCATCTATGAAAAACCCACCGCAAATATCATTCTCAATGGAGAAAAACTGAAAGCTTTTCCGCTAAGGTCAGGAACACGGCAGGGATGTCCGTTATCACCACTGCTGTTCAATATAGTACTAGAAGTCCTAGCCTCAGCAATCAGACAACAAAAAGAAATTAAAGGCATCCAAATCGGCAAAGAAGAAGTCAAACTATCACTCTTTGCAGATGATATGATACTATATGTGGAAAACCCAAAAGGCTCCACTCCAAAACTGCTAGAACTTATACAGGAATTCAGTAAAGTGTCAGGATATAAAGTCAATGCACAGAAATCAGTCGCATTTCTTTACACTAACAACAAGACAGAAGAAAGAGAAATTGAGGAGTCAGTCCCATTTACAATCGTACCCAAAACCATAAGATACCTAGGAATAAATCTAACCAAAGAGGCAAAGAATCTATACTCAGAAAACTATAAAGTACTCATGAAAGAAATTGAGGAAGACACAAAGAAATGGAAAAATATTCCATGCTCATGGATTGGAAGAACAAATATTGTGAAAATGTCTATTTTACCTAAAGCAATCTACACATTTAATGCAATCCCTATCAAAATCCCATCCATTTTTTTTAAAGAAATAGAACAAATAATCCTAAAATTTATATGGAACCAGAAAAGACCTCGAATAGCCAAAGGAATATTGAAAAAGAAAGCCAAAGTCGGTGGTATCACAATTCCAGACTTCAAGCTCTATTACAAAGCTGTCATCATCAAGACAGTATGGTACTGGCACAAAAACAGACATATAGACCAATGGAACAGAATAGAGAGCCCAGAAATAGACCCTCAACTCTATGGTCAACTAATCTTCGACAAAGCAGGAAAGAATATCCAATGGAAAAAAGACAGCCTCTTCAACAAATGGTGCTGGGAAAATTGGACAGCCACATGCAGAAAAATGAAATTGGACTATTTCCTTACACCACACACGAAAATAGACTCAAAGTGGATGAAGGACCTCAATGTGCGAAAGGAATCTATCAAAATCCTTGAGGACAATGCAGGCAGCAACCCCTTTGACCTCCACCGCAGCAACTTCTTCCTAGGAACATCGCCAAAGGCAACAGAAGCAAGGGCAAAAATGAACTATTGGGATTTCATCAAGATCAAAAGCTTTTGCACAGCAAAGGAAACAGTTAACAAAACCAAAAGACAACTGACAGAATGGGAGAAGATATTTGCAAACGACATATCAGATAAAGGGCTCGTATCCAAAATCTATAAAGAGCTTATCAAACTCAATACCCAAAGAACAAATAATCCAGTCAAGAAATGGGCAGAGGACATGAACAGACATTTCTGCAAGGAAGACATCCAGATGGCCAACAGACACATGAAAAAATGCTCCACATCACTCGGCATCAGGGAAATACAAATCAAAACCACAATGAGATACCACCTCACACCAGTCAGAATGGCTAAAATTAACAAGTCAAGAAATGACAGATGCTGGCGAGGATGCGGAGAGAGGGGAACCCTCCTACACTGTTGGTGGGAATGCAAGCTGGTGCAACCACTCTGGAAAACAGTGTGGAGGTTCCTCAAAAAACTGAAAATAGAGCTACCCTACGACCCAGCAATTGCACTCCTGGGTATATATCCTAAAGATACAAACGTGGTGCTCCGAAGGGGCACGTGCACCCGAATGTTTATAGCAGCAATGTCCACAATAGCCAAACTGTGGAAAGCGCCTAGATGTCCATCAACAGATGAATGGATAAAGAAGATGTGGTATATATACACAATGGAATACTATGCAGCCATCAAAAGACATGAAATCTTGCCATTTGCGACGACGTGGATGGAACTAGAGGGTATCATGCTTAGCGAAGTAAGTCAATCGGAGAAATATAACTATCATATGATCTCTTTGATATGAGGAAGTGGAGATGCAAGGTGGGGGGGGTTTGGGGGGAGGTAGGAAAAGAAAAAATGAAAAGATGGGATTGGGAGGGAGACAAATCATAAAAGACTCAATCTCAAGAAACAGACTGAGGGTTGCGGGGGGGAAGGGGGATGGGAGAGGGTGGTGGGGAAATGGACATTGGGGAGGGTATGTGCTATGATGAGTGCTGTGAAATGTGTAAACCAGACGATTCACAGACCTGTACCCCTGGGGATAAAAATACATTATATGTTTATTAAAATAAAAAAAATTAAAAAAAAAAAAAAAAAAGACACATCTCCAAAGGCAAAGGAAACAAAAGCAAAAATAAACTTTTGGGACTTCATCAAGATAAAAAGCAAAGGAAAAAGTCAACAAAGCAAAGAGGCAACCCACAGAATGGGAGAAGATATTTGCAAATAACACTACAGATAAAGAGCTGGTACCCAAGATCTATAAATAAATTATCAAATTCAGTACCCAAAAAACAAATATTCCAGCCAAAAAATGGGCAGAAGACATGAATAGATACTTCTCCAAAGAAGACATATGAATGGTTAACAGACACATGGAAAAATGTTCAACATCATTAGCCATCAGGGAAATTCAAGTCAAAACCACATTGAGGGACACCTGGGTGGCTCAGTTGGTTAAGTGGCTGCCTTCAGCTCAGGTCATGATCCCAGGGTCCTGGGATTGAGTCCCACATCGGGCTCCTTGCTCACCGGGGAGCCTGCTTCTCCCTCTGCCTCTGCCTGCCTCTCTGTCTGCCTGTGCTCATTCTCTCTGACAAATAAATAAATAAAATCTTAAAAAAAAAAAAACACATTGAGATACCACTTTACACCTGTTAGAATGGCAAAAATTGACAAGGCAAGAAACAACAGATGTCGGAGAGGTTGTGCAATTGCACTACTGGGTATTTACCCCAAAGATACAGATATAGTGAAAAGAAGAGCCGCATGCACCCCAATGTTCATAGCAGCGATGTCCACAATAGCCAAACTGTGGAAAGAGCGGAGATGCCCTTTAACAGAAGAGTGAATAAAGAAGATGTGGTCCATATATACAATGGAATATTACTTAGCCATCAGAAAGGATGAATACCCAACATTTGCATCAACACGGATGGAACTAGAGGAGATTATGCTAGGTGAAATAAGCCAAGCAGAGAAAGACAATTATCATATGGTTTTACTTATTTGTGGAACATAAGGAGTAGCATGGAGGACATTAAGAGAAGGAAGGGAACATGGAGGGAGGAGAATCAGAGGGGGAGATGAACCATGAGAGACTGCGGACTGCAAGAAACAAACTGAGGGTTTTAGAGGAGAGGGGATTGGGATGGCTAGCAGGATAATGGGTATTAAGGAGGGCACGGATTGCATGGAGCACTGGGTGTTATACACAAACAATGAATTATGGAATACTACATCAAAAACTAATGGTGTACCACATGGTGACTAACGTAACATAATTTAAAAAAAAAAGAACATTTAAAGGGATTTGGGTAAATAAATGTAAGGTTAAAGGTGAGAAAGAAAAAAAAATGTGAACTCCTCCCTTTCCTCATTTGAAGGAGCTTCTCATAAACTTTTCCAATTCAAGTTTGCACTAAATATGATGACAGTTTATAACCAGGATGGTCAAAACAGGTTTACATTGTTTATTAAAGGGAAATACACTTTTCTTTACTGTTTCTTTTTTTAATATACATATATATGTTTTTACATATATGTATATAAATATATATATGTATATATTTTTAATAAAGTAAACTCTACACCCAATGTGGTGCTGGAACTCACAACCCTGACATCAAGAGTTATATGTTCTACCCACCAAGCCAGCCAAGTGCTCCTTCTTTACTGTGTCCCTTCCCAACATTGCAATAGATTTTATTGACTTTTCAGCTGAAGCATCCCATTTAGATAAAGTTCTCAGAAAAGATTCTTTTGGGTTTAATCTTTTGTTGTTGTTTTCTTCCCCCTGCATTGTTCATGGACCTTTGATTCCTACCTACACTAAGCATAACTATGATTCTTTTCAGTAATTCTGTTATTTGAACTGTAATGATTTTATACATTTAATCATTATCTTCTTTGGGATTATCCTCATTCCTCTCATTTTCTCACTAATCTTTCTCTTGGCATAAGAAAAAAACAGTGAATGACGAGGTGTGGGGGTCTCCTAACAACTTGGAATGCATCTGGCTGGTGGAGGTCCCATGGCATGGCAGGCTCTGAGGTGTGATGTGTGACTGAAAAAAAAATGTTTTTTTTGAAAAAATTTTTGATGCCATTCAACATGACCTGTGCTGGCATTTTTGAAACACTGAACATTTTAGTGAGAAGAGGAACACACGAGTTTTTCTCTCCCACTCCTTCACTTCAGCTCATAATTTGCAATATAATGATAACAAATTTACTTCTGCAAGAGACGTTTCTCCATGTGTACCCCAGAAAGGAAACCCTGGGTTATGTGTAGTAAATAATATAATGCTGTAATCATTAATAAGAAAGTTTACTTCTTTTTCCTTCTATTTCTGAATGCAAGAAAACCTAAGTTAGGGTCTTGGAAAGATTCTCTTTTTTCAAGCTTCCAAAAATCAACAGAATGTTGTCAAGGTTACAGTCAGAGGATGGAGTACTTCCTTCTTCACACTAATGGGGAAATATTTCGTGTGCATTGATGATGGCAAGTTTTATATGCAAGTAAATTCTCTGGTAATACCTCAAGATCCTCTGCAAAGGGAAGGTGTAAACTCTCAGAGCGTAAAACCGTGTGATAAACCTCTTTTATTTAGTTTAAACTGTCTCTTTCAGTGCTTCAACCCCGACTGTGCAGTAAAATCATATGAAAAGTTTGTTCAAAAATATGCCAATATGTGTACCCCACCTGAGTACAGCTTTGACCCAAATATTGGTGCCCTCAATACTTCTACACTGGAACCCAGTTTGAAGCCAGAGTTGATAGATAACCACTGATCTAAGTGTGATATTTGTGAACGTATTATTTAATAAGCCGTAGAGTTATTCTTTAAAAGGTATGGACTTTTCATATCCTCCTGGCCTTTCAAAATTAGAGGTAACTAATTTTTTTCAGTCCTCAGTCAACTTCCATCTGTTTCCAACAGTCCACCCTCCAAATTTTCATTGCCAGTTTCCAAGGTTTTAGGTCAGTAGTACCATTATCATTAGCTCATGTTATAAAAGTAAACCCATAATTGTGCTTTGTGCTGTACATTGTTTACTTGGCAGCTATAATCTTTGTAGTAACTCAGTCTCCACTGATACATCAGGAAGGTAAGACATCTACACATCATGAAAAAAATCAGCTGATGTGAGTTGGCAAAGTTACCATTACCTCTTTGGTTCATCCATTTTTTCAACTAATGGTTATTGTGTATCCACTGATTCAGGCACTGGCCCAGGTTCTAGGAATAGGGCACACATAAAGTTCTTGCCCTCCTGTGATTAACAGTTAATGAAGGATAGGCAACAAAATATGTAAATAAAAACTATTTATGTAAATAAATAATGCTTTCAGAAGTGGTAAATGAACAAAAATAGATCATGGGCCACAACTAAGAGCTATTTGGTATGGAGCTTAACTTGAGGTATCTAAATGAAGTGATGAAGTAAGTCAAAGTCCTGGTAGAAGAACTTTCAAAGCAGAGATCAATATATGCAAAGGTCCTGAGGTAGGATTGTGTTCAACATGTTCAAAAATGCTAGGAGGACAATGGGGCATGAGAAAAAGGACTGGAAGGAGACTTTTATCTTAGTCCTAACTGGTAGCAGAGGAAGCTGACAAGTTGTTCTCAGATTCAATATGCAATCTTTTGAAGGTACAGCAGATAAGACTTCCTGATAGTTTAGATATCAGATGTGAAGTCAAGGGCAGGAGATGAAATAAAATATGAATATGAGATATATAATAAAAAATAAATTGGATACTGTGAGATAAAGAGACCATGAGATTGAAGATGATATTAGGTGAAAAACAACTGAGACCTTAAGTGACTGGTTTGGAACAAAGGAGATAAAAGGGACAGATCACCAAAGAGCCAGGAGACTAATGTTGCTGTAGGGGGTTAAGGAAGAAATTAGGGAGAAACCGAACATCAGTAAATGTACAACAGGGTCTCAAGAGTATAGGCTACTCCAATTACAAAAGGTTGGTCCTTGCAGACAATAATACAATCAGTCTACAGAGCATCACTCCTTCTTCCCATTCCCTGATGAAGCATTTATGTCATGATCAGACTATGGCAGTAGTCACCTTTGAGTATCAAAGTTTCTGATCCTATACCCTAATTACTGACACCAATGAGCTAAGTCAAAGTCCATATGTTCAAGGCGAGGGAAAGTGAAAGCAGCAAAGCAGTCAGCACAGCAGGTGTATGGACTTCAAATATATCGTCCACTTCACCAGCACCACCAGCCTCCTGACGGCAGCTCCTGAAACCCTTCCATCTTCTGGAGGAAGTAACAACCTATTTAAACCAATCCTTTCAAAACTGCCTTGTGTTAGTGACCATTTACTTTGTCTATTCTTGAAATGTCTACAATTTATTTCTGTTTTTATACCTGAAAAAATTGTTCCCTTATCAGAGAATATGAAGATGGCCCTACTTCCCCCACACAACGGCACCGAGGCAACTGAGTTCATCCTGCTGGGACTGACCAGCCAACGAGAGGTGCAGCCTATCCTTTTTGTGGTGTTTCTCCTGATTTACGTCATCACCCTGACAGGGAACTTCGGCTTGATTGCATTAATCAGACTCACTCCCCGGCTGCAAACACCCATGTACTTTTTCCTCACCCACTTAGCATGTGTGGATATTTTTTATTCTACTAATGTCTCTCCTCAGATGCTTGTTAATTTCCTCTCTGAGAAGAAAACCATTTCCTACACGGGGTGTCTGGCCCAGTGTTTTGTTTTTGTGACTCTGCTCCTTACTGAGTATTACATGCTTGGTGCCATGGCCTATGACAGGTACATGGCTATCTGCCATCCCCTGCATTATAAGAGCAGAATGTCCAGGCCACTTTGCATCTGCCTTGTCACTTTTCCCTACCTCTGGGGTTCTCTGGTGGGCACAATGCAGGTAATACTGACCTCTCGCTTGTCCTTTTGTGGACCCAACATCATCAACCATTTCTACTGTGCTGACCCACCCCTCCTCATGCTGACGTGTTCTGACACTTACATAAAGCAGACTGCCCTGTTTGTGTCTGCGGGGATTAACCTCACTGGTTCCCTACTCATCATCCTCATCTCCTATGTTTTCATTTTCATCACCATCATGAGGATCCGTTCCAGTGAAGGGCAGTGCAAAGCCTTCTCCACCTGTGGCTCTCACCTGACCGCCGTCACCATGTTCTATGGGTCCCTATTCTGCATGTATCTGAGACCAGCAAATGAGCAGTCTGTAGAACAAGGGAAAATTGTGGCCGTGGTTTGCATCTTTGTGAATCCTATGTTGAATCCATTTATCTACAGCCTGAGGAACAAAGATGTGAAACAGGCTTTGAGAGCACTGTTTATGAGAAACCTTCGTACAGTGGAGAAAAGGTCTATTTTGACGGTCTCCCAATGAAAAACTCAAAAACAATTGAAAAGCCACCCATGTTGGTTATATCCAAATGCAGTTCTTTGGAGTAACAGTAACTTTTTTTAATGTACACATAGCTTGGACCCAAATGATAATCCTAATGGAAACAATAAATGGGAATATTGTATGGATAGAGTGACTGTTGGGAAGAACACCAGAAGTCGTCACCAGAAGTCAGCTATTTACAATTAAGCAGGGCCTGTGTTCAGTCTCACTGAAGAACTCACTTACACTTGATTTGTAGGCAGAGAAGTTCTTCCTTTCAGTTCATAAGTCAACAATATTGGCCATCACTGAGCTATTCTTATCAGCAAAGTGAGGTGTTTTGTAGTAGGTTTTCTGAATATGAAAATGATTTGCATCCATATGATATATTACATAGTTTCCTTTAACTGAAAGCTGAATATCGTCTCAAAAAAAGCTTAAAGTTCTAGTTTCAGATGTATGTTCTCAATACACTTTTGGTGCATTGTTATGTCAACTGAGCCAAATTGAAAACCATCTGTGTTTTACTATTTTCAAAAATAACCAAATCTTTTACACTTTAATTACCCAAATGATTTGTTTCATTAGTTTCCCCTAATCAAAACAGATACCTATATGAGTGGGAGATACCCATTCTGGATATAGAATTTTCATTGCTTATGTAAGAGGTTTTTATTATTTTGTTCCTACAATATTGACAATTATTTGCTCTATACTTCTACATATTACCATTCAGTTCTTGTCTACCCACAAACTATTTTATTTTATTTATTTTTTAAATACTTCTTGGGTTCTGACATACTCAAGTTAGCACTTTATTTTTTTTAAGATTTTATTTATTTATTTGACAGACAGAGATCACAAGTAGGCAGAGAGACAGGCAGAGAGAGGGGAAGAGGCAGGCTCCCCACTGAGCAGAGAGCCTGATGCGGGGCTCGATCCCAGGACCCTGAGATCATGACCTGAGCGGAAGGCAGGGACTTTAACCCACTGAGCTGCCCAGGTGCCCCTCCCACAAATTATTTTAAAATAACAGCTTCTCTAGGGGTGCCTGGGTGGCTCAGTCAGTTAAGTGTCTGACTCTTCATTTCAGCTCATATCATGATCTCGGGGTCATGAGATCGAGTCCTGCATTGGGCTCTGTGCTCAGCAGGGAGTCTGTTTAAGATTCTCTCTCTCCCTGTTCCCTACTCCCTCCTGCTCACGTTCTCTCTCAAATAAATAAGTTAATAAAAAAATAAATAAAACATATTCCTTTCCTAAGACTCTCAGTTGATACCACAAAGAAACAAACGATCTTAAATGATATGTCCTAATATGAATAAAGGCACAGTGCGATGGTTACTCTCAAACACAACCATCCCTAAGTGCAAATGGTTGCTACTTCCTGGAGAAACATTACCCCTAGAAAAAGTTAACCAAAGCTTTAAAATTGTTCAGAGCATTTAATTCAGCAATTCCCCATCCTAAAGAAACAATTAGGTATGTTCATAGAAATATCAGTCAATCATGACAATAATGGATACAAAGATATGACAGAATAATGGCTTGCAAGACAAAGTATGTAAAAATAAAGTGCACCAAATGCATTTTTAACAAGAGGTTACAAGTAACTTTTGTTCTTATTCCAAAATTGAAACACTATTTAGTGTATTTCAATTTGCTTTTCTACAACTGGTATGTAATATTTTTGTAACTAAGTTCAAGTATGATTTAATTTTGTGTATAATACTACTTTAAAAGTGATGTTCACTAAAAATAGTCTGTATGAAAATACAAACATTATACCATCAAGTGGATATCAATGTTTAAACTTATAAATGGCAAATGATTCCCATTTTGTTTCATGAGTTATAAGAATATGCATACATATCAATTCATTGAGTAAAATATAACAAAATATGAACAGCAGTTGCCCATTGGTTTAGAACATATCACCAATGTCACTCCGTCACATCTGTTTATATTTTTATGTATGTATAGTGAACATGTTTGACAGAATCAGCCTTATTCAATTGACTGAGATATAAGAATGGAGCCTAGGAGCGCCTGGGTGACTCAGTGGGTTAAGCCTCTGTCTTGGGCTCAGGTCATGATCCCAGGGTTCTGGGATCAAGTCCCACACTGAGCTCTCTGTTCACTGGGGACCCTGCTTCCCTTCCCCTCTCTCTGCCTGCCTCTCTGCCTACTTGTGATCTCTGTCTGTCAAATAAATAATAAATAAAATCTTAAAAAAAAAAAAAAAAGAATGGAACCTAACTGCAGGTCCTTTAGGTGATGTTCTAGAAAATCATATGAATACATTATAGTGAATATAGGAATTGATTTCATATAAATGTTTAGTAGAGCACACAATATTAGGGGTGCCTGGGTGGCTCAGTTGGTTAACCTTAAGCATGTGTCTTCAGCTCTGGTCATGACCACAGGGTCCTGGGATCAAGTTCCCTGCTCAGTGGAGAGCCTGCGTCTTTCTCTTCTCCTTGGTCCTGCTCTCTCTCACTATCTCTGTCTCTCTCTCTCTCTCTCCAATAAGTAAATAAAATCTTTTAAAAAAACACACAATATTAGATACAAAACATTTAAGGCAACTTAAACAAATTTAATATATATTTTAATATGCAGCTATCTACTTGACTAATAATGCATAGATAGGTTAATGTGGATGAATTATGCATCTCTTCATATAATCTTTTTACTATAATTTGCACAATAGAAATTTGAGAACTACTGTAACAGCCTTATCTACAAAATAATGAGTCACAGACACTTTTATGAACCAAAGTAAACATTGGATGTTTTCCTCCAGAAAGATACAGAAGCTACTCTCATTTGTGTACTGTTTCAGGGAATTCTTAGGCCTACAGAGCCAATTGATAGACTCTATTAACTCTGAATAAATTAGATCTAAGTCAGAACTAGTACCTGAAAAATATACCTAGATTGCTATTACACTAAATTTATAAGCAGGTGTTGACAGTTTATTTTTAAAATCAAAGAGCATAAATAATATTCACAATAAGACAAAAACTCTCTCAGGATGTCTGCAATATTGGTTGGGAAAAATTTATTGAGTGCTTAAACCTAGGAGGGATCCATATATTTAAATTTCCCTAACATGATTTCAGTGATTACTCAGACACCAGAACCATCATTCTATATCACTCATTGGAGAATAGATTATTTCATAATATTTTAAAGTATAAAATTGATCACCCTATTTTGAAACTCACTGTAACTCTGTAGACCACATAATTCAGAAAAATGGATTTCCGGTGTTCTTATTGACTGAATTAATTCTAATACTTACTCCCAAGTAAGTAATGAAACTAAAGTATTTTATGAAATTATTGGACACCACTAATTTATAATCTGACATTTTTTTGCTAAATAAATTATTGTTTAACTTCAATGAAACAGTTTTTATTAAAACAAGTTGTCTTGGAGCTATTAATTTTGAGAGGAATTTGCTATTAGCATTATGAGTTTATGAAGAGACTCTATCATGACCATAGAGTGGTGGGTTTGCCCTGTGAAGGGATTTACTATGTTATTACAAACATTTAGTAATTACAATGAACAGATGCCTACACTACAGTTTTATAAAAGAGATTTCCCTTAATGATTTGCTGCATAGCATGCATCACATCCCTGTTCCTTAGACTATAAATCAGTGGGTTCAACATTGGGCTCAAAAAAGTATAAAAGACTGCAAATATTTTGGACTCCTCTACTGACTTCTCAGATGGACTCCTTAAGTACATGCAGAAGAGGGTTCCATAAAATAGGGTGACTGTTGTCAAGTGGGAGCCACAAGTAGAAAAGGCCTTGCGCCTGCCTTCAGCAGAACGGATCCTCAAGATGGCTGCAATAATGAAAAGGTAGGATAGCACAATGATGAAGAGAGAGCTTGACAGAGTCAAACCGGCAACTACCAGCATCGCCATCTTCTTGACATAGGTGTCAGAGCAGGCCAGCAGTAGAAGAGGAGGATCTGCACAGTAGAAATGATTGATTTCAAGGGAGCCACAGAAGGACAAGTGAAAAGTCAGCAGGGTCTGGGAGAGTCCGTTAAGGTAACCACAAGTATAAGAGACTGTGACTAGACAGAGGCAGATGTTCTTAGACATTCTGGTACTGTAATGCAAAGGGCTACAGATGGCCACATAGCGATCCAATGCCATTGAAGCAAGGATGTAAAACTCAGTGATCACCAGGGCAATGAAGAGAAGACACTGGGTGAAGCATCCGGCATAGGAGATGGTTTTCTGGTCTGAGAGGAAATCGTGCAGCATATTGGGAGTGATATTGGAGGAATAGCAAATGTCTACAAAGGAGAGGTGGCTCAGGAAGAAATACATGGGCGTCTGGAGGTGGCAGTTGGTCCTGATCAGCACAATCATACACAGATTCCCTGCCAGCGTGACTAGGTAGATCACCAGAAACACCGCAAACAGGATCTTCTCTAATACTGGGTCATCTGTGAGTCCCAAGAGAATGAATTCCGTCACTGTGGTGTGGTTTTGAGAAGACATTTTCTTATTCCTTGAAAACTGAGAGTGGCAGAGAAATGAGGAATCCTGTCTGATTAAGATTCTGCACTTATTACATGCATTTTATCTTTTACTTATTGATATACTCAGCCACTGGGACATTTCCCTATTCAAAAAACGTATCAGTGGGTGGCTCAGTGGGTTAAGCCTCTGCCTTCGGCTCAGGTCATCTCAGGGTCTTCGGATCGAGCCCCGCATCAGGCTCTCTGCTAAGCAGAGGGCCTGCTTCCCCCTCCCCATCTGCCTGCCTTTCTGCCTACTTGTGATTTCTCTCTCCCTGTCAGATAAATAGATAATATCTTAAAAAAAAAAAAACAGAATATCTACATATTTTTATTCTGTCTTTGCATTATCTCTTTCTTTTGTATCTCAAATGCACAAATACACAAACATACTCACACTTTTGTGTGTGTATATATATATATTCATATATATATGTATACCTTATATTGTGTAATAATGTAATAATATTGCATATTTTATGTGTATACTTATTCACACATTTATACCTGTCTTCTTGAGGAACTCCATATTTAATTTTTTTTCACCCTTAAGAAATAAAAAACAAAGGAACAAAATTCAGATATGAAAGTCACTAGTAATTGGCATCATTCAAGTGGGCAAAAAAGGAATTCGGGTATCTAGGATCCCACCAACTATGATACACTGTTGTTTCAGAAATTTTGTAACAGAAAAATCTTCAGTACAGCATTTTACTTTAAAAAATTCTAACTGTCGGGGCTCCTGGGTGGCTCAGTGGGTTAAGCCTCTGCCTTCAACTCAGGTCATGATCCCAGGGTCCTGGGATCGAGCCCCGCATTGGGCTCTCTGCTCGGTGGGGAGCCTGCTTCCCCGTCTCTCTCTGCCTGTGTCTCCACCTACTTGTGACCTCTCTCTGCCAAATAAATAAAATCCTTTAAAAAAAAAAAAATTTCTAACTGTCTGGCTTAATTTCATTCAGAAACATTTATTCGGTGAAATTTAACTTCTGATATTTAACTAAGAGGTTACAGAATGAAGAATTCTTTCTGTTTTGTCGATTCACACATTCATTTATTCATTTACACTGTAAAAACTGATTTTTCTTCTGTTCTAGTTTCTGTGGTTACAGCAACTACCAACCTCATGGAGCATACAGAGTAGGAGAAGGAACAGATTTAAACACATAGACAAAAAAATATATCTTTATGTTAGTTAGAAACAAGTGCTATGAAGAAAAAATGAAGAGGAGGTACATTTAGATGCAATTTTTCCCACACTGTTGGGATATTAAGGTCCACACAAAAGAACATAACATATTTTGGTGAACAAATGTAGAAAGTGACCTACCTGTAAGTAGCCGATTTACCATGTTTTGTAAAGACAAAGTGGGAAGATTTATAATGTATTTCTTAAGTATATTCCATAGAGTATTTAAAAAATAATTCTAAGAAAACAATTAAAAGAGTCTTTGCTCCTCACGGGCATAACCTTAATTTGATGCTCTGGGAACTGGATTCTCCTGTGAGCCCAGTATCCCTACCTAACCTACACATACATGACTTAGTTCTGTCTGTGAAAGCTTTAGCATGATTTAAAAATTTAGCCATCTGTTTTAACACTATGGAAGGAGTAAAATAAAGGTAGATAAGTTTTGTTTTTTTGATATAGTAAAGTGGGAATTCCAATTAGAAAGCCTGTTTTTCCCTGTAAACACTGAGGGGGCATCATGTCATGATGGTCCAGAAGAGGAAAGTAAGTCCATGAGAGATCTGAGGAGGACAAAGACAAAACAAACCACAGACTAGGAAAAATTATTCACATCAAGTAATTCTGACAAAGGATCTACATTCAGAATATGTGCACATCCTCCACAACTCAGGGATGAAAATATAAACAGTTCAATTAACAAAGAAATCAGAATTGAACAGACACTTCATAAAAGATATCTGAGCAGTCAATAAAGACAGGAAAAGAATGTCAACATCTATAATTGTCAAGAAAATGCAAATTACGACTACAGCTGGATACCACTTCACACAACCTCAGTGCTAGGAATTAAAAGATCAGCAGTGACTTCCAAGGAAGATGGTACATAAGAGGGTCCTAGGCTCTCCTCAGCCCATGGATACACCTAGATCACAGCCTCATCAGTGTAAATAACCCAGAAAATGATCCAAAGACTGCCAGAATAGACTCTCCACAGGTTAATGTGGAGAAGAGGCCACACTGGAGAAGGTAGGAGAGGTGGAAAATGCAGTCCAGAGCCAACAGACCTGTTGGACTGGCCACAAGATAGAGGGACATGGCAGATGTGGGTAGGGGAGAGGAGTAGACCCCCACACCAGGCACCTCAGATATGGAGGTTCCACATGGGGAAGACGAATCCCTATAACATTGGGCTTTGAAAATCTAAGGGGCCCCTCTTCACAAGTTCTTACAGTCCATGGCCCTTAACATCTAGAACTTTAAAACAGTGGGCTCAATTCTGGGAGAGTTGAAGGCAAGAAGAAAATGACTCCCCACCTTTAAAAAGACAACAAAACAAACAGCCCTGCTGAGATATAGTGTAGAAGCAACAATCTGAAATATGCCTGGGGTCTAAGGTAATATTTATTTATTAATCTCAGAGCATGTACTGGAGGAGCAGGGATATTTGGGAGATGTGTCCCAAAACCAAAGAGCTGGCAGGTGCCATTTCCCAATCCCCCAACACATCCAGCCTATACATGGACACCTGTAGGAACCAGTGCAGCAGGAACACTATCCACCTCACTTGCTAACAGCATTCCCATCCCCCTACGAGGCAGGGAGCAAGCAGCCTGATGCGCTGGCACCACACCACAGTGACTCCTGCCCCTAAGAGAGGGCAAGATATCCATACACACCAGTCTGACTGCAGCCCCAGCAGTGGGCTGGGAACAGACACTGGGTCTAACCACAGGCCCTGCTCACCAACGAAGGCCTCTCAGGGGACAACATGGAAAGTGCTCAGTAGTTTGGGGCTACCCAAGTACATAAAGCAACTAGTAACAAACGTAAAGGAAGGAATCAATAGTAATACAATAATAGTAGAAGACTTTACACCCCACTTACATCAATGGGTAGATCATTCACACAGAAAATCAACAAGGACACAGTGGCTTTGAATGACACACTGGAACAGATGGGTTTAACAGCTATATTCAGAGGATTCCATCCAAAAACAACAGAATACATATTCTTTTCAAGGGCTCATGGAACATTCTCCAGAACAGATCATATGTCAGGCCACAGAAGAGGCTTCAACAAGTTCAAAATGACTGAAGTCCTATCATGCATCTTTTCTGACCACAACTTTATGAAACTAGGAATCAACCACAAGAAAAAAATCTGGTAAGAACACGATGAAACTAGTTAACGTGCTACTAAACCGTAAACGGCTCGACAAAACAAACAAAAAAACAAAAAAAAACAAACAAAACCCCAAACCAGTAGTAGGAAGGAAAGAGTAAAGATCAAAGCAGAAATAAATGATATAGAAACTGAAAAAAAAAAAAATAGAACAGATTGATGAAACCACGAGAGGGTTCTTTGGAAAGATCAACAAAATGGACAAACCTTTAGCCAGACTCATCCAAAAAGAGAGAGAGAGAGAAAGAGAGAACTCAAATAAAATCAGAAGTGAAAGAGGAGAAATAACGACACCATAGAAATACAAAGGATTATAAGAGAATATTATGAAAAATTATATGCCAGCAAATTGGACAACCCAGAAGAAATGGATGAATTCCTAGAAACATGTAACCTCTCCAAACTGAATCAGGAAGAGATAGAAAATTTGAAAAAAAACAATTACCAGCCATGAAATTGAATGAATAACCATAAACTTTCAACAAACTAAAGTCTGGGACCAGACGCTTTTACAGGTGAATTCTACCAAACACTTAAAAAAGAGTTAATATCTAGTCTCCGCAAACTATTTAAAAATAAATAAATAAATAAAAGAGGAAGGAAAGTTTCCAGATTCATTCTATGAGGTCAGCATTACCCTGGTACCAAAACCTGATAAACACACTACAAAAAAAGAGAACTGCAGGCCAATATCTCTGATAAACATAAATGCAAAAATCCTCAACAAAATATTAGCAAACTGAATCCAACAATACATTAAAAAAAATCATTCACCACAATCAAGTGGGATTTATTTCTGGGTGCAAGTGTAGGTCAATTCTTGCAAATCAATCAATGTAATCAGCAAGAGAAAGGATAAAAACCATATAATCATTTGAATAGATGCAGAAAAATTATTTGACAAAAGTACAACATCCATTCACAATAAAAATCTGAACAAAGAAGGTCTAGAGAGAACACACCCTCAACATAATAAAGGCCATATATGAACACCCCAGCCTAACATTCTATGCTGAAAAACTGAGAAATTTTCCCCTGAGATCAGGAAAAAGACAAGGATGTCCATTCTCACCCCTTTTATTCAACATAGTACTGGAAATCCTAGCCACAACGATCAGACAAGAATAAGAAATAAAAGGCATCCAAATTGGTAAGGAAGAACTTTCACTATTTGCAGATAACATGACACTATATATAGAAAACAATAAAGACCACCAAAAAGCCAGTAGAACTGATAGGAAAATTCAGTAAGGCCACAGGATAGAAAAATCAATACACAGATATCCATTGTATTTCTATATACTAATAATGAAGTAGCTGAGATAGACTAAGTGAGTTCTAATGGAAACAATACTCATTTCCTGATTTAGAATTTTTGTTGCTTACATAAGAGGTTTTTATCATTCCTTCCCTATGATATTGACCATAATTTGTTCTATAATTCCACATTTTTACCTTTCAGGTCTTGTCTATCTACAATCTATTTTAAAATAATAGCTAATCTAATAATCATGGAAATTTGGTTTTAATATTTTACAACTAAATTGTAGCATAGGATTATTCCAGATTGCTTGATGCTTTGTGAAATTGGTCTTTACTAGGTGCATAATGTAGCTAGATATTGGTACGACACATAATATATCTTTTCCCTTTTTTTCTTTTTTTATTTCAATTCAATTAGCCAACATATAGTACCTCTGTAGTTTTTGATATAGTGTTCAAGGATTCAATATTTGCGTATAACACGAGTGGTCACATCACATGCTCTCCTTATTGTCCATTACCGAGTTACCCCATCCCCCCCACCCACCTCCCTTTCCACAAAACATCTCTTCCTTTCTAATATTTTTTCGGTTTTTATTTTTTCTCTTGAAGAAAATTTTTTAAGTTACAGCTTCTGACCAGTTATTAATATAGAATTTCACAATTTTATTCCTACTTTTTTAAATTTCTTGCCTATTGGGTGCACTAATGTGTACAGTAGCCATCAATGAATGAATAACAATTTTTCCTTCATCCCCAATGGCACTAGGAGTGTTCGTTTAATTGTGTATGTGTGAATAAAGTAGACATAAAGGCATCATAAAAAACATTGATCAGATATGATTTTTTGGAACTGAAATTTGTTTCATTTCATCTCAATGTCACAGTATGATGATGATGTTCCCCCACAAGAAGAAGAAAAAAAAATCCTTTATTTAAAGGAACTGTCTTTTAAGAAGTAAACTTCAGAAGGAAATAAAACTTCTGTTTCCATATTACAACATTGTCGATACTGATACTGACTTGCTGCAACCCCCCTCCTAACAAACAAATAAGCATTGTTCTATTTATCACTGCAGAATCTCAATATATTCAGAAGCACACTTTTAAGGGGAAAAATAATAAGACTTGAATTAGAAGGAACTAGATGACCATCCAGTTCAATGACATAACAGTTTGACCTCTGCCTTTTCCTACTTTTACTTCTACATTCTAACTATTAATAAACCCAATCCTTTAATTTTACATCTTGGGATCTGAATCATACTGGAAATATGCAGGTTTTCTGTTTGCTTGTTTTCTTGCTTATAAAAGAGATAACTGTTCATCATGGAAAACTGATACATAGATACAAAGAACAAGATTTACTTTTCCTCAATCCCACCACAATACAATTATCATAATGTATGTATCGATGCATCCTTCTTTTTTCATAAAAGGCTATACAAAATCATTTGCCCTGTCCTTAACTGGTCACTTCTTCATTTTAATATTGGCAGAACATTCTAATTTAAAAAATCAGTTCCATGATATTCACACTCTCCTTTTTGACCTCAGCCAACACTCCCTTGCAGAGGCTCTGTCTATAGTTAGCTCCTGCTCTGTTTCCTAGGAGCATCTGCTTGTGTCTATTACAAAAGGCAGGCAGCAGCCATAACAGATTCAGGCAAAGCGGACACATTGGAATTCAGCACAAGTTTCAGTTAACACAGTACTGTGCAAACTGAGGGCAGCCTGTACATCATAGATCATTCATTTCTTTTTTTCTCAATTTTTTTAAAAGATTTTATTTATTTATTTGACAGACAGAGATCACAAGTAGGCAGAGAGGCAGGCAGAGAGAGAGGAGGAAATAGGCTCCCCGCTGAGCAGAGAGCCCGATGCAGGGCTCGATCCCAGGACCCTGGGATCATGACCTGAGCCGAAAGCAGAGGCTTTAACCCACTGAGCCACCCAGGTGCCCCTTTTTTCTCAATTATAAAACAAAGATCACAATGAAAAATCTTCACCCACATGTTTTATTATGCTTTGGCACATTCTTAAAATTAGAAGAGCTGATTAAAATTACACAAACATTTTTTTAAGACTCCTGAAAACATCCTGTTAAATTTATTTCCAGAAAAGCTATATATTATTGTTTTCTTGACATCCATGATATAGAATGTACCAGTCTTTTGGAACTCAAATATAAATACACAAAAGTCTCTTGTTTCAAAGGTGGTTTTTTTGTTTGTTTGTTTGTTTGTTTGAAATTATCACTAATTATTTAGTGGTGATTGGTTTTTGCCTTAGGTTTATTTATGGACATTTAGGACCAAGATCCCTTGAACTACACATTATATAAGATTAATCTGATAATTACTGGAAGGATAAACCAGTGGTATAATAGTAAGCTGGAGGGAGCCCTGTTAGGTAGCATTTGCCATTTTCATTGTTATAAACACTTCCACACTGGCCAATTTCAAGACAATCCCTTTAACAACTGGCTTGCAAACCTGAATATTTAAGAGTTGGCTCTGTGGAGTCAGCTGAAATTCATCCTTAAAGAAAACCCTATCTAAACTAAACTGGTAAATTCTCTAAATCTCCACGTTATTTGAATGCTGGAAAGGGAGTTCCTATGAAAAAGATAAACCCCAGTTCCAGTATCTTAACATATTGTTGCATTTCAAGTATGAATTTGTCAAGTTGGAACACTTATTTCATATTTTTAATTATTAATATTTTTATTCATTAATTTTAGTATATTTGTACTTTTTTTTAGATTTCATTCCTTTTTTTAAGATTTTATTTTATTTTAAAAAAAGATTTTATTTTATTTATTTGATAGAGAGAGAGATCACAAGTAGGCAGAGAGGCAGGAAAGCAGGCTCCCTGCTGGGCAGAGAGCCCAAAGCGGGGCTCAATCCCAGGACCCTGGGACCATGACCTGAGCTGAAGGAAGAAGCTTAAGCCACTGAGCCACCCAGGCGCCCTGATGTATTTGTACTTTTATCAATCTTCTTATTGATAAAATACTTTTATCAATTTTCTACACATAGCCTTCAATATTTATGGTGTTTTAATGCTTTGAATCATATCTTTATAAGTTTACCACTTTATCTTATCTGAGACAAATACTTCCCAAAATATAATATGCTTCTTAATTTTAAATAGTTTTATGGTCATATTCCAGCAACTCTTCCATTGTGAATTTTTCCACTCGAATTGACCTCAGAAATATTTCTTTCTGATTATTTAAAAGCTTAGTATTTACTTTAATTCAAATCAACATAGTTTTGGTATTTTTTTTTTCAGTGTTTGAAATGATGCACAATTGAGGAGTATGTGTGGGCACATCAGTCTTTTGGGGGACATTTGCTAGCAAAAACAACTTAGTTGGAAATAAGATTCTATATTTAGATAGCATTGCTGAATAATAATGTTACATTATGGACACTGGTGTGACACAAAAATAAATGTTTGTGTAACATGTTAATAAATATACCACATTAATATGAGTTCAACGTTTTGCTCTTGATTTACAAGGCACAACATACCTTTGCTTTCCTGAAAAAAAAAAAAAAAAAAAACCTTAATTCACCCATCTGGAAATATGGCCATGATTCCATACATCTCCCTGTCAGATGTGGGGACCAAACTATAACAATACTAAGACTAAAATATTTCTCCATATTTTTAAAATAATTTACAAGGAGTACATATTATAAATACAGCCATATTTGATTTGTGTGTGCATCTGCTATCCAAATTGAGCTATAACTTACATAATTTCTTGGTTAAAAATATTAGATGGTGGGGCACCTGGGTGGCTCAGTGGGTTAAGCCTCTGCCTTCAGCTCAGGTCATGATCCCAGAGTCCTGGAATTGAGCCCCACACTGGCTCTCTGCTCAGCAGGGATCCTGCTTCCCTCTCTCTCTCTGCCTGCCTCTCTGCCTAGTTGTGATCTGTCTGCCAAATAAATAAACTCTTAAAAAAAAAAAAAGAAAAAATATTAGATGGTTAGAAGCATTCAATTTGTATTATCTACTATACATTGGAATATCTCTACCAAAAATTAACACTTTTTAAAATCTATATTAATTATGTGAATTTGGTTTAAAATATATGTGTAAATTGGTCAAAGGAATAGAACCAGCCAGAAATAGATTCACTTAGTGTACAATAAAGGTGATGTCACAGACCAATAGAAAAACAAAGGGTTACTTAATAATTAGTAGGGAAAAATAGTTTAAAAATGTGCAGAAAAGAGTTACATACAATATTACAACATATAACAGAATCGTATCTAAAATAATTCAAGATACTCCTATAATAAATGGTAATGAAAAACATAACATAGATACCTCCTTATTTAAATACGAGATGGAGAAAAGCTACAAAACCAAAATATGAATAAGTTTTTTCCAAATAAGAATGTAAATATTCTTCGTGAGACCAATCGTCAGAAATGAAAGACAATCAGCAAATTGATATGTTCTCCTTACTTGTTAAATATATATTTCAAATTATTTCTCTGTCACAATAAACAGACTCTTTTCCTAAGAATTTCCTTTGAGATACAAAGAACCAAATACCCTTAGAGGATATTTTCTAATCTTAATAACAATATAGTGAAATGCTTACTCTCAAACATGATTAGTCATACATGTAAATGGCTGATGCTTTCTGGAGAAAAAAGATTATCCATAAAAAAATTTAGCAAGAGCTTTCAAAATGTTCAAAACATTTAATTCAACAATTACACTTCTAAGACTGATCCTAAAGAAACAATCAGAAAAATATGTACATAAAGATACAGGTCAATCTTAAAAATAATAGGATGCATAGATAAGGTAATATAATGGTTTGCAAGATAAACCAAATGAAAGAAAATACACCAAAATGTTGAAAGCAGTTGTCTTTGGATAGGAGATCATAGGTAAATTTTGCTTTTATTCCATAGACATTTCAGCTTATTTATGTATTTATTTACTTATTTATTTTAGACAAAGAGAGGGAGAAAGAGCATGAGCAGGAGGCACAGAAAGAGAGGGAGAGAAAGAATCTCAAGCAGACTCCCCACTGAACCTGGAGCCTAACACGGGGCTCAGTCTCACAACCCCGAGATCATGGCCTGAGCCTAAAATAAGAGTTGGACACTTAACCGACTGTGCCACTCAGGCGCCCCAGACATTTCAGAATTTTTCAACTTGTTTTTCTATAATCAACATGTTATTTTTGTGATTAAGTTCAAGGATAATTTAATTATAAAGTATTAAGTCACATTAAAAATTGTGTTCACTAAAAGTATTTAGTCTGTATTGAATGTAAACATTACATTATCAGGTGAAAATCAATATTCATATTTGTATTTGGCATATGATTACAGTTTGTTTTATGAATGATCATAATATACATGCATATAAAATCACTGAGAAGAAATATAGAAAAACATAAATTGTCCATTGGTTAAGACATTACTGATACAAGTTATTCCTTCACATCTGTCTGTATTTTCTAGTTGTTCCTAATGAATATGTGTGCTTTTATAATCTGGAAAACATATTCATAAAACACAGTCTAAATATATCTATTATATATCAAAATTGTCTGCTTTACATGAAACAGTAAGACAGTTCTACTTTGCACACAAACTATCATGTTTACCTGAAATGTCAGAGGAATTACACAGTCGCTATTACACCCTCAGCACAATAACCAAGATTTCATGTGGAGCAGTAACCTCCTCCCTTCATTATCCCCACCATTCCCCCCAGCACTGCAGCATGCTGAATTTAGCCTCAGTAAATTGGAGAGAGAGAATTTGGAAAAAAGAGATTTGCCTTCTTGATACTTAGTAGCTGAATGACTGTAGACAGTCATTTGATCCCTCTATGCCTAAGACTCCAAACGTTACAAATAGAGATACTAATTTTGAGGGTCAAAATAAATAGTGATAGGGCACGTGGGGGCTCAGTCGTTAAGTGTCTGACTCTTGATTTTGGCTCAGGTCATGATCTCAGGGTTGTAGGATTTAGCCCCACATGGGGCTCCATGGTGAGTACGGAGCCTTAAGAGTCTCCCTCTTTCCCTCTCCCTCTGCTTCTCCCTCCTGTTCATGCTCTCTCTCTCTAGAAATAAATAAATAAATAAATAAATAAATAAATAAATAAATAACAGTTATATAAAAGCGAGCATTCACTATAGGGTGACACGTTTATTTTTGTGCACATCGATTTTTGTTGTATCATATCTCTAAAGAATTTCTGAGGTGGCCTTCACCCAAGGAGTTATACAATGGAAAAAACTAGATCACAAATAGAAGTAAATAAATAGAATATAAAGAAAGACTACAAAGAGGTCAACCATTTGGTTTAAAAGACTTGCCAAGATTAAGTTTAAAGATTGGTTCTTGGACGAGGTGCCTGAGTGGCTCAGTGGGTTAAGCCTCTGCCTTCAGCTCAGGTCATGATCCCAGGGTCCTGGGATCGAGCCCCACACCGAGCTCTCTGCTCGGCAGAGAGCCTGCTTCCCCCCTCTCTCTGCCTGCTTCTCTGCTTACTTGTGATCTCTCTCTGTCAAATAAAGAAAATCTTTAAAAGAAAAAAAAAAAGATTGGTTCTGGGAAGCCCCAGTGGTCTTAGAACTAAAAAATAAAAGGAAGCATATGATTATTTAGACAAAATATAAAGCACTTGTATAATGATCCTCAAGTACATTTTTCAGTTAGGATTTTAAATCTGGATATTACCACATTTTGATTGCTAAAATAGGAATACAACTCCTTGCTTAGCAAAAAAAAAAAAAAGAAAGAAAGAAATTTTATTATAAGTTAAGGGAATGAACTAAATGATGATAATCCTCAAAAAGAAATTAGAACATAAACTGTATAACAGGTAGCACCTCTCTGTTATTTATTTCTAATCACTGTATTATCATAGGCAATTAGTCATTTCAAAAGAACAGAGATTCAAATTTCAATTTTATAAAAGATATTTCCCTTAATCACTTGCTGCATAGCATGGATCACATCCTTATTCCTTAGACTATAAATCAGTGGGTTCAACATTGGGCTCAAAAAAGCATAAAAGACTGCAAATATTTTGGACTCCTCTACTGACTTCTCAGATGGACTCCTTAAGTACATGCAGAAGAGGGTTCCATAAAATAGGGTGACTGTTGTCAAGTGGGAGCCACAAGTAGAAAAGGCCTTGCGCCTGCCTTCAGCAGAACGGATCCTCAAGATGGCTGCAATAATGAAAAGGTAGGATAGCACAATGATGAAGAGAGAGCTTGACAGAGTCAAACCGGCAACTACCAGCATCGCCATCTTCTTGACATAGGTGTCAGAGCAGGCCAGCAGTAGAAGAGGAGGATCTGCACAGTAGAAATGATTGATTTCAAGGGAGCCACAGAAGGACAAGTGAAAAGTCAGCAGGGTCTGGGAGAGTCCGTTAAGGTAACCACAAGTATAAGAGACTGTGACTAGACAGAGGCAGATGTTCTTAGACATTCTGGTACTGTAATGCAAAGGGCTACAGATGGCCACATAGCGATCCAATGCCATTGAAGCAAGGATGTAAAACTCAGTGATCACCAGGGCAATGAAGAGAAGACACTGGGTGAAGCATCCGGCATAGGAGATGGTTTTCTGGTCTGAGAGGAAATCGTGCAGCATATTGGGAGTGATATTGGAGGAATAGCAAATGTCTACAAAGGAGAGGTGGCTCAGGAAGAAATACATGGGCGTCTGGAGGTGGGAGTTGACGCTGATCAGCACAATCATACACAGATTCCCTGCCAGCGTGACTAAGTAGATCACCAGAAACACCGCAAACAGGATCTTCTCTAATACTGGGTCATCTGTGAGTCCCAAGAGAATGAATTCCGTCACGATAGTGTGGTTATGAGAAGACATTTTCTTATTCCTTGAAAACTGAGAGTGGCAGAGAAATGAGGATTCTGCATTTATTCCATCCATTTTATCATTTACTCATTGAAGAATTACTAGGAAATTTCTCTTCTCTTTTATGAAATTCTTCAGAATGTCTATATAAGTATTTTTGTCCTGTGTCTCTCTGTTACCTCCTTCTCTTTATCTCTCTATCTCTTGTTCTTGCTCTTGCTCTCACCTGTGTGTGCGTGTGTGTGTATAAAATCACATCTATACTTGCCTTCTTAGAGAACTCCATATGTGGTATTTTTTTTTTCAAATTTTATAAAAAGAAAAGTATAGGAATTAAAAGCAGGTATGAAAAGCAGGGGGTTATTTGTATCATTCAAATGGAAAGATAAAGGTAGTTAGATTTCCAGGGTCTCTGTAGATCGGATACCCTGTATTTCAGATACAAAGTAGAAGAAATAGGGGCACCTGGGTGGCTCAGTTGGTCAAGTGTCTGCCTTCAGCTCAGGTCATGATCTCAGGGTGCAGGTATGGAACCCCTCTTTGTGCTCCCTGCTGAATGCAGAGTCTGCTCCTCCCTCTCCCTCCCCGTGCTCCCCACCCCAGCTCATGCTTTCCCTCACACTACCTCTCTATCTCAAATAAATAAATAAAATCTAAAAAAACAACAAATAAACAAAATGAAAGAAATAATTATTACAGAATTTTCACCTGAAACCCATAGTAGTCTTTCTTAATTTTATTCAGAAGGCAATGAATCAGTAAATTTATCTCTTGACATATGACTAAGAAGGTACTGAATGAAGAATTATTCTCTGTGTTTTGTAAATCTACTCACTCATTTACGTGTACATATATGTGTACACTGAAAATATTTTTTTCTGTTGTAAGTCTGGGTTTATAGCCTTGAACAAATTCCCCATCCTCATGAATCATATGTTGTAGGAGAAGTAACAAATATCCACACATAGACAAAGCTATAGAATGTGATGCCAGAAGCAAACACTATGAAGAAAAATGAAGGTAGGATGCTTTCAGGTAAACATTCAGAGAAGACTCTTCCAAGAAAGTATCACTTAAACAGTAAATACAGTATCTAAGTATCTGGAGAAGAATGCGGAGATTTTTTTCCCCATTTTTTGAGCAACTAACACTTACATGAACATATTTGTTTTGAAAAGCACAGATGATGTTTAAATGTAGTCCTAGGTTTCAGCTGGAGCCGCTCTCTTGATGCTTTATGAAAATAAGTTATGACAGGAAAACAACGTGGCTCAAAAGCTGTGCCTAAAGCTATTTTTATTTAGTTTTCACATATACATCAGAAGGGCTTGCACATAATATTGACCTTTTAGAGATGCTATAAATCATTAACATATGAATAGAAAAATCAAGTACAGTTGAGAAAATTAATTTTGTCCACATTGGTAGGATATTCATCTTCATACAAAAGAACAAGTCTATTCTTAGTGAAAAAATATAGAAAATGACCTACCTGTAAAAGTTGACTTACCCTCATTTTGTAAAAACATGGTGAAAACATTTATAATGTATTTCTCAGGAACATTCTCTAGAGTATTTTAGAAAAAATTCTGAATGACTAATCAAAACAGTCTTTATTCATCAAGGGTACAACCTTGATTTGGTGCCTTGAGATCCTAGATTCTCCTTGGAGGCCAATATCTCCATCTATTATCTAGGTACATGCTTGGTACTGAATGCATGAGATCATAAGCACAGATAGTGTAATTAGCCATCACCTCTAATTACCATGGAAGAAGGAAAATGTGAATATATAAGTTTTTTATATTTTGCATAGTAAAGGCGAGAGAATTCTCATCAGAAAGCCTTCAGTGTTTCTCTGTATATACTGAAGTTAGGTTATCTAATGAAGAAAGGTGGTGTGAGAGATTTGAGGAGCAGAAAGAATGTACTAAGCAGAAGAACAATGTAGCCAATGAAAGGAAGCAGCATAGATCAGGGGTGAGGACCCTTTAAAGAGCTGACACCATTTTTTTATACTGGAACCAATCTGCCCCACTGTGATAATTTCATCAACATGCTAAAAATCGAAGATGAGAATGAAAGCCAGGATCATTCATAAAATGGCTCATTCATAAAACTGGTGATTTAAGAGGAGGGTTGAAAGTAGGATAAAGAATGTTTGAACATTGGCACTGCACTTGGTAGAGAATAAAAGAATCTAGAGATATTTTCTCTGGTCTGTATCTTCTAGGGCATGGATAGTTCCAGGTTAATACAATCCAAGGAATCAAAGTGTAGGCTGCCCCAGACAACACTCGATCTTAGCCAAAAGGCCGAGAAGCGATTGGGCTGCCCCAGACAAGAGAGCCATCTGATTTTGTTAGATCTCTAAATGGTGGTGTAAACCTTCAAAATGGACACTGCTAGTTATTTTACCAGCAAGGAAAACAAAAGAGTTTATTTGGGAATAAAAGAGAATTACAATCCAGGACAAACTGGTAAAATTTGGGGCAAATCCAAGGAACAAAGGAGAAGAGCACATCTTAAGGAGAAAAGAGGTACGTTGGGAAGGGTGTTAGAACTAAAAGTCCATTGGAGGAAAGTGGGAGTAGAGTGTGATGGCTTTTCATTGGTGGAGCTGTTGCTAGGGTGGGCATAAAAGGAGCTGCTGAAGAGGACAGTGTCTCTTCCTCAGCCTGTAGTAGTAGAGTAGTGTCCATGTGCTAGGTCAAGCCCATGGTGAAGTCCATCCCTTCTTGTTGGGTCTGCAACTGACTAGAGAATTGGGACATGAGAGCTCTACCTGTGGAAACCCCCCAACTCCATTTTAGATGAAGCAGTTCTGTTCAGAGATCAGTTGGGCAGCACCTTTGGCAGTGGCTGCCTTTTTTAAGTGTTCAGACGTAGAGGGGTCATGTCTGAAGAGTCTGACGGTTGCTGCCAAAGTGTTCCCATTTTTAAAGGAATTTAATTGGCTTCAGGTCTACAAAGACCTCCTCTGGTTCTGCTCCTTATCAGTTCTGGGGTGTCTGCTGATGCTGGTGCCGGTGATATCTCCTAGAGCCATTACATTCAGCTGCTTGTGCCATTGTCAGTAACAGGCTCCTGCTTGACATGAGAGACTCCATTTTGCTCTCTACAACATCATGCTCCAAAACTCCAATATTAATGTGTGTGGATCACAGGAATAAATATAAACACGAAATCTACAAGTCCTCTAGGGACAAAAATAAAAGAATGTCTTCATGACTTTGAGGTAACCAAAGTTTTCTTAGAAAAGACAGAAAAATCATTCATTGTGAAATAAATACATAAATTTTATGTCATCAGTTTCAAAACATGCACTTTTCAAAAATAATGTTAAGATAATGAAAAGGTGAGCCACAGAGTAGAAAAAAAGATATTCTTATGGAGTTATTCTGATAAAGACTTGTATTCAGAATAGATGAAGATCATCCAAAGCTCACTGATCAAAATGCAACAACAAAAGGTAACAGATGCTTCATAAAGGAAGATACATGAATGGTCAAAAACCACATGAAAGTAGTTTCAGTATCCGTAAGTGTCAAAGATGGGTAAACTATAACTACGACAGGTAACGCTTCACATCCGGCCTCCACAGCAAGAATTGAACCAACTGTAAAAAAAGGAAGCAACTGGAACTCTCATAATGTTAAAGGATTACAAGGTTCTTGTCTCATGGTTTCAAAGAATGAATCTTGGGGACACAAAAGGGTGAAGGGAAATGGAAGTTTATTAAGTGAAAGTGAGAGCAGAATGGAAAGAAAAAGCTCTCTAGAGTGAGAGAGGTCCCTGAATGGGCTGCCATGGAGGGTTTCCAGGGCAGGTCCTTTATTGAAAACAAGACCAGGGAGCTTGTGGTCTTGAGATTCTTGTGCCATCTTGGTTTGAGCAAGGACTATTGGCAACACCCTTAATGACTTACTTCTTTCAGGTCTGGTCATTTTCTGTGATTACACTGTGGTGTAATCCCTAACATCCAGGGCCATGTAGTCTGGTCCATTCCCTTATCTCTTATTCACTCTGGCTTAGTTCTTTTGCCCGCCAGGGTTTCAGAGCCTGGTCAGGGGCCCTCTCCCTCTCCCTGTCTATACCTTAACCTTTTTCTTACTCAATAATATACCACTTAATGGAATGTAAAATAATTTTTAACTATTTTAGAAAACTGATTATTTCTTATAAAATTTCTTAGAAAGTTATACCTTCTTACAAAACCATGACCCAGCAATTCCACTCTCAACTATGTACCCAAGACAAAAGAGAACACATGCCCTCAAAGAAGCTCAAATGTGTTGGCAAATGCATAGATTCATATGTCCATATAGTGGAACACTGCACAGAAATAAAAATGAACATACTACTCATACATGTAAATGAATCTCAGAAATATTTTAGATGGGGGGCTGGGGGGTGCGGGATCAACTTCCAGGATGGTAGAGTAAAGTCTCCTCCATAAAAGAAAAAAGAACACTGGCAAAAGGTATCTAAGTCAACTTTTTCAGAATTCTGGGAATTAACCAAAGGCTTGCAGCAATCCCAGGAAAATGGCAGGGAATCCTGCTAAGAAGGGTGAGGCTTGTGGCATTTCTACTTGCTCTATTCCCACACACTTTCCCCAGTTATATAGGAGCCTTGAAAACTGGAATTAGGACTACCTGGCCGTACACGTTAGTCAGACTGCATTGGGCTTTACATTTAAAATTTCTACATTTTAAATTGTGCCTTCCTCAGAGTCCAGCAGATCAAATTATTTACTGTTAATTCTGGGGTACAATGTTATAAGAGCTCTTTTATACTGGAATTATATGCGATAGATTAACATGCAGAGCAAAAATTTAAGCACTGAGAGCTAAGGTTTTCCTCAAACTCATTCTTTAGTAGAGATTTTTTAAACAGTTATATCAAGCATGGAACCCAGAAAGCTATCTGGCTTATCTATTAGCTCTTCTCTTGTCTTCGTTTCTATTGTCACTGAAGCCTGGGAGGAAAAGCGGTGTGAGGTATGAAAAAGAGAGAAGGAAGAGAAGTGGTTAAATGAAGAATTCTCAGTTAGTGAATAGGGGTTGTCAAGGCAACCACTTTTGGACTTTCTCTATACAATACGGGCCCAAAGAGTTTTTACCCAGCCTGCTGGGACCATTTACTTTTTGAAATCCCATCATCACAAATAGCATATTCTTAGAGAATCAAGTACACTGAATGATCAGTACAGTAAAGGATGATGTTTATATGTTTATATACAATCTGACAAAAGCAGAAAAGGGAAAGCACATAAAACCCTCAAATCTAAAAACTATAGAAAAACCAAAGGAGCAAAAGCTGCATTTTACAAGTTTTGCCCTAAAGGTCCTGTGTCTGTAATGCTTTGTGGCCTGATTTTTTTTTTCCTGATCCTGTACCCCATAAGGAGAGCCTGGCTGCTAGTCTAATCCAAACATTCATGTGTAACTATCACAAACATACTAAGAAGCTTCTGACTTCTGGGATTTGTTGTTAAATATATTAGAGTAAGTAGTAGTCAGCAGGCTAAGTAAGCCAGAATGTAGTAGCTTTAATACTCTTAGTTGAGGGGACCCTGATCATTTCATTATGTGAAAAGTAAGCTCAAATCAATCATTTTCAATATAATAATATTACTCATCATTGCAACCGAGTGTACTTTTAACAACACTGCACATACTTGTATTTTTCTACAAGCAGACTTCTATGTGCTGTGATAGGCACGGTAGAAAATAGGCAGGAATTCACAAGTTGCATCACATGGGAGAACATCTAACCCATCTACTATTAAAATTAACACTAGTTTTAACATTTCTGTTGAGGTGTAAGCAGCATAAAGTGCCATTTCCCAAACTAGGAGTCCGTAAATGAGCAGTAAGTAGGCAAGGAATTTAATTATACTGAGTAAATATACAGTGGACTGCACTAGCTATTATAAAGCAAGATTTCTTCTGGTAGTTCATAATTCCACCCTTACTGCCAACGTACACACACATACACAAATACATACATACCCAACTTGCATGCACATGACGAATATCTGAGCCATTTCAGGCAATGCTGTTCTTTCTAAAGAGATACAGCCTTGCCTGTAATGCAATTGTCCTGAAAGTAGGTAAAACTGAGGCCACCATGTGAAAAGTCTGTGCAAGACAATGAGTGAATTCCTAGTAGGAGCGAGGAAACAACAGACAGAAAGACAGAAGGAGAGAGAGAAAAAACACAGAAACCTCATGGCACTGAGACCTCTAGGCCTGGGTGAGTTTGAATTAGCTTTGTGTTCCTCCATTGAAAAAGTCCTGAATACTCTATTGATGTACTAAAATCACATTTACTTTACATAATATGAAAGATATATGATGCTGAAATAATCATGCTTATTAAAATGTTTAAATTCAAAGAAGACAAGACAATTTGTTTCAAAAAGAATGAAACGATATCCAATACTTCATCCTACCAGCTACCAGGGAACTTCTCTAACGCTGACTTTCTAAAATCGTGGTTCTAGACGACTTTTAGTTCCAGATGCCAGAAGACATTTTGTCTTCCATCACCCTGTGTCTTCAGTTGGAATGATCTCTTTCTTAATTTTTTAAACTTTTCCTGATGGCCTGCTTATAAAGGCATGGAGATGTGTAGGTTGATATAAAGAGCTTTTGCTTCTTAAGGACCTCTTAGTCTATGTGTCTTTTTTAAAGATTTATTAATTTATTTGAGAGTGAGAGTGAACAAGAACAGGGACAAAGGGAGAGACAGAGAGAGAGAGAGAGAGAGAGAGAGAGAGAGAATCTTTAAGCAGACTCCCCAATAAGCGTGGAGCCTGATATGGGGTTAAATCTCACGGTCCTGAGATCACAACTTGAGCTAAAACCAGGAGTCAGCCACTTAACCTACTGAGCCACCCGGGTGCCCCTAGTCTCTATATATTACACTGTATTTTTACAATTTGTTTCTCTAACCAAGAGCTTGATTAGAGCTGCAATATCTACAGGATCACAAGAATGGGCAAGGTAAGTGTCTACCTTGGGAGGGATGACGAAGGGTCAGGGCAATCGTAAAGGAGGTAAAATTTGTCCTGTGTCTTGAACTATGAAGACCTCTCCAGAAAAAGAATGATGAGATAGAAAATGTGTTTTTGTTATGCAATGCCTGAAATAAAGAATAAAGGAAGATAAAAGGATAAGATTTGGATTCAGTTTCTTAACAAAAACTCTATGCTATAATGAAAGCAAAAATTATTTTTTCATCTTGTTTAAGTGCCTACTTTTCTATTATGATCACTAGTCTTTCCACGGCAAATTGATACAACAGGGTCACACTTAGTATACTTTACCCAGTTCCAAACAGTTTGAAACACTTCCTGCTAACATGTCAGTCATCACTATAAAGAAAATCTAGTCCTACTGTGGAGATACCCCCAAGGAAGAAAACACCAGTCAAACCAACTGAAAGCTTTAAATATATCCCAATGAAATTCCTGCCAGTGTTAAAACAGATATGTATGATTATTTGCTAAGGCACTAGGCAAAGTCTATCTATTGTGCTCTAGCTCTTTAAGCTTAAACTGCTTACAACATGACACTTTACCTACAGGATTTATAAGGAATACATCCTTTCTAAGTTCAGAAACCTCTGGTATACAGATCCTTGGTGTTCTTGTTCTATGATCCCTGCTTATATTTCCCTTATCACTTGTTCCCTCAGGGATCCAGATTACTTGTCCAGGTTAGAAATGCTTGACATGGTGGGGGGCATCTACGTGGTGCTGTCAATTAAGTGTCCCACTCTTGGTTTCAACTCAGGTCATGATCTTAGGGTCATGAAATTAAGCCCCATGTTGGCTCTATGTTCAGCATTGAGTCTGCTTGAGATTTTCTCTTCTTCTCCCTCTGCCCCTCCTGCTCATGCTCTCTCTCCCTCTTTCTCTCTCTCTCTCTCTCTAAAAATAAATAAATAAATCTTAAAAAAAAGAAAGAAAGAAAGAAAAATGCTTAACTTCAGCACCTCTGACAGGATTAAGTTCTGATTTTTTTTTCCTGGTTCGCTGAGGATAAGAAGCAGTCTCTAAGCCTATTTGGGTCCTCTGGACAAGTTCTGGGTCAGTCTACTCCTTATTGCCTGTCCTCTAGCAGTTTTCGTACACCACCATTCAATCATGGAGCCATCAAATGGGGGAAGATGGAGTCATCCCTCCTGTATTCAGTCTTTCTCTATCTCATCCACTTTTTATACCATGTCTTGAGCCTATGAACAGGGAGTTGAGATGCAATCTTTGATTATTTCCAAGCATATATGTTCTGTGGAATTAGTGGGATTTATACAGAGTCACCACATTCCCTGGGATGCCAACATGCTTGGTCCATCTCCACTATCAAAAACAACAATAACAAAACTGATGATGCAGTGAAATAGAGCCAGTGTGAATGGAGGTGGGTTTGGTTATTTCTATGTTTCCCCCAGAGTCCTAAAATCCCATTCTTTTCCTAATTCTAAACACAGAAGTAAAAAGAGTTTGTTTTAAAAATTTTACCTAAGGAAGTTTTGACCTCCTTGTTTCTCAGACTATAGATGAGAGGATTTAACATGGGGATAATCACTGTATAAAACACGGATACCACTTTGTCTTGGTCCATTGCATAGCTGGTGCTGGGGCGCAGATACATGAACAGAATTGTGCCAAAGAAGATAGTGACCACCATCAGGTGTGAAGCGCAGGTGGAGAAGGCTTTGTGCCTTCCTTCAGCAGAACGGATCCTCAAGATGGCAACAAGAATGTACAGATAAGAAATGAGAATAATCAGGAGGCAGCTCAGTTCATTAAAACTGGCAAAAGCAAAAATGACTACTTCATTAACATGTGTATCGGAACAAGAGAGTTTCAGGAGGGGCGGAGTGTCACAGAAAAAGTGGTTGATGACATTTGAGTGGCAGAAAGACAACTGAAAGGTGAAGCCAGTGTGAATGGCAGCATTCAGAAAGCCTGCAAGATATGTGACCAACACCAGAAGGACATTAAGATGAGGGGACATAGTAACGGTGTAAAGAAGAGGCTTGCAGACGGCCACATAGCGGTCATAGGCCATCACAGCCAACAGGAAGCCCTCAATGCCAGCAAAGGAACCAAAAAAGAAGAATTGAGTGGCACATCCGTTAAATGAAATGACTGGGTTCTCCACCCAGAAATTCACTAGCATATTAGGGGTAATGACAGAAGAATAACAGAAGTCAACAAGGGACAAGTTACTGAGGAAAAAGTACATTGGAGTGTGGAGGCGTGTGTCAATCTTGATTAATAGGATCATGCCAAGATTTCCAAACACGGTGATCATATAGATGACTAGAAACACCATAAAAAGAAGGCACTGTAGTTCTGGATGATCCCCAAATCCCACAAGAATAAATTCAGTCACTGTTGTGTGGTTGTTCATATCTTTGTCTCAGAATGGATGATTCTTTTGCTAGGATAAGAAAGAAATCAAAGGAATCAATTGGACAAAGAAAAAAATACCAGGAAAGTAAAATAGTTTATTCTCTGCTATAAGTAAGATTAGCTCTATGAATGCCCTGAGAATATGTGTATTAAAGCTCTTTATTTTCTTATGGCAGCAGAAAAAAATTCCTTAAGTAAATCAGTAACCCATTTTATTTAAAATTAATATATGTGTGTGTGTGTATATGGGTGTGAAGTCTTTGATGATTGATCCTATTTGTCCATCTCCTATCTGACCTCCCAACTTTTCTCTCCTTCTCCCTTTGTCCTACAGCCTTCACCTCCAATGATCCAATTCCTCGCACTCATCTTAACAATTAAACATACAATACAGTTGAATACCCTTGCTGTGTGCAGTTCTGCTCTGCCTATTTTCTCTCAAGCACACTCTGATCAGGCTTGCAACCTGTCATTCCACAAAATGTCTCTTGTCTAAGGCATCAGGAATCTTTACTTTGCCAAATCCCATGGTCAGTTCTCATTCCTCATCTTTTTGATCTATCAGTAACAATTGACACAGTTGATTTCTTACTCTTCCTCGAAAGATTTTCTTATCTTCCAGGAAACCAGACTCTGAGTTTTCCTCCTACCATGTGGGTCCCTCCTCCGCAGTCTCTGCTTACTCCTCCTCTTCTCTCTGACTGTTAAGGTTAGAGTAGCTCAGTTTACACTCTACCGTGGTGATTATTTGATTTTGTAAATTGAATTACCATCTATATATCTAAAAATCCTAAATTTATATCTCCCGTCCTGACCTTTTTTTTTACAAATTCCAGACTTAAAATTCAACCCCTTACTCACATCTTCATATTAGTATCAAACAACAGTTCAGCATGACCCAAAGCTGAATTCCTCATGCACGACCCTAATTTGCACCAAACACAGCATTCCTTATCTCAAGTTAATTACAACTCTATACTTTCATTTGCCCAGATGAAATTAAATAAATAGATAAATATTGAAGAATTTGATCTCTTCTCTTTCTCACACACTATATAACCAGTCTATCAGATAATTATGTTGGCTCTACCTTCAAAATATCTGTATCAACCATGTCCTACCACCTCCATTCCTACAAAAACCAAGCCAACATTATCTTTCACCTAGATTACTGCAATAGTCTTTTAATGGATCTATCTTCAAAATTAGCTAAAACCTTACCCTGTAAGATAACCAATTTTAAAATTTTGTAGAGCTCAACTTTATGCATATATATACAAATGTACTTGTATTATATATGGCATTCTTGCTACAAAAAGTTCACTAAATTTCCCTGTTTTGCACACAGACACATATGTGTATATGTATATGCATGTGTGTGTGTATATATATATATACACACACACATATATACACACATAGATATACATGTATATACATTCAAGTATGTATGTGTCTGTATATGCTGAATATTCTATAAAATTCTCATTTGTTTTTAGTGATCCTAAATCCCTGTCATATAAAGACAAAAATCCCAATTAGTTTAGTTGGGAACCTTAAATTTAGTGTTTCAGACATATCCTAATGGAGATCTGTAATTACTTTATACTTTTTTAGTCCTCTTGGAAACTTTCTATATATGAACACTTTGAGATCAATTAAGTCTTCTTACCTTTGTTCTTAATATTCACCTGTAGTGGTTATTAGTGTAGTTTTGTTTTATTGCTTTTTGGGAGAACACAAGATTTATGTCTTACAATGCAATGAAAATGGAAGTGGTAGAAGAGATCCAACTACGACAGAATTAAGACATGGTTAATTAATTCAACAAAGAGTAGCAAATGCTACTTCTGAATCTGAAGCAGTCAGCCTTATTAAGTCTGTGACGATCCTCTTGAGATTTTGTCTCTGCAAAACACTAAAAATCTAAAGCTTGAAATGTGTTAATCCAAAATTAAAACATGCATTTATTTTCCGCTGAGGTAATTGAACTATGTTCTCCCCAGTGAACCACTTATACCCTGGAGAGTAACAGGCATTTAGGGAAGTACAAAAATTATTTCATGGTCTTGAGACTCCATTGAGCATAACATTGAATTAAATGTATGAGACTGAGGAGATCCTGCTTCCAAACTTCAGAATTCCATTAATTCCATTAAAATGCGATCCCTATTCATTTCTACTAGAATATGGCTCTCAGTGCATTAACTGATTAATTCAACAAATGATTTACTAGACTTGTGTTGTGGAGCATACAACAATCCTTGGTACTGGTCGGGTAGCCAAAACATTGATCTTGTTTATTACTTCATGCAGCTTGCATTCTGGAGTTGGGGTTGGATGGCTATTGCAGGATGATAGGGAAAAGTAAAGTCCAAAGCCTACTCATGAACTACCAGACTTATTTGATCAGTCACTCCTCCCCAAACACCTTGATTGCAATTCTTTCCCTTCTTTTCATTTGTTCATGTCAACCCACATATATGTTGTCTCCTTACTACTCTTTTAACAAACCAGGGAAGATCTTGCCTCAGGGCCTTTATATTTACTGTAACTATACCTGGAATGCACTTCCACAGACATTCAGATGATATCATCATTAGTCCTTCTCAAATGTCATTTCCACAGAAAGCCTGTGTCTGATGTTACCATTCCGTATTCTATTGCCTGCTTTACTGTTCTTCAAAACACCACTCATACCCATGCCAAACACACACACACACACACACACACACACACACACCTAACAGCTCTATACACACACAAGCATATTTGGTATAGACGATAAAGTCTTCACTCAAATATAAGGAGATGGGAAGAAGTTTCAGGAGATCAGAAACTTTAATTTTTTACCCACTAAATCTCCAGTACAGGTTATATGCTGGTTTTTCCATTAGTAGTTCACCAGTTTTATTGAAGTATGTGTATGCCCAAATGCAACAATTACAGACATTAAATGTATGCAGGGTTTTGTATATTTATGAATAATCTTTGAATGGATGATGGATAAAGATATAAAGGATGTCTATTTTCTTATTTTAAACATAAACTGAGGTATATGGCAAAAGACACAATTTATAACACAACGTGAAAAGGGATTATTTTAAGGTCAATAACACATAAGTGTGATGCTAAGATACAGACTGCCCTCATAGTACAAAAGGTGTGATCATTCTATAGATGTCTGAGTATGATAACTAAGTGGAGGAAGCTAATTTTGTAATCCTTTCATGTGTCCAGACTCCCTAGATACTAGGTTGTCAATTCAGTGTATGAATCTGGAACCCAAATAAGAAGTCAGGGCTAGACATGTGGATTTTGGAATCATTGCAGACCTCTCAGATCATCTAAGAAGTGGGTACAGATGGAGAACCAAAGTACCATGAACTAATATATAGGATTAAGACTTTGGCTCCAAGATTTGGAGAATAGCCTGAGGAGGAGGAAGAAAAGCTATCACAGTTACCTGGGGAAAAGTGACAGCAGAAGGAGAAGGAAAATCAGAAGACTGAAGTGACATAGAAATCTTAAAATGTGTGTTTTGGGGGGTAGTTGAAGAAATTAATGATGGAAAATCCTCTTGAGATACCAAGTACAAGTATGATAAAAGGGCAATCTTTAGAGGCAATAATGTTAAACTCTCATGTGTCCATGACAAGATTGGGTTCAATGGAGAAGTGGCACAGAAATGCAACTGGAACATGTAATGGGATTTGAGGAAATAAGGACAAAGATCAGAGGTAGTTCTTCTGAAAGATTTATTGTAAATAGAGCAGAGAAATGGGTCAATGACTGGACGGGACTTTCAGCCAAAGAAAATGTTAAGAAGGGTGATATTAGATGATGTTTATTTACAAATGAGAACACTACAGTAGAGTTTGAGAAACCAGTGCTTGGGGAGAGTAAAGATATGATTTCAGAACTAAAATTCATGGAAAGCTCCAAAGGTGTGAAAGAAGCAAGGGACACATTATCCATATGATAAATGGGAACAAAAGTATGTGTATAGGGGCGCCTGGGTGGCTCAGTGGGTTAAAGCCTCTGCCTTCAGCTCAGGTCATGATCCCAGGGTCCTGGGATCGAGCCCCACTTCGGGCTCCCTGCTCACCAGGGAGCCTGCTTCCTCCTCTCTCTCTGTCTGCCTCTCTGCCTACTTGCGATCTCTGTCTGTCAAATAAATAAATAAAATCTTTTTTTAAAAAATTATATGTATAAAGATTATAGATGGTAAGATGGGGATAATCTTATATAATTGTTTTTATTTTGGAGGAAAAGTATGACACAAGATCAGCAAAAGACAGTAGCATGCTGAGAGCTTTTCTCTAATTGCACTAAGCAGCTTCAGTGTAGGACAGAACAAAGAAACAATCAAGTTTCCCTAAGTTATAATTTAATCAGAGGAGCAGAATGGAGAGAAAGTAGAACCATGGATGTGAGGGTGATTTAGAATGAGTCATTATTTGATGGACCACGAAATTTTAGTTGGACAATGAGTTAGTGATGAATATTGATCAAGTGCCACTTTTCTTAGGTTTGTGAATAAGAAGCAGATACTACAGCCTATGAGTTAGAATAAAAGGGAACATGAAGAAAGATATCAAGCATGATACAATTTTGAATGTCTTTGAGAGAAACCTTGATTAACAGTTGAAAGTGGAGCAGCACCTGAGTGGTTCATTTAGTAAGCAGCTGCTTTTGACTCAGGTCATGATTGCAGGGTCCTGGGACTGAGCCAGGTCTGGCTCTCTGCTCAGTGGAGAGTCTGCTCCTCCCTCTCACACTCCTTCTCTGCTCTCCCTCCACCTCTATCTTTCTCAAATAAACAAATAATATTTTAAGAAAAATCTTTAAAAAAAACAGTTGAAAGTGGAAGTTATAAGGTGATGGAAATATTCAGAGTGGAAAATATGAGTTAACACATCCTTTGTGGTCTCTAACCAATTTGGTGGGGGGAAGGTGTTCTTATGTGGAGCATGAGAAGTACCGGTGTTCTTCCTCAAGGTCTGCAGTGGATAGCGGGATGGAAAGAAATAAGGGGTAGACATGTACGTGATTGCAAATCATCAGGCCTCCTTTGACATGCCATCTCACTGAAGAACACGGTTCTCCCTTCCTCCCACATTGACAACCCCCTGTTCCACTACAGCGAGCAATAGATAGATAATTTACGTTCCGTAAATGTTTATTGACAATTATGTGAAACTCTGAAAATTATGTGAAAGATTAAAAGTTAAGGTACAGGGGGGGAGACAAGATGGCGGGGAAGTAGGAGGAGGCGCCTTTTCAACCTGCACCCTAAAGTGAGCTGATTACCTACCAAAGAACTCCGATCACCCATGAAATCAGCCTGAGATCAGAATTATACACGTCTGGATCTCTACGGGGGCCAGAAGACGCCAGTGGGCAGGTAAAGTGGAGTGGGAACGTCGGACTGATATCTGAAGATAAACAAAAGGGGGAGGGAGCCACCAGAGGCGACCCACTGGAAAATAATACCCCAATACGAGAGTGCCCGGCATCTGGGGACCAGCATTAACTTGGAGTCTTGTTGAAAGCACTCAAAAGAGCAAAGACTCGCGCAGGGAAATTGTGGGAATCAGGGCGGATAGGGATAGGGGCTTAAGTCCCCAGACCCAGGGCAGCATCCCCTGGCGCTGAGCCGGAGAGTGCGGCGGAGAAACCTGGTCTTTGTCCCGGAGCCGCCAGTGCGCCCGAGAACGGGTGGAGTCCGGCTCCCGTGAGGGACTGGGAGCCACACCAGACGGCAGAACGCGCACCTTACTGGAGATGCGCGCGTGCCTCAACCTCCCCTGAGAGAGGTGCACGAACGCCCAGCCTGGTGTTCTGGGACCCACGCGGTGATAGACCCACGCGGCGATAGAGCCGATAGAGCTGGAGGCGCCGCGCCCCAAACCATCCCCTGGGAGAGGTGCGCGCAAGCCCTGAGCTCTCAGCCCCAGCCAGCGGGAAAATCTCAGTGTGCGATTGCTGCTTGGAACCTCTCTGGCGGTCTGGAGCTGCCCAGACAGCCACAGCTGCCTTGGTTTTGCGTACAAGCAGGAGATCCTGCGTCCCCAGGGACCGCGACTCAGAACCTGCTCTGCCAGCGGCCCAGCGGCTGCAGCACCTGCAGGGGAGCAGACTGAGGCTTCTCTCTGAGAGGGAGGTTGGGGTGCAGTTTTCTTTCCTCTAAACCTCCAAAAACCATCAAAAGCTGTCAAGGCGAGAGAAAAGAAGTGAACAAACATAAAAACCTCCAGAGAACAAAAACCTGAAAAAAAAAACGTTTTTCTCAGAGCCCACCCCCTTGAGGGGGTCGGGAGGACTTAACTCAGGGAACATCATTGACTGAAAACCCATGTGGCAGCCCTCTCCCCCAGAAAACAAATCAGGAAAAAAAAAAAAAAAAAGACTACAAGAGAACAACCACCACTACTTCATAGATACAACTTTTATTTTTAATTCTTTCCCACTATTCTGGTTCATTTTTTTTCTTTTTTTATATAGATAACTTTTTAACCTATTTACCATCACAGTGAGATGTCCAGTACATCAAATTCCATGATAAACTTCTAACCTGAATTTTTTTTGATACATACACATGTGTTTTTCTTTTGCTTTTCTATTTTCTTAATTTTTAAAAAAATTTTTAATTTAGTTTAGTCCAGTTTATTCCTTTTTTATTTTTATTTTCTAATATTCATATAGAGTTAAACTTCAAGGTAACCCCCTTTCTCCAAGCAATGCTACCCCTATAGGTGAACCAATTTTTAATCCCCCTTTTTCTTAGGAAAGTTGAGTCCTTTAACAAAGATATCAAGATACATCCAGGAAGAATCAAAATAACCTTCCTCGCCCACACCGAGAATCTATAACCATGCTCCCATCTTTTTCTTCTGCCAGTGTCTCTGTGTATTTATGTTTGTCTGGATAGTATATAAATCTTATACTTGGGGTTCTTCTTGACGAGGCTCCTCCTTTTTTTTTTGCTTATATATATATATTTTTTCTCTCGTCATATACTTTTATCAGTCTTTTTGTTTGTCTGTTTTTGTTCGTATACGTCATAAACCTTACCCTGGGGCCCATTTGGGCTGAACCTTCACTTTTATCTTCCCTTTTTTTCCTGTCTCTCTCTCTCCCTCTTTTTTCTTTTTCTTTTCTTTTTTCTCTCATTTGGGTGGGGAATCCTGAGTGCTCAGAAGCGTTCCAGGGTGCACCTTGACTGCACCACGGTCAATACATCCAGCTACATCTGTCCAGTCATCTCTCACCAAAATGACTAGGAGGAGGAATCCCCAACAGAAGAAAAATACAGAGGATGGGCCTTCTGCAACAGAGCTAACGGCTATCAACATAGACAATATGTCAGAAAGAGAATTCAGGCTAACAATTATCCAGGCAATAGCTAGGTTGGAGAAAGCCATGGATGACCAAACAGAATTGATTAGGGCAGAATTGAAAGCGACCAGAGAGGAGGTTCATAATGTTAGGGCAGAGCTGAAGGCCACCAGGGATGAGGCTCACAACGCTCTCAATGAGTTCCAATCTAATCTAAATTCTCTAAAAGCTAGGGTAACTGAGACAGAAGATAGAATTAGTGATCTGGAGGACAAACAAATAGAGAGAAAGGATCAGGAGGAAGCCTGGAACAAACAGCTTAGAAGCCACGAAAACAGAATCAGGGAAATAAATGATGCCATGAAACGTTCCAACGTCAGAATTATTGGAATCCCTGAAGGGGAGGAGAAAGAAAGAAGTCTAGAAGATATAGTGGAACAAGTTTTTCATGAAAATTTTCCCAATCTTGCGAATGGAACAAGTGTTCATGTACTAGAAGTAGAAAGGTCCCCCCCCAAGATTATAAATTCAAAAAAAAACATCCAGGCACCTCATAGTAAAATTGAGGAATCATAATTGTAGATACAATCTCTTGAAAGCCGCTAGGACAAAGAACCTCCTTACATACAGAGGAAAGCCCATCAGAATAACGTCAGACCTGTCCACAGAGACCTGGCAAGCCAGAAAGGGCTGGCAAGATATATTCAGGGCACTAAATGAGAAGAACATGCAGCCAAGAATACTTTATCCAGCAAGACTGACATTCAAAATGGATGGAGAGATAAAGAGTTTCCAAGACCGGCAAGGTTTGAAAGACTATGCAACCACCAAGCCGACACTGCAGGAAATATTAAGGGGGGTTCTATAAAAGAGGAAAAATCCTAAGAATAGCATTGAACAGAAATATAGAGACAATCGACAGAAAGAAAGACTTCAAAGATAACACAATGTCAATAAAAACGTATCTCTCAATAATCACTCTCAATGTGAATGGCCTAAATGCACCCATAAAACGACACAGGGTTGCAGATTGGATAAAACGACAGGACCCATCCATATGTTGTCTACAAGAGACCCATTTTGAACCTAAAGATACACCCAGACTGAAAGTGAAGGGATGGAGAAGCATCTTTCACGCCAATGGGCCTCAAAAGAAGGCCGGGGTAGCGATTCTCATCTCAGATAAATTAGATTTTAAACTAAAGACGGTAGTCAGGGATACAGAAGGACACTACATCATTCTTAAAGGGACTATCCACCAAGATGATCTAACAATTGTAAATATCTATGCCCCCAATATGGGAGCAGCCAATTACATAAGAAAACTATTAATCAAGATAAAGAGTCATATTGATATGAATACATTAATAGTAGGAGATCTTAACACGCCTCTCTCAGAAATAGACAGATCACCGAAGCAGAAAATCAATAAAGAAATAAGAGCATTGAATGACACATTGGACCAGATGGACCTCATAGATATATACAGAACATTCCACCCTAAAACAACAGAATACTCATTCTTCTCAAGTGCCCATGGAACCTTCTCCAGAATAGACCACATACTGGGTCACAAATCAGGGCTCAACTGATACCAAAAGACTGAGATGATTCCCTGCATATTCTCAGATCACAATGCTTTGAAACTGGAGCTCAATCACAAGGAAAAGTTCAGAAGGAACTCAAATACCTGGAAGCTAAAGACCACCTTGCTTAAGAATGCTTGGATCAACCAGGAGATCAAAGAAGAACTTAAACAATTTATGGAAACCAATGAGAACGAAGACACTTCACTCCAAAACCTATGGGATACAGCAAAGGCGGTCCTAAGGGGGAAATTCATAGCCATCCAAGCCTCCCTCAAAAAAATTGAAAAATCCAGAATACACCAGCTGTCTCTACACCTTAAAGAACTGGAGAATCAACAACAAATCAAACCAACTCCACACGTAAGAAGGGAAATAATCAAGATTAGAGCAGAGATCAACGAGGTAGAAACCAGAGATACAGTAGAACGTATCAACGAAACTAGAAGCTGGTTTTTTGAAAGAATCAATAAGATCGATAAACCATTGGCCACACTAATCCAAAAGAAAAGAGAGAAAGCCCAAATTAATAAAATTAAGAATGAAAAGGGAGAGATCACAACTAACACCAAGGAAGTAGAAACAATCATCAGAAGCTATTATCAACAGTTATATGCCAATAAGCTAAGCAACCTAGATGAAATGGATGCATTCCTGGAAAACTATAAACTCCCAAAATTGAACCAGGAAGAAATTGACAACCTGAATAGACCGATATCTAGTAACGAGATTGAAGCAGTGATCAAAAACCTCCCAAAAAACAAGAGCCCAGGACCTGACGGATTCCCTGGGGAATTCTATCAAACTTTCAAAGAAGAAATAATACCTATTCTCCTGAAGCTGTTTCAAAAAATTGAAGCAGAAGGAAAACTTCCAGACTCTTTTTATGAAGCCAGCATCACCCTGATCCCCAAACCAGGCAAAGACCCTACCAAAAAGGAGAATTTCAGACCGATATCACTGATGAATATGGATGCTAAGATTCTCAACAAGATCCTAGCAAACAGGATCCAACAGCACATTAAAAAGATTATCCACCATGACCAGGTAGGATTCATCCCTGGGTTACAAGGATGGTTCAACATTCGCAAATCAATCAATGTGATAGAACAAATCAATAAGAGAAGAGAGAAGAACCACATGATCCTCTCCATTGATGCAGAAAAAGCTTTTGACAAAATCCAGCATCCGTTCCTGATTAAAACGCTTCAAAGTATAGGGATAGAGGGAACATTCCTGAACTTCATCAAATCTATCTATGAAAAACCCACAGCAAATATCATCCTCAATGGGAAAAAGCTTGCAGCCTTCCCATTGAGATCAGGAACACGACAAGGATGCCCACTCTCACCACTCTTGTTCAACATAGTATTAGAAGTCCTAGCAACAGCAATCAGACAACAAAGAGAAATAAAAGGTATCCAAATTGGCAAGGAAGAAGTCAAACTCTCTCTCTTCGCAGATGACATGATTCTTTATATGGAAAACCCGAAAGACTCCACCTCCAAACTACTAGAACTCATACAGCAATTCAGTAATGTAGCAGGATACAAAGTCAATGTCCAGAAATCAGTGGCTTTCTTATACACTAACAATGAAAATACAGAAAGGCAAATTAGAGAATCGATTCCATTTACTATAGCACCAAAAACCATAAGATACCTCGGAATAAACCTAACCAAAGAGGTTAAAGATCTGTACTCGAGGAACTACAGAACACTCCTAAAAGAAATTGAAGAAGACACAAAAAGATGGAAGACCATTCCATGCTCTTGGATGGGAAGAATAAACATCGTTAAAATGTCTATACTGCCCAGAGCAATCTATACTTTTAATGCCATTCCAATCAAAATTCCACCAGTATTTTTCAAAGAGCTGGAGCAAATAATACTAAAATTTGTATGGAATCAGAAGAGACCCCGAATTGCTAAGGAAATGTTGAAAAACAAAAATAAAACTGGTGGCATCACGTTACCTGATTTCAAGCTTTACTACAAAGCTGTGATCACCAAGACAGCATGGTACTGGCATAAAAACAGACACATGGACCAGTGGAACAGAGTAGAGAGCCCAGATATGGACCCTCAACTCTATGGTCAAATAATCTTTGACAAAACAGGAAAAAATATCCAGTGGAAAAAAGACAGTCTCTTCAATAAATGGTGCTGGGAAAACTGGACAGCTATATGTAGAAGAATGAAACTTGACCATTCTCTTACACCGTACACAAAGATAAACTCAAAATGGATAAAAGACCTCAACGTGAGACAGGAATCCATCAGAATCCTCGAGGAGAACATAGGGAGTAACCTCTTTGATATCAGCCATAGCAACTTCTTTCAAGATATGTCTCCAAAGGCGAAGGAAATAAAGGCAAAGATGAACTTCTGGGACTTCATCAAGATAAAAAGCTTCTGCACAGCAAAAGAAACAGTCATCAAAACAAAGAGGCAACCCACGGAATGGGAGAAGATATTTGCAAATGACAGTACAGATAAAAGGTTGATATCCAGGATCTATAAAGAACTCCTCAAACTCAACACACACAAAACAGATAATCATAATAAAAAATGGGCAGAAGATATGAACAGACACTTCTCCAAGGAAGACATACAAATGGCTACCAGACACATGAAAAAATGTTCATCATCACTAGCCATCAGGGAGATTCAAATCAAAACCACATTGAGATACCACCTTACACCAGTTAGAATGGCCAAAATTAGCAAGACAGGAAACAACGTGTGTTGGAGAGGATGTGGAGAAAGGGGAACCCTCTTACACTGTTGGTGGGAATGCAAACTGGTGCAGCCACTTTGGAGAACAGTGTGGAGATTCCTCAGGAAATTAAAAATAGATCTTCCCTATGACCCTGCAATTGCACTGCTGGGTATTTACCCCAAAGATACAGATGTAGTGAAAAGAAGGGCCATCTGTACCCCAATGTTTATAGCAGCAATGGCCACGGTCGCCAAACTGTGGAAAGAACCAAGATGCCCTTCAACGGATGAATGGATAAGGAAGATGTGGTCCATATACACTATGGAGTATTATGCCTCCATCAGAAAGGACGAATACCCAACTTTTGTAGCAACATGGACAGGACTGGAAGAGATTATGCTGAGTGAAATAAGTCAAACAGAGAAAGTCAAGTATCATATGGTTTCACTTATTGGTGGAGCATAACAAATAATATAGAGGACAAGGGTAGATGGAGAGGAGAAGGGAGTTGAGGGAAATTGGAAGGGGAGGTGAACCATGAGAGACTATGGACTCTGAAAAACAACCTGAGGGTTTTGAAGGGGCGGGGTGGGAGGGTGGGGGAACCAGGTGGTGGGTATTAGGGAGGGCACAGATTGCATGGAGCACTGGGTGTGGTGAAAAAACTATGAATACTGTTACGCTGAAAATAAATAAATAAAAAAAAAAAAGTTAAGGTACATTGATCACTACCCTCATAATATTCCAATTAATTTACAAAATCAGTAAAACACACATTATTGCTGTGGTACCCATATTATAATCCCTTATAAGACTCCTTCTTGTATCTTGTTTGGTATTCTTGACACCCATGGGAGTAGAGTAGTATTATTATTTATGATGGATGCTGTGGCATACCATCCAGATTTGCCTTTCAAGATTGAAATGTTTATTTTCTCAGTTTCCAAGTGCAATGGCAACTGACCCTTCACAGTTGAGTTCCACTCTGGGAATTGCTTCTGCTGAAAGAAATTACCATGCCCAAATGAGTGAGCCATTTCCAAAACTTGTCATTTTGAAGGACAAACACTTTATACTTTTCCCACAATTTGGGGTATCTCTGAAGGATCATCTTGGCCACAGAGCTCCAAGTGGAATTGGATGACTACTCAATTGCAACTTCATCACTGTTCAATATCTATCAACTCAGCCCTGCTTCCCTGATTCCCTTCTAGCCTTCTAGGTATTATTCCTGGGAATGTTCTCCACTACAATTCCTGCATGCATACAGATATCTGTCTCAGAATCTGTTTGCTCAGATCCCAAAAACAATATTATTCAAGAAAAGCTAAATATTGAAATTAGAACTTAAACCACGTCAGCCAAAACCAAGTATTTTGATACTTTACCAAGCACCAACCTTCCCATTATGTTTATTCATCATGTAGGCCCATGGATACACATTGAAGACACCAGAAGATTTAGAAGTATACCCCATTTTAAGCAATCTACTTTAACATACATATACATACACACACACACACAGAGTGTAAGCAGCCAGACAATAAAATTAATATGAAAGCATATTTTCTTCTGCCTAACAGGATGATATGTAGCATGGCTTTACAGTATGTGTTTCTGTAAGATCTTCTTTAAGGCACCTTTCACATCCTTATTTTTCAAACTGTAGATGAGGGGGTTTAGCATAGGGATCACCACTGTATAAAAGACAGATACAATCTTGTCCTGTTCCATTGAATAGCTAGATGTAGGGCGCAAATACATGAAGAGAATTGTCCCAAAGAATATGGTGACAGCCATGAGGTGGGAGGCACAGGTGGAGAAGGCTTTGTGCCTGCCTTCTAAAGAGGGCATCCTCAAAATGGCAATGAGGATACACAGGTAGGAAATGAGAACAATCATAACACAACTGATGACATTAAAACTGGAGAAAGCCATGATCACAATGCCATTGATGCGAGTATCAGAGCAAGAGAGTTTGAGCAGGGGTGGGGTGTCACAGTAGAAATGGTTGATCCTGTTAGAGCCACAAAAGGACAATCTGAAAGTCATTCCTGTGTGTATGGCTGCATTCCCAAAGCCTGCTAGGAAAGAGGTAGCTACTAGCAAAACGCAAATTTTCCCAGACATGAGAACCGAATATAGCAGAGGGTTCCAAATGGCTGCATAGCGGTCGTATGCCATCATGGCCAACAGAAAGCATTCAGTCCCCAAGAAGGAGCCAAAGAAGTAGAACTGGGCAGCACATCCATTAAAAGAAATGGCTTTATTCTCAGCCAAAAGGTTCACCAGCATCTTAGGAGTGACGGAAGAAGAGTAAGAGGCATCAACAAAAGACAGGCTACTGAGAAAGAAGTACATGGGGGTGTGGAGACGGGGATCAATCTTAATTAACACAATCATCCCCAAATTACCCACCATGGTCACCATATAGATTAACAGAAACAATCCAAAGAGGACAATTTGTAGATCTGAATTGTCCGAGAGTCCTAAGAGGATAAATTCTGTCACTTCTGTTTGATTTCTGCCTTGGACCTCCTTCATATATCTTATCATTTCAGCTGCAATAAGAAAGAAGGGGGAACATGGCAATTTGGTCAGATTAATACATGATAGAGCCATAAACATCTTTTATTGACATATATACATAGAAATTCTACAAGTGTTTTGGACATGATGTCAAGTTAAAAGATATCAAAAGACTGTGCTAAGTTCTAGGTGTACTGTCCACTAACTAATAACCTTGAGATGAGTGACTTAATATATCCATTAAGTAAGAGCACTTCTAGCATTAATCATTTATTGGATAATTACAGGAACTTATCTTTAAGATGTATCTCACTTCATTATTTATGACAAATAAATTAGTTGATAAATATATTAGCATATTAGTTGATATATTAATATATTAATATATTAATATATACCCTCTGGGGGTGGGTATGTATGTATGTATATGTGTGTGTGTGTGTGTGTGTGTGTGTGTATATATATAAACACACATCTTTCTCCAGAATATATTCTGAATATATTCTGAATATGCCAGAATATATGGCAAATAAATTCAAGCCTCTGCCTGTTCTTTTACAGTATTAATGGAATAAGTAAAAAATAGCAAAAGTTAGTAAAATTAGTCAAAAGTACCAAACAAGAAGAAAAGAGTTGAATCTTCTGGGGATGGGGGGATCTTTAAAAATTGATATTCCAAGGAAAGAAACAGAGGAAATTCACATGCAACTAGCACTATTGCAACCTTGCTGGAATTTCCCAGTATCAGCATCTACAGAAGGGGAAAAATTGTTGGTTAAATATTGAGAACGTTGAATAATTCCCTCCAATATATAAAGAATGTGATTGCAGGAACGAGGTGAAAGGAATAAAATAAGCCACAGCAATGAGAACCTCTACTTAATACTCAGATTCACAGGATCACATCAGACCCAGAAAACAGCAGCAGCAGCACATGGTATATCCCAGTCACAAGGCTGAACTGGGGGAATAACGCACTGCCAGGTCATCTAAATGAAAATTAGATTCACCCCACGCAAAGTGTAAAAAAGCCAAATACAGGGCAAAAGTAAGAAAGGAAGGCAGCGAGAGGGGGAGAGGGAGGGGAAGGAAAAAAAAAAACCCAGCATAGAGCTTCCAAGTAAAAGTTTAGACAACAGCTCCAGTGGAATTCTTCCACACTTCAAACCCAATCCCCTACCCCTTCCACAACCTCAGATTATTGAACAGTAGATAATACTGTCCTGGGTTAGCTGTCCAGTCATAGCTCAAAGTGTTAAATCCTTTAACATTCACAACAGGAAGTTATTTGATATTGTCTAAAATTAAAACATGGGACCAAAGTAACCCAATGTTACTCTGTGCTAATTCTGGAGATCATGGATCTCTTGAGCCCAGTTGGGGAGAAGAGTGGCAAGAAACTGGTTCCATTCTCATAGACACTGCCATACTCAGAAGTGCCTATCCATGCTCTGCTCCAGCTGGTTTCCACTGGGATAGGGACTCCATATCCTCACCAGTGATCAAACCCGCCATTGTTATACAGTATTGTAATGCTTTCAAACTATCAGTATACCCATTATCTTACCCTAGCTGCATGGCAAATCAGTGTGGGAGATAAGCAGCTATTACCCTAAAATGTTAACAAGATTATCTTTTGTTAAATGAGGTCAGTGAAGTGTATGTAGGGCCTTCTTGGCTATTAGTCAAGAATGGTGAATTTGGGACTAGAACAATCCTGGGTTTGAGGCCAAATTATGGTGGTTCCTCAATACTGCATTGCCCCTCTCCCTGTTTCATAGGACAGGTGTACAGCCCCGGTATTATCTTGTTGTCTGAATTTCAAAGAAGAGCATCTCCAGAAGGAAATAAAAAGAAGGAATGGATCTTTTTCTCTCATCTTCAATCAGAAACTTTCCCTGAGAGAGGACTATTCTATCAGCAATAGTGAAAAATAAATAAATGAAATGCAGTACACATTGCACGTGTGTGTGTGCGTGCGTGCGCACTAGAAACACAAAGAAAGGTAATGATGAATTAAGTACTAAAGTATGTTGTGCATTCCCTGTGCTCTACAGGCACTGTGTTAAGTACTTTTCCTGCAATATTTTATTTAAATCCTGTGAGACAGGCAGTGTTATAATCCTCATTTTGCACATGAGGAATGGGAGCTACAAAAGATCTGTGACTCTCCCAGTTACAGAATTAACCTAATGGAATCTAATTTATACTCAATTAATGCAATTCTCATTCTCTTAGCATTTGAGATTATTAAGAATGGCCCCATCAATAACAAATGTGAGCACTAATACACAGAATAATTGCTATTATAATCATTAGGGCTTCATTAATATACTAGAATACATTTAGTTACAGAAAGAAAAAAAAAAACTGTAAATCTCCTAGAGAGAAAATTTAGTTGCAGTAGCTGACAATTGTCTTTCTTAGAACTTGCATTCATTATTTGCATTATTAGCAAAATACCACTTGTTTTGCACCTGCTGCTATGAATTGCATGCTACCATCTCTACTTTCCCCTGGAAAATATACCCGCCCCATAACCCCCTTGCTGAGATTTTGCAGTCATTAGTCCAGAGATTCTTAACGAAGGTTTTCAATTCCTAGGAGTTTCTGAAAACGATAGTGAGATCTGAGAATTTCTAGCTTTTAAAAAGGGCTTCAAATCATATTATTTATTGCTGCTTATATTTCTCTTAATGACTTACAAATATTATTGCAACAAAAATAGAACTTATTTAACATACCTTCTTAGCCTCTCAGTGCTCTTAGTGCTTTGGGTCTGTAGGTAGTTGGAGAAAGGTGCAGCCTTGTGGATTTTTCTTCAGGTCAGTCAGTTACTTGGGCAGAACGCTTTATATTTTTTCCTGACCTTTCTTGACTGCTTGCCGTCTTTTTGGTACTTTGCTCGTTTCTGTCCAATGCTTAAACTCACCAAAAACAAAACAAAACACACAAATCAAACCTTCTTCTCAGAGAAGGCACTGATCAATTCTCCTACATCAAGAAGTAGATACTGGAAGGGATTTAAGGCATCACCCATTACAGAGATAAGACAACTAAAACCCTTTACACCTTCCCTGTCAAAAGAGAATTACTTTGCCTTCTTTCTTACTTTTCCTTGAAAATAAAAATCCTAATTTGTTATACCAGAGTGTAATACATTTTAAAATATGGAATACATCACCGCAGTGCAACTGTAATATTGTTTACCATTATTTCCAATTGTAGAGTCTCTGGACCAGACTCGGGAGTAAGCATTCTGAAGTATCTTAAATAGGATATATTGCTTGTTCTTTAGTGCCTGGGGACTGCATCCCTCATGTCATCTCATTTTAATCTACTTGTTTTTCCCCCTGAAGCTAAGGAAATCTTACGTCCTCTTCACATTTCTCTCCTTTGCCCTAGGGACACCAGTGGAAAATGAATTTCCAGTTCCATATTTCTAGCCCTCACTAAACATCCCTGTTATGTCTCCCCTAACAGCTGGTGGTCTGATTCCCTTAGGAGCATTGAAAGAATCCACAAAATAGCAGGTTAGCTCTACCTCCACCTTCTAGAAGGCCTTTGTATACATCTAAGAAATTATGCTCCCTGGATCATGGTGGGGGGGGTCTGATTGGAAGAAATGCACAGAGGTAGCTATAGAGTGGGAAATCTCAACTATCTTCAGAATAAGAAGGGAACTCATTTCTAATCCTAGCTTGAGTGTCACTGAAGGAGGTACCAGATGTTGCTCTATCTCCCTGCCACCAAGATGGGGACCATCAGAAATTAGGGTACAATGTGATCCTCATGGAGCACTGAGAATTCACACCAGGTACTGGAATATAAACTTGGTGTCATAAAAGATAACTCACTGACAGCTTGCAATGAACTTTTGTGAAGAACTATGGGACTCTAGGGGTTGCCTGGGTGGCTCAGTTGCTTAAGTGTCTGCCTTCAGCTCAGGTCATGATCCCAGGGTCCTGGGATCGAGCCCCGCATTGGGCTTTCTGCACAGCGGGGAGCCTGCTTCTCCCTCTCTCTGCCTGCCTCTCTGCCTGCTTGTGATCTCTCTCTCTCTCTCTCTCTCTCTGTCAAATAAATAAAAAAAGAAATCTAAAAAAAAAAAAAAAAAAAAAAAGAACCATGGGACTATAAAGCCCAAGGAGGCAGGCAATAAGCATTAACGATCAACTAATAGATACCACACTAACTTGTAAAGATGGGACCTCCCCTTTAGAGGGGCTTATATATTAATATGAATTACAACCAGCTGGTCATCTCCCAGGCCATAATTAGAAGAGAGTAGGGCTAAGCAATAATAGCAACTAATAGATTAACTGAGTGTGTACTGTTTGCTGCGTGCCCTCCTAAACACATGCATTTTCAGACTGCTGTTAAGCGCCTTCACCAAAGATAAGTAAACTGGGGCCTTGAGAAGTCACTTCTCCAAATAGCTAATACACTCGAACTGGGACTCGAACATGATTTTTTCTCACTCCAGAATGAGCACTGCTGACCATTTTGTATTACCGCAGCCCAAAAGTAGCAAAGAGTTTGTGAAAAAATCCCTCTGTTAAATACAAAGAACACATCAACCATAATAATAACTAATGACTTCTCTGATGTCCTCTGGACAAAACTGATTAATTGGGAGGAATAGCTATGGTACTTGTGATGGGTAATTTTACATGCCAACTTGACTGATCTAAGGGATGCCCAGAGAGCTAATAAAACACTGTGTTTGGATATGTCTGTGAGAGTGCCCCAGGAAGACATTAGCATGTGCATCAGCAAAGTAAAGAAGATCGCCCTCATCAGTGTGGGTGGGCAGGATCCACTCCTTTGAGGGCCCATCCAGATCTGCATATCCAGCTCCCATTGGGTCTGCTTCTCTGGGGAATTCTGACTAATATGGAAATCTTGGTGGTGCTGGTTGCTAAGAAAAGAATGCATCTAAATATCAGTAGAGATATTCGGGGTGGAAATGTGGAACAGCTAGATGTTTAACTTAGAAAACTATATCACCCCTTAACTGAGAACTACTATTTAATAACAGATGCCTAGCATTTCAGAAAGTTCTCCATGGAGGTGGTGTTTTTCCTCCAGGGGACATTATTGAAACTGATGATTGTCACGGTGAAGGGGCTACACTACAGAATCTGGTGGGTAAGGGGCAAGAGTGCAGTACGTTCCCCAACAACGAAGAACTCTTCATGCCCCACAGAATGCAAGTATATCTCAAATATAAAATAAAAAAATCAATCAATCAATCAATCAATACTAAAGTATTGTATTGTAAATTATTTTATTTTTATTTCTTCTCTTTAAATTAGGTGCGCAGGTAAATCATCTATGAATGCCATTTCAGGGACATAGAGGAACAGCATAAACTATTTGCTATAAAACTGTCATTTCGTTTCTGGAAGAATACATGTCCACTGTCCTAGGGGATAGTTACATACCACTCACTAGCCACCAAGAGTTTCATCCAAACAGATCTTACATAATCTGGCAAAACGGAGATGAGAATTCTCTTGTTAAGCTTTGGAGGCTCATTTCATTTTAACTAAAGATTTATTTGGACAGCAGAAGATGCAACTACCTTATAACACAGCATACATAAACATGCTACTTTGACTACTACTGTACTATGAATATTAAAAAATGGAAAATTTACTGAATTAATAAAATGTAAAATTAACCTAATAACCTCACATAGACAAACAAATCTCCAGTTAGAAAATGTATGTGGAAGAGAAGATCCTCATTTTTCATTGCCAAACATAAAAGATCTAAGCGTAAACCAAGCTAAGAAATATTCAAAACTTCTGTGAAGAAAAAGAGTAAAAGATAGAGAAATAGACTTGAACAGTATGAAGACAGGCACACTATCTGATAGCAAGACCTGATGGCATAAACGTGGCAATTCTCCCTAAGTTAATTTATAAATGTAATGTAGTCCCAATAATATCCTCAGATTTGTTTCCCAAATAAGTTGACTATAAAGTTTACATAAAAGATTAAAAACAGGGAAACTTGGGTGGCTCAGTGGGGTTAAGCCTCTGCCTTCAGCTTGGGTCATGATCTCAGGGTCCTGGGATCGAGCCCCGCATCGGGCTCTCTGCTCAGCAGGAAGCCTGCTTCCCTTCCTCTCTCTCTGCCTGCCTCTCTGCCTGCCTCTCTGCCTGCCTCTCTGCCTACTTGTGATCTCTGTCTGTCAAATAAATAAATAAAAATCGTTTAAAAAAAGATTGAAAACAATATTCCATTATAGCCATGAAAGTCCTGGAATAAAACAAAAGAGAACAAGTGGACATGGGGACTAGATTACACTGATGTTTAAGGGCACTTATAATTGAAAAAATTATTGATGAATGAATTGTATGAAATGGTGAAAGAACAAGGGAACAGAATAGAACAATACACATATAGACAATATGAAATGAAGTGAAAATTCAATTCAAAACAGTAGGGAAAAGATCATTGACAGCTGGGTAAGGCCAAGGTTATTTATTGCCGCATTTTTTAAAAGATTTTATTTATTTATTTGAAAGACCGAGAGAGAGAGCACATGGGTGCTCCAGAGAGAGAAAGAGAGCATGAGCAGGGGGAGGGGCAGAAGGAGAGGAAGAAGCAGACTCCGCACTGAGCAGGGAGCCCTACAAGAGGCTGGATCCCAGGACCCTGAGATCATGACCTGAGCTGAAGGCAGACACTTAACCAACTGAGCCATCTAGGTGCCCCTGCATTGTTTTCTTCTTATCGCAAAAGATTAGAACCAACTTAAATGTCTATCAATAGGGTACTTGATAGATAGACAATGGTACCTCCACACAATAGATTATTATGCAGTTGGAGAAAAGTCTGACTTGACAATAAAAATTATAAGTGAATATGTCAATGGCATTAGGCATTAACTTTTCATCCTAAAATAAGATTTAAGAATACAGATTTAAAAAGTCAGATGAAAAAAACGAGATCCACCATCTTCTCCTTACAAGAGCTCACTTCAGGATTAAGGATTGAAAAGTGAAAGAATAGGGAAACGTATCACAAGAGGTTTTTTTTTTAAATACGCATTTTTTATTTTATTCTTGAATCTCTTCTTTTAGGATGAAACTTTATCTCAAGTCAAACATTTCCAAATTAAGCACCTTTAAAAAAAAAAAATGCCGTGTAGGCAGTGAGAATCTTACCACTGCTCATTTTCCTTCTTCTTCATGTAATGGGAAGGTAAACCGATTCATGTGTCATCTCTCATATGCATTTCATGTACTGGTATGCCACCCTTATGCCAGACTCTCTCAGAGAAAAATCTGCTTTAAACATGGCTAATCCAGGGGCACCAGGGTGGCTCAGTCATATGAGCTTCTGCCTTCAGCACGGGTCATGATCCCAGGGTCCTGGGCTCAAGTTCCACATCAGGATCTCTGCTAAGGGGATAGTCTGCTTCTCCCTCTGCCTCTTCTGTTCCCCCTGCTTATGTGCTCTCTCTCTCTCTCTCTCAAATTAATTGATTAATTGATTGATTCTTTAAATAAATAAATAAAGATGGCTAATCCATACAACATGGGAAGTATCACCCTCTGTGAAAGGACTTTCAGGCATCAACAACAGACCTTTCTAAATTATCATCGAAATCACACCCATTAGGGAGCTTTTAGGGGCCAGAAAACCAGCGCTGTGCTGCTCTTCTTCTCAATCACCACCACTCCCTGGAGTGGTGGGAAAGAATTCCTTTGTGTTTCCCTCTTTCACATTAAGGTTCAAGGCCCAGGGAGTGAATTCCTCAGGGGTGACCGTTCATCAGCTCTTCCAGGCTCCCGTGAGAGCAGAAATCATGTCATCTCTTTTCCTCTGGGGATAACATGGGACTCTGAAACTTAATAAAGCTCCTGCACACCGAAGCAAAGGTGGGTGAGCAAGGAGCTCAGGCACAGCTACCTGAGTGAGTCACTGTCTTCAGATCCTTCTCAGAATATGTGTTCACTCTAACTCATCAAGCGAAGAGGAGACAGTCAACCTCTCACCATCAGGTAGAAAACACGTCAGAGCACAGGTCAGCACTGGAACACAGAGAAAGAGATGACCTCTTAGGAGTGGAGCATGACCCTGTCCCTGCTCCTCTCAGCATGGCTTTGCCTGGCTTCAGGTCCATGCAGTTCCAAAATTTCAAGAGGAGATATGGACTCTGGGTCTGGCTTTTAGGTACCTCATAAGGAGTACGAACTCAGAAAAGGCTAGAATTGGAAAGTTACACAGAGTTTGAATTCTTCACCCCAGTTATTTCAGAGATAAGTAAGTTGCATCTAATGCAACAATTCATCAGCTCAAACACTACTTAGTGGAAAAAATTGGACAACAACCAGGATTCCAGTTTTTTACTCCAGAATTCTTTTCATAGAAACATGCAAAAGCAGGTGATGCATAGAAATCTAAAATATATTTGTCCTGTATTTGCTTCTATAAGACAATACTTTTGTTGGCCTTTTTTTTTTAATATTAGAGTTTAACAAGTTTGGAATATACGTATTTATTCACTATTCTACTATTTCTTCAAGAGTCAGGCCAGTTGACATTTAGCTACACGAAACTAAAAATCTACATATGAAGATTTTCTTTTAACTCTGATTTTGAATTTGATAGCCTCATCTCTCTTTGTTTTGTCATTTAATAGGAGTGCTGTGGAATTAAAATCACACCCTCACTAAAGCCTAAAGCAGTCCATCATACCTCACGTGTATGGAATAAGCACGGGAACTTTTTTTCTGAAAGCCGTGAGCACACAATCATCTACTGAGTTAAATCTTACACAGTTATAACTGCACTGACACAACTGCCAAGTGAATTAAGCATTTAGCACATGACAGTCACTGAATGTACCACCAGATGATTGTTGGATTATTGATTGACTGATTGATCGATGGTAGACAGATGATAGAATATACGTACATACTCTAACCAATTTTTTTGAAGAAAGTTACTAAGTAAGACATTAATCTTATCCATAGGTGAAAAGCTGAGACTCTAAATAGAGGCACAGTGTGCTAGAATTCAAAAGTAGTAAGTGGTAAAGCCTGAATTTGTGCACTATCAGCGAGAACGGGCAGGGTGCTTTATGACTGGTGAAACACCTTCTCATACACATCCTCTTTAAACTGGAACTTTAATTTATAAGGGAGGAAAGAATGATTTTCTGATCCCATTTTCCAATTGACTGAAATGAATTAGTAGGCACATGCTGCCCTTCAGATCATCCCTGAGCCCCATGCTGCGTCCTAACCAGGAGTCTCTTACTCCTAAAACGGCTGCAGCCTGGTATCCCCCTGCACTTTCAAGCTGGATGTTTGGGTCTGTCTCCTCCTCTATAAAATTGAGGTTAGACAGAATGAGTCCTCCCAATTGCAATAATAGCAATATTTTCCCTTTTTGCTGAAGGGAAAGAACAAGCTGAGAAGTGGGAAGACTGAGGTAGACCCTTTATAGCCTTCTCATGATGGGTTATTTCCCTATTTCTAGGTTAAGCAGTGAGAGAAAGAATGAACACAGTGCTGTGGATGAAATCGGTAGTCCCAGACTCAACTGCCAGTTCTGCTCCCAACTCACTGTATGATTTCACAGGTCTCCTCATTAATTTAACCTGTGAAGTGACATGTAGAGTGACAGAGAGAACTGAAGTAGGGACAAGTACTTTGTTGCTGGTTTGGTTTTGTTTTAATAGCTTTGTTGAGCTGTAGCTGAAATACACTGTTCCTCCCACACACACCTCTACCCAGGCAATCACTGATTGGCTGTCACTATCAATTAGCTTGCAGTTTCTAGATTTTCAGAAATGAGATAACATGAGGTTTACTCTTATCTAGCTCTCTTCTCTCAACCTAGTTATTTTGAGATTCGTCCATCATATTGCATGTATCAATCGTTTTTTTCGTTTAATTGTTGAGTAGTAGTCTATTTTATGGACATACTAAAATTGGTTTATCTTATTATTTATGGACGGGCCTTTGGGTTGTTCCCAGGTTTGGTGTTTTGTGGGGGAAATGGCTGGATCATACAGTAGATATGTGTGTTTTTAGATTATGTACTCCCATGATGTTTTCCAAAGTGGTTGTAGTATTTTATATTCCTAGCAACAGTGATGCAATTTCCAGTTCCTCCACTCCCAGGTCAACCCTTGGTATGGTTCATCTTTTTAAATTTTAACCATTCTAATAAATGTGTAGTAATATCTCATTGTGGTTTTAATTCAATGTGTGCCTAATACAAAAGATTTGAGCATTTTTCGTGCATTTATTTGCTATCCATATATCTTCTTTGGTGAAGCGTCTGTCTAAGTCTGGCCCATTCCTTTTGGGTTGTTTGTTTTCTCATTAATGAGTTTTAAAGTTCCTTCCATAGTACGGGTACAAATTCATTATGAGAAATGTATTTTTCAGATAATTTCTCCAAGATTTCTCTTTTTATTCTCTTTCCTAATTGACCTGATGTATGAAATGATGCATACGTTCACAATATATTAAGAATGAGTCTGGAAGTATTTTATAAACTATATACACTCTCAGGCAAATATATGGTATTGATTATCCACTATTAGACCCCTTCTTCATTGCAGTTGATTATATTCTATGCAGAAACTTAAAGATGGGAGCACTACTTTCAACTGTGCTAGGATTTAAGATAGCCTGTTTTAAATGTCCACACCCCCTGAAAGACACATTATACTACTCTGCTTTCCTGGCTTTCTTAAGCAGTAAACCAGATAGAGGAGATACAGCTGACTTCTCCCTCAGATTTAATAAAGAATGCTACTTATTTCTAAAGTACTGCATGTTCTGGCCTGACTTGGTTTGGTATGGTGTGGTTTTGCCCACTTTCTTGTTACAACTCTTCAGTGGACTGGATATTCATCCAACCACAAAGGAAAAAGCTAATATAGGCTTCTGTCTGACCACAGAGTTAGATAATGCTTTCACTATCCCCTCTAAGTGAGGAATCCTGAATCTTAACTCTGAACTAAGCTATGGAACAACCTGTTGGCTAAGCCATAGAATTGTCCAAAGACTCAGCTGTTTTTTCATCCTGATTATGCCCCACGCCAAATCCCTGGGTGCTTCTAAGTATTAGGGAAATGAAAGGACTAATTCTCTGTCCATGCCTGATAAGCAAGACAGGAAGACAAAATACAGGTGCAAAAATAAAGAGGTATAACCTTCATCAAACCACATATACACAGAAGACAATAAAGTGAAGTGAACCCTAGAGTTCAGACAGACCCAGCTCTGCTGCTTACTGGCTCCTGACATTGTTGACATTACTTAATGTCTAGCCTTATTCTTTTCAGGTATAAGATAGAGACAAGGGTGATACCTATTTCACGGAGTTGTGAGGATGAAATTATGTAATGTGTAGAAGCACTCAAAGGTCTGGCAAAGAGTTAACATTCAGTAAATCCTGTTTTGTTTTGTTTTGTTTTTTAATTATTACTACCCACTACCTTTTCCAATATTGCTCACCTTTTGCTCCAAGTATTTTACTTTCTCCATGTGAGTGTATGTTTGTGTGCATGTGTGTGTGTGTCATATGCTATAATTTGAGATTTGAAGGTTTTTCAGTTTTCATTTTTGTGCCTACCTGCAAAGAGAATTAATGTTTATTCATGATTTGTGTCCATTATTTGCTTTGTTTTAGAAAGGAGGAAGGGATGCTCAAAACAGTCCTTTACTAATTAATAAGGCAGATAATTGCACAGATAACATCAAACACTTGGTAGCATGTGATAAACTGCCTCAGAGAATCAAGGTCTATGGAGAAGCAGAATTTGCCATCCCTACAATCCTAACATCTTCTATTTTGACTGGGCACCTAGAGAGGACACATATCCATCACTTTCACTAAAGTCATTTGAGTTACCCTATGAGTCACAGAATCTGATTTCTGGGAAGATTTTGAAAAATCATTTCAGACAATAAATCAAATCCAGGCACACATAAATTGAAAAGATGGATAAGGAAAACCACTCAGTGGTGACGGAGTTCATCTTTATGGGCATCACTCAAGACTCTCAGCTACAGATCATCTTCTTCGTGGTCTTCCTCTTGGTCTATCTGATCAATGTGGTAGGGAACGTTGGTATGATTATCCTGATCGTAACAGACTCTCAGCTTCACACACCCATGTACTTCTTCCTCTGCAACCTCTCTTTTGTTGACCTGGGCTACTCCTCAGCCATTGCCCCCAGGATGCTGGCTGACTTCTTAACAGAGCACAAAGTCATCTCCTTCTCCAGCTGTGCCACCCAGTTTGCTTTCTTTGTAGGTTTTGTGGATGCTGAGTGCTATGTCCTGGCTGCCATGGCCTATGACCGTTTCGTAGCCATCTGCCGACCCCTCCACTACAGCACGCTCATGTCCAAGCGAGTCTGCTTGGCTCTCATGCTGGGCTCTTACCTGGCTGGCCTGGTGAGTTTAGTGGCCCACACTTCCCTCACCTTCAGTTTGAGTTATTGTGGTTCCAATATTATCAACCACTTCTTCTGTGAAATCCCACCTCTCTTAGCCCTCTCTTGCTCAGACACCTACATCAGCGAGATCTTGCTGTTTAGTCTGTGTGGCTTCATTGAATTCAGCACCATCCTCATCATCTTCATCTCCTATGCTTTCATCCTCATCGCCATCATCAGAATGCACTCCACCGAAGGCCGCCTCAAGGCTTTCTCCACCTGTGGGTCTCACCTTACTGGTGTCACCCTTTTTTATGGCACAGTCATGTTTATGTACCTGAGGCCAACATCCAGCTACTCCCTGGACCAAGACAAGTGGGCCTCTGTGTTCTACACTATTATCATCCCCATGCTGAATCCCTTGATCTACAGTTTACGGAACAAGGATGTGAAAGCTGCTTTCAAGAAACTAATTGGAAAAAAATGTCAAGAGTAACAAAATATGAAAATTTCTTATTACCACAGGTAAAAATGGTAGTGGCCAAAGGGTGGTGGTAAGAGATAGAAAATGCGGGTAGCTTTCTAAGAAACTACTCAGCTACCATCTACTTGCAGTGTCGATCTTAAATTCTGTAGGGTTTTCTATAACCCTTAATATTCTGATATGAAGGAAACATAAGTTAATATTTTTGAAAAGCATGCTGAGCTAGATGCATTTGTATTTTACTTGACTTTGGCTCACCTATTGCTTAGAAACTAAGACAAAACTTGAAAGGGGAAATAAATGGCCACCCTAAGTTATAGTTTTGCAAAGTCATGAAGTGTGACAGATCCAAATGTTGAAAGTTTCTCTACTCTAAAAACAAGTCAGAGAAAATACAGTTAAATATGTAGGGAATGGAACTTGTATGAGAGATGACCTAGCTAGCCCAGGAGCTGAGCTATATATATTCCTATATTCAACAAAAACTTCTAAGTGCTAAATATGGGCCAGGTTCTGGAGGATACAATTGTAAGACATGCATTTGCCAATGAGGAGTTTGTTGTGCTTCCAGTTACTGTGCTATCTGAAGCGGCTGCCACCAATGACCAAATCGTGAGCTATGCAAAGCCAAGAATAAGAGGTGCAGACTTAGGCTCTGTTGTTCACTGCGTGTCCTCAGTTTTCCCTTCTGTCTAGCGGTTGGTTTCACCTAATAATGACTGGATCTCCTTGGTCTCCCTTGCCTAATATCCAAAAGAGATGGGCATCTGGGTTTTGTTAACTTCGCATATTGACATCATTTTAACCTTCAGGGAAGCCCAGGGACTCTGGGATCCTAAGAAAGATACAGTTTGGATAAATCCCTGAGGCCAATTTTAGTTGAATTGTAATGTCTGTAAGATTAGTAGGATTAGTGTCCTATTCCTCACATTCTAAATCCCTCATGCCCCACCACCCTCTCTTCTATACTACCTTTTTAAAGATTTTATTTATTTATTAAAGAGAGAGAGAGAGTACAAGCAGGAGGACTGGCTGAAGGAGAGGGAGAAGCAGACTCCCCACTGATCAGGGAAACTGACACAGGGCTGGATCCCAGGACCCTGAGATCATGACCTGAGCTGAAGGCAGATGCTTAACTGACTGAACCACCCAGGTGCCCCCTCTCCCTCTCTTCTAATAAGAGTTAAACCCTAGCCTTTTCCTAGGGCACCAGGACTCTTCCTGCTTTCCACCATTATCTCCAGGCCCTTATCCAAGAATAGTTTCATTAACCCTGAGATATCAATGACCAACAATAGAGGAGACAAACTCCTCTCTGCATGTTCTCAAGGCTACAAATCTTGACTTAAAAAACAAGAGTGTCAGGGATCAGCAACAGGTAAAGTGGGCAGACTGAGATGGAGGAAAGCTAAGTTTTTCTCAGATATGCTAAAATTCCATCACACCATCAGTTACAAATACTTCCAAGCAATAATGTTCCTGTCTGTCTCCTTCTCCCAGCGCAATATAGTCAAAGGTCAAGGAAACACAAGAACTATCCTAAAGTGTATAGTGTCCCCATTCATTGTGAAAGGTACAAAAGAGTTTTAGTGATAAAAGACCCAGGCTTTCTAATAGATATTATTATACATGTGATGAAATTTACCTGGTGCAAAATTGCACAGCCCTATCATAAATTTCTAAAAACATATTTCTGGTGTCACGTTATGAAGTAAGTACAGCAACTAATGGACAGATGTAGAGCTGGTGGTCCAGAAATAGTTCAGAGATTCAGGTTTTGGTGTCTTTTTTTTTTTTTTCAATAATCTAATGTGCAAATCTACATGATGTGTGAAAAATTTAAAAATAGAGCTTTCCTATCTCATTAACTACATTAGCAACTATAGTATAAACCAAGTATACATTATAATTGAAAGAGTAGTTGATTTAGAATCAGGAAGACCTTTGTATCCCATTTCTGCAACTCTAGTCAGTGACCCTCCTGCTGGAGGACATCTTTTTTTCTTAAACGATTGCTGTATCCAAAGTTAATGATAAAATCTAAAAACTGATCCTAGGGCTACCCTTGCCACTCTGACTAATAATGGCAAGTATTCAGGCTTTAGACTATTTAGAAAGAAGCCCTCATGTAGGTTCTGCTATTTTCTTGCTCTGTGCCCGTGGGCAAGTTACTGAATCTCTATCAGACTGTTTCTTCATTTATTAAATGAGAATAATAATGCTTACTTTCTAGCATTTTTCAAAGGATGTGATGTAATCTCTGTAAAGAATCTGTCACGTAAAAGATAATAAACATTAGTTGTTTCTATTTTTCCTTCACTTATATCTTAACTATTTATGATTCTGCTGTCAATGTGATGCGATATAGTGAGGAAACTCATTTTTCCCAAGTAATTGGTAATGGAGGTATGCATATCAAATTTATAATGGCAAGAAAAAGATGGGTAGAAGTTGGGTCACCTTAGTCTCCATTCCCACTCCCATCAATAATTATATCAGATAAATCCCCTAACAATCTCTGTTCCTGAGTCTCCTCATTAATAAAGTAAGCACTAGTATTTATACCTTATCAATCCTATTAGTTTTCCCAAATAAGTGAATATTATTACAAACTGCAAATATCACATTTTCTTTTTATTTTATTTTATTTATTTATTTGAGAGAGAGAAAAAAAATGAACGATGGGGAGGGAGAGGGAGAGAGAGAGAGAAACAGACTCTCTGCTGAGCAGGAAGCCTGATGTGGGGTTTAATCCCAGAACCCAGAGATCATGACCTGAACAGAAGGCATATGTTTAACCAACTGAGCCACCCAGGTGTCCCAAAAATTACATCTTCTATAACTAAAATAACTTCCTATTCATTCTACTGGGAGCTTTGAAAAGCAGAAATTGATGCAGAAGTGTATTAAGAGGGGAGATACCAGAATGAGATAAAGCTGAGACTAAATTCTTTCCTTTCGGGGGCACCTCGCAGAGAGGGCTTCTCCCTTTCCTGCTTCCCCTGCTTGTGTTCCCTCTCTCACTGTCTGTCTCTTTTAAATAAATAAATAAAATCTTTTAAAAAAATAAAAAATAATAATAATAAATTCTTCTCCCTCCACTTTCAAGCTATGTGACCTCAGCTGAGATTTTTTTAAACAATCTGTGCTTAAGACTTGGTACACTATATATATATATATATATATATATATATATATATATATATATAACATATATATCCTGGCTTCATGGATTTGCTATCCATAGGGAGATAAAATAAATGCAAATGTCTTGTACTACTGGGGAAAAAACTGCCAAAAGAGAACTGCAGACAATAGGTTGTGGAGACTCACAGGCAACATTCCCTCTTGGGAGATCAGGGAATTTCTATGGAGAAGGGAGCTTGTGAGTTATTTTGGGAAGCAGAGCCTAGAAATTAAAGAAGGAAGCACCTGGCAGAAGGAAGAAACATAGTGAACAAAGGCAAAGAGATTGGAAACCAGGGGACATTTCCCTGGGCCATTTGCCTGGGTGTCCGTGGAAGGATTTTGTGGTGAAGCTGGAATGTAGGTCAAGATCAGACACTAATTTAGGAAATGGGACTTTATTGCTTGGGGAGTAGGGAGTTTATCACTTGTGGATTCAAGGTTCCTCTTCATTCCTTGAAATTCCGTCCCTTATTCATCACCAGAGCAACCTTTGGGGAAACCAGTATAACCACATGACCTTTAGGTTGGTAAATTCAAGTAGCTTCCGACAACTTCAGGCAGGTTTACTGACCTAAGATAGCATGCTTTTCTTAATGGAGCTTGGATAAATCTCATATTTAGCTTTATATCTCCTAAGGGAGGAACCCAAAATGAACTCCCTGCCTTCATTCTCTGCCTTAGCGAGAACACCAGGAATAACTAGGGTCTGAGATCCCTTATCTATCCCAGAGTTATCCCTCTTCCTTAATTCAGGAGCTGTAGCATTGCCAGAGTCCTTTGTTTGGCATTCCAGGCCCTCTCCCTTAAATCGCCTCTCTGGAATGATTTCTTCCTGTTCTTTTTGTTCAAGAGATTCTCTGCAAAACTATTTCTTGAGTGACACTCTCCTTTTTCTCCCTCTGAAATCCTTCTAAATGCCTTCTCCTCTCCACTCTGTGCTTCCTTAATAGTCCCAGCTCCACATCTCAGACCGTCCAAATCTCTCTCTTTCAAGGACCAACTCAAATACCACTCCTTGAAATGCCCTCTTTCTGACCTACTGGACTGCTAATAAACCCCACTCTTCAGAAGCTTGTGAAAAGAAAAGTGTGAGATGAACTATTGGTTTGACTGATCCTCACCAGCTACATGCACTGCAAAAACGTGCAGCCATTTGAGGGCTCTGGAAGTTGCTGTATTGAGATCTGTGTGTTTAACTCTGATCAGGTGTTAATGAGAATAGGACACTAGAGGAGAAGTCCATAATAAAATCCACACTACAAACGGCTTCCTCACATGACATCGGAAATTCTACATTTTCAGCCTCATCCCAGCCATCTCCCTCCACATCCCACCTCCCAAAAGTTCAAGTCATATTGAAATGAAGAATATCATGAAATCTCTCCCTTTGTGTACTTTTGCTAATGCCAGTCCTATACTTCAAAGGCCACTAAGCCACCTAGAAAACACTGTTTTATATCACAAATCAATCATCACTTCAGGAAATTCCTGGACTCCCCTCTTCTCATTTGCAAAATGGCACCAATTATACCTGCTTCACGGGGTTGCAGTAAGAATGAAGAATAATCATCTAACTGTGACCAGTTGTTCCTCTTGTGCAAGACTATTTTGTTTTTGCCTAGAGTAAGTATGAGTACTTCTGCTCCTCACTCTTAAAAAATAGTCAGATATTAAAATATAAGAAAAACCTAAGTAATGCATTTAAGCACTTTGGGGCTTAATAAATGGCAGCTTTCCTCTGTGCTAGAGAAGTATTGGGCCCATACTGCTTTGATATAAAGCCTTCTTTGGTAGACTGCCAAACTTTAAGGTAGTCTCATTTTTTGTCCTCAAGTCCTGGGAATATAATAAGTGAGTAATAAATGCTCATTGAACAAATGAATGACCATGCCTCCCTGGACTAGAGAACTACCTGAACCTAGTCCCAACTCTGGGCCTTGGGAAACCTACCGAAAATATATCTGAGATCTTGAAATTCTTAGGACAACAAGCATATTTAAAGATGATGAAACCGGAGTTATAAAAGTTTAAATGGCATGCTGATGTTCTCTTGGCTTATAAGGAGTAGACCTGGGATTGGAACAAAATTTTCTGATTCTTAGTCCAGTGTTCTATAAAAGAGGGAAAAGTGCAGCCTTAAAGAAAGTGATAGGCATAATCAGAACTGGGGAACCTGTATAAAGGTCTTGTCTGTGGCTATATTCAGTCTGATGATTATATAGATAGATTAGATAGATCAGTCAGGATTGTATTCTGACACATTTGTTAAAAGTTTCACATTTGCCTATGACCGTAGTGAGCTGAACCCTTGCAAGATCAGATGGGCTGGACAAGTCACTATATCCTAAAGAAGTGAGGGAGAGAGGCAAAATAGGAGATGTTATAAAAGAAATAGATCAGCTTTCAGATCATGTTGAAAGAATGGTATCAAGGAGGAATGATAAGTTTCACCATGGCTTTCTTCTCCTTCAATATTTTACAATCCTCATACTTACTGACTGGAATACTAAATTAATGTTTTTCACTTTAAGGGGGAAGATACTCATTAAGAAAGTTGGTGACATGACATATGACCACAATGTGTATTTTATCCTCTATACCTTATGGTAATGACATTAAAACCTTTCAACATTGCATTATTATCCTTAAAATTAATTAACCAAATCCAAAAAGTAAAACTATAAAAACATTTCAAAAGAAATTTTCACAGGTTTATGATTTATAAATCTGGTTACAATTTTTTAATACATCTATTTTATTAGATTTAGTCCTATTAGACTAGGACAGAGATACCTAGATATAGGTAAAAACATGATTGATTGATACTTAGAGATGATCTAATCCAACAGCAATCTCATTTTGTAAATGGAGGAAATGAGGTTCACAGAAATGGAATGACTTCTTCATAGTAACATAGCTAAATTAAAATCGTGAAATTATAACTGCATTATTCTCGTTCCAAATGTAGTCTCTTATAATACACAATAATACTGATTAGTCAAGCTCTGAGAGAACACATTTTATGGCAACAGTCTATTCTCTAATTATTTTATTTACTCTAGGACTTAATTTTATTGCAATATGAACAAAATGCTAGTTAGTACTTACCCTAGCTATACTGTCAATCTCATTAGCATAATCCCAAACAAATGTAGGAAGGAAATAATTCAAAAGGACATTTGATGTTGTGAAAGATCAATAATTGCTGAGTTCCCCATTATTTGTGTTAATCTTAAAATTAATTGTCTTTTGTTCTAGCAATGATCCTCACATACAGTACATAGAATTATCAGTTAAATGTCTTTAAGTGTCACATTTTCCTTTTCTGTCCAAAGAAGCAAGTCTAGGAAAGGACAAAAGTTCGCTTGAAAAGGTTGAGCTGGATGGGAAACAAACTGAGGGTTGCTGGAGTTACTGTCCCCCCAGTGGGGGGATAGGGTAACTGGGTGATGGGCATTAAGGAGGGCACTTGCTGTGATGAGCACTGGGTGTTGTATGCAGCTGATGAATCACCAAATTCTACTCCTGAAACTAACAATACAGTATATGTTAACTAAATTGAATTTAAATAAAAAATTTAAAAAAGAAACCAAAAGACAAGTTCTAGCTAGGCACTAGGATAGGGCATGGGCTGCTTGAATTGCCTTATTATTCTTCATTCACTCAACTCCAAGTCACTACTGATCAAAACAAACTAGTCAGAATGAATCAATTAAGTCAAGCATTTCATCTAAATAAACATTTTTAGAAAAAATACACAAAAATATTTACTTCAGTTTGTTTGCATATTCTGGTATGTGTCCCCCCCTCCATGAGAAAGACTTTGCAATTTTTTTCTGCATTTTTAACTAATTCATTCATTTATAGAGCTGAGAGGCAAGATGGATTAGTAATTTTTGTGAAACAAAAGATAAACTTTCTATTTGTTGTACCTTCAGGCATTTCATGTCTCTTCTTCAAAACTAATTTAATGTTGTTTCTACTTCATTAATACCCAACTAAGTATGTATTTCTTGTTTGATAGTAAATGAGAGCATTTTAAATGTTACTTTTCACTTTAAATTGTTCAGAAGAAAGTTGGTTAGAAGTATATGTTTCATCTTTGTCCGTGTATTAAGCAAATATATGATATATAAAGTCATCTGTATATTAAGGCAAATAGACGAGAAAAGCACCTGCTATATAGTGAATTTGACTAGTTGGTTAGTGATTTTGCTTTTTACTTTTTAAAATTTAATTTAATTTAATTTAATTTGTGTGTGTGTTCCAAAATTCATTTTACTTTTTTTTAATTTAATTTATGTGTGTGTGTTCTAAAATTCATTGTGCTCCATGCAATACCTGCCCTCCTTAATACTTTTTTTTAAAGATTTCGTTTATTTATTTGATAGAGAGACAGATCACAAGTAGGCAGAGAGGTAGGCAGAGAGAAAGAAGGAGAAGCAGGCTCCCTGTTGATCAGTGAGCCGGATATGGGGCTCGATCCCAGGACCCTGAGATCATGACCTGAGCTGAAGGCAGAGGCTTAACCCACTGAGCTACCCAGATGCCCCACCTTATTACTTTTTAAGTCAATTTTAAACTAGTGGAGTCCACTTTACCTATCTTCCATCAGAGGTCCTTTATTTACTGATTGCATGTTGCATTCATATTTAGGTGGGAGAAATGGTTACATTTTAGTTGTTGAATATCTGTGAAAGTGAATAACCCTTTTTTTATTTTATTCTAAATCATAAAACAACAAGAGAAAATTTTAGAAATAGGGTAACTAGCTTAATAACATGTTAATCAAAGGCTATATTTAAGCTTATTAAGTATAATAATGCTAAATTATATTTTCTATTCTCCTAATTCAAAAAATAATTCTTTTTAAAGATAACACTGGTTGAAAAGCTTCAAAACACAAGAAATATTCATTTCCATAAATTTGTGAGATAGATATATTTATACAGATATATAGATAGATAGATTCCACACAGCAACCGGAAAACCTTTCCAAAAATGTAAGTTATGTCATACCACCCTCCTTTATAATACTTACATTTTACTAAGAATAAATCTTTACTCCTAACTCAGTCATCTCAGCTCTGCATGGTCGGGCTGCTGCATGAAATTTAAATGAAGCGATATTTCAATAGATTTGTTGCAAAACAGGGCTATATGTAAGGGGTCAAAATCGGTCTCACACAAAGTAAATGCAGTTTTGTTTCCTTGTAAACTACAAAATTAAGACAGATGTAGGGGCGCCTGGGTGGCTAAGTTGGTTGGGGAACTGCCTTCGGCTCAGATCATGATCCCGGAGTCCCGGGATCAGTCCCACATCTGGCTCTCTGCTCTCCAGAGAGTCTGTTTCTCCCACTGACCTCTCTCCTCTCATTCTCTCTCTCTCTCGAATAAATAAAATATTAAAAAAAAAAAAGACAGATGTAAAATGTTACATCCAAAAACCCTTATCTGAAGTTCTCTACTTGAGTTAAAAATTCAGAATGTTTCTCTATATGAAGATGATTTAGATCCTCCAGATAGGAGTAAGATCTTTCATCTTACAGTTATAATTTCAAACAGTTAATTTCAGACAGTCTGTGATTTTAGAGACCCAAGATTTCTCAAGGAGTAAGCAAACAGTCATTCAATAAAGGGAGTTGTTTTCACACATTAAAGCCATCATTTGTCCTTGGGGAAATGTGTTTCCTGATGAGTTTGCAGCTGATTTTATGAGTCCGTTATGAATGGCAAGAGAAACATCGGCTGTCCAAGGTTTTATTTTCGCACTTCAGATTCCGAAGTCAATTATCTTAGGTTAACAATGAACTCTAGTGTCCCATTAAGACCCTTCATGTCCTCTGCTTTGCAATAGCTCTCCTTAAAGCTCCTTTCACATCCTGATTCCTTAGGCTGTAGATCAAGGGGTTGAGCATGGGTGTGATCACAGTGTAGAACACTGCAATGATCTTGCCCCCAGCCCTGGAGGACTTCGACTGGGGTCTCATGTACATGAAAATGGCAGTTCCATAGAATAAGGCCACCACCGTCAGATGGGAGGCACAGGTGGACAGTGCCTTATGCCTCCCGGAGGCTGACCGTATCCTGAGAACTGATACAAGGATTTGGGCGTAGGAAACAACAATGAGGAGAAAAGGGATGAAGACAATGATGATACTGAAGATAAAAACAACCAGCTCAGTAAATGAGGTGTCAGTGCAAGCCAACCTCAATATGGAAGGGACCTCACAAAAAAAATGATTCAGGACGTTGGGCCCACAGTAGGGCAAACTCAAGGTAAGGACATTGATAACCATGGAACTCAGGAAGCTGCTGGACCAAGAAATGGCTGCCAATTGGACACAGATGTTTTGGTTCATAATGACAGTATAATGGAGAGGATGACAAATGGCTACATATCTGTCATAAGCCATGACCCCAAGGAGAACGCATTCAATCATTCCAAAGGAGAGGGAGAAGTACATCTGAGTAGCACAACTAGAGAACGGGATGGTCTTTTTCCCCATCATGTTGGAAAGCATTTGTGGGACATTAGTGGATGTGTAGCAGATATCCAGAAAGGATAAATTAGTGAGGAAGAAGTACATGGGGGTTTGGAGACGAGGTTCTATCCGAATAATAGTGATAATTATAATATTCCCCACCACTGTTAATAAATAAAAGAACAAGAACATAATAAAAAGAATGAGCTGCACCTTTGGCTGAGATGAGAGCCCCAGGAACACAAATTCAGTCACAGTGAAGTTTGTTTTTATCATATTCACTTTTCAGGCCACCTCCCTCCCTCTCACAGAACCATCCACCTGAAGAAAAACTTCAAACGTCCTATATCGGTAGCACAGTGTCGGAAACTCAAAACAAATAAGAAAGCAAAGAGACGTCTTGATCTGAAATTATATCTTGAGTATCTGAGTTGTATTACAAATGGAAAGCTTTTCTTCTACTTTTGGAGGGCATATTCTCTTGATGAGACTAAGAATTTCACATGCAGTTACTGATTGAGTTAAGCAGATATTCTTGACTTTTCTCCAAGGGTATGCTTTTTTGCCTGTTCATAATCTGTCCAAAACCTATTCATTCTTCATTCTTCAAAGCTTTACTCATGGCTCACCTCTTTAAAAAGATCCAATTATGTCTTTGCTCCACACCTAATAACAGAGCAACATGATGTAGAACTTAAGTGAAAAACAGTGAAGGGCATTACTTCATGCATTAACCTAAAAGTAAAGGCAGAAGAGCAGCTTGTGCTTCTTCTCACTCTGAGGCAAACTTCTCATGCTTGGACACCCTGATACCCTAAAGAACAAAGACTGCACATACCACCAACAAAACCAGTCATGGGTCACACTAATGACCAGTTCGACCAGCCTCACCATTTCCATACTGTGGTGTCTTGGATAGTTTCATCATATATAAAGAGGGAATAATTGATAGAATAATGGGAATAAATTTTTGCAGATTACATTGAATAATGTGAATAAAGAATTTAAGGCAATGTCTACGTGTAGGAAATAATCCACAAATAACATTTATTATTACTAGTCCTACTAATGTACCATGATATCTAGAATTCAGTTTTCTAATAAAAATTGTTTCAGAGAAATATTAATAAAAAAGATCCAGAAAACTAAAGTTATCAGGTCTATTCATTGAGAACTCCTTAGCCCTGACCCTGTGCCTACTTACCCTAAGTTTATTTATGCACCAAGTTAGCATGTTCCTTTAATGACTTACAGCCGTGAACAGCTTAAAAGCAGTGAGAACACAGGTAGGTACCATTACAGCAGCCAGAAAAAGCTGACAATCATTCATTTGTCCATTTGTTCACCCTTTTTGTGTCTTTCTTTTTCATCCTTTCTTTCAAAAATATCTTTATGATAATCTAATATGTACCAGATGCTGTGTATACACTGGTAAATACAACAAATACTTTCCACACTCTCAGAACTTACGTTCCAGTGGAAAGGTGTGATGAAGGAAACAGCCCCAAACCTGAGAGCATGGGGAATCTTATCAGGAAAACATTTAAGAACCAAGTAGTTGTGGGTCATGAAAAAGACTACTTTAGGTAACACATCCTTTCTCAACAATATCGATTTCCATGTAGTATCTTTTAAAGGGCTTTCTTATGGGGCGTCAGGGTGGCTCAGTCAGTTAAGTGTCTGCCTTCGGCTCAGGTCATGATCCCAGACCCCTGGGATGGAGCCCCCTGTTGGGTTCCCTGCTCAGTGGGGAGTCTGCTCCTTCTTCCTCTACCCCTGCCCCTGGTACTCATGCATTTGCTCTCTCTCTCTCTCTCAAATAGATATATACAATCTTTAAAAAAAGGGGGGGGCTTTCTTATATTTTGATTTAAATCAGGGCTTTTCAAATCAAATAATTCAGTGAACTGATAAAACTAAATTATCTAAAATCTGAAGTCCAGGGATAAAGGAGGGATGGGCCTGGAAAGAGGAGAGAGAGGTTAGGTTACAGTCCTGTTTTCACCAGGAGCAGCAGGAAAGGACGCGAGCAAGGAGGTTATACAGCTCCCTTCCAGGCCCTTCAATCAGCACTAACCAAGTTCTGCTGCAAATAAGAAATGTTTTGGTGATTTTAGAAATGATTATAATGACAAGTGACATCCCCAATGAGTTTCTCAGTTGACAAGATGGCACACAATCAGATCACACCACTGGTGGTGCAGTACACGGAATTGACCACAGGAGAGAAAGATGACATGCCTGCGGGCTTTGTGCAAACCTGACACGAACCTGTAGCAACTGTCCTTCTCTGTAGGGTAGGGGCAGGGTAGCCTCAGAATTGATACACAAGATAAATGAGATAATGCATGTAAAGCACCTAAAATAGAGTTAGACATATATAGTAAGGGCTCAATATATGTTAACTATTATCATTACGATTCATATATGATCCTCATTAGAGGATCTTTAAGTGCACAAATGTGAAATATTTGTATCCTCACCCACTCCCTTATAGGGCAGAGAGACTAAGTCTTTAAGACAGTAAATAACTCATCCTAAATCACTGAATTACTGAATCTATATGCAAACACCTACAACACACATATATATAATATAGCTATATCTACAGTAATAAAGCCACACCAAATGAAATAGTCCTGGTCCCCTATGCATGTATGTATGCATAGAATTGTGTTCACATGAAGGAACATAAATATATTGGTTCAACATTTAAACTGTCTATTTTGAAGGCTCAATGAAGGAGGACATTCCCTTAGTTCCTCTAAAAGTACAAGTTACCTTTAAAACATTTTTAGTCACTTGATGGCTGAAGCCGCTGAAATGAGTTAGAACCCACTCAGCTGTCAGTTTCCAGGTTACAAATCTGTTTCTATTCCTATCAGAACACAGAGTTGCAAATCCATTATAAGGATAAGAGGAATAAAGAGACTTTATAAATGAATGTATCTCCCATAATATGAAGCAAACTCACCAAATTAAATACAGGTTGTAAAGTTCTGGATGGTTTGTAATTACCTGTAATTCTACACAGGCATCTCAATCAAGCAAGCAACACCTAGCAAACTGCACACCCTTTGTGTTACCTCACAAGGCAAAAGCTACTGTTACTAATTGCCTCTTCCACTCCCCTGCCTGGGACACTCATATTCAAGCATGCATGAAGTCCTCTTGGAAACCCTAATCTAATTCATCCAGACAGAGTTAATCAGAGTCCCTTCTGCTGAACCATTTCCATCCTTTGAACATACTCAATTTTTATACTTATATGTGTGTATATTAGTTATGAGTCCATCTCTCCAACGGCTTTGGGTTTCTAGTGATCCTGCCGTATTTGTTTTTCCATTGCCTACCACATAATAAGCACCATTAAACATTGATTAAAAACTCGGGATGCCTGGGTGGCTCAGTTGGTTAAGCCGCTGCCTTCAGCTTGGGTCATGATCCCAGGGTCTTGGGATCAAGTCCCACATCAGGCTCCTTGCTTGGTGAGGAGCCTGCCTGCCTCTCTGCTTGCTTGAGTTCTCTCTCTCTCTCTCTCTGACAAGTAAATAAATAAATAAAATCTTAAAAAAAAAAAACCCTCAAATAAACCTTCCTATTTCCTATTTTTCTTAAGGTTTAAGCTCAGATTAAGAAAAAATTCACCCTCATGCTAGCCATAATTTTAGTCAAAGAATATAGTCCAGCAAAATCATTTACTCTCTAATTGCTTCTTTTTTCTAAACAACACTTTTTATGGCTCAGAAAGCCATCTAATTCAGTTTGGGAAAAAGGGTGGGGGGAATGGTTAATGTGGCTTGATGCCAAAAAGGTATGATGTGTGCTGACAAACTTTACTCAGCTCAGGGTATTTTTGGCATCATATAGACACTGCATATCAGGCATTTTATGTGTTCACAGAAAAATGACTCCTCTTTCTGTTCTGCAAGTCACAGGAAGAAATCTAAGATAGATTTTACACCAAACTAGAGAAATCTAGTGTTCCTTCATAAATTCAGGATTTTCGAAAGCTAAACCTTTAATCATTGTAATCCAAATCATTTGTACAACTGAATACGCTATTTTTCCTAACTTGTAGTTAAATTGTTATTAAGTTTGGGAGATATATTTGATATACATCAATGATATTGTTGCTCTTTGATAATACCTCCTTTCCCAAGGATAAGTTTGCAAGGCACCCTAGTGTAGGGGTGAAAATCAGCTCTGGGAAAGAACAATCTAAATATGAATTATGACTCCAACAGTTCTCTTCTGTGTGACTTGGGTGAGTTTCTAAGCTTTTCTAAGCCTCTTTTATCTCCTAGGTTAGGTGAGAACTGTATTACTATTTCATTCATAAGATTTTAGATTATATATTATTTTATATATTAGAAATTCCATCTAGCAGTTTTAGCATAGTATCTGACACATAGTGAGAACTCAAAAAATTATAGTTCACAATATTATATAAACTTTGGGTTTATCCAATTTACTATAAACAAACTTGTGTTAGAGCAGAAGGACTACAAGACATAATTCTATTGGAAGCTACTTCATACATCACTGTAGAAACATTTAGAGCCTACACAACCTCATACAATCCCTACATGTGTATCATAATGTCAAAATCTGTGATGTCTTTACATTGATTATCAGTTCATCCATCAATGAAATTTATTGTTAAAAATTGATCTAAGGACTAAGAATTTTAAAAATTAAGAAGACTAAAGATAGCATCATAATCCTGTTTCCTACCTCATTAAAGAAAACCATCAGGAAAACTGACCAGGAAGACTTTTCCTGCGAATCCATTACTGAGTTTTGAAAATTACCCTAGAAAAATAATGTTTTTTTTGTTCATAAAAACACCACTTATGATGTTTACAAACTGTGCTGTAGATGATAATTTACCAGATGATAATTTGTGAATGAGTTTCACAAAGCCTTTTAAACAAACAAGGCAGATTTGGTTTTGATGCAGCATGAAGGAGAAGGAGGAAAATATAAAAGCAGGGGCCCCTGGGAGGCCAGGATCTGAGAGGAGTCCAACTCTGCACACTGGCAAGAATGCCCTGACAGTTGGGATGCCTGGGTGCCTCAGATGGTTAAGCATCTGCCTTTGGCTCAGGCCATGATCCTAGGGTCTTGGGATCAAGTCATGCCTCAGGGTCCTAGCTCAGTGGGGGAGTCTGCTTCTCCCTCCCTCCCTGCCTCTCCCCCTACTTGTGCTCTCTCTGTCTCTCTCTTTCTCTCTCAAATGAATAAATAAAATCTTTTAAAAATGCCATGACTGTAAATATTACAACACAAGTTAACAAATTGTGATATTCAGTGGAGGCAATTAGATCATCCTTCCAACCCACCTGCAAAATGAGATTTCTCTATGGGAAAGAAAAAAAAAATCACCAAAAAAGAAAATGGTATTAATTGCTGCATATTATAATTCTCTATTACATGACATTTTTAGGTATATTAGGTATATTTAGGTATATTAGGTATATGCTAATATTAAATTGCATCTTTACAACTCCAAAATATAGTTACATCCTTTTTAATGATGAGAAAATTGAAGATCAGAGAAGCTATACAGAGTTCTCAGAGTATTTAGCAGAACCATAATTTGTACTTCAAGTCTGCCTAATTCTAAAGTCTTTTATTTAAATAACTAGTAGTTCTATTTTATTATTTTTTTTACATCTCAGTAGACAATTGCAATCATAAACACAGAAGATAAAACATACCCTACGGCCATAAGCAATGTATAGAAATAATACCTGTCCTCACCACAGACTCATGTACACAAAACCCCATAAAAGACAGCTGACATGATATCCATGTGCAAAAAACACAATTCCTTGGAGATAAAAGTAAATCTCTTTTTATGGTAACCACAGATGAGATAGTGCTATTCTCCAACTCAGTACTTTTATAGACAAAACATAAAGATAATTAATACATACGTAGTGCAATCCCTAAGTCATCTGAGTTTTCTCACTTTAGGACCTTAGCCTGAACTTTAGATTCTTGTGGGATAATGTCCCAGATCAGTAATTAAAACTTAATTATTTATTCTGAGGGATTCCTGGTTGAGGCTTTTGTTGGTTGTTCTCCTTCTCCTTGCCTGCGTATGGACCTGTACCATGGTTAAAGTGACCCTTCCAAGTGACCAGAGCGTCCTCATCCTTCAGAATTGCCTAATATTGGTAATCATGAACAGGAGTGCATTCATCATAACAGCAAAACCTAAAATGCGGGATGCAGAGACCAAACATAGTGCCATTTCCTGGAATCTACTAGAACTTAGGAATGATCATGTTGCTATTATATTCTCAACTACCCACAGAGCAAATTTGAACCCAACATTCCCCTCTCCCTGATCATAGCAAACCCTGGAACCATCTACTATTGCATAGTAACAAAACACAAACTTTATAAGGACACAGTATGACCAGCACGGGGACTTTCCAGATGTGACCTCAAACATACCACTTCATTTTCATGAACCTCAGCTAATTCATCTGTAAAATGGACATAAAAATACCTAGACAACTACATGACTCCCTTGTTATAGAAGTAAAGTGAGGAAATGAAGAAAAAGAGAAAGAAAACAAGGAAGGAAGAGAGAAAGAGAGGGAAGTAAAAGTTAATATCAATTAAGTCCTTCCAGTGTACAAAGAGCCACATAATCAAATCATGCCTCCACATAATGATCACTTAATCTGGTAATTCTCAAATCCTGAATGGTTTTAGTTTGGTTTTAATATCAATGCCCAGATGTATCCTGAATCAATTAAATTATAGTTCTTGATGATAGGACTCTGGAATAGGTATTTTTAAAAGGTCCCCAAGTGAGCCCTTAAAGCCTGATTTTCCAATATTTTTACTGGGAAAAAAAATACACTTGTGGATCTACACAAAACAAAGCTCAAAATACTCAACCTCTTAGGGAGTCCCATATTGTAATTTCTACATTTTCCCTATTGTATTCCAACATTTGAGCCTCAAATTCTGGGAAACAGAGAGGATGCCACTAGACTGAAATCCAGAAGGAGCAATCACTTTCCTAGGTTTCCATAATTTGTAAGTGATACAAGAAGCACTCAAAGTTTTCTCACATTAATACATTAATTGTCTAGGGCCAGAGTCAGCAGAAAGACCTATTAAAAATTCTGGGGGCCTAACCACCCAGTAATTACACTACTAGGGATTTGCCCCAAAGATACAAATGTAATGATCTAAAGGGGAACATGCACCCCAGTGTTTGTAGCAGCAGTGTCCACAAGAGTCAATGTATGGAAAGATCCAAGATCCATTGACAGATGAATTGATGAATTAATAAAGAAGATGTGGTTCATATATAAAATGGAATATTACTCATCCATAAGAAAGGATGAATATTTATCATTTACATCGATGCAGATGGAACTGAAGGGTATTATGCTTAACAAAGTAAGTCAGTCAGAAAAAGACAATTATCATATGGTTTCATTCATATCTGGAAGTTAAGAAACAATGCGTAGGATCATAGAGGAAGTGATGGAAAACTGAATAGGAAGTCATCAGAGAGGGAGACAAACAGAGAGACTCTTAACTATAGGAAACAAACTGAGGGTTGTTGGAAGGGAGGGAGGGTGGGAGGAATGGGGTAGTTGGGTGATGGGCATTAAAGAAGGTACATGATGTAATGAGCACTGTGTTATACACAACTGGTGAATTATTGAACTCTACATCTGAAACTAATGATGTACTTTAAGTTGGCTAATTGAATTTAAATTAAAAAATAAAAATAAAAAAATTCTGAAAGTTTTTTGAAGCCATATAGGATCCTACTAATGACATGATGACATAATCATCATATAGAAATCATATAGAAAATCATACAGAATCACATAGAAATCATATACAAAATCATATAGAAAATCACTATATAGAAATAATATAGAAAACCCAAAAGACTCCAATCAAAACCTGTTAGGACTAACAACAACATCAAAATTCAGTAGCACTCCATGATAAAAAATCAATATACAGGGCACCTGGGTGGCTCAGTTGGTTAAGCAACTGCCTTCGGCTCAGGTCATGATCCTGGAGTCCCCAGATTAAGTCCCCCATCAGGTTGCCTGCTTAGTGGGGAGTCTGCTTCTTCCTCTGAACTCTCCCCTCTAGTGCTCTCTGTCTCTCTCTCATTTTCTCTTTCTCCCTCTTTCTCAAATAAATAAATAAAAAAAACTAAAAAAATCAATAAACAAAAATCAGTTACATCTCTATACACTAACAATGGGCTGTCTGAAAGGGAAATTAAGAAAACACTCCCATTTACTATAGCTTCAAAATGAATAAGATACTTAGGAATAAATTTAACTAAGGAGGTGAAAGATCTTTACACTAAAAACTAAAACACATTGATGACAGAAAATGAAGAAGACACAATAAATGAAACAATAGCCAGTGTTTATCATCAGAAAAAGTAAGATTGTTAAAATGTCCATAAGACTTTAAAAGGCCCATACTACCCAAAGCAATCCATCGATTCAATGTAATCCTTATCAAAATACAAATGTCATTTTTCTCAGAAATATTAAAAAATGTTTTTAATGCATATGGAACCACAAAAGACCAGGAATAACCAAAAAATATCTTGAGCAAGAAGAACAAAGTCGGTGGCATCACACTTTCTGATTTTATAATATATTATAGAATATAATAATTAAAGATTACAGTACTGGAATAAAAACAGACATATACTCTTAGGGTGTAGAATACAGAGCCCATAAATAAACCTACATATACATGGTCAACAGATCTTCAACAAAGGTACAAAAAAACACATAATGGGAAAAGACAGTCTCTTCAGTAGATGTTGAGAAAACTAGATATCATACACAGAAGGGTGAAATTGGACTTTTATCACACACCATATACAAACATCAACTCAGAATGGGTTTAAAACTTAAATGTAAGACCTGAAACTGTAAAGCTACTAGAAGAAAATACAGGGGGAGAGGCTTACCAACATTCTCAGTGCAGATGCTTTTCTGCACTCAGTGCCTTCTGGTGGGCATTTGTGATGGAGCACGAGTATCTTCACTGTCCTTTCCAAGAGTTCCATCCATATACCTCTCTCAGACTTCCTTGTCACTAACTTTCCAGTTTTATTCCCCCTGTTGAGAAAGTTAATCCACTACTTACTATTCATTAAACAGTAGAGAGACAAAATTCATTCCACCACTCTTTCTATACTCAGAGAAGACACCTGATATTTTGCATGATTTTTGTAAAGTTTAGACCTAAATTTATATCCATAATACTACTGTCCAACTAAGAATCAGTAATTTTTTTTGAGATTTTATTTATTTATTTGAGAAAGAGAGAGAGAGAGCACAAGCTGAGGAGAGTGGGTACCTGGATATTGGGAGAGGGAGAAAGCAGATTCCCTGCTGAGCAGGGAGCCCAATGCTAAGCTCTCTACCAGGATCCTGGGATCATGACCTGAGCCAAAAGCAGACACTTAACTGACTGAGCCATCCAGGTACCCAAGGAATCAGTGTTTCTTAGAGAACAATTCAGTCACTGTTTTACAGGGAGAAAATAAATAGCATATGCTTGAAATATTCTGTTATGTCTAGAAAACATGGAGGATTTTACAAATCGTAAGAAGAGGAACAAAAGGTAACAATTTAAAGGGTCCTGTGAGGTTCATGCTGTGGCACTCTGGGTATCAAAGAAAAATCATGATAATAACCAAAACAGTATGGTTTTTATTACAATATGGTGAACCAATGAAAGCTAAGGAGTCCAAGAGTCTCAAAAAAAGAGAAGTGTATGTAGAGAATATAAGAACATAGTGATAAAAACAAAAGTAAGGGAAATATAACAGGTTATTTCATTTTGACTGGATTTTCAAAGGTAGCAATATGAGTAAATAAGTAGCTCATATAGAAAAATACAGATAAATTTAAATAAATACCGATACATCCATGTTATATGAAAATAAGCAATAAATAATAAATATAAAGAACTGTGTTTTTAGGGAGGACAAGTCAAGATGGCGGAGAAGTAGCAGGCTGAGACAACATCAGGTAGCAGGAGATCAGCTAGATAGCTAATCTAACCATTGCAAACACCTACAAATCCAGTGGGAAATCAAAGAGAAGAAAAGCAACAATTCTAGAAACAGAAAATCTATCACTTTCTGAAAAGTAGGACCTGCAGAGAAGTGAATTCAAAGCGACAGGAAGATAGACCGCGGGGGGAGGGGCCAGCTCCTGGCAAGCGGCAGAGCAACAGAGCACAAAATAAGGACTTTTAAAAGTCTGTTCCACAGAGGGACATTGCTCGAGAGGCTAAACCGGGGGGAAGCTCACGAGGGGTCAGCATAACCCCGGGACCTGTGGGGTCACAGAAGGACTGGGGGTGTCTGAGTGTCACAGAGCTCACAGGTATTAGAGCAGGGAAGCTGGCTACAACGACAAAGCCAAGGAGTGAGCTCTCAGCTGGGGGTTACCTTGAACCGGGCACAGGCTGGGTGAGCTCAGAGCACAGCCAGAGGGCAGGGAGGCAGAGTGACTGAGCACTTTTCTCCAAGCGCGACCAGAGGCCAGGGAGAGGGGGGTGGTTGGGCGCTTTTCTCTGAGGGTGCACTGAGGAGTGGGACCCCAAGCTCTCGGCTCCTCTGGGCCGGTGACTGGGAGGCCGCCATTTTCATTCCCATCCTCCAGAACTCTACGGAAAGCGTTCAGGGAACAAAAGCTCCCGAAAGCAAACCCAAGCAGATTACTTAGCCCGGTCCCTGGTAAGGGAGGTGCAATTCTGCATGGGGCAAAGACACTTGAGAATCACTACAACAGGCCCCTCCCCCAGAAGATCAACAAGAAACACAGCCAAGACAAACTTCACTTTCCAAGGATAACAGAGGAATTCCAGAGGAGGAGAAAGCAAATCTTATCTGGACAAAATGACAAGGTGGAAAAACTCACCACAAAAATAAGAACAAGAGGCAGTACCGAAGACTGGGGACCTAATCAATATGGACATTGGTAATATGACAGATTTCAGAATGACGATTCTCAAGGTTCTAGCCGGGCTCGAAAAAGGCATAGAAGATATTAGAGAAACCCTCACCAGAGAGATAAAAGCCTTTTCTGGAGAATAAAAGAACTAAAATCCAACCAAGTTGAAATAAAAAAAGCTATTAATGAGGTGCAATCAAAAATGGAAGCTCTTACTGCTAGGATAAATGAGGCAGAAGAAAGAATTAGTGACATAGAAGACCAAATGACAGAGAATAAAGAAGCTGAGCAAAAGAGAGACAAACAACTACTGGACCACGAGGGGAGAATTCGAGAGATAAGCGACACCATAAGATGACACTACATTAGAATAATTGGGTTTCCAGAAGAAGAAGAAAGAGAGAGGGGAGCAGAAGGTATATTGGGGAGAATTATTGTAGAGAATTTCCCTAATATGGCAAAGGGAGCAAGCATCAAAATCCAGAAGGTGCAGAGGACCCCCCTCAAAATCAATAAGAAGAGGTCCACACCCCATCATCCAACAGTAAAATTTACAAGTCTTAGCAACAAAGAGAAAATCCTGAAAGCAGCCCGGGAAAAGAAGTCTGTAACATACAAGGGTAAAAACATTAGATTGGCAGCAGACCTATCCACAGAGACCTGGCAGGCCAGAAAGAACTGGCATGATATATTCAGAGCACTAAACGAGAAAAACATGCAGCCAAGAATACTATATCCGGCTAGGCTATCATTGAAGACAGAAGGAGAGATAAAAAGCTTCCAGGACAAACAAAAACTGAAAGAACTTGCAAACACCAAACCAGCTCTACGGGAAATATTGAAAGGGGTCCTCTAAGCAAAGAGAGAGCCTAAAAGTAGTAGATCAGAAAGGAACAGAGACAATATACAGTAAAAGTCACCTTACAGGCAATACAATGGCACTAAATTCATATGTCTCAATAGTTACCCGGAATGTTAATTGGCTAAATGTCCCAATCAAAAGACACAGGGTATCAGAATGGGAAAAAAAAAAAAATCAATATGCTGCCTACAAGAAACTCATTTTAGACTCGAAGACACCTCCATATTTAAAGTGAGGGGGTGGAAAACAATGTACCATGCTAGTGGACATCAAAAGAAAGCTGGGGTGGCAATCCTTAGATCAGATCAATTAGATTTTAAGTGAAAGACTATAATAAGAGATGAGGAAGGACACTATATCATACTCAAAGGGTCTGTCCAACAAGAAGACCTAACAATCTTAAATATCTATGCACCTAACATGGAAACAGCCAACTATATAAACCAATTAATAACAAAATCAAAGAAATACATGGACAGTAACACAATAATAGCAGGGGACTTTAACACTCCCCTCACTGAAATGGACAGATCATCTAAGCAAAAGACCAACAAGGAAATAAAGGCCTTAAATGACACACTGGACCAGATGGACATCACAGATATATTCAGAACATTCCATCCCAAAATAACAGAATACACATTCTTCTCTAGTGCACATGGAACATTCTCCAGAATAGACCACATCCTGGGTCATAAATCAGGTCTCAACCGGTATCAAAAGATTGGGATCATACCCTGTACATTTTCAGACCACAATGCTCTCAAGCTAGAACTCAATCACAAGAGGAAATTTGGAAAGAACCCAAATACATGGAGACTAAACAGCATCCTTCTAAAGAATGAATGGGAAAACCAGGAAATTAAAGAAGAATTGAAAAAATTCATGGAAACAAATGATAGTGAAAACACAGCGATTCAAAATCTGTGGGACACAGCAAAGACAGTCGTGAGAGGAAAATATATAGCAGTACAAGCCTTTCTCAAGAAACAAAAAGGTCTCAAATACACAACCTAACCCTACACCTAAAGGAGCTGGAGAAAGAACAACAAACAAAGCTTAAACCCAGCAGGAGAAGAGAAATCATAAAGATCAGAGCAGAAATCAATGAAATAGAAACAAAAAAAAACAATAAAACAAATCAACAAAACTAGGAGCTGGTTCTTTGAAAGAATTAATAAGATTGACAAACCCCTGGCCAGACTTAGCAAAAAGAAAGAGAAAGGACCCAAATAAATAAAATCATGAATGAAAGAGGAGAGATCACAACCAACACCAAAGAAATACAAACAATTATAAGAACATACTATGAGCAACTCTATGCCAACAAATTCGACAATCTGGAAGAAATGGATCCATTTCTAGAGACATATAAACTACCACAACTGAACCAGGAAGAAATAGAAAACTTGAACAGATCCATAACCAGTAAGGAGATTGAAACAATCATCAAAAATCTCCAAACAAACAAAAGTCCACGGCCAGATGACTTCCCAGGGGAATTCTACCAAACATTTAAAGAAGAATTAATTCCTATTCTCCTGGAACTGTTCCAAAAAATAGAAAGGGAAGGAAAACTTCCAAACTCATTTTATGAGGCCAGCATCACCTTGATCCCAAAACCAGACAAGGATCCCATCAAAAAGGAGAATTATAGACCAATATCCTTGATGAAAATGGATGTGAAAATTCTCATCAAAATACTGGCCAATAGGATTCAACACTATATTAAAAGGATTATTCACCACGACCAAGTGGGATTTATTCCAGGGCTGCAAGGTTGGGTCAACATCTGCAAATCCATCAATGTGATACAATACATTAATAAAAGAAAGAATAAGAACCTTATGATACTCTCAATAGATGCTGAAAAAGTATTTGACAAAGTGCAGCATCCCTTCCTGATTAAAACCCTTCAAAGTGTAGGGATAGAGGGCACATACCTCAATATTATCAAAACCATCTATGAAAAACCCACCGCAAATATCATTCTCAATGGAGAAAAACTGAAAGCTTTTCCGCTAAGGTCAGGAACATGGCAGGGATGTCCATTATCACCACTGCTATTCAACGCAGTACTAGAAGTCCTAGCCTCAGCAATCAGACAACAAAAAGAAATTAAAGGCATCCAAATTGGTAAAGAAGAAGTCAAACTATCACTCTTTGCAGATGATATGATACTGTATGTGCAAAGCCCAAAAGACTCCACTCTAAAACGGCTAGAACTTGTACAGGAATTCAGTAAAGTGTCAGGATATAAAGTCAATGCACAGAAATCAGTTACATTTCTTTACACTAACAACAAGACAGAAGAAAGAGAAATTAAGGAGTCAATCCCATTTACAATTGCACCCAAAACCATGAGATACCTAGGAATAAACCTAACCAAAGAGGCAAAGAGTCTATACTCAGAAAACTATAAAGTACTCATGAAAGAAATTGAGGAAGACACAAAGAAATGGAAAAATGTTCCATGCTCGTGGATTGGAAGAACAAATATTGTGAAAATGTCTATTCTACCTAAAGCAATCTACACATTTAATGCAATCCCTATCAAAATCCCATCCATTTTTTTTCAAAGAAATAGAACAAATAATCTTAAAACTTATATGGAACCAGAAAAGACCTTGAATAGCCAAAAGAATATTGAAAAAGAAACCCAACTTTGGTGGCATCACAATTCCAGACTTCAAGCTCTATTACAAAGCTGTCATCATCAAGACAATATGGTAACTAGCACAAAAACAGACACATAGATCAATGGAACAGAATAGAGAGTCCAGAAATAGACCCTCAGCTCTATGGTCAACTAATCTTTGACAAAGCAGGAAGGAATGTCCAATGGAAAAAAGACAGCCTCTTCAACAAATGGTGCTGGGAAAATTGGGCAGCCACATGCATAAAAATGAAATTGGACCATTTCCTTACACCACACATGAAAATAGACTCAAAATGGATGAAGGACCTCAATGGGAGAAAGGATTCCATCAAAATCCTTGAGAAGAACACAGGCAACAACCTCTTTGACCTCAACCGCAGCAACTTCTTCCTAGGAACATCGCCAAAGGCAACAGAAGCAAGGGCAAAAATGAACTATTGGGACTTCATCAAGATCAAAAGCTTTTGCACGGCAAAGGAAACAGTGAACAAAACCAGAAGACAACTGACAGAATGGGAGAAGATATTTGCAATTGACATATCAGATAAAGGGTTAGTATCCAAAATCTATAAAGAGCTTAGCAAACTCCACACCCAAAGAAAAAATAATCCAATCAAGAAATGGGCAGAGGACATGAACAGACATTTCTGCAAAGAAGACATCCAGATGGCCAACAGACACATGAAAAAATGCTCCACATCACTCAGCATCAGGGAAATACAAATCAACACCACAATGAGATACCACCTCACACCAGTCAGAATGGCTAAAATTAACAAGTCAAGAAATGACAGATGCTGGCGAGGATGCGAAGAGAGGGGAACCCTCCTACACTGCTGGTGGGAATGCAAGCTGGTGTAACCACTCTGGAAAACAGTGTGGAGGTTCCTCAAAAAACTGAAAATAGAGCTACCCTATGACCCAGTGATTGCATTACTGGGTATATATCCTAAAGATACAAACGTGGTGCTCCGAAGGGGCAGGTGCACCTGAATGTTTATGGCAGCAATGGCCACAATAGCCAAACTATGGAAAGAACCTAGATGTCCATCAACAGATGAATGGATAAAGAAGATGTGGTATATATATATATATATATATATATATATATATATATATATGCACACACAATGGAATACTATGCAGCCTTCAAAAGAAATGAAATCTTGCCATTTGCGATGACATGGATGGAACTAGAGGGTATCATGCTTAGTGAAATAAGTCAATGAGAGAAAGACAACTATCATATGATCTCCCTGATATGAGGAAGTAGAGATGCAATGTGGGGGGTTTGGGGGGTAGGAAAAGAAAAAATGAAAGAAGATGGGATTGAGAGGGAGACAAACCATAAAAGACTCAATCACAAAAAACAGACTGAGGGTTGCCGGGGAGAGGGGGGACGGGAGAGGGTGGTGGGGATATGGACATTGGGGAGGGTATGTGCTATGATGAGTGCTGTGAAATGTGTAAACCTGGTGATTCACACACCTGTACCCCTGGGGATAAAAATACATTATATGTTTATTAAAAAAAAAAAAGAACTGTGTTTTCCAACTACTGCCAGTTAAATTAGGAGCTGTAAAAAGATCAGAAAGGAATAATCAGTGCTGATGAATACTTTTTAATAATAATCAGTAACAGATATCACACAGAATAACCAAGTTGAGACAAGGTAGTTCTGAAATTCTGAATTAGATAACAGAGCTCAAATGAATAGTTAAACATGTGGACTCAATCTCTGATTTAACAAATGAAGATTGAGTACACTTACTAATTAAAATAACATTATTACAAGATTAAATTCTTTCTGAATAATTCTCTTGTATTAAATTAATATCACAATAATAACATAAAATGGGTTATTTAATATAGGCTGAGAATTGAAAAAATAATTTTAGAAGGAGATACCACCTTGGGGGGAAAAAAAAACATTTCTGCTTGAAAAGTCATGTTGACATTAAAAGCTTAGTAATAAAAAAGGAAACCTGAATATGAGACATGTTGCTTCTGTTTTATTTACATTAGGAAAACTTCTATTTTTCCAAATAAGAAGCCACTGCCAGCCTAAGAAGATATTTTTGTTCACTTTTATCTTGCAAACTTACCTCAATTTGAGGAAAGTTCTAAATAACATCATTAAAACATGAAAGATTATAAATAAATATATAAGTAATGTGAGGAATGTAGCACACTAAATACAGACATCAGGAAGAAATTAACTAATCCTATGGTATTGGTGTTAACCACATATTTTATCATCACTGTATTGGGAATGTTTTGTCTTCAGTGAGTAAGCAGTTCCAAAAAAATCAATCCTAGTGAGGCTTTAATTATAGTATAAATTCCTAGAGTTCTTGAGGAAACACAGTGAGTTTCTGAATCTTTCCTGGTTGTGCCTGTGATGGTAAATTTGGCTCAATTAATCCTTACATTTCATTCTACTTGGTTTATCATTTTTAGAACCCAATCTCATACATGCTTCCGAGATTCATGCCAATACAGGTTGGTAAAACTGTATACATTTCTTAATGATTATTTCCTGTAGGAGAAAGTCTTTGATATCTTCATCTGCGGTGATGATATTTAACTTTCTCTACGGTATAGAATGGTGAGGTTGGGTGGTGAGAATTGCATGAGCTCATAAGGCAACTTCTTAAGTGTGATCATTGGAAAACTTGTCAAGGAAAAAGCTATTTCCCTCAAGTGATGGAAGTTAAGGACTGCCTCATCACGCAAGGATTTCTATTTTCAGCTCCGTCCTTGTCTGCCAGTATCGCTATCCCATTGCCTTATGGTCCCAATTCTTTCCTCCATCAATTATTTTAGATTATCACAAAATCTCTGGCAATGTTTAGCATTTACAGTTGACCCTCAAAAAAATGTGGGGGTTAGGACAACTGACCCACACACAATTCGAAAATTGGCATTTGACTTCTGACTCACCCAAACTTACCTATCAATGGCCTACTGTTGACCAGAGCCTTACTGATAACAGAAATAATAGACTGACACATATTTTGGATGTTCTATATATTCCATATTGTATTCTTCCAATAAAGCTAGAGAAAAAAATGTTATGGAGAAAGTCGCAAGGAAAATACATCTCATTTATAACATTATTTTGTATGTACTGAAAAAAAATCCAATATACATAGACCCACACAGTTCAACCCTGTGTTGTTCAAGGGTCAATTTCAGAAAGTAGCACTTCTCTGCAGTCCTCACAATCAAGTCCCAGTCTAGACCTCTACCTTGTTTTTCCTAAAGGACTAATAGAGACGGGAAACTCCTTCAAATCTACAGTTGAAGCTTTCCAAGTGCCCTTCATGTTACCAGTTGAATAACCTCATTTTCAGTTCAGATGATTTTTCCATGATTTTTCCAATCAATATATTGTGGTCGTGATGAATGCTACAACCAGTTAACTTTTCAGTTCTTTGCTCTTCAAATATACTTCAAGCTGTGACAAGACTTGTGACAATTTAAATTTTCATGACGTCATTGCCCCATGGCTTATTGGTGTTCCATTACCCTAGCACATCATATGTCTGCACATTCCTTAAATATGTGAGCAAACTAATCCCAGGATTACATTCTAGGCCACTCCTAATATTAATTATTCCATCAGTCAGAGTCCTGTCAAGAAACAGATGGCCCACTCACACTGAAAAGTATTTAATAAAGGGACTATTAGAAAGATGTGAACAGAGTATGGAAAAGCCACAAAGGACAGACCAGTCCTTTGACAGAGAACCTCACTGTACAGGTGGGTCTGAAGGGAGAAGGGGAAATACCAGTTATCAGAACCCATAAAGAGAGAGGGAGAGAGATTTTGTGAAGAGAGAAAGGAGTTAAAAGCTGTGACATTGGTCTAGGGATTAATGTGACCTTGATTGGCTGTGAAGAAACAGAGTCTAGGAACACATATTCTAAATCATCGTTTTTTTCTCCTTTTAATTCCTCCTCCAATGGTCAAACTAACTGAAACAGTTCATACAAGATGGTTTCCTGGATCAGAAAGCAGAATGGCAAAGGCTGGCAGTCCACATGGAACGGTAGATGGTAGACATCTTTGTACCCTACAGAGATTTTGTTACCCGAAACTGGATCAGCCTCTTGGTGGGTGTGAAGCCAAAGGACACCACCAAGCCAAAGAGTAGCAAAAGGAAAGGTTTTATTCTCAACAAGTAAAGGAGAACACCAGGAATCTTTCCCAAAGCAGTGTCTTCCTGAACAACAGAGATGGAGAACGTTTAAGCCAAGGGTGCATGCATCTTCAGGAAGGGGTTTGCCCGGTGGGGAATTTAACATGGAATTGGGGCAGCTGACAATCTTTAGGTGACCAAGTCCAGGTCAAAGTCACAAGAGCCAGCAAAGATCAGCATCATCCATTCTCTGGCCCCAGCGGCTCCAGTAGCTGAGTGCTCAGAGGGTTTGAGATCCTGCAAAGACAACTCAAGAATATACGACAGGGTGATCTTCCCTCTTGAATCAGCACTGGGAGTTTTACCACTGATTTACAGTCCCAGATATGATTAGATTATTTCCTGGCCCAATAATGACTGTTCTTACATTCTTTCACAAGATGGCCAGGGACCTAAAATGACTTTCCTCATGTCAAGAAAGCTAGGTCTGCCTTTCATTTTCTGGGGAACCTGACTCTTGCTGCTTACAAAAACAGTACCTATGTGTTTATCAGTAGGCAATTGTATTTTATGTGGATGGAGAGATAATAGACAGATAGGCGGTGGATTAGATAGATAGACAATAGAAATAGATAAATTCAGCAAAACTCAATATAGAATGTGAAGGAAAATTATGGTTAAATACACCTATCATTGGGGAATCACAGTCTCTAAACGTAACATTTCCAAGTCTTTCTTAAATAAGGTTGACCTGATTTTGCCAATGCATAGCTTTGTTTAATTGCCTTGTTTGCTATTCCCCCAAGCTACAAAACCATGAGGAATCCCATAGATATAAAACCCTTGGGATTGTTATAAAATCCTTGGGATTCTAGAACTAGCTGACTTGAAAATTTAAAACTAGCTGACAGGATCTACTATTATAGAAGATTCTGGAACTAGCTGACTTGAATATTAGAATGTTGGAATGTGGTCTTGCCATGAATGTTGGTAGGTTGTGGGCTCTGGGTACTACTAGTGGCATAGAAATTTGGTCTTATCCCAGGAAAACTCAATAGCCATTAACATTCTGTTATGCGGCAGGAGGCCCAAAGCCTCATTTTCAGGTCCTACCCATATCTTATAGCAGTTTCTGAGACAGCTGGGAGGAAAAAAACACTATGTAGCTTTTTCTCCTATTTGTGGTAAGGGCAATTTGCAGTAAGGGAAGGAACAGAAAATAAAACTATAAAACTGACACACACAAAAAATAAGTCTTTGTGATGAGGCAGACTATGAGAGCTCTCTAGACTCAGGTTCAAAATAAATCATGAGACGTGTAATTTCTTTTAAATGTATGTTTGTCCCAGGAGCTGGAAGACAGGAGACACATTTATTTTATTAAGATGCTTTATTTTGTTATTTAAATTAAATTAAGTAACGTATAGTGTATTCTTAGTTTCAGAGGTAAAGTTCAGTGATTCATCTGTGGCATTTAATACCCAGTGCTCATTACATCACTGGCCCACCTTTACACCCATCACTGAGTTACCCCATCTACCTACCCACCTCCCCTCCAGCTACCCTCAGTTTTTTTTTTTTTTTCCGATGATAAAGAGTCTCTTATGGTTTGTCTCAGAAGACACATTTAAAAAGAATGTTAAGACAACAGCTTATCATTACTGGCAGGTTGCCATAGCCTCTGCATAATATTGGTTAGCAGAGAATTCCTTTCTTAAAGTAACACTTGAACTTGTGATCTGCATCCATGTTTCAGTCTGCAAGGCAACACAATGGAAATATGTGCATTATTTGTTGTGCATGTTTGTGTTGTAGATTTGAGTATTTTCAAGATCCACAGAGTTCAGGTTCCCAAAGACACCAATGACCCAAAAACATCCAAAGACACCAATGACCCAAAAACATCCATATGTATTCTTAAAGCAGTGGTACATAAGACAGAGAAATAAAGTCAATAGAAGACAGACAATCAGAGTCATCAAGAGAGGCCAGTGCCCAAAGAGAGTATGCTTCACTAGAAGGGAAAAAAAAAAACAAAGGAAAAAGGGACCATGTTGCCATCAATTTTATTGTCTTCACTCTTTTGCATAATATTAACAATTGTAGACTTCAGGATCATATGACATTAATAACCAAGAAAATATTTAGTTCTCAACATGTAATAGACATCAATTACCCACCACATCTCCCTAAAGATACATTGTATCTAGTAAATATCCCCACAATCTTACAGAATTGTGTTATTTCAGATGAGAAGTGCATGATAACACACATGAGGAAATTGATTCTCAGGAAGAGTAACCAAATGGTCAAAGGTGACCAGTTTATAAAGAGTTGGAATCAGACTTCATCTCAGGTCTGTCTTACCCTGAATCTCATGCTACAGGGTCCATATTGCTTCTCAAAATATACTCTCCCACAAAATACCTGTATGAAAACGTACATTAGTCGTTTAATCTCCACACCCTTGTAAAGTAGGACTGCTATCATTCTAAAAACTGTCCTAATAAGTTGTAATACTGGCATTCTAACAAGAGTTCCTTGAAACTGACTTGCAAAATTTGAATCTCAAAGGGACAAGATGCAAGAAGCTACAGCCTAAGCTCTCTGGCAGGTGCAATTTGTGTTCTCTGAATTAGAGAGCCACTGATGTCATGACCATCTGTCATGTGTCCAGTCCCCAATACTAGTTTAAAAATATAATACTCTCCAATCTTTTTTAAATATATCCTTCAATCTTTACAACAGCCCTATCTAGCAGTTACAATTATTATTCTTGTTTTACAAGCTTTAACATAATTCAGTAACTTGTTTAAGGTTTTCCAACAGCTGTAAGCACTGAGGTCAAACTTGAATCCTTGTCCTCAGCATGAAGGCCCAGTACTGTCTATGCTTGGACTACCCTCCAATCCTGGCCACTTGTCAGTTCAAAGATAAGGATCCTCATGGCTCTTCAACATGAAAGAATTTGCTGTTCAAATGGAAACAATTCACAAATATACTCTATTTTGAAATCCAATTAGTGCGTGTATTTCAGAGGTCAGACTGTATTCTTTGACGATTTGTCCTTAGTTTTTCTCGTGCATGCCTGTGACTAGCACCGAAAACTCAGATTTCTGTTACTGCAAGTAATGTGGAATAACAAAGATGTCTTGCCAATGCCATCATTCGGCAGACCAGAATGTGAATTTAACTGACCAGCCTCTGGAGAATTAGGGAAGTCCATCTATTCATCCATTCAGCAATTATTATTCATGCTTACTCTGTGGCAGATACTGTTTCAAGCACTGGCATCAAGCAGTGAACAAAACAAGTCAGAGAACATGCCCTTCTTGTGTTCATATCCTAGTGGGAGGAGACAGGAAATAAAATAGTAGATCATATGGTAACCCAGGTCATAAGTCCTCTGGAGAATAAAGCAAGGTAGGGGCTAGAAAGTGCTATGGGAGTGAATGGGTTAAGTTTTGAAGAGGGTGATCAGGTAAGACCTTTCTGAGAAGGTGAAATATTTTGAACAACTATAGGAGATAAAAGGATATTCTAAGCAGAATGAATAACAAGGGCTAATACCTCACAAGTGAACACTCTTTGGGCTATAAATGAAGTGAGTGCGTGTATGTGAGTGTGCAGAGTTCATGCGGAGACATGTAGGCATCCCTAGCCAAAAGGTCCCCTGCAGGAAAAATACCCCACTGCACTGTGAAGCTCTCCCCTTTCCACCTATGACGCCTCTGCTTGGGTACCAATCATCTTTACGAGTGGACTAGGTAGGATAGGGAATGAGGTTCAGGAAGTCAAGAGTCTTTTGCCCCTTCTCTACAAGATATGACTAACAGCAAAAATGCCTAAGAGGGATGGAGGAATTTTGTCACGGAGGGAGAATGATTAGAGGAAAGTTGCCGTGGTAGAAAGAACACAGAACGTAGGGTCAGTGGCACTGGCACTGAGTTTAGACTTAACCATGCCCACTGATTTGTTTTTTAAGCCCCATTCATGACTCCCATCTTTAGGCAGGCTGCCCTCTCATTTTTCTGAGCTTTAATTATGAGGGGAGTGTCTATGTATTCATTATTCAGACGTGGGGCACGTATTGATTTAGGCAGTGCTAATCACCTCCCTAACACCACCAAAACTTTTGCCATAGTCCCTGACATTTCAACCATTTTCTTAAATTATTTATTTATTTTAGAAAGAACACACACACACACACACACACACACACACACAAACGAGTGGTAGGAGGGGCAAAGGGAGAGAGAGAGAATCTAAGCAGACTCCACAGGGAGCACAGAGCTGACTTTGGGCTCAATCTCGTTACCCTGAGATAATGACTAAGCTGAAACCAAGAGTCAGCCACTTAACCAACTATGCCACCCAGGCACCCTTCCAGCACTTTTTTTTTTTTCCTTTTTTTTTTTTTTTTCTTTTCAGCGTAACAGTATTCATTGTTCTTTCACCACACCCAGTGCTCCATGCAATCCGTGCCCTCCCTAGTACCCACCACCTGGTTCCCCCAACCTCCCACCCCCCACCCCTTCAAAACCCTCAGGTTGTTTTTCAGAGTCCATAGTCTCTCATGGTTCACCTCCCCTTCCAATTGCCTTCAACTCCCTTCTCCTCTCCATCTCCCCTTGTCTTCCATATTTTTTGTTATGCTCCACCAATAAGTGAAACCATATGATACTTGACTCTCTCTGCTTGACTTTTTTCACTCAGCATAATCTCTTCCAGTCCCGTCCATGTTGCTACAAAAGTTGGGTATTCGTCCTTTCTGATGGAGGCATAATACTCCATAGTGTATATGGACCACATCTTCCTTATCCATTCATCCATTGAAGGGCATCTAGGTTCTTTCCACAGTTTGGTGACCGTGGCCATTGCTGCTATAAACATTGGGGTACAGATGGCCCTTGTTTTCACTACATCCGTATCCCTGGGGTAAATACCTAGTAGTACAATTGCAGGGTCATAGGGAAGCTCTATTTTTAATTTCTTGAGGAATCTCCACACGGTTCTCCAAAGTGGCTGCACCAACTTGCATTCGCACCAACAGTGTGAGAGGGTTCCCCTTTCTCCACATCCTCTCCAACACACATTGTTTCCTGTCTTGCTAATTTTGGCCATTCTAACTGGTGTAAGGTGGTATCTCAATGTGGTATTAATTTGAATCTCCCTGATGGCTAGTGATGATGAACATTTTTTCATGTGTCTGATAGCCATTTGTATGTCTTCATTGGAGAAGTGTCTGTTCATATCTTCTGTCCATTTTTTAATATGATTGTCTGTTTGTGTATGTTGAGTTTGAGGAGTTATTTATAGATCCTGGATATCAACCTTTTGTCTGTACTGTCATTTGCAAATATCTTCTCCCATTCTGCGGGTTGCCTCTTTGTTTTGTTGACTGTTTCCTTCACTGTGCAGAAGCTTTTGATCTTGATGAAGTCCCAAAAGTTCATTTTCACTTTTGTTTCGATCGCCTTTGGAGACATATCTTGAAAGAAGTTGCTGTGGCTGATATTAAAGAAGTTACTGCCTATGTTCTCCTCTAGGATTCTGATGGATTCCTGTCTCACGTTGAGGTCTTTTATCCATTTCGAGTTTATCTTTGTGTGTGGTGTAAGAGAATGGTCGAGTTTCATTCTTCTACATATAGCTGTCCAGTTTTCCCAGCACCATGATGAATATGGATGCCAAGATTCTCTACAAGATCCTAGCAAACAGGATCCAACAGCACATTAAAAAGATTATCCACCATGACCAGGTGGGATTCTTACCTGGGTTACAAGGATGGTTCAACATTTGCAAATCAATCAATGTGATAGAACAAATCAATAAGAGAAGAGAGAAGAACCACATGGTCCTCTCAATTGATGCAGAAAAAGCATTTGACAAAATCCAGCATCCGTTCCTGATTAAAATGCTTCAAAGTATAGGGATAGAGGGAACATTTCTGAACTTCATCAAATCTATCTATGAAAGACCCTCAGCAAATATCATCCTCAATGGGAAAAAGTTTGCAGCTTTCCCACTGAGATCAGGAACACGACAAGGATGCCCACTCTCACCACTCTTGTTCAACATAGTATTAGAAGTCCTAGCAACAGCAATCAGACAACAAAGAGAAATAAAAGGTATCCAAATTGGCAAGGAAGAAGTCAAACTCTCTCTCTTCACAGATGACATGATTCTTTATATGGAAAACCCAAAAGACTCCACCCCCAAGGTTCTAGAACTCATACAGCAATTCAGTAACGTGGCAGGATACAAAGTCAATGTACAGAAATCAGTGGCTTTCTTATACACTAACAATGAAAATACAGAAAGACAAATTGGAGAATCAATTCCATTTACTATAGCACCAAGAACCATAAGATACCTCGGAATAAACCTAACCAAAGAAGTTAAGGATCTGTACTCGAGGAACTACAGAACGCTCATGAAAGAAATTGAAGAAGACACAAAAAGATGGAAGACCATTCCGTGCTCTTGGATCAGAACAATAAACATTGTTAAGATGTCTATACTGCCTAGAGCAATCTATACTTTTAATGCCATTCCGATCAAAATTCCACCGGTATTTTTCAAAGAGCTGGAGCAAATAATCCTAAAATTTGTATGGAATAAGAAGAGACCCTGAATTGCTAAGGAAATGTTGAAAAACAAAAATAAAACTGGTGGCATCACGTTACCTGATTTCAAGCTTTACTACAAAGCTGTGATCACCAAGACAGCATGGTACTGGCATAAAAACAGACACATGGACCAGTGGAACAGAGTAGAGAGCCCAGATATGGACCCTCAACTCTATGGTCAAATAATCTTTGACAAAACAGGAAAAAATATCCAGTGGAAAAAAGACAGTCTCTTCAATAAATGGTGCTGGGAAAACTGGACAGCTATATGTAGAAGAATGAAACTTGACCATTCTCTTACACCGTACACAAAGATAAACTCGAAATGCATAAAAGACCTCAACGTGAGACAGGAATCCATCAGAATCCTCGAGGAGAACATAGGGAGTAACCTCTTTGATATCAGCCACAGCAACTTCTTTCAAGATATGTCTCCTTCCAGCACTTTAATATTGGTCTAGGTTAAGCCATTAACTTTGAAAATACTCTGACTCTGGCTTCACATATCCTGCATGATCTCATGTACCATCATTCCAATGAAGACACACTATATTCCACACAGATCTGACAGACTTCAGATGGATTTCCACCACCCATTCCTTGTCTTGCCTCTATGCCTTGGTGGTTGTAGTTTTGTTGTGGTTGTTGTTGCTGTTGTTGTTGTTGTTGTTGTATTTTTCTTTGCCAGAAATTACTTCCTCACATGTGGTAACTCTCCGTGCCTCTTCATGCAGGATATCTATTTCTCCCTTCTGTGTAAAACCTCCCATAACACACACACAACCTTTCCCTCATTGCCCCTAGCAAGCTCTCCACTTGCCTTTCTCCCACCATTAGGGGTGGCAGATAATTCTTTTACAACCTGTGGTGCTTATATTTTTATAAATATTTGGTTTCTCCCAATAAACTATAACTTTTTTGGGTTCAGGTCCCATGCCTTAGTTCTCTCTCTTGTCCATAGTGCCTAGAAGAGCCTTAAGAACATAGTAAATGCTAGTAGGTATGTAGGTGTGGGGACAGATGATACACAATGGGAGAACTGGTTTTGAATCCTGGCTTGATAAGCCTCAAATTCAGTAACCATGAACAATTTACAAACGTACAGTTATTTCTCTATCTCAAATAGCTCATCTGTAAAATGAGAATAATAATCACATTTACTTTACAAGATTGTCTTGAAGGTTAAAATGAAATGATTCTTTTAAAGTACTCAGCAGAGGGCCTGGGAAATATTCAGTATAAGTATTCATTATTCCATATATATTATTATGATAATAATGGAGAAACGAAACAGGTCATTTTTTTATTTTTTTATTATGTTCAGTTAGCCAACATATTAATTAGTACATCATTAGTTTTTGATGTAGTGTTCAATGATTCATTAGTTGCTTATAACCCTCTCTGGTTAACTAATCTTTGACAAATCAGGAAAAAATATCCAGCGGAAACAAGACAGTCTCTTCAAAACACGGTGCTGGTAAAATTGGTAAGCCACATGCAGAAGAATGAAACTGGACCAGCTCCTACAACATACACAAGGTTAAACTCAAAAAAGGTGAAATACCTCCATGTGAGACAGGAATTCATCAAAATCCTAGAGGAGAACATAGGCAGTAACCTCTTCAACATCGGCCTCACTAACTTCTTCCAAAACAAGTCTGCAAAGTCAAGGGAAACAAAAGCAAAAATGAACTTTTGGAACTTCATTAAGGTAAAAAGTTTCTACACAGTAAAGGAAACAGTCTACAAAACAAAGAGGCAACTCACACAATGGGAGAAGATATTTGCAAATGACACTACAGATAAAGGGCTGGTGTCCAAGATCTATAAAGAACTTCTCAAACTCAACACCCAAAAAAAACCAAATAATCCAGTTACAAAAATGGGTAGAAGACATGAACAGACACTTCTCCAAAGAAGACACAAAATGGCTAACAGACTCTTGAAAAAATGTTCAACATCACTATCCATCAGGGAAATACAAATCAAAACCGTGATGAGATACCACCCTATGCCAGTTAGAAGGCAAAAATTAACAAGGCAGATAACAAGAAATGTTGGTGAAGATGACGAGAAGGGCAAACCCTCTTAACACCGTTGGTAGACAGGTCACTTTTAGAGACAGTAGCCAAGATGACACCTTTCTTGTCATTTAAAAACTGGGTGATAAGATGATGAAATAGGAGACAAAACAAATTTGTTGCAAAATCTACTGTATTGACACTCAGGATAAGGAAGTCCTCTTCTAAAAATTTATGGTCACAGCTGAATAGATAGTCAAAGATTATGTCTCTCTGAAGTATGCACGGTATAGGGGAAAGACTGAATTTTATAATCAGGCTGCCTTGAGTATTAATCCTGACTGCATTTACTTCTGAGTTTGCCTTGGGAAAGAAAGTTAATTAAATGCTTTGGATCTGTTTTCTTGTCTGTGATTGGAATTAAAATACCTACCCAATAGAGTACTTTTACAATCAAATACAGTTTCTAGGAAGGTGTTTTGCAAAGAGTCCTTTCTCAAAATATCACAATAATTATGAGTACTTTAAAAATCATCATCTTCTTTTCTTTTCTTTTCTTTTCTTTTTTTTCCATTGAGCAAGAAGAATCTCCTAAATAAAGTTAATACTCTTTTTAGTTAATTGCTGTTCAGGCACTTGCAAAGCTAAGAACCTCTGGGGTGCTTAAGGAATCAAATACACTGGGGATCCTGAGCAAGTATAAGATATTTGGATTTACAGTGTGGTCTTTGTTGGCTGGGTCTGTGAGTTTCAGGCACGTATCTCAGTCCTGGGAGAGGTGAGTAGACAGTTCCTGTCCTCATAATCAGGGCTGGCTATCCTGAGAGACACAGGACCCTACCGGATGATTTGGGTATTACTTAGAAGCATCTATCTAACCTCACACGTACAAGGTCCTTACCTGTGACAGCGTCTGAATCTGTCCCTATTATCCTATTGGTTTTGATTAAGGTTTTGGAACCAAAAAGGGAGACATTCATGTATGGAGCCCACAAGCAACTGTTAAGCCAATATTGAATACGAAAGGACAGGACTTAGTCATTAAAACCCAGCCCTCTCGGGTTAGACAACACCACATACTAACTGTATACTTAAGCTACTTATTAACACTGAATTTGGTCATCTGTAAAGTTATTGCTACTAATCTTCCAACATACCTAGGATGGATATTGCGACAAAGAATAAAATAATGCTTGTGCAACACTAACAACAACGCTTAGCTCAGAGGAAAGTATTCAAAATTGTTCACTACTATTTTTATAAATAACAAAATTCTGGGATAATTATGACAATCGGAGAATAATCAAGTCAGAAGATATTAAATTGAACGTTGAGTCCAGGAGTTTTCCCATAGGAAAGTGCTCGTAGTTCTCGGGATCCATGTTTTCAAAGATTTCACCCAGTTGCAGAGTTCTTGTTACTTTGTATTAACTGACTCCTTTAAAACAAATAGCCCACAAAATCTCATAATAACCTACAATTAAGATAAAATAGACATTGAACTGGTCTGTGTTTTCCATCAAAAGCAGAAGGGAAAAGGTGCAATGTTGAGAAGCAAAATTCAATCCAGTAAAGTTGAAGACCTTGTTGGCTTTCTCAGGTGATTCATGAATCAAGAAGCAGAGGGATTGGGAACTATATGGAATGGAACATTTGTGTAAGAAAGAGAGTGGAGCAAGGAAATTATCAAAAGAAAAAAAAATCCTTTACATCTTATTGGGGAAAACAGGGTTTTTTATCATGCAGAGGACCTCATTAGTGTTGATCAGGACATTTCACACTGACTATTAAAAGGTCACATTCCTGGGTTAGGTTGAGACTATAATTAAATCTCTGTTGTCCCAGAGATCAAAGGACTCTTTTGGAGATATGTTGTTTCTTTTCTTTTCTTTTTTTTATAAGAACACTTAGTGAAAAGAAAAGAAAATATGTTAAATTAGTGGGATATATATAATATTAGAGAATGAGCAATGCTAGGAAGAATGATAAAGCAGAAAAGGGCTATAAGAAATGCCAGGGAAGGAGTTGCCAATATTGTGATCAGGAACACCTGACAAGGCAATTGAGACTTGAAAATGTGAGAGAGTTTGCTATAAAGATACTCAAGGAAGAGCATCCTGGCCATAGGGAGAAGCAACTCCAAAGGCACAGAGCATCCCCTGTCTATTCTAAGAATTGAAAGGAGGGTGGCATCGCTGGAATGGATAGTAGGAATCAGAAGCTGAGAGGGAATAAGCTTGACCATCTTTGTAAGGACTTTGGCTTACTCTGAATAAGTTGAGAAGTCACTGGAGTGTGAAGCAGAAGAATAACATGATCTAACTGTCTTTTAACAGGATCACTCTGCCCAACTTGTTCAGAGACCCAGCTGGGCTTAGGATATAATGAGGGAGGAAGCTGGGAGACCCTCAGAAACTCTGTGATAGCACCCATGGGAAATCACAGTGGTTTTAGTGTAGGGCAGAACCACTGGAGCTGGGAAACACTGGTCAGGTTCTAGATATATTGTGAAGGTGTAATCAAGATGTTGTTGATGAGTCAGTTACAATGTCAAAGTCAGAGAGGAGTCAAGAAGAGTCAATGATTTCCCCTAAACTGGAAATTTTCCATTTACTGCAGTGGAGAAGCCTGAGAGAAAAGCAGGCTGAGGAAGAATGGTTGGAACTCAGTTTCTTCTTGAAATGCCCAGTCGATCTCCTGTAAGAGATGTTAAGTAGGGATTTGAACTTGTCAGTCTGGAATCCAGGGAAGAAAAATTATCAGGAGTTAAAAAATAAAAAATCAAACTCCAGTTTATATAATTGTTTTTATTTAGCATATATTCTATTTATTCAGCACAATGATAAAAGCTGAAATCTCATTTTCTCTCCTCTTAGGTGAGCCATGGAGAGAAGCAACCATACGGTGACTGAGTTCATCTTGGTGGGCTTCACGACAGACCCGGTGATGCAGTTGGTCCTGTTCGTGGTATTCCTTACTGTGTACTCTTTGACTCTGGTAGCAAATGCCACCCTCATGGTTTTGATCTGTAATGACTCCCGGCTGCACACACCCATGTATTTCTTCATTGGGAATCTGTCCTTTCTGGATCTTTGGTATTCCTCTGTCTACACTCCAAAGATTTTGGTGACCTGTATCTCTGAAGACAAAAGCATCTCCTTTGCTGGCTGTGTATGTCAGTTCTTCTTCTCTGCTGGGCTGGCATACAGTGAATGTTACCTGTTGGCCGCCATGGCTTATGACCGCTATATGGCCATCTCAAAACCACTGCTTTATTCTCAGGCTATGTCTTTAAAGCTATGTGCATTTTTGGTAGCATCCTCATACCTTGGTGGCTTTATTAACTCTTCCATCATCACCAAAAGAACTTTTGCCTTGAACTTCTGTAGTGGCAATGTCATTGATGACTTTTTCTGTGATTTGCTTCCTTTGGTGAAGTTGGCTTGTGGCAGGAAAGATGGCTATCAGGCTATATTATACTTCCTCCTGGCCTCCAATGTCATCACCCCCACAGTGCTCATCCTCTCTTCCTACCTGTTCATCATTGCCACCATCATGAGGATCCGCTCCACCGAAGGCCGCCTCAAGGCCTTCTCCACATGTTCCTCCCACCTGGTCTCTGTCACCTTGTACTATGGCTCCATTCTCTACATCTACTCTCGTCCCAGATCGAGCTATTCTTTGGACAGGGACAAAATAGTTTCTACATTTTACACTGTGGTGTTCCCTATGTTGAATCCCATGATCTATAGTCTGAGGAATAAGGATGTGAAAGAGGCCCTGAATAAACTCATTAAATAATTCAAGATTCTCTCCTTCTAAGGAAATGCAATGACAATTTTTGGTCAGGTATTCTGTTTCAAAAAGAGGTGCCATTGTGTCCCATCATGATTAACAATTCTTTCAATGTCACTTAAAGTGTCTGCACTCCTGATACATGACAATTTAAGAGACCTAAGAGAAGATTGGAGCAAATGAGGAGATAGAATTTAAATACAAAATTTAAAAGAATTTGTATTGAATTTCATGTTACTCTAGATTAAAAACAAATAAAAAGCTTAAAACCAAAAACTCTTCTCTACCTTCATAACGTGACAGAACAGCCCACTCCTCTAGCATGAGAATATTTACAGCTGATTGATATAGACAGAATAGTATCTATATGGTTATTTCCTAAAAACTAGGAACGAATAGGCTGAATTAAGTTTTAGTATTTTCTTATGAAAAATAATTGGTTGAAATGATTTCTATTCTCTTAAAAGGATTTCTTAGCATTTTTATATACAGCTAGCCCCCAGAAGCATTAGCATGAAGACCAACAGCACCCATAAAATGACTTGGTGCAACTAGGATCAGCCAGCATGATCTCTCCAATCTATTTTTCTAACATATTGTCCTTCAATTAAGGAAAAATCAGTCAAGTTTATGTAGATATGATTTTTATAAATCACTGTGTAACTACCAGAGTTCCTCTTTTATTTTATAAAGGTGAAGTTGCAGGGGCTTCTACATCCAAACTGGACAATCTGAGCATTAAAACATGATTATTAGGATAAAGAATAATAACCAAAATGAAATGAAACAATTTGAGAAAAAAAGTCTATGACTAACTACCCATTGCTCAAAAGAGAAAAATTTTATATTGGTGATACACACAGGTGGTGATAAAACAAAAGTATAAATATGATGAGTTGCATTTAATTTTGATTTCTAAAAATGAGGCAATATAAATGTAATTTATATCAATAAAATATAAGTACGTTTTACTGGTAAAAGCAATGGTAAACAAATAAGAAAGTGAAATTCAAGCAAGTAGTCCTCCAAAATAAAGGAACTCCGTGCAGACCAGGAAAGACCCATCAGCACCAGCAAAAGCACATATTATCCCATAAAATAAATCCACGGTATAAAATCAGTACTAGTTGTAACACACAGTACCCCAATAGAGACAGAGCACAACAGTCTAATTCCAAAATATTTTATTTAGACAGGGTTCTCAAACGGTTCTATTCATGCCAACTCAGACTCTCATTTTCTAAAAGTTCTCTATTTCCCACTAATAAGAGTAAAATTCCTATAAAATATATTCTTTTTAAGTAATGTGAACAGATCTAATTGGTGTACCATAGCAGCAGAAAATCAGGTGTTTAATGTTGCTTAAGTGAAACTAGAAAATACATCATTCCAGAGGGACCCATCAGTTACAAAAAGTAGAACTGATGTAATAACCCTTCTTAAAACATCCTAATGTCATAAAATCTGATTTTTACTGTAAGAAAGATGCTCAAACTACTTATTGAGAACTCCTATTTTAATCCTTTTAGGAGAAACAATCAAGTCCTGTTTTCCAAGTAATTATTAATATCTACCCAGAGACTGTAACTTTCACTGGCCAAAGTGGAGAGGCATACTATTTTAGGTATTTAGATCTCAACTCCAGAATCAAGTCTAAATAACTTACTAAGGCCCTAGTGAGAACATAAAGTACAGCTAAAAATAATCTTAGAAGATGTAACATAACAAAAAATTTAATTAAATTTGTGGCACTGATTGTTATGCCCAAGTTTTTGAGTCTGAGAGACCACCAAGGAGCCAAGCACCGATGCAATCACACGAGGGTTTATATGACAAGCTTAAGCTTGGGTCCAAGTATACCGGACACAGCAGAGTAGGGACTTGGACCCTGAACCAGATTACAGTCAGAGTTTTTAAAGGCAGAGTAGGGGTCGACTCTGAGGTGGGTGAGGACAAAGGGGATTATGGATGACGTAAGTCTCTAAGGAATCTAGGTCTCCAGGACCTTGAGGGGCTAGCTATTTTGGGGAGAAAGGTTATTTATTACCAATAATAAAAATCTTCTTGTGAGACCCTTTAGATGTATATCAGTGGACCATATACTTGGGAATAACTCTCAACATTATCTTGGAGGTTTAGAGATAAAGGAATTGCTAAAGTAGGCTTACAGGATCCGGGTTGGACCTGTTGGGGTAGGGGATTGGTCAGGCTAGGATTGTCCTTAGCAAAACCTCAAGGTGGGGCAGTTAAGTCCCCAGGGGAGAACCATTCTGTCTGTTTCAAGGGCTTGTCAGTAGGTGAGGAATTTTAATGATTTTATTCTGCCTCTGTTTCCCACATCAGCTAAACTTGAAGTGGGATGGTCTTAATTTTCTCGGCCTCCACATTTCCCCCTGAACAATTTTGACTCTTAAATCTTTAAGGTTGTTGAAGGTGGAAGGTCTCATCTTCTGTAACTTCTTCCTGCTGAATAGGGGCGTAGAGTTGTCCCTACCTACTCGGGTCAACACTGGTCAGTTGGGGAATGTGTAGAGGAGTTACGAAAGACAGAGGCAGCTGAATCCAGGGGTTTAAATCAATCACTAAAGGAGAGAGGGACTGTTTAAAGTGCTAACCTGAGTAGGTCAGAACCCAAGAAATATTTTGTGATAATCTGGAACATCAAGATGGCTGCACTTATGTCAGGGCTAGGCTCGAGGTGGGTACATCCTTGTTTTTCTTGACCTCCACACTGATGTTTTAGAAAACGTTTTAGCATATGTTTAAGCGTAAGCTTGGCAGTAAGTTTTTTAATTACAGTTGGTAATGCTTCACCTGCAGTTTATGGTTGTGAAGCATGCAAAATCTCTCCCATATTAACTTATAATTAATTACACTATAGATTTCAAAGGGAATTTACTCAAATCACAAATGAAGTTGGAAGTTTGAAAGAAAGTTGTTTCTAAATTGTACCATTTTGATATACAAGTTTTACTAAATTAAACATTTTTTAAAAGTTACTCTCTACCTTCCTCTTGTATTACTCTGGTTCATTCACTCTTTCTCAACACCTCAGATCAGAATTACCTGGTAAACTGTCCATATTTTCTTATTATTAGGTCTGAGTCTTTGATCATCTTGTTTTATTTCATTGCAGTACTTTTCTTTTCAAATAGAAAGCCAAGGAGATACTATGAAATATAGTGTCCAATCCCCTGGGTTCCAAACATAATTCTTGATCTCATTTTGTAGCACTTACTAATTCCTCACTGGTGATTGAATTTTAATTTCAAAATTCAAATGGTGCAATTGAGAACTATTATTACAAATAATATCAAGGTGGGATAAGTGTCTTTTTAAGCATTGCACATGGCTAGTTATAAAACTATTCTCCATGGAGAATAATGTCAAGTCCCAGGCTTTTAGACCCAAAAGACTTACAATGACATCACTTATTTTGTTACCTGACATAACCAGATGGATTAATTTACTGGTCTACACTCTGAAATTTCTCTCTGATTCTCAATGTGTTTCTCTCCCTGGGACATATGATAAATGTGCCAAAGACTTCTTCACAGTAACTGAGGAGAGAGGTTGCTCTGTGATTGTGGAAGGAAATTGTCTAGGAGACCAAAATTTTACCTTAAGGTTTTGGGCTGGGCATGAGAATTAAATTGACAGGAGACAGAGTGATAGCAGAAAAGCATACAAATGTATTTAACATAAATATTACATGACATGGGAGCCCTCACAAGGAAATGAAGACCCTGAGAAGTGACAAAACCTAAATGTTTTTATACAAAGTTGAACCAAAAAAAGGGCAACTGTAGAAGAGTAACTAAAATATATGGGGAAGGCTAAAGGATGATAAGAAGTATTTTAAAGAGAAGACCGAAGAGCAATTTCAAAACCTGCATTTGGGTGCACGTGCCCCTTTGGATCATCACATTTGTATCTTTAGGGTAAATACCCAGCAGTGCTATTGCTGGGTCATAGTGTAGCTCTATTTTCAACTTTTTGAGGAACATCCACGCTGTTTTCCAGAGTGGTTGCAGGAGCTTGCATTCCCACCAGTAGCATAGGAGGGTTCCCCTTTCTCCACATCTGTCATCTGCAAAGAGAGCGACCGCCCCCAGGTTATAGTCTCAACAATGGACTGACTGATCAGGGCCACCTCTAAAGAGAGCGAACCCTCCCAGCCTCACAGACTAACTTTTATAGAGCAAAAGCCGGGCCACACATAGGTGGCCAATGAAATTGTAACATTGCATAGTTATGTTAGGTCACACGCAGGTGGCCTATTGAATTACAATTTACCCTATAGTAGCTGTTTGAACTAACCTATTACTCTGGTCAAAATTGGCGATCAAGTTTGGTGCCCAAAAGGCAGGGTTTACATTCTTTGGTGCTTAGGGAGATAGTATGTGTGCTTTTTACTGATTGGATGTCTCCACCTGGCCTAACTCGTCCTTGTATTCTGGGCTCTGTTATTAGGACCTGGCTAACCATATTTGACTGGTTTTCCAGATTTGTTTCGAAGTAAGTTCCTCAGGGGGAGGGGGGCGGGGGGGACAGGGTCAGTTTAAGTTTTACTGCACAAACAACAAAATGGCTTTTAACCAAGACAGAGTCACTCTGGCTAAATAGGCCCTTACAAAAAGGACTATTAAAAAGATGTGAAGAGAGTATGGAAAAGCCACAAAGGACAGACCAGCCTTTTAACAGAGGATCTCACTGTACTTGTGGGTCTGAAGGGAGGAGGGGAAATACCAGTTATCAGACCCCATAAAGAGAGAGAGAGAGAGATTCTGTGATGAGAGAAAGGGGATAAAAGGTGTGACTTTGGTTTAGGGATTAATGTGCCTTGGTTGGCTGTGAAGAATAGAGTCTAGGAACACATATTCTAAATCATCGTTTTTTTTCCTTTAGTTCCTCCTCCAATGGCCAAATTAACACATACAGTTCATACAGGATGGTCTCCTGGATCAGAACACAGAATGGCAAAGGCTGGCAGTCCACATGGAACGGCAGATGGTAGACATCTTTGTACCCTACAGGGATATCGTTACCTGAAACTGGATCAGCCTCTTGGGGAGTGTGAAGCCAAAGGACACCACCAAGCCAAAGAGTAGCAAAAGGAAAGGTTTTATTCTCAACAAGTAAAGGAGAACACCAGGAATCTTTCCCAAAGCAGTGTCTTCCTGAACAACAGAGATGGAGAACGTTTAAGCCAAGGGTGCATGCATCTTCAGGAAGGGGTTTGCCCGGTGGGGAATTTAACATGGAATTGGGGCAGCTGACAATCTTTAGGTGACCAAGTCCAGGTCAAAGTCACAAGAGCCAGCAAAGATCAGCATCATCCAATCTCTGGCCCCAGCGGCTCCAGTAGCTGAGTGCTCAGAGGGTTTGAGATCCTGCAAAGACAACTCAAGAATATACGACAGGGTGATCTTCCCTCTTGAATCAGCACTGGGAGTTTTACCACTGATTTACAGTCCCAGATATGATTAGATTATTTCCTGGCCCAATAATGACTGTTCTTACATTCTTTCACAAGATGGCCAGGGACCTAAAATGACTTTCCTCATGTCAAGAAAGCTATGTCTGCCTTTCATTTTCTGGGGAACCTGACTCTTGCTGCTTACAAAAACATTATCTATGTGTTTATCAGTAGGCAATTGTATTTTATGTGGATGGAGAGATGATAGATAGATGATAGGTTAGATAGATAGATGATAGAAGTAGATAAATTCAGCAAAACTCAATATAGAATGTGAAGGAAAATTATGGTTAAATACACTGGGGAATCACAGTAACTAAACGAAACCTTTCCAAGTCTTTCTTAAATAAGGTTGACTTGATTTTGCCAATGCATAGCTTTGTTTAATTGCCTTGTTTGCTATTCCCCCAAGCTACAAAACCACGAGGAATTCCATGGATATAAATCCCTTGGGATTGTTATAAAATCCTTGGGATTCTAGAATTAGCTGACTTGAAAATTTAAAACTAGCTGGCAGGATCTACTATTATAGAAGATTCTGGAACTAGCTGACTTGAATATTAGGATGTTGGAATGTGGTCTTGCCATGGATGTTGGTAGGTTGTGCGGTCTGGGTACTACTGGTGGCATAGAAATTTGGTTTTATCCCAGGAAAACTCAATAACCATTTACATTCCGTTATGCAGCAGGAGGCCCAAAGCCTCATTTTCAAGTCCTACCCATATCTTATAGCAGTTTCTGAGACAGCTGAGAGGGAAAACATTATGTAGCTTTTTCTCCTATTAGTGGTAAGGGCAATTTGCAGTAAGGGAAGGAACAGAAAATAAAACTATAAAACTGACACACAAAAAAATAATCTTTGTGACGACCTCAAGAGCTCTGGAGGCAGAGGGCACCTGGGTGGCTCAGTGGGTTAAAGGCTCTGCCTTGGGCTCAGGTCACTGTCTCCAGAGTCCTGGGACCAAGCCCTGCATCAGGCTCTCTGCTCAGCAGGGAGCCTGCTCAGCCTCACCACCCACCCACCCCCCACCCCCGTCCCCAGTTGCCTCTCTGCCTACTTGGGATCTCGGATCTCTGTCTGTAAATAAATAAATAAAATCTTAAAAAAAAAAAAAAAAAAAAAAAAAAAAAAAAAAAAAAAACCTCTGAGGCAGACTATGAGAGCTCTCTAGACTCAGGTTCAAAATAAATCATGAGAAGTGTAATTTCTTTTAAACATATGTTTGTCCCAGGAGTTGGGAAGACAGAAGACCCATTTGTTTTTTTGTCTTTATTCAGACACTTTATTTTGTTATTTAAATTCCATTAAGTAACATACAGTGTATTCTTAGTTTCAGAGATAAAGTCCAGTGATTCATCTGTTGCATTTAACACCCAGTGCTCATTACATCACTTGCCCTCCTTAAGACCCATCACCAAATTACCCCATCTACCTACCCACCTCCCCTCCAGCTACCCTCAGTTTTTTTTCCGATGATAAAGAGTCTCTTATGGTTTGTCTTAGAAGACACATTTAAAAGAATGTTAAGACAACAGCTTATTATTACTGGCAGGTTGCCATAGCCTCTGCATAACATTGGTTAGCAGAGAATTCCTTTCTTAAAGTAACACTTGAACCTGTGACTTAGCATCCATGTTTCAGTCTGCAAGGAAACATAATGGAAATATATGCACTTTGTTGTGCATGTTTGTGTTGTAGATTTGAGTATTTTCAAGATCCACAGAGTTCAGGTTCCCAAAGACACCAATGACCCAAAAACATCCATATGTATTCTTAAAGCAGTGGTACATAAGACAGAGAAATAAAGTCAACAGAAGATAGACAATCAGAGTCATCAAGAGAGGCCAGTGACTAAAGAGAGTATGCTTCACCAGCAGAGAAAATACCAAAGGAAAAAGGGACCATGTTGCCATCAATTTTATTGTTTTCACTCTTTTGCATAATATTAACAATTATAGACTTCAGGATCATATGACATTAATAACCAAGAAAATATTTAATTCTCAACATGTAATAGACATCAATTACCCACCACATCTCCTTAAAGATACATTGTATCTAATAAATATCCCCACAATCTTACAGAATTGTGTTATTTCAGATGAGAAGTGCATGATAACACACATGAGGAAATTGATTCTCAGGAAGAGTAACCAAATGGTCAAAGGTGACCAGTTTATAAAGAGCTGGAATCAGACTTCATCTCAGGTCTGTCTAACCCCATATCTCATGCTAAAGAGTCCATATTGCTTCTCAAAATATACTCTCCTGCAAAACACCTGTATGCAAACATACATTAGTCATTTAATCACACCACTGTAAAGTCGGACTGCTGCCATTCTAAAAAACAGTCCTAATAAGTTGTAATACTGGCATTCTAACAAGAGTTCCTTGAAACTGACTTGCAAAATTTGAATCTCAAAGGGACAAGATGCAAGAAGCTACAGCCTAAGCTCTCTGGCAGGTGCAATTTGTGTTCTCTGAATTAGAGAGCCACTGATGTCATGACCATCTGTCATGTGTCCAGTCCCCAATACTAGTTTAAAAATATAATACTCTCCAATCTTTTTTAAATATATCCTTCAATCTTTACAACAGCCCTATCTAGCAGTTACAATTATTATTCTTGTTTTACAAGCTTTAACATAATTCAGTAACTTGTTTAAGGTTTTCCAACAGCTGTAAGCACTGAGGTCAAACTTGAATCCTTGTCCTCAGCATGAAGGCCCAGTACTGTCTATGCTTGGACTACCCTCCAATCCTGGCCACTTGTCAGTTCAAAGATAAGGATCCTCATGGCTCTTCAACATGAAAGAATTTGCTGTTCAAATGGAAACAATTCACAAATATACTCTATTTTGAAATCCAATTAGTGCGTGTATTTCAGAGGTCAGACTGTATTCTTTGACGATTTGTCCTTAGTTTTTCTCGTGCATGCCTGTGACTAGCACCGAAAACTCAGATTTCTGTTACTGCAAGTAATGTGGAATAACAAAGATGTCTTGCCAATGCCATCATTCGGCAGACCAGAATGTGAATTTAACTGACCAGCCTCTGGAGAATTAGGGAAGTCCATCTATTCATCCATTCAGCAATTATTATTCATGCTTACTCTGTGGCAGATACTGTTTCAAGCACTGGCATCAAGCAGTGAACAAAACAAGCCACAGAACATGCCCTTCTTGTGTTCACATCCTAGTGGGAGGAGACAGGAAATAAAATAGTAGATCATATGGTAACCCAGGTCATAAGTCCTCTGGAGAATAAAGCAAGGTAGGGGCTAGAAAGTGCTATGGGAGTGAATGGGTTAAGTTTTGAAGAGGGTGATCAGGTAAGACCTTTCTGAGAAGGTGAAATATTTTGAACAACTATAGGAGATAAAAGGATATTCTAAGCAGAATGAATAACAAGGGCTAATACCTCACAAGTGAACACTCTTTGGGCTATAAATGAAGTGAGTGCGTGTATGTGAGTGTGCAGAGTTCATGCGGAGACATGTAGGCATCCCTAGCCAAAAGGTCCCCTGCAGGAAAAATACCCCACTGCACTGTGAAGCTCTCCCCTTTCCACCTATGACGCCTCTGCTTGGGTACCAATCATCTTTACGAGTGGACTAGGTAGGATAGGGAATGAGGTTCAGGAAGTCAAGAGTCTTTTGCCCCTTCTCTACAAGATATGACTAACAGCAAAAATGCCTAAAATGGATGGAGGAATTTTGTCACGGAGGGAGAATGATTAGAGGAAAGTTGCCGTGGTAGAAAGAACACAGAACGTAGGGTCAGTGGCACTGAGTTTAGACTTAACCATGCCCACTGATCTGTTTCTTAAGCCCCATTCATGACTCCCATTTTAGGGAGGCTGCCCTCTCATTTTTCTAAGCTTTAATTATGAGGGGAGTGTCTATGTATTCATTATTCAGACGTGGGGCACGTATTGATTTAGGCAGTGCTAATCACCTCCCTAACACCACCAAAACTTTTGCCATAGTCCCTGACATTTCAACCATTTTCTTAATTATTTATTTATTTTAGAAAGAAAACACACACACACACACACACACACACACACACACACGAACGAGTGGTGGGAGGGGCAAAGGGAGAGAGAGAGAACCTAAGCAGACTCCACAGGGAGCACAGAGCTGACTTTGGGCTCAATCTCGTTACCCTGAGATAATGACTAAGCTGAAACCAAGAGTCAGCCACTTAACCAACTATGCCACCCAGGCACCCTTCCAGCACTTTAATATTGGTCTCGGTTAAGCCATTAACTTTGAAAATATTCTGACTCTGGCTTCATATATCCTGCATGATCTCATGTACCATCATTCCAATGAAGACACACTATATTCCACACAGATCTGACAGACTTCAGATGGATTTCCACCACCCATTCCTTGTCTTGCCTCTATGCCTTGGTGGTTGTAGTATTGTTGTTGTTGTATTTTTCTTTGGCAGAAATTACTTCCTCACATGTGGTAACTCTCTGTGCCTCTTCATGCAGGATATCTATTTCTCTCTTCTGTGTAAAACCTCCCATAACACACACACAACCCTTCCCTCATTGCCCCAAGCAAGCTCTCCACTTGCCTTCCTCCCACCATTAGGGATGACAGATAATTCTTTTACAACCTGTGGTGCTTATATTTTTATAAATATTTGGTTTCTCCCAATAAACTATAACTTTTTTGGGTTCAGGTCCCATGCCTTAGTTCTCTCTCTTGTCCATAGTGCCTAGAAGAGCCTTAAGAACATAGTAAATGCTAGTAGATATGTAGGTGTGGGGACAGATGCTACACAATAGGATAACTGGTTTTGAATCCTGGCTTGAAAAACCTCAAATTCAGTGACCTTTAACAATTTACAAATGTACAGTTATTTCTCTATCTCAAATAGCTCATCAGTAAAATGAGAATAATAATCACATTTACTTTACAAGATTGTCTTGAAGGCTAAAATGAAATGATTCTTTTAAAGTACTCAGCAAAGGGGGGCACCTGGGTGGCTCAGAGGGTTAAGCCTCTGCCTTCGGCTCAGGTCATGGTCTCAGGGTCCTGGGATCGAGCCCCGCATCGGGCTCTCAGCTCGGTGGGGAGCCTGCTTCCCCCTCTCTCTCTGCCTGCCTCTCTGCCTACTTGTGATCTCTCACTGTGTCAAATAAATAAGTAAAATCTTAAAAAAAAAAAAAAGTACTCAACAGAGAGCTTGGGAAATATTCAGTATAAGTATTCATTATTCAGAATATATTATTATGATAATAATGGAGAAACAAAACAGGCCACTTTTTAAAAATTTTTTTATTATGTTCAGTTAGCTAACATATTAATTAGTACATCATTAGTTTTTGATGTAGTGTTCAATGATTCATTAGTTGCTTATAACCCTCTCTGGTTAACTAATCTTTGATAAATCAGGAAAAAATATCCAGTGGAAATAAGACAGTCTCTTCAAAAAACAGTGCTGGTAAAATTGGTAAGCCACATGCAGAAGAATGAAACTGGACCAGCTCCTACAACATACACAAGGTTAAACTCAAAATAGGTGAAATACCTCCATGTGAGACAGGAATTCATCAAAATCCTAGAGGAGAACATAGGCAGTAACCTCTTCAACATTAGCCTCACTAACTTCTTCCAAAACAAGTCTGCAAAGTCAAGGGAAACAAAAGCAAAAATGAACTTTTGGAACTTCATTAAGGTAAAAAGTTTCTACACAATAAAGGAAACAGTTCACAAAACAAAGAGGCAACTCACACAATGGGAGAAGATATTTGCAAATGACACTACAGATAAAGGGCTGGTGTCCAAGATCTATAAAGAACTTCTCAAACTCAACACCCCAAAAAACAAATAATCCAGTTACAAAAATGGGTAGAAGACATGAACAGACACTTCTCCAAAGAAGGCACAAAATGGCTAACAGACTCTTGAAAAAATGTTCAACATCACTATCCATCAGGGAAATACAAATCAAAACCGTGATGAGATACCACCCTATGCCAGTTAGAAGGCAAAAATTAACAAGGCAGATAACAAGAAATGTTGGTGAAGATGAGGAGAAGGGCAAACCCTCTTACACCGTTGGTAGACAGGTCACGTTTAGAGACAGTAGCCAAGATGACACCTTTCTTGCCATTTAAAAACTGGGTGATAAGATGATGAAATAGGGGGCACCTGGGTGGCTCAGTGGGTTAAGGCCGCTGCCTTCGGCTCAGGTCATGATCCTAGCGTCCTGGGATCAAGCCCCGCATCCGGCTCTCTGCTCAACAGGGAGCCTGCTTCCTCCCTTCTCTCTCTGCCTGCCTCTCTGCCTACTTGTGATCTGTCTGTCAAATAAATAAATTTTTTAAAAAAAAAGATGATGAAATAGGAGACAAAATAAATTTGTTGCAAAATCTACTCTATTGACACTCAGGATAAGGAAGTCCTCTTCTAAAAATTTATGGTCACAGCTGAATAGATAGTCAAAGATTATGTCTCTCTGAAGTATGCACGGTATAGGGGAAAGACTGAATTTTATAATCAGGCTGCCTTGAGTTTAAATCCTGACTGCATTTACTTTTGAGTTTGCCTTGGGAAAGAAAGTTAATTAAATGCTTTGGATCTGTTTTCTTGTCTGTGATTGGAATTAAAATACCTACTCCATAGAGTACTTTTACAATCAAATACAGTTTCTAGGAAGGTGTTTTGCAAAGAGTCCTTTCTCAAAATATCACAATAATTATGAGTACTTTAAAAATCATCATCTTCTTTTCTTTTCTTTTTTTTTTCTATTGAGCAAGAAGAATCTCCTAAATAAAGTTAATACTCTTTTTAGTTAATTGCTGTTCAGGCACTTGCAAAGCTATGAACCTCTAGGGTGCTTAAGGAATCAAATGCACTGGGGATCCTGAGCAAGTATAAGATATTTGGATTTACAGTGTGGTCTTTGTTGGCTGGGTCTGTGAGTTTCAGGCACGTATCTCAGTCCTGGGAGAGGTGAGTAGACAGTTCCTGTCCTCATAATCAGGGCTGGCTATCCTGAGAGACACAGGACCCTACCGGATGATTTGGGTATTACTTAGAAGCATCTATCTAACCTCACACGTACAAGGTCCTTACCTGTGACAGCGTCTGAATCTGTCCCTATTATCCTATTGGTTTTGAGTTAAGGTGTTGGAACCAAAAAGGGAGACATTCATGTATGGAGCCCACAAGCAACTGTTAAGCCAATATTGAATACGAAAGGACAGGACTTAGTCATTAAAACCCAGCCCTCTCGGGTTAGACAACACCACATACTAACTGTATACTTAAGCTACTTATTAACACTGAATTTGGCCATCTGTAAAGTTATTGCTACTAATCTTCCAACATACCTAGGATGGATATTGTGACAAAGAATAAAAGAATGCATGTGCAACACTAACAACAACGCTTAGCTCAGAGGAAAGTATTCAAAATTGTTCACTACTATTTTTATAAATAACAAAATTCTGGGATAATTATGACAATCGGAGAATAATCAAGTTAGAAGATATTAAATTGAACGTTGAGTCCAGGAGTTTTCAGTGTTTCTCATAGGAAAGCGCTCGTGGTTCTCAGGATCCATGTTTTCAAAGATTTCACCCAGTTGCATAGTTCTTCTTACTTTGTATTAACTGACTCCTTTAAAACAAATAGCCCACAAAATCTCATAATAACCTACAATTAAGATAAAATAGACATTGAACTGGTCTATGTCTTCCATCAGAAGCAGAAGGGAAAAGGTGCAATGTTGAGAAACAAAATTCAATCCAGTAAAGTTGAAGACCTTGTTGGCTTTCTCAGGTGATTCATGAATCAAGAAGCAGAGGGATTGGGAACTCTATGGAATGGAACATTTGTGTAAGAAAGAGCGTGGAGCAAGGAAATTATCAAAAGAAAAAAAAAATCCTTTACATCTTATTGGGGAAAACAGGGTTTTTTATCATGCAGAGGACCTCATTAGTGTTGATCAGGACATTTCACACTGACTATTAAAAGGTCACATTCCTGGGTTAGGTTGAGACTATAATTAAATCTCTGTTGTCCCAGAGATCAAAGGACTCTTTTGGAGATATGTTGTTTCTTTTCTTTTCTTTTTTTTTATAAGAACACTTAGTGAAAAGAAAAGAAAATATGTTAAATTAGTGGGATATATATAATATTAGAGAATGAGCAATGCTAGGAAGAATGATAAAGCAGAAAAGGGCTATAAGAAATGCCAGGGAAGGAGTTTCCAATATTGTGATCGGGAACACCTGACAAGGCAATTGAGACTTGAAAATGTGAGAGAGTTTGCTATAAAGATACTCAAGGAAGAGCATCCTGGCCATAGGGAGAAGCAACTCCAAAGGCACAGAGCATCCCCTGTCTATTCTAAGAATTGAAAAGAGGGTGGCATCGCTGGAATGGATAGTAGGAATCAGAAGCTGAGAGGGAATAAGCTTGACCATCTTTGTAAGGACTTTGGCTTACTCTGAATAAGTTGAGAAGTCACTGGAGTGTGAGGCAGAAGAATAACATGATCTAACTGTCTTTTAACAGGATCACTCTGCCCAACTTGTTCAGAGACCCAGCTGGGCTTAGGATATAATGAGGGAGGAAGCTGGGAGACCCTCAGAAACTCTGTGATAGCACCCATGGGAAATCACAGTGGTTTTAGTGTAGGGCAGAACCACTGGAGCTGGGAAACACTGGTCAGGTTCTGGATATATTGTGAAGGTGTAATCAAGATGTTGTTGATGAGTCAGTTACAATGTCAAAGTCAGAGAGGAGTCAAGAAGAGTCAATGATTTCCCCTAAACTGGAAATTTTCCATTTACTGCAGCGGAGAAGCCTGAGAGAAAAGCAGGTTGAGGAAGAATGGTTGGAACTCAGTTTCTTCTTGAAATGCCCAGTCGATCTCCTGTAAGAGATGTTAAGTAGGGATTTGAACTTGTCAGTCTGGAATCCAGGGAAGAAAAATTATCAGGAGTTAAAAAATAAAAAATCAAACTCCAGTTTATATAATTGTTTTTATTTAGCATATATTCTATTTATTCAGCACAATGATAAAAGCTGAAATCTCATTTTCTCTCCTCTTAGGTGAGCCATGGAGAGAAGCAACCATACGGTGACTGAGTTCATCTTGGTGGGCTTCACGACAGACCCGGTGATGCAGTTGGTCCTGTTCGTGGTATTCCTTAGCGTGTACTCCTTGACTCTGATAGCAAATGCCACCCTCATGTTGTTGATCTGTAATGACTCCCGGCTGCACACAGCAATGTATTTCTTCATTGGGAATCTGTCCTTTCTGGATCTTTGGTATTCCTCTGTCTACACTCCAAAGATTTTGGTGACCTGTATCTCTGAAGACAAAAGCATCTCCTTTGCTGGCTGTGTATGTCAGTTCTTCTTCTCTGCTGGGTTGGCCTATAGTGAATGTTACCTGTTGGCCGCCATGGCTTATGACCGCTATATGGCCATCTCAAAACCACTGCTTTATTCTCAGGCTATGTCTTTAAAGCTATGTGCGTTTTTGGTAGCATCCTCATACCTTGGTGGCTTTATTAACTCTTCCATCATCACCAAAACAACTTTTGCCTTGAATTTCTGTAGTGGCAATGTCATTGATGACTTTTTCTGTGATTTGCCTCCCCTGGTAAAGTTGGCTTGTGGCAGGAAAGATGGCTATCAGACTATACTATACTTCATCCTGGCTTCCAATGTCATCATCCCCACAGTGCTCATCCTCTCTTCCTACCTGTTCATCATTGCCACCATCATGAGGATCCGCTCCACCGAAGGCCGCCTCAAGGCCTTCTCCACATGTTCCTCCCACCTGGTCTCTGTCACCTTGTACTATGGCTCCATTCTCTACATCTACTCTCGTCCCAGATCGAGCTATTCTTTGGACAGGGACAAAATAGTTTCTACATTTTACACTGTGGTGTTCCCTATGTTGAATCCCATGATCTATAGTCTGAGGAATAAGGATGTGAAAGAGGCCCTGAATAAACTCATTAAATAATTCAAGATTCTCTCCTTCTAAGGAAATGCAATGACAATTTTTGGTCAGGTATTCTGTTTCAAAAAGAGGTGCCATTGTGTCCCATCATGATTAACAATTCTTTCAATGTCACTTAAAGTGTCTGCACTCCTGATACATGACAATTTAAGAGACCTAAGAGAAGATTAGAGCAATTGAGGAGATAGAATTTAAATACAAAATTTAAGAGAATTTGTATTGAATTTCATGTTACTCTAGATTAAAAACAAATAAAAAGCTTAAAACCAAAAACTCTTCTCTACCTTCATAACGTGACAGAACAGCCCACTCCTCTAGCATGAGAATATTTACAGCTGATTGATATAGACAGAATAGTATCTATATGGTTATTTCCTAAAAACTAGGAACGAATAGGCTGAATTAAGTTTTAGTATTTTCTTATGAAAAATAATTGGTTGAAATGATTTCTATTCTCTTAAAAGGATTTCTTAGCATTTTTATATGCAGCTAGCCCCCAGAAGCATTAGCATGAAGTCCAACAGCACCCATAAAATGACTTGGTGCAACTAGGATCAACAAGCATGATTTCCCCAATCTATTTTTCTAACATATTGTCCTTCAATTAAGGAAAAATCAGTCAAGTTTATGTAGATATGATTTTTATAAATCACTGTGTAACTACCAGAGTTCCTCTTTTATTTTATAAAGGTGAAGTTGCAGGGGCTTCTACATCCAAACTGGACAATCTGAGCATTAAAACATGATTATTAGGATAAAGAATAATAACCAAAATGAAATGAAACAATTTGAGAAAAAAAGTCTATGACTAACTACCCATTGCTCAAAAGAGAAAAATTTATATAGGTGATACACACAGGTGGTGATAAAACAAAAGTATAAATATGATGAGTTGCATTTAGTTTTGATTTCTAAAATGAGGCAATATAAATGTAATTTATATCAATAAAATATAAGTACGTTTTACTGGTAAAAGCAATGGTAAACAAATAAGAAAGTGAAATTCAAGCAAGTAGTCCTCCAAAATAAAGGAACTCCGTGCAGACCAGGAAAGACCCATCAGCACCAGCAAAAGCACATATTATCCCATAAAATAAATCCACGGTATAAAATCAGTACTAGTTGTAACACACAGTACCCCAATAGAGACAGAGCACAACAGTCTAATTCCAAAATATTTTATTTAGACAGGGTTCTCAAACGGTTCTATTCATGCCAACTCAGACTCTCATTTTCTAAAAGTTCTCTATTTCCCACTAATAAGAGTAAAATTCCTATAAAATATATTCTTTTTAAGTAATGTGAACAGATCTAATTGGTGTACCATAGCAGCAGAAAATCAGGTGTTTAATGTTGCTTAAGTGAAACTAGAAAATACATCATTCCAGAGGGACACATCAGTTACAAAAAGTAGAAATGACCCTTCTTAAAACATCCTAATGTCATAAAATCTGATTTTTACTGTAAGAAAGATGCTCAAACTACTTATTGAGAACTCCTATTTTAATCCTTTTAGGAGAAACAATCAAGTCCTGTTTTCCAAATAATTATTAACATCTACCCAGAGACTGTAACTTTCACTGGCCAAAGTGGAGAGGCATACTATTTTAGGTATTTAGATCTCAACTCCAGAATCAAGTATAAATAACTTACTAAGGCCCTAGTGAGAACATAAAGTACAGCTAAAAATAATCTTAGAAGATGTAACGTACGCAATTTTAATTAAATTTGTGGCACTGATGTTTTAGAAAAGGTTATAGTGTATGTTTAAGTGTAAGCTTGGCAGTAAGTTTTTTAATTACAGTTGGTAATGCTTCACCTGCAGTTTATGGTTGTGAAGCACGCAAAAGACTCTCCCATATTAACTTATAATTAATTACACTATAAATTTCTAAGAGAATTTACTCAAATCACAAATGAAGTTGGAAGTTTGAAAGAAAGTTGTTTCTAAGTTGTACTGTTTTGATATACAAGTTTTACTAAATTAAACATTTTTTAAAAGTCACTCTCTACCTTCCTCTTGTATTACTCTGGTTCATTCACTCTTTCTCAATACCTCAGATCAGAATTACCTGATAAACTGTCCATATTTTCTTATTATTAGGTCTGAGTCTTTGATCATCTTGTTTTATTTGGTTGCAGTACTTTTCAAACAGAAAACCAAGGAGATACTGTGAAATATAGTGTTCAATCCCCTGGGATCCAAACATAATTCTTGATCTCATTTTGTAGCACTTACTAATTCCTCGCTGGTGATTGAGGTCAATCACCCTGCCCAGTGGAGTGACGACTGTCAATTCATGATCAATTCATGAGGAGCCCAACATGGTATACATACTGTCTCAGTATGTATGTTGTCTCAGTATGTGTGTTGTAAATATGTATGTCTCAGATTCCAATTAGAGCATTGAGGGCATTCATTTGGGGAATTCCACCTTTGTGCACATAGATTCCGAATAAACTGAGTATAAGGTTATGGGTAGGGAAATTAAATTTTCATGGGCTATTTGATGTAATGGGCTGTAGTAGCCAGGGTCCTCCAAGAAGAACCCACTAAGGTAGAATTAAAAGTTCAAGAATTTTATTAGGGGAAACTGTTGTGTCTCTATAAGATAAAGTGGAGAGAGAGCCAGAAGAAGCAAGAAGTACCACTCAATCATGAGGAAAGTCTGAGCACAAGTGAAGAAGAGAGGGAAGGAAGGATGGGCAAAAGCATCCTAGGCCATTGTTCAGTTTATGGTAAGTTCAGCAAGGTGGGTACTTGAGCCAAAATTAGCCATTAATCCAGTGCCTAAGAGGGATAGTCCTGCCTTGGTATCCCTGTTGTTCTCAGTCATTAGCTGGGAGCAGTCTGTGGGAAGCATGACCTTGATACAAATGGGGAAATGTATTTCAGAGATCAATAGCTAGGACCTTTGCACAATAACATTCCTGTTCTTGGATCTTTGAAAAGGCTCATTTTCCTGGCCACCACAGGGGCTATGTCAACTCATCCTCTTGGTTCATAGACATGTATATTCTTGATAAAGCAAGATGGAACCATACATTGGCTGCTGTTTTAAAGCATGCAGCAGACTTAGAGGACACCTCAACAACCATGAATGAGTTTTCATTCAGTCCTTCCACGATTTGATCAGGCCAATCACACTTCAAATGTGTGTACAAAGAACTACTATAGAATCACTTTAGAATGATAGAGCAAAAAGTAAAACCAATCATTTCTATGAATTGGAGAAGATAGTTACTATTCCCTTGCCATCTAATATATTTCTTCTTAGAGATGATGCTTGGTGGGATACCATGTTCATGAAAAAGGCATTAGGTAAGTCTACATCTGCAGGAGCTGGCAAGATAAACAGGTAGGAAAATGGGTATGTAAACCAAATAAATCTACCAAAATGTGATTATTCCTGGAAAGAAAGTCATTAGCTCTGTAATTTTAGATTAGTAAGAAGTAGTACCATCTGGGTGCCTGAGTGGTTCTGTCGGTTAAGAAGTAGTGTAATCTAATCACCCTGCTTTCCAAGTGGTTCACCAATATTCCCAGAAAATGATGGTATAGCAGAGGCACAGCTGTGATCACTGTTGTTGGCATTTGGGATACCTAACAGTGGAAGTACTGAAATTAGTCTTGGTGAAGAAAATCATGTTGTTGGGCCCATTCCAGTTACTGTAGCCATTTGTACAAGGGCCTGTTGAGCATGAAAAGAAGAGGAGAAAGAGGCTGTGTGTATATACGGAGAAAGAGGCTGACAGATTCACAGAGCATGTCCATCTGTAAAAATGTGGTCTTTCATGATTTCCACTTTGTAGATCCTCAATCCCTTTCCCTCCAAAGAAATGAGTTAAACGTGATGAATTGGGATTCCCACCCTTGTCTCTTTGAGTCTTTGATGGAAACACTAATCTCTGAACTTCCTCCAGGTAGAGATTTTGTTTACTGACTCACCAGAGCAATATCACCTTTTGCTTGAACCTAATAACCCTCATTCCACGGGTCATAGGGAGAATTAAAATGAGGATCTTGTTCCAGTCTGTGTATGGCTCTATATATCTACAGTATTATTTCTGGGTCTGGGTAATAATGATTGGCTATATACCTGGTCCCATTGGACCTGTTGAAAGATGCATTCAGGCCAAAATAATCTTTTACATTGTTCCCATTACCCTCACTGACAAGTATATACCTCTAGTGTTTTCCATCTCTGTAGATTAGTGTCAGTTCAGAACCAGTATCTAATAACCCACAGATTATCTGGGTACTTCCATTTTCCTAACATGGAATTACCCTCATAAATGGCAGCAAGCCATCCACAAGAAGGCTTGGAGGAAGATGTACAATATATACCTTGGCTAAGTTTCAAGGTCCCTCCTCAAAGGGTATTGGCTCACCATAAGTCTATGTTTTCAATGGCTGTAACACTAGCTTTGGTCAAAGAATTATATAAGAAGCAGTAATATAATTATATAAGTAGGCAGAAAGCCCTACCAGAACATCCTGACCTAGTTTTTATCCAAGTAAAAATAAAATGTTTCTCTTTTCAAGAAAAATATCACCTTGGTTGGTTTCCCATCTACCTCACATTTTAAGAACACCCTAATCCATGAGACATTGCCATAAACATCTGAACAAAATATTTGGTTACCACCCAGTTATGGCAACCTGGGTAATTCCTTCCATCTTATCTTGAAGATTATCCACTGAAATATGGCTTTCTGACTGCCTGTTTGTTTAAGTCAGATAGTCCAGGTTTAAATTTAACAGACACCAAATCATCACAGGATATTTATTGCATACCTCTGTGTCAAGAAAAAAAAAAAATGCTTTCCTGCCCACCTGTCCTTCATTCCATAAAGCCACTGGTGATCATTTAAGTAACTTTGAGGCCAGTGGATGCAATAGATAGCCATTGTCCCATTGTCCCATTTCCCATTCCCCATTGTTCCATTGTCCCATTGTCCCATATAAACAATCCAATCCCATTTGGATCATCAACTCATACTACTTCTAAGATCAGTATCTGGCAAGTAAAAGATAGCCAACAAGTTGATTAGTTTGGGGAAGGTTTAAAAAGAGATTATTACATAGAAATGTGTGTGGTATAGAGATAGTGTTGTAACTTCTGAGAACTATAACCTTTTTTTTTTTATTTTTTTAAGATTTTCTTTTATTTATTTGAAATAGAGAAAGAGCATTAGCAAAAGGAAGAGGGGCAGAGGGAGAAGCAGGCTCCCCATGGAGCAGGGATCCCAACAAGGGGCTCGATCCTGGGACCCTGAGATTATGATCTGAACCAAAGGCAGAAACTTAACTGACTGAGCCACCCAGGTGGCCCTCTTTTCTATTTTTGAAGTTGCCTGAAGACACAGAAGTCATAAGCAATGGAGGGAGAGCTTCAAAATGAATCACATGGTAAGTCCAGGGAGGCAATCAGCTGTGGCATCTTTGCAAGAAAGTAGACCTGAGAAAAACACTCATACCTCAATCTCTTCCGCACCAATGACAACCACTGGCTAAACCCATTAAGTAGAGCACAAAGGATCCCGCTGATGCAGTTAATATAGCTGAGTATCCTGGACCAAAGAGGAGGTTCAAAGGATAGAGAATGGATTTTGAAGAACAAAAGAAAGGTATTCAACATTTAAGGAAAATATCATATTATTAAACAAATATGATTTAATATGCAGCTATAGGTATATTAACATATATTTACATACATAATATATGTGCACATATATGTCTAGTTTAGCTTCTACACAAATCAAAAGAAAATGAGGATGCAGATTATGACTGATTACATTTTCACCAGGGAATTGTAGTCTCAAAAAAAGAATTCTCCATTATTAAACAATACCCCATTTGTCAACAAACAATTTTCTTTAATTGTCTGGTTACCTATTGCCCGAGTTTATGAAATCCTGAGGGGTAACAGGAATTTCCAACTCTAGGGATGCAGAAACTGTTATAAAAGTTCGCGAGGCAAGCAGATTTGAATTCTGTTGAATTCTGATGGCATTGCTGAGAATTTTAGGTAAGTTGTCTGACCCAGATGTTAGACATAGATGGAATTTTTTACTTGTTCCTCACAACCAGGACAAAAGTCATGTACATACTAAGCTACCATAAGTGCTAAAGAAAGGGCTCCTTTGAAACATCTTCACCATCTTCCTATTATAGTTTCTGAAAATGCCGAGTTCAGAAGAAGAAAGAGCATATTTTACTATTAGAGACCAAAAAAGACAATTAATATTATTTTAAAAAAAAAAAAAAGACAAAGGAGAAAGAAACACCTCAGTGCACCAACAAACAGTTAATGTCAGGAATCACTTTAAAAAGAATTGTTAATATCTACAGCACAGCTGGGGAAGCAGGATGAAGTAGCTGAGATTACTGGAGACTGTTTAGGGCTGAAGCCATCCAAAAAAGTTCACATTTCTTTCAGTTTGATATGCTTCAATTCAAAAGCATCACATCATATGATATTTCTGAGAAGAATTCCAGACAAAAGGAACTATCTCTCACCACAAACCTTTATATTCTAGTAATTAGGGATGGAAATGCATTATTTAGTTTATCATACAAAAGTATAACTTTAATTAGAAGAATCATATGTTCAGTGGTTAGCAAGCATAGCCGGATTACTGCAGTTGGATTAACAAAACAGAACATAATTCTTCAAGCCAGTCTCTTCCCAATGAAATGTATGCCTTACTTGTTTTTGTCCTAGCACTGGCAGTCAGAGTAGATCTGTTCATAGCTCATCTCTTTATGTATAACATTATGCAACACATCTTTAATTCCTCAATTCTTCACATTCTGCCATTATAATGGCAGACAGACTTCATGATAAAGAAAAAGAATAATGTAACTGAGGGGCATCTTGGTGGTTCAGTGGGTTAAGTGCCTGACTCTTGATCTCAGCTCAGGTCTTGATCTCAGGGTCATGAGTTCAAGCCCCATGTTGGGCTCCACCTGGGTGTGGAGCCTACTTAAAAAGAAAAGAAGAAGAATATAAATGATATTTATTTCAGCATTTGTCAGACTTGGCCTATGGACAATGTGCAATATAAGCCCTTGGGTTGCTTTACTGAAAGCAAGTTTCTGGGTCCCACCCACAGGTTGCTAAATTAGAAATTCTGGAGCCGGGCCGGGTGATTCTTACAGCCATAGAATTTGAGAACCACTGGCTGCCTGAATGGTTACGATGTGCTAGGTACTGTGCCTAGTCCTTACTTGAGTTATCTTCTTTACAACAACCCGAAGGAGAGATAAGTTATCCCCTATATATGAAGAAATTGAGGCTTTACAACATTGACTAGTGATGGAGAACTTGAACCCTTGTTAATCTCCTGAAAGTCAGACGCTTTTTCCATGATATCCTGGGTATCTCTGGTTTAGGCCACTCAACTCTCATTGTAAAATCAGGCTTCCTATCCATCACGATTTATGAGGTTGGAAAATCTGTTGATTATGTGAAAAAAAAAAAAATCTTCGCAGACTCACTCCATTTAGGCAAAGACATATTTGGCAAAGCTTTTTGCAGACAGTTTCCTTTGTTTCTTCCTATTTCTGTTTGCAAAAATCAAGGCAGGGATTACTGGTGCCAGAAAATGCACATGGGATATCAAACAATTCTGCTGATGGTTTAAGAGGAAAATGACATAATTAGAAGCCACCCAGAAAATCATTTCTATTGGTTTGTTTCTTTTCCAACTCAGGGCTGTCCATTAATTAATTCATTCATTCAATATTTATTGTGGGTCTATTATATAACAGTTATTATTCTAGGCATGAGGCATATAATAATGAATGAAAGAGACAAAAGTTACTGCTCTCATGAAATTTACATCCTAGTGAGATCTTATCTCTGCTTGGCTCCAGTGACCCTGTATGCCTATGAAAAATAGAAATTCACCACTCAGAGATATTCTCCAGGTAGTTTCTATTTTTTCACATAATTCCCAGAAGAACCTTATAATACAGAGTAAAATACAAAGCTGTGGAGTGTGGTTTCTTCACAAAGTGATAACACCCTTTAAGGAACATTTCTGAAATGCGCAGTTATATTTTTGACTGCCACAAAGATCAAAGGCCCATTTAATAAGCAGTAGACAATGATGAAAATGGTTTGCACCTAGGGGCCAGTCCTATCCAAAGGAAAAAAAATGTCTACACCCTCTACAGTGTCTTGATGGACATTTGTGCATTGAAAAAAGACCTTTGTAATTTTGTGAGTTTGAAATCTACTCCACTTTACAAATAAACACTGCATTTTGCAAGGTTATACTATAAATCAACTCACCTAGGAATTCAAAACTGAGGGAAGAGTGTCATTTATTTTGTTGGAACTTTATCAAGAATGATTCACCTTGTCAGAAAACTTATGACTGATGGAAATGCCAGTCCTGATATTTGGATCACTAAAATATTTGTGATGATTCTACATACATGTATAACCACTTCACCAAATGTTGCAGGATTTACATATCAAAATTCACACTATTTCAGATTAAATCCTGTAATTATTACCATGTAATAGTTATATTGTGAGCTACTTTTCTTTTATATCACTTCTATAATTATAATTATTTTATATACATATGCACACATATGTCTGTAGGTAGGTTTATTAACTACAAATTTCATTTAGGACTATAAGGGAAGCATTTAAAATGTTTGTTATAAAGTGGAAGTTTTTCAATATGATAAATTCAATTTTAATTTCAATATTCAAATAGTTCAATTGAGAACTATTATTACAAATAATATCAAGGTGGGATAAGTGTCTTTTTAAGCATTGCACATGGCTAGTTCTAAAACTATTCTCCATGGAGAATAATGTCAAGTCCCAAGCTTTTAGACCCAAAAGACTTACAATTACATCACTTATTTTGTTACCTGACACAACCAGATGGATTAATTTACTGGTCTCCACTCTGAAATTTCTCTCTGATTCTCAATGTGTTTCTCTCCCTGGGATATATGATAAATGTGCCAAAGGCTTCTTCACAGTAACTGAGGAGAGGGGTTGCTCTGTGATTGTGGAGGGAAATTGTCTAGGAGACCAAAATTTTACCTTAAGGTTTTGGGCTGGGCATGAGAATTAAATTGGCAGGAGACAGAGTGATAGAAGAAAAGCATACAAATGTATTTAACATAAATATTACATGACATGGGAGCCCTCACAAGGAAATGAAGACCCTGAGAAGTGACAAAACCTAAATATTTGTATACAAAGTTGAACAAAAAAAAAAAAAAAAAGGCAACTGTAGAAGAGTAACTAATATATATGGGGAAGGCTAAAGGATGATAAGAAGTATTTTAAAGAGAAGACCGAAGAGCAATTTCAAAACTTGCATTTGGGTGCACGTGCCCCTTTGGATCATTACATTTGTATCTCTAGAGTAAATACCCAGTAGTGAGACTGCTGGGTCATAGGGTACTTCTATTTTCAACTTTTTGAGGAAACTCCATGCTGCTTTCCAGAGTGGTTGCACGAGCTTGCATTCCCACCAACAGTGTAGGAGGGTTCCCCTCTCTCCGCATCCTCGCCAGCATCTGTCATTTCTTGACTTGTTAATTTTAGTCATTCTGACTGGTGTGAGGTGGTATCTCATTGTAGTTTTGATTTGTATTTCCCTGATGCCAAGGGATGTGGAGCACTTTTTCATGTGTCTCTTGGCCATCTGGATGTCTTCTTTGCGGAAATGTCTGTTCACAGATGAATGGATAAAGAAAATGTGAGATATAGATATATCTATGATGGAATACTATGCAGCCATCAAAAGAAATGATGTCTTGCCATATGCAATGATGTGGATGGAACTAGAGGGTATTATGCTGAGAGAAATAAGTCAATCAGAGAAATAAGTCAATTATCATATGATCTCCCTGACATGAGGAATTTGAGAGGCAGAGTGAGGGGGAGTTGGAGGGTAGGGAAGGAAAAAATGAAACAAGATGGGATCGGGAGGGAGACAAACCATAAGAGACTCTTAATCTCACAAAACAAACTGAGGGTGGGGGAGGTAGGGATAGGGTGGTTGGGTTATGGACATTGGAGAGGGTATGAGCTATGGTGAGTGCTGTGAAGTGTGTAAGTCTGATGATTCACAGACCTGTACCCCCAGAGCAAATAATACATTATATGTTAATAAAAATAATAATTTAATTTAAAAAGTAACAGGAAAAAAAAACTTACTACAAGATTACCGTAATTAAGACATTGAGGTACTGGCATAAAGATGGACATAAAGATCAGTGGAATAGAATGGAGAACCCAAAACTAAATCCTTACACTTATGGTTTTGGTAGGTAGGGTTATGTCTCCCAAAAATGTTCATGTTCTAATCCCTGGAATCCAGGAACATGTTTGAACACATGGGAACTGGAAATTGAGGTTGCTAATCACCTGACTTTAAAATAGATTGTCCTGGCTGGCTCAGTCAGTAGAGCATGCAACTCTTGATCTCAGGGTTATGAGTTCGAACCCCACATCAGGAGCAGAGTTTACTTCAAAATGAAATAGAATAAAGTCACTTATAAAATAAATTGTCCTGATGATCGCCCCACTACTGCCATGTCTGCTGTTTATCATTTGACCTTACAAATGACAGTTCTTCACATTTCTATAATCATTTTTTTAAAAATGTTTACTGCCTATTGGCTGTGATGTTTATAGTGTTGTACATTAAACATACCCTCATTTTTTTCTTTTCTTTTTGTATGAAATTTTTAGTTTCTTTTTTATGGTAACTATGAAGTGATGATAGATTTAAATGACTTTTTTATTTTTATTTTATATATTTTTTCACTACAGCCACATCTCCACCCCCCCCAAAAAAGAGATAAAATACAAAAAACAAAAACAAACAAAAACAAAGATGGTAATGTATAAGTTTCTGTATGTATAATGTCATGCTCTATTCATGAGAGCAGCTGATCACAAATTGTTTCATGAATCAAGGTGTGGAAATGGTTGCATATTGATTGATTTAGGCAGTGTTTACCAGTAGAGACAAAAAAGAAAAAAAATGTAACTAAAAATAAAAAAACAACTTCAGAGATTTTTCAGCGATTAGGATCCACATTTGCATTTCAAGATAATGTAGTTTTTAAAAAAGAGAAAAAAGAAACCTTTGACATAAATTCCTCCTTTTCCTTTGACTTAATGAATATGACTTATTCAGCATAACATCTTGATATGTTACACATGTTAAGTAAAATGTACATTAAATCGTGTTATAATTAATTAATTTAAAAAATAGATTGTCCTGGATTATCACCTAGACTGAATATAGCCACAAGAGTCCTTCAAAGTGAAAAGAGAAGCAAAAGAGTTGAAGCCAAAAGGAAGATGTGACCATACAGATACAATGGTGCTGACTTTGAAGATGGAGAAGAAGGACCACGAACCAAGGAATGTGGGCAACCTCTAGAAGCTGGAAGAGGCAAAGAAATGGATCCTCCCTTAATGTCTCCAGAAAGGAACACAGCCCTGCCAACATCTTGATTTCAATGCAGTTGGACCCATGTTGGACTTCTTTCTAATCTACAAAACTGTAAGATAATATATTTGTGTTGTTTAAAGCCATTACATGTGAAGTATTTTGTGACAAGGACAATAGGAAACAAACAATGGTGACCTGATTTTTGGCAAGGATGCCAAGAGAATTCAGTGGGGGGAAATTGTCTTTTCAACAAATGCTGTTGGAACTAGATATTAACACTCAAAAGAATGAAGCTGGACCCCCACTTCACACCATATACAAAAATTAATTCAAAATGGATCACTAACCCACATGTAAGAACTAAAACAAAAACACTTGGATAAAACCGAGCAAATTGTTGTGAACTTGGGTTAGGCAATGGTTTCTTAAATAAGATATCAAGAGCAAGTGAGAAGTAAAAAGATAAAATGAACCTTATCAAATTTAAAAGTTCATGCATGTCAAAGGATATCATCAAGAAAGTAAAAAAATAACAGAGAATGAGAAAATATATTTGCATATAATAAATTTTATAAAAGACTTGTATCCAGAATATGTAAGAAGTATTATAATTCAACAATGAAAAGACAAAAGAAACTAATAAAAAGATGAGCAAAAGATTTTAATACATATTTCTCCAAAGAAGATAGTTAATAAGCAGTTGAAAAGACACTTAATATCATTAATTATTAAGAAAATGTAAGTCAAGGGGAACCTGGTAGCTTAGTCAGTTGAACAACTGACTTCTAATTTTGGCTTAGGTCATGATCTCAGACGTATAGGATCAAGGCCCCCCATCCAGCTCTGTGCTCAGCAGGAAGTCTGCTTGAGATTCTCTCTGTCACTCTTTCTCTGCCCCTCCCTACCCCCTCAAATTAATAAATAAATAAATCTTTTTTAAAAAGAAAATATAAATCAAAACTACAATATTGTACCACTTCACACCCAATAGGACTGCTAAAATCAAAAAGATAATAACTTGTATCAGGATGAGGAACTATTGGATCCCACATGCCTTACTGATATGATTGAAAAATGTCATGATTCATTTGGAAAACAGTTCGGTAATTTCCCAGAATGTTAAATATAGATGCACCATATGACTTAACAATTCTACTCCTGGATATCTACTCAAGACCGATGAAAGCATTTGTCTTTACAAAACTTGTATAAGGATGCCCATGGCAGCATCGTTCATAATTGCCAAAAAATAGAAACAATAAAACATATATCCATTGATGAATAGGTAAACGAAATATGGTGTATCCATACAAAGGGATACTATTTGGAAATTAAAACAAAGTAATGATACATGCTACAACATTAATGAAAAAAAATATGCTAAAAAGGCATATTTGCAGGTGGTATACTCTGCCATCTTTCAAATGTCACCACCTTCTAAACTACAGGGACTTTCTCATCTCTCATGGGCTTTGAGCAACTTGTCCATGTATTGCTGGGAAATAAGAAAAGACTGTTTCCTCTCACTGTCTAAGTTTAATTAGTTCCTCTCCCAGTTCATTTTCACCCCACCATCCAGTTTTCTTTTCCTAATATCTCTAACATTAACTGAAAATATTTCCACATGTATTTGTTTATTTATTATGTAAGACTCTAAATAAAGTCCTCATAGATTAGGAGTCAGCCCTATTGTCCTCACTGCTGTATTCCAATGCCAAGAAGGCACCTGGAGCTCAAGAAATATTTTTCTTGAAAAATAAGCAAGCAACCAAGAGCACTCAAGCTTTCCTTTATTAAATACATTTCATTGAAGTGAATATGTTAACGCTCCCATCACCTGCCCTAGTCAGGCAAAATTCCTGCTCTGATCTCACTTGCCCTAACAGCTTATAGTCTTAACTGTATCTCACAGGCTTATCACAGAGATTGCATTCCTATAGTATGGGTTGAGGGAATTAAACTTTTCACTCTTTCATTTGCAGGTGAGGTCTTCTTAAACCATGGAGAGAAGCAATCATACAGTAACTGAGTTCATCCTAGTGGGTTTCACAACAGACCCAGTGATGCAGTTGGTCCTGTTCGTGGTATTCCTTGGCGTGTACTCTGTGACCGTGGTAGGAAATGCCACCCTCATGGTGTTGATCTGTAATGACTCCCGGCTGCACACAGCAATGTATTTCTTCATTGGGAATCTCTCCTTTCTGGATCTCTGGTATTCCTCTGTCTACACCCCAAAGATTTTGGTGACCTGCATCTCTGAAGACAAAAGCATCTCCTTTGCTGGCTGCCTAGCTCAGTTCTTCTTCTCTGCTGGGTTGGCATATAGTGAGTGTTACCTGTTGGCCGCCATGGCTTATGACCGCTACGAAGCCATTTCCAACCCCCTGCTTTATGCTCAGGCCATGTCAAGGAGATTGTGCATCTGTTTGGTTATATATTCCTATACTGGAGGTTTTGTCAATGCAATAATACTCACCAGCAATACATTCACCTTGGATTTTTGTGGTGATAATGTCATTGATGACTTTTTCTGTGATGTCCCACCACTGGTGAAGTTGGCGTGTGATGTGAAAGAGAGCTACCAGGCCGTGCTGTACTTCCTCCTGGCCTCCAACGTCATCGCCCCCACACTGCTCATCCTCGCCTCCTACCTGTTCATCATCGCTGCCATCTTGAGGATCCGCTCCACCCAGGGCCGTTACAAGGCCTTCTCCACCTGCTCCTCCCACCTGGTCTCAGTCACCTTGTACTATGGCTCTATTCTCTACATCTACTCTCGCCCAAGTTCCAGCTATTCCCTTGAGAGGGATAAAATGGTATCAACATTTTATACTGTGCTGTTCCCCATGTTGAACCCCATGATCTACAGTCTGAGGAATAAGGATGTGAAAGAAGCTTTAAAAAAACTTGTCTGGTTCACACAATCGGAAATCTGAGTTGACCTGTATTTCTCACATCAGTGCTCAGGGAGAATGGGCTGCTTCAGAAGAGGCATGGGAAACTGGCTTTTTATAAACAGCACATCTTTTTTTCTAGTCAAAGAAATCCAGTGAAAAAAGTTTTATTTATATTAGTTTGACTTGCTCTAGTGATCAAATTATAACCTATATTATAAAATACTGGTTCAATTGAATATTAACATAGTTTTAAAAAGCAGCCTCAGGGCTTAATGCAAAATGGAAGTATACATATTGCTTCTAAGATCCTAAAAGATTCAATTTTCCTTTGCTGTCTCCTTAAGATCGACCTATTTTTTTTTTCCCTACATACTGAGCTTTAAGAGACTGTGAGGAAATTCCTTCTCATCCAGCACTTACAGAACTTCTGTAATAGAAGAATTTTTTTTTAAATGTTGGGGAGCCTAGATGGCTCGGTCAGTTAAGCATCTGACTCTTAGTTTCAACTCAGGTCATGATCTCAGGGTTACGGGATCCAGCACCAAGGTGGGTTTTGTTCTCAGCAGGAAGTCTGCTCGAGATTCTCTCCTTCTCCCTCCGCCCCCGTCCCTGCAATTTCTCTCTCTCTTTCTTCATATATATCTCTCTCTCAAATAAAATAACTAAAAATCTTTATAAAAATAATTTTAAATTGTTAAGAGTATTGTGATGAAAAGAGAAGGCATTGAGGTGTTATTTGATGAATGCAGAGGAAAAGAAAGATCAGAAGTGTCAGAGCTAACAGAAATTTTGAAGTGACTCCACCTATTTGTTGTAAAATTTCAATTTAAATGCATCTTATAAGGTGCCTGAATGGCTCAGTTGGTCCAAGTTCTGCCTTCGGCTCAGGTCATGATCTTAGGGTCCTGAGATTGAGTCCTACATCAGGATCCTTGCTCCACAGAAATTCTGCTTCTCCCTCTGCCCCTCCTCCCACTTGTTTGTTCAATCTCTCTCTCTCTCTCTCTCAAAAATAAATAAAATCTTGAAAAATAAATACATTTATTTATTTATTTATTTATTTATTTATTTATTTAATGGCCATGCCTGTTAGAGTAATAGCTATAGTCTTTCAATAATAAAATATTAACTGATAAGGCACAAGGTACTCAATTTGTCACATGTAACTAATAATCCTGAATTTTCACTGTGGTTGTAAGGAGTATTCAAAAAAAAACATCAATTAAATCTGTCAGGTACTGAATATTGAGCTGTAAGTTTCTTTACGCTTAAAATCCTCTGGTGAGAGAAAAAAAAAAGAAGAAGTATTGAGTCTAAAATAGAGTGGAATTCTGTTAGTCAACTTATTGGTTATGGCTTATTCCATTTGGTCTTGATCCTTTCCTTCACAGAGAATATGTGGTGTTACGAAGTGAAAAGAGTGTAACGCAGAATACGTGCTCTATTCTCTGTGGAGAGATCACTCTTCAGAGGTGATATACAATTTCAAAGACACATATCTCTTCATGGATGTGGAAAGATATTTTGGCTGTTTGTTTATTTGCTCATTCTAAAGAACTCTTAAACATATTGATGTAGAAAACTCAAGGTTTACAAAGATATTTTCTGTATACTCAATTAGAGCTTTATGATGAAGTATGGAGAGAATGCCTTACTAAAAATAAATATTTATAAAATCCTGAGTAAATTTACAGCAGTTTAACCATTCTAGATCCTCTCCCCACACAATAAAATTTGCTTCCCAAGGTTCAAAGACAAACTGCATGCACAAAAACTGCCCAGTTCCTTTTCTCTTTCCAAGATGCCCCAAAGATAATCAAGGGAATAAGTTTTATGTAAATCTATCACTACAAAAGAGTAAAATACAATATTGTAAAGCATCAAATAACCCAAAATTAATTGGTTTAAAATAGCTTAATCACAAAATAGTGATGAACGAAGAGTGGTTTCTTCAATGTGTCACTGCTTTAAGTATGACTTGAATTTACTTGAAAATTGCAATGATTATCAACATACATATATGCTAATAATTTGGAAAATTATGCAATAAGAACATTCCACAAAATATAACCTTCATCTCTGCAGTCTTATGGTTTGCGTTGCTTTCCAGAAGGCCTCTTTGACGTCTTTATTTCTCAGGCTATAGATGAGTGGGTTGAGCAGTGGATTGACCACAGTGTAAAACAAAGCAGCCACTTTGTCTTTCTCCAGGGAGTAGGTGGAACTTGGCCTTGACTACATGAAGAGCAGGGATCCATAGAAGAGCATGACTGAAATGAGGTGTGAAGCACAGGTGGAGAAGGCCTTACGCCTTCCTGAGGCTGAGCGGATCCTCAGGATCGCCAGAAGTATGTTGCAATAGGAAATCAGGATGGCAAGAATGCTGGAGAGGACCGTGAAGCCCACCACACCCAGGAGGACTTTTTCATAGACGTGGGTATCTGTACAAGACATTTTTACCAATGGTGGTGCATCACAGAAGAAGTGGTCAATAATATTTTTACCACAGAAACTCAAGCGGAAAGTGTTGGCAGTATGGGCTATGGCATTCAACAACCCTCCTATGTAGGAGCCAGCGACAAGCCCAGTACAGAGAGATCTGGACATAGAACTTGAATAAAGTAATGGGTTACAGATTGCTGCATACCGGTCATAGGACATGGCTGCTAGGAGGTAGCACTCAGTGTAAGCTACAACACAAGAGAAGAACAGCTGGGCTCCACATCCAGCCAAGGAAATACGTTTATCTTCTGAGACACAGCCAAGATTTTGGGAGTATACACAGAAGTGTACCAAAAATCCAAAAAGGACAGATTGCCAATGAAAAAGTACATAGGCGTGTGTAGGCGGGAATCAATTCTGATTAGAATAACCAGGGTCATGTTCCCCGACAAAGTCATCAAATAGAGCACCAGAAATAGTCCAAATAGAATCAGCTGCCACTGTGGGTTTGCTGAGAAACCCACCAAGATGAATTCAGTCAGAATGGTATGATTTCCTACCTCCATGTCCACAGAGGAGAAAGCCTGATAAAGACTTTGAGGGGGGAAAAAATCATTTTGCAATTGTTCTATTGAAATAAATAAAGGCCTAAGTTAAGTCAGTAATTATTAGGACATTTATGGACTTTTACCCTTGATTACCTAGAATGATAGAATTTCAGTCTGTGGCTTGGGTAGACCACAGGTATTAGTATTAGAATCTGATTGTGAAATTAGGGCTTTCATACAAGGCAAGGCCCGTAGTCCAACCAGAGAAGAAAAACAAAGCCCCCAACTGGTTGTTTGATTGAGTGAAGGAGACATGCGAGAAAATAGCCAACCCAATGTTAAGTACATAGTAAGTGCTCAAAAAATTTTAGTATCCTTCATATATTATTAAGAATTTATGTGTTAGGCATTGTGTTGATAATTACACAAATATCAACATACTGTACCACTCTTGTAACTATCAATACATTTACATTAGATATGATACATAATATAATATAATTAATATAATATAATAATATCATAATCACTGTGCTCCAGTTAATATTCTAAATTGCATTCTTGAAATACTTAATCCTTTTTATAATTTCATAAAGTAGGCACTATTATGATTCTCATGGTGTTTAAGAAACGAGTCCAAAGTCACAGAACAGATCAATAGCAGAGCTGGTATTTAAAAACAGAATTTTCTTTATCAAGAGTATGTGCTCTCAACTGTTGAGCCATTTATGTGTTTTATAAGTAAATTGTTTTTCTTTTTGCTCTCCTGGTTAAGGCAATATATAATCCTCTGACAACTTGAATTTTTTTACTTAATAAAAGATCTTTAAAAAAGCCTTTTTAAGGAACATTATTTCCCCACTTTCTCTTGTTGATCAATGAGATTCATATACATAGCTGAGCTATTTTTGGATACAGTGAATGCTAAATATTAGGAAAAGCACAATCTTTGGTGTCAATGATAGACTGAGAAGCCATGAATCCTTTCAAATTATCTCAAAGCTCTAAAACTCTGAGGAAGAAGCTAAAAGGAGGAATCTAATTCAAAACATATGGAATTGGGGCTGATGCCCCAGTAGCCAACAGACTATCCCTTAGTTAAAAATATAGTGGGAGGAAGTTAAAACCAAGAGAAGATTGTGATTTACTTCGCAACATTCTTCCACTTCAGAACATTGTCCTTTGAGGTAAGCCAGAATCCGTTTGTAACTAGACTGTCAATTGTAATGTTCTACCCCCAGAGTCCACTGTTCCTCTTTAATAAGGAAAGGAAGTGTCTTAATCTTTAAATATTATGTCTTGTTATCTTTCAGATGTAGTGAATGATGTTCTGAGAGGACATGATTTGATTGATAAACTGTAGTAGATAAAGCTTAGAATCCTGAAGATCACTCATTCCTCCAACTATTTCCATATAATGGATCTCATCTCATTAGCACACAAAGCACAGATGCTTTAGTCCTATACCCCCTTCCCTAAGTGGGCTTCAACTTAACCTTTACAACTCTCTCTTGCTACTTGTCTTCACCTATTTAGGACTTCAACCAAACTAATTTACTCACATAATCTCCCCTTAAGAATCTCACATCCTAGGAGCTTCACATGTATTGTGCTATGCTGGTGTTCATTTCTACACTATAATTTTTTTTTCTGAATTTGCTCAAGCTTGAGTAATAGTTATCTTGGCAGGGGTTTATGGACATTATATTGATAATGTACAACCCGGTGTATGATAGCCATCATACCAGTAGTTACTATGAGCCTCCTCAGATGTGTTATTATTTATCAATACAATGAAAAATACCTGTGCCTTATTAAGTTCACCTTCAATGCGACAAAACTTGGGGGGAAAATGAAAATATCTGACAGTGCCTATTATTACCCTTCTACTCCTGCCCTCCAGAGAGGCAAATAACTGAAAAAAAATTAATAATTTTTTGGTCTATTGTTCAAAGTCTTCACAGAAGAAGAGATATTGAAAAGAGACCAGAGAAGTGAGCCCAGTGCTAGCCCGTTGTAAGGATAAGGAGGAGAGGAAAGCAGTTCCATGAGGAAAAAAAAAAAAAACACATATATCAGAGCCCTCACATGACAGAGAATCTGGTGAACTCCAAGAGCTGAGAGGGGTTAAGTAAAGACGGGGTGTGTAGAAGACCCAGTAGGTGAGCCACAAGAGTGATCAGCTCACAAAGCCTATTGGAAGACATATTAAGGATTTTGGCATTACACGAACACAAATAGTTTTGGGGGAAATAGAGCAGAGTTTGAGCAAAACAAGAAGATGGGTATTGCTGGTGAGACGAGGGCATGGGATTTGAAATAGAGTGACAAGAACGGGTCTTCATAAGAAAATGACATTTGAATGGGATTTGCAGGAGATGAGGTGTGAGGCCCCATTCTGGTCTATTTTCCCCAAGACATACTGTCATCTTCTAGCTCCTGGATATAGTTTCTTGTCCATTTTCCCTATCAGCATACTGCATACAGCATATATCACACAGGTCAGTATGATTTCTCTGTTTTGTTTACTGCTGTACCCAGCACATATAGAACTGTTCCCAGCAACTTATTGGCACTTAATAAATATTTCTAGAATGAATGAGTGGGTAATTATCTTTATATTTTGAAGCTCTTTTCCCCCAAAGTATTGTCTACTTCTAACCTCATACAAACTACTTAAGACAAATTTACCCTCAACTAGACTTTTATTACTCAGTGTACTGTATCACTTAAGCAGGAAGATTATTAAAGGACTCTTAATCATTACCCTCATAACCATCAGGATGTCCTAAAATCCATCTTGAATTTAAAATAAATTGCAATGAAGGGCACTTGGGTGGCTCAGTGGGTTAAGCTTCTGCCTTTCGCTCAGGTCATGATCTCAGGGTCCTGGGATTGAGCCCCGCATCGGACTCTCTGCTCAGCGGGGAGCCTGCTTCCCACTCTTTCTCTGCCTGACTCTCTGCCTACTTGTGATCTCTCTCTCTCTGTCAAATAAACAAATAAAGTCTTTAAAAAAATAAAAAATAAAATAAAATAAATTGCAATGAAAGTGTGGATGTGAAATAAAAGACACAGAAAAAGTCTGAGCCAATCATGCTAAAGCATCCCATGTAGAATGGTTTCTCAAGATGTGTCTTCTCCTGTTTACTGCTCCTCCACTGGAGGACGAAACATTTGGGGGAAGAATGTGTCCCTCTAACACCTGAAAACTAGTAGCAAGACGTGAAAATATCACACAGTATAGCTTGGACACTATAATCCAAAAGTAGGTCAACCATATTCTCTTTTTGTTTACCCCACTGTGTTAGTGAATACAGGATGGCCCAACATAACTACCAGACTGAATTGCAAATTCTAGATGAAAGTGAGGCATCTCGTTAGTGGACTCTTATTTAGAAGACTGTGTCTTTCTGTATGTGTGTTTGGCTTAACAGTGATCCTTTGAGAGCCATGCCTGACTCTGTATCCCCCTTCTAATTTAACTGAGGCCAAAGAGAGACCAAAACACTTATCTACCCCTGGTTCTAGTTGCTTACCCTTGGCAAGGAAGGACAGATGCTGGAAGTGACGGGCTTTTCCCTTTCCTCTGATATTTTGGCATGCTTTGTTGGACTTGATACGTACATTTTCTCACAGACCTTTGAGACCTCTTCCACAGAACAGAAATATACACCTCAGTCTCTAAAGAATCAATTAGAGTTCATTTACAGTATTGGGATAGGATATTAGGACATGATGAAATGAAAAATATTTTACTAAAATCTCACTGTCTTACCATTAAATCACAATATAATCACAAACGTGTCTCCAAATTGTTCTAAATAAACTTTTTTAGAGTTTATCATTTGTGGTCCATATTTTTTTCTACTGCCAGATCTCCTATGCTCCCTTGTCTGTACTGTGCTCCCAGGCTACCTTTCCCTGTCTCTTTCATCAGAAAACTCCTATTAAACCCTGATATTATGGATTAAATGGCAACCTTCTAAGATTTGTATGTTGACTAATAGTGACTCAGAATGTGTGTTTGGAGATAGGGCCTCTATAAAAGTGATTAAGTAAAGGGGTGCCTGGGTAGTTCAGGAGGCTAAGGGTCCAACTCTTGGTTTCAGCTCAGGTCATGATCTTGGGGTCATGGCATCAAGTCCCTTGTTGGGTTCCATGATCAACATGGTGTCTACTTGAGACTGTCTCTGCCTCACCCTTTTCTCTCTTCTACTCATGCTGACTCGCTCTCTCTAAAACAAATAAATAAACCTCTTTTTAAAGTGATTAAGTTAAAATGAGGTGGTTAGGGTGAGCCCTAATCCAATCTGATCTAAGTCTTCATAAAAGAAGAATGGAAATTTGGACTCACAAAGAAGTGCAAGAGTTACTTGTGCCCAGAAAAGACCAAGTGAGGAGAAAGGAGGAGGGTGACCACCTACAAGCAGAGGAGAGACCTCAGAACACATCAACCCGAGTGGCCCCTTGATCTTGGCCTTTTCTGCTCCAGAACTGTGAGAAAATAAATTTCTGTTGTTTCAGCCACCCAGTCTGTGGTATTTTGTTAAGACAATCCTAGCAAATGAATATACTTGGTTAATAACACTAGGGCTTTTTTGTGCGAGCACAGCTTCACATTTGTTTGTTTGTTTTTTTCTTTTTTTGTTTTTTTAAAGATTTTATTTCTTTATTTGACAGAGGGAGAGACCACAAGTAGGCAGAGAGGCAGGCAGAGAGAGAGGGGGAAGCAGGCTCCCTCTTGAGCAGAGAGCCCGATGCGAGACTCGATCCCAGGACCCTGGGATCATGACCTGAGCTGTAGGCAGAGGCTTTAACTCCCTGAGCCACCCAGGTTCCCCACAGCTTCACGTTTTATATGTAAAAAGACTTAAAATTAGGAAATGAGATACACCATAATGAAATATTCTCAAAGTTGTAATGAATTCATACATAAAGATGAACAGGCAAAGGAACACAAACATTCATAGAACCTTAAAGGCTATTCACTTCTTCACTTAGCAGTGATTTTCACAATGAATCTTCTCATGGATGTAAAAGCTTTTTGAAATCTGTCTCTCTATCTCTCTACCTACCTATTTCTATCTACATCTCCATTTCTGGTCTTCATACAACTGCTCTTCTTTTACCCTTAATTTTTTTAATTGTTGAGGAAATACTCCTTCACTGAAAGCTCACTCTGACTCTGAGATATTGGCTCTTCCCTGTATCTGTTGCCAAAAAAAAACTTTTTATCATGACAAGCAAAACAAAACAAAAACTCTTCTTCACCCTTCTCAGAATCTCAGGAATTTTAGACTACTCCCAGGTAGCAGGCATAACAGTTATTCCAAACATACCAACCTTATTTATTTTACACACCTACTCAAATACATTAGTGCCAACTTAAAAAGACAATTGCAGTCAAGGGTTTCCACATTATCCAGTAATTTTTTTTGTTTATTTTTGTTATTTCTGAGAGTCTAGGATAATAACAATGATGTGGAGATGACTTAGAAAAAGATAAAGTCATGTTTCCCAAGTATTTTCATTTGAAAAATGGTGCCCTATCTAACATTTTCTTCAGAGCATCTTTAACATCTTTATTTCTTAAGCTATAGATCAAGGGATTCAACAATGGTATCACCACAGTATAGAACACCGACACCACTTTATCCCTTTCCAGGGCATAGCTCGTACTTGGACGGGAGTAAATGAAGAGAATAGAGCCATAGTACAAGGTGACAGCTGTCAGGTGAGAGCCACAAGTAGAGACAGCCTTGAGGCGGCCTTGGGTAGAGCGGATCTTCAAGATGGCAGCAATGATAAAGAGGTAGGAGGCAAGGATGAGCACAGCAGGAGCAATGACATTGGAGGCCAGTATGAAATAGAGCACAGCCTGGTAGCTCTCCTTCACATCACAAGCCAGCTTGACAAGGGGGGGCAGATCACAGAAGTAATCATCGATGACATTGCCCCCACAGAAGCTGAGGGTAAATGTCTCGCTGGTAATGATGATTGAGTTAAGAAAGCCACTAAGGTATGAAGCTGCAACAAGACTTGCACATAACCTTGAGGACATCACCTGTGAATAAAGCAGAGGGTTGGTGATGGCCACATAGCGGTCATAAGCCATGGCCGCCAACAGGTAACACTCACTATATGCCAACCCAGCAGAGAAGAAGAACTGAGCTAGGCAGCCAGCAAAGGAGATGCTTTTGTCTTCTGAGATGCAGGTCACCAGGATCTTTGGTGTGTAGACAGAGGAATACCAGAGATCCAGAAAAGACAGGTTGCCAATGAAGAAATACATGGCCGTGTGGAGACGAGAATCAGCACAGATGAGAGAAATCAGGGTGATGTTCCCTGAAAGACTAGCGACATAGATGATGAGGAAAATGACAAAGAGTACTTTCTGTAACCACAGGTCTGATGTAAACCCTAAAAGTATAAACTCTTTCACTTTGGTGAAATTTTTCTCATCCATTGATTTTGGGTTTCTATGGTCCTTTTCTGTGAAAAGATTAATGAATATGTCAGTACATCCATATATCAACTTCCCCTATCATTTGCCATTTTAGATCCCTGAAATACCCAAGTGATGCACGTGTGTTGTTCAATGTGAGACATGTTCATGCCATAGTGGATATCACTTTTTTCAGACTACTGAGAAATCAGTTCTATGCTGTGGGGGGAGATTAGTTATCAGGCATATAACATAGCATGCAGCACCATACTTTTTTCTTTGGGTATAGTTGACACACAATGCTACATTAGTTTCAAGAGTGCAACATAGTGATTCAGCAAGTTTATACATTATGCTATGCTCAAAAGTGTAGCTACCATCCCTCACCACACAAAGCTATTAAAACACCATTTACAGTACTCACTATGCTGTTCCTTTTATTCCCTGTCACCATATATTTCTCAACAAATTTTTCCTCCTTTACCAGAGAGGGTGATTGAGTTATCTTTTCTCTTTGCACCTAATAGAGTCCCTTGTGAAAGATGTAAAAAAGGAAGCATGAAGTAACGCTCTGGTTTCTCTGCTGGTCATTGACTCCTTTTGTCTTTACTAGAGAATTACACCCGGAAGGATACTTTTTATTATTCCAATCATATTTTGGAATATCCTTGAAAGCAATGACTTTATTTTATTCAACTTTTTATCCACAAAACCAGGAACACAGCTATGCATCAAGTAAAAAAGTGTGTAATTTGAATAATAGTTTTCCTTTGATAATAGGAATGTGAGCCATAGCTACCATGAGATGGATGCTGAAAGGAAGCAAAATGTTAATCCGTGGCTAACTGTGTTCATGATGTGGTTGAACTTCCTATAAAGAGTTAAAACAAAACAAAACACTGAACTGGCCAAAGTGCATGATTTGGAGCAAAACAGTAAGCTGAATACGGCCCATAAAGACATCCAGGTTCTAGTTCCGGGAGCCTGGGAATATTACTTTATATGGGGAAAGACTCATTGGGTTCAAAATTAAGAATCTTGAGTTGGGGACATTATCAGGGTGGGCTCTCAGTGCCATCACAAATATCCTTATAGGGAGGAGGTAGAGGGAGATTTGACTACAGACACAGGAGGAGGAGGTAGTGTGGCCATGGAAGCAAAGACTAGAGGGTTAGAGCCATGGGGACTGCCAGCACCACCAGGCCTGTGAGGCAAAGACTGGATTCTCCAAGGGAGTCTCTGGGTGGAGAGTAGCCCCACCAACACCTTGATTTTGGCCCAGTGATATTGAGTTTGGACTGCTGACCTCCAGAACTGTGAATAAATTTGTGTTGTTTTGTGCCACCAGGCTGATGATGATTTGTTAGTACACGAGGTTGTGGAATTCGACCCCTGACCGTCTTCTTTCCTTCTGAGGCAGACGCAGGAGGCAGGTGTGTTGCCAGCAAAGTGGGAAGCAACATCTCCATTTGTCTGTGTTAAGCCCCTAGGATGCTGACTACTCCAGCACAGCGCAATGAGAGAAGGGCTAAATTATCACTGTCAGGCTTCTGAGCTAATATTTCTGCTTTAGATCCAAGGTTTTAAAATTCTCTTATGCTTGAGGGACACCTGGGTGGCTCAATTGGTTAACCATGGGCCTTCAGCTCAGGTCATGATCCCAGGGTCCTGGGATCGAGCGCTGCATTGGGTTCCCTGCTCAGCTGGGAGCCTGCTTCTCGCTCTCCCACTCCCTCTGCTTGTGCTCTCTCTCTCTCTCTCTCTCAAATAAATAAATAAAATATTTTTTTTAAAGTCAAAATAAAAACCTCTTAGGATTGAGGAAAAAAAATTAATTTTGCTTTTATGTTACATGGTGGACTTAAAATTATTGTCTCACCTACTTTCCTTAGTTCAGTGGCCCTTCAAGAAGCCACAGATGTGATTAAGCCCTTTGAGAACTGGAAGTTAAAACTATGACTTGTATTCTCTCTGACGTCACAGTTTCTTGACTTCACTAGTCTGTCCTTCAGATATATTTGCTTTGCCTCCCAAGGACTTTCAATTGTACCTATGCTGACTCCTCAGAGTTTCACATGTTGCTATACAGAAACCTTCCCTTCTTCAGTATGTGTCTGTCACACAAGCTGGGAAGTTGCTGGGCTAGACTGCAGAATTATATTGGGGGGAATGAAAATTGTAAAAGACGTTTCTTCCCCAATCTCTCCTGTTTGCCTCTCCGGTTATTAAAATATAAAATAAACATGCATGTCAATATATACATATGTGACTATGTATGTCAATACTTTTACAAATTAACGAAAGGTTGAGGGTGTCTAGCATGAGACATAAGACACAGGTAAACACCACAATAAGAAAATGTGAAAAGGAAAAGCAAGACCAACACAAAATAGAGCCAAGAATAAAACCTGTTGCCCATGAGCAAGTCCAATCCACTGTTTTGTACAGACCACAAATTTCCCTCAAAACTTTTCACCAGCTCATTTACACAATTAGTAGCATCCAAAAGACAAGTAAATCAATCAAGAATTTGGGCAAAACATTACCATTCTTGTTACCAACTTTGAAATCATTTCTTCCAAGAATCCTTGTGAAAAGAATGCATGAAATATAATGCAAAATATATTGAACAGTATTCTTATATATGGAGACAAACAAAAAAAAAGAGCTTTTTTGAGCTACCTTTGTTTGTCATTCATTCATAGACTTAAATCTGGCTGCATGCCTTGCTAGAGTCACAGGATGCTCAGAAACCTTCTCCCCATGAAACATCTCTCCTCACCATCTTTCAAATACCTCCTCATAGGGAGAACTTTCTAAGAAATAGATGCTTCTGAGAGTGGTCATCCACAAGGAATGAGCTCTGACTTCCCAGTCCTCTCCAGGCCACATTCACCTGCCATCGAATCTATATCTATATTTCTGTATAAAGATCTCAGATATTAAAGAAAGTGAAAAATAGAGACAAATAGATATAGATATACGTACAGATATATAGAGAGAAATAGATATAGGTATATTACATATAAATAGAGGTAGAGATAGAGATATCGATGATAGATGATGATGATGATAGATTGAGAAGATAGCTGATAGATAATAGATGATAGAAAGATAGATGATTGATAGATGATAGATACATTGCTAGATAATAGATAGATAGATAGATAACAGATGATAGAGATAATAGACGATAGATACAATTGTACTCCTCCTCTTAAGGAGCTCCTGTTCCATGCACTGCCTAACATAGAAAAAGAAATGTTTAAGGTCATGAAAATGTTGACTCAAGTTAATATTTCTAGTTTGATCTACTTTAAGGGCTAATAAGTTTCCTGCAAAATACAAGGAGGGACAACCATGGACCAAACACAAGTACATAGAGCTACAGAATGTTCAAGAGAAGGAAAACCTCCATCACATACATATCTAATTGCCAGTTTAACTGAAAAAGATAGGAATTGAACACAAGACATTAGGGACATTTCAGCTTTTTTTGTCACATACGTTAAAAAGGAAGAAAACCTTACTGTATTTCACAAAACGGAACTATGTTATGGCTTGATTACATTAAGAATTGTAGGGGGTTTTGTCCATATAGTGATACACAGATGGAATTCCTCTGGTTAAATGCAATACTTACTTCATGAACTTCATTTGAATTTCAACTCAAGTCCACAATTTTTCATGCTACCTTAGGAAAAAAAAGTGCCTTCTATTTACTCCATGGGAATCCTCCTTCCAATGGTAACAATGCAGGAGAAAATATAAGCCTCAGCTTCCCTTTGGGATATGCCACTAAAAGCAAATCATATCTTCATGTGCTATTCTGGTGCCAAGTGAACAATTATAATACTTAGTTATCTTTCTGGAATGAAGAAGGGAGAGATCATTTATCATGAATATAATTGGTCCAATTAACCAGTAAAGTCCATTTCCTTTGTGAATTTCATTTGCATATTTGATATAAAACGGAATTCAACAGAAAGAATAACCAGTAGAATTGTCTGCACATAATAAATGCTCAGGAATTATTTGTAGTCCATAATAACAACAGTAATAATGAAGATAATGAAGACCAGAATTTTAGCTCTGCACCATATGGAGTACCACTTAATAAAATGTGCCTTTTTTCAAACAATGAAATTGAGAGGTGGAATTTGAGAAATGAAACTGAGAGACAGAAGCAAGTCACATGGTTAGAGCAAACTTTTTCTTTACATCAGACTGTGATTATATTTATACATTTGAAATTTATTTTTCAAGCAACTCCTGTGTACCCAGCACTGAGTTAGATGTTGGGGGAGATATAACCATGAGTCAAGATAAGGTCTTAGGTGAGCTTATAATGGCTAATAAGCAAGCCCAGGACAGAGATTGCCTAAGTATGGACCTCAAGTCTACAATGCACTATTTGTGTGATCAGGAACAGAGCATTTAAACTCATTTAGCCTCAGATATCCTATCTATAAAATGGAAATAGCCTGTCTTCCCCATATAATTGTTGTGAGGATGAAATAAGACAACATATATAAAGGTTTTAATAAATATCACTTAAAATCAAAAAACAAGTAAAAATTAAAATAAAACAGAGATAGAGTGCCTGTTCTTTTGGAACTTACTGCCACACTTATATGACATTATATTTATACATTAAGACAAGTGTCATAGAGGCATAATACTGAAGTGTCCACAGTTGTATTACAAGGCCCGACATAGTATATAACCTTAGGGAAGGTTTATCTGAGGAATTAATATTAAACTTAGAAATAAGGGGTAGGGGCACTTGGGTGTCTCAGTGGGTTAAAGCCTCTACCTTCGGCTCAGGTCATGGTCCCCAGGTCCTGGGATTGAGCCCCACATCGGGCTCTCTGCTCAGCAGGGAGCCTGCTTCCCTTCCTCTCTCTCTGGCTGCCTCTCTGCCTACTTGTGATCTCTGTCTGTCAAATAAATAAATAAAATCTTTAAAAAAAAAAAAAAAAGAAAGAAAGAAGGGATAAGAGGAACAGGAGTTCACTGGGTAAAGTGGTGACAAAGATGGGGTGGCAGGCTACCAGGAGGATGGGGAGAACAGTATTACAGTGATTATAGGAAGTACAGTCTTCAGAGTTGAGAAAAACACTGTGGATTCAAGGAAGCAAAGGAAGGTCAGGGTGGCTGGACCCTGATAAACAGATAAATGGAGCAGCACTGAATTAGGCAGGAGAGGGGGGCAAGACCAGACCACTTAGGACTGGGAAGACTTTGTTGATGACTGTGGAGTATATTCTGTGGACAATGTGAAGCCATTGACATTTTAAGAGACAATGTTATGTCCGACAAAGTGCTATGTATATCGTTGAGCCTCTGTAAAACCTACAGGTCATCCCTATACTGCAACTTAGAAAGATTGTATCAGCACTCCAGGTGGGGTTGAAGAGCATTTCTGTCCCGCACACAACCTGCACTATACTCACCCACACATGGCCAATCTTGAAGCATAGAATGGAGGGGGAGCTCATGGAGGATGAGACGTGGAGAACTTCATGGGGCACCTGGAATCACTAGGAACCACACAGAGATTGCAAAAGGACAGAGATGCTTGGCGCAACTGTGTCAAGGAGGGACCAGAGGCCATTTTTAGAGGAACAGAAAGAAGGAATAGAATCACAGTCACTGACTGCACTCGTCAACTTTAGTAAGAGACTCTCACATAATGGGGGAGATGCTGCAAAATATGACCAGACAGATTAGAATGGGTCATTAGCACACCTATAAATAGAAACTAAATCAGAAAAAAAAATGCTAACACTTGTTATTTGTGACCCTATGATAAATCCCCTGTCCATCTCAACAACCTCAGACTAATATGGTAACTTGACAAGATAATGTGCCAAGGTCCTCTGAATGACACAAAGGCTCATAAGTTACAGCCTTACGGCCTCTTCAGCCACTTCTGCTCCTCACCACCACCATGCCCTCAATAATGCAGACCCTCAGAATGTGGGCTGTTGCCTGGAAAAGCCTCCACAGATACCATCTCTCCTTGGATTTAGGCATGCTGCCCCTTGTGCTTAGAAGACCCTTGCATGCTGCTGTACCTGGCATGCTTCCACGCAAGCCACACACTTCAGGTCAGAAGTTAACCTAATACATGTGGCATTACCCACGCCCCCTGCACCAACAAAATTAATCACTCCCAGCAATTTGTACTAAGTGATCACCAACCCAATGTACTCTGTACAAACTACAGTGTGTAACATCGGGAGCTCAGGGGCACTCCACACCGGTCCGCCATTCTCAAATCTTAATAAGAGGAATAAGTTGCAATTCTAAGTGTTTGTGAAATGCCAGACACAGGATGGAGCATTTTATGGATATTAACTCCTTTAAATCTTAAACAGTTCAAAGAGAGAAAAACCTGCGTAGAGCAGTGGAGAACTTTCCTAAGCAACATACAACAGAAATTGACAGAATTAACAGAAAATCACAGAAAAAAATTTAACAAAAATCAATAGAAAAAATTATGAGATAAGACTTCTTTAAGAAATAAAATTGTTTTTAAAAATCAGAAAATGTCAGGAACTGCGTTTAAACCTGTGAATCATTTGATCAATTAATACATGTAAAGTTCTTAGAGCCTTGTTTAGAACACACAGTAATCGATATATAAATTTAGAACTAATATTCATATTGTTCCTGACGCTTCATTTCTCTATTTTGAACATTGCAGTGCATTTTACATCTTTCTCGAGGAGGTAAGGCACTAAAATTTCAGAAATTGAAGTTTTTCTGGTGATGTGAAATTGCTGACTAATATTGTTGTAAAATCCCACCCTGCAGCACCCTAAGGAGAGTATAATAACGGAAAAGTGGGGAGACAAATTGACAATAGCATCAGCCACCCACCAGAAGAAGAAAGCTCTATTACCATATTCCCAAATGCAAGAGACACCGAGCCAGGAGGAATAGAGAAATGGAATATACACAGAGGTTCTGTGGTCCATATTTATGATCCAAATCCCAAATATTATGATATTATGTGGTTATATTAAGAAACAGAAGGCCTAACACACACATACCAAAATATATATATATATATATATATATATATATATATATATTTTCAAAGACATAACCCCTTAAGAAATTCTGAACCCTCAAATAAACCTTTCTACTTCCTAATGGTTAACCTGCCTAACCAAAAAGTCAACATATTTGAAGGTCCGAGTTTGGCTTTCTTCATTAGATTATCCTCAGAGGATACAATGCAAACACAATGAAAGCTGATGACGGGAGGGGATTGTCATGCTAGATACATATTCCCCTTGCTTAGCTCTGAGGCTCTGACATATAGCCATCTCGCAATTAAAAGAAGGAAAACCAATAATGGATGATGACTAGTAGAGCTTCAAAGAGAACTGAGATACACAAATTAAGAGAAACCTTTGAGGAAATCGATAAAGATCTCCAATGGGTTTTGTGAAACTAACACCATAAGTGAGCTGTAAAAACCATAATGGAATGTTGAAAATATTATGTCCCTTTCAGTATTTAATTTTATTCATTTTATGTATGAATTTATACATAGTTGAAATTCGTATATAGCATTTCATAGTTTTTGTTCTGTTTTTCAAGAGCCCAATGAGGCGCTCAATCCCATGACCTTGAGATCATGACCTGAGCCAAAATCAACAGTTAGGTGCTTAGCAGAACTAGCCACTCAGGTCCCCCAATTTTGTTGTCTTTTCTGATGTCTCTCCTTCTGGAGACAAAACTCCATCACTGCCATAACTTCCAGCCCACGGATAATCCTTTCTATTCAGGGAGATTCAGACATGTTGTCTACCATGGATTCAGCTGCCTTTATCTTTTGCAACTCCTATATATAAATTCCCCCATCTGACCAATGTTGACTTATAGGTAGGGTCATCTCTGCCCCCCTCATTCAGCACCGAGAAGTTACCAAAGATGAGACTCCCCCACACATACACACAAAGGCCAAAGATTTGTCATTGCCCATCTGTCAGCAGGGAATGTAGAGGCTGCTTTTAGGCAACAGGCTTGAACAATGGAAACTTGAGAAGGCACCAGAGCAGACAGTGACCACCAAGGTGAATGCAGATAGGTTCCATAAGGGACCCACCCCAAAATAGCCACAGGACCCAACTAACCAATGGGCTACTTACACCCAGGCACATTTACCAAAAAAAGGGAACATTCCATTCATTCCCATACTTCCCCACTCCACCATATAACTGTGGCCCCTCACCACAACGTCTCAAGGTCTTTCCTGTTCACTGCTCCCTTGCAGTGTTTTCAATAAAATTTATCTCTTGAAAGAAAAAAAGAAAGAAGACATGAGAGTGCAAATATCTCTTCAAGGTCCTGATTTCGTTTTCTATGAATATAGACCCAGAAGTGGAATTGCAGGATCATATGGTAGTTCTATTCTTAGAGGAAATTCCATACTGTTTTCCATAACGCTTGTAACCATTTATATTCCTCCCAAAAGTGTCAAGGATCCTCTTTTCTGTATGTCCTTGACAATACTTGCTATTTTCTGTCTTTTTTTTTTTTTTTTAAGAGAGCCCGTTGTGGGACGTGAACTCATGATCCTGAGATCAAACCTGAGCTGAGATCAAGAGTCACCTGCTTAACAAACTGAGCAACCCAGGTGCCCCTCTTTTGTCTTTTTGATAATAGTGATCACAACAGATATGAGGTGATGCCTCACTGCGCTTTTGATTTGCATTTCCTTGATGATTAGTGGTCTTGGGTATCTTTTTATACACTGATTGGCCATTTACATGTCTTCTTTGGAAAAAATATCTATGAATGTTCTTTGCCCATTTACTAATCAGGTTTTTTGTGGTTTGGTTTGGTTTGGTTTGGTTTGCCACTGAGTTTTTAGGGTTCCTTATATATTTTGGATGTTAACCTCTTATCAGATCTATGGTTTGCAAATTTTTTTTTTCCCAGTAAATGGGTTGCCTTTTCAGTGTGATTATTATTTGCTTTGCTGTGCAGCTTTTCACTTTGATGTAGTCTCACTTATTTGTTTTTTTGTTTTGTTTTGTTTCCTACACTTTTGATATCAAATCCAAAAAAAAAAAAAAATATTCCTGAGACCAATGTCAAGGAGCTTTTCCTCTACTTTTTCTTTTAGGAGTTTTTAGACTTTCAGGTCTTACATCTCTAATCGATTGGATTAGATTTCTGATCCATTTTGAGTTGATGAGTGCATATGCTATAAAACCAGGGTCCCTTACTGCTATTTTGCATAATCCCACATGGCTTTTTGTTGTAGCTGTCTCACTTTTATCTTAAACCTTAAACCTTTATCTTTTATTTTAAACCTTAGCACTGTAATATTTATTTAAAGTTTTCATTCCAGGACCTCCCCCACAACCCACACCAACCTAGTATAATGTTTGCCGTGTCATATATTTGCTGTATCATGTATATGCACAAAGTCTACATATATAAGAAAACACAAAATATATTTGCACAGCCATATCTATTTAAGAGATTATACCAATCGAATATTTTTCACAGAAAAAAAAATCTAATTTTTAAAAAATGGGTAAAAAGAGATGAGCAAATTCTTAAGGTAGTGTCATTATTTCCCTGAGTGCTGAAAACTATTTCCTTCTCTTTTATTGGCTTCATCAGAAAGTACCAGAAAGCACTGACTGTCTTTTTAAAAAATTCTCCTTTACTGTTGTATCACAACTTTCTAAAATTCCATGAGAACATAATTATCTTTTTGGGGGGGAAGTTCTTTGGAAATAGTCACGAGTCACTTATAAAATGTCTAATGCCCCCTCCCAGTGTGAGAGTTATGGGGGTCTTCTCTTCTTTCCTTCACTTCTTTCCCTCCCTCCTTCCTCCTCTCCCATCTTCCTTCTTTCTTTCCTTTCTTTTTCAGGAGCAGGTGTCAAGGTACCCGACAAGGAGTAATTGCTCTAAATATCAGGGGGACCAGGTTTATCGACCTAGTTGTGCCTCTAACTCCATGACCTTGAGCAGATCGCTTTCCTCACTTAACAAAGAAAGGGCTCAGCCCAGTGTAGGTGTAAGGCAGTTTTCACTCTTAACTTTTCTGTAACTCAAAAAAGCCCTATGCGAGTTTGAGGCCTGAGCCATCAGTGGTTAACTCTTCAGAGAAACCATTACAGCAGAATGCTAACTCACACTCTTCTTGCCTGTGTGAGACCAAAGCTTCGAGGCTCAACATTCCTACTGATCCCTCTCTAACAAGATGCCTTGGGTATCATTAGGATTGATTGGGTGCTCAGAGATCCGCAATTACCGAACTCGAAAGAATTTATTTCACTCCTAAACAACTTTCAGAGGAGCTAATTAATCAAGGCAATTTTAAATACGAAAACTTCCCGCGTGATAATTGCTGTTCAACTCTGAAAGTTGGCTCCCAGGGCCTGGCACAGGAGAGGCAGCAAAGCTGAGCATGGGGATGGATGACTCCTTTGTAAATTGATCAGAGCAGGGGGGCCACTTTCCAGCATGATCATCCCTTTTGTGTGTGTGTGTGTGTATAATCATTCCCTTGCAATTTTACTCCCCTGCCTTACAAAACAAAATAAAATTTGCTCCAAATTCAGCAATATCTGGCAAACCCAGGAGATTAATTATAAGACTCAGAAGCTATAGTAGGAAAGGCTGTAATTCACATCTTAGCTATGTCAAAGAACACGAGTCTTGTACACGGACACTGCTGGTTGGAACACGGTCTCTTGATCTTGAACAAGTTAAATTTAAAACTCCTGTTTCAGTTCCTTTCTACGTAACAGCAGGTTAAATAGCAGTGCCTGCAGTGGAAAATTAAATAAGGCATGCAATGTGCCTGCGATGTAGTAAGAGCTCAACCGTAATATTATGTGCTCTCCTTGTGTGGCCATCACTCTTCCCACCCTGGCCATCGTCCTAGCTCCTACCAGGTCCCTGACCTCCAGTTCCTCATTCCTGACCACCCTCCACAAAGCTGCCTCTCCACTTGGTTGCCCCGCCTGTTGCAAATGTCGGTCTCTTACTATAGAAGGAATAGCGCCCCGACTCCCCACACTGATTAGGGGATCTGACCCCATCTCATCTTCTTTCCATTTCCCCCATCCCTTTCCTTCACAGTTCCTACAATCTCAGCTAAATCAGATCCCTTCTCTGTCACAACACTAAGCTTTTCCGTGGACCATTCTCACCACCTGGTATCTTCCCCAAGGCTAGACGTCCCATCCCTACCTTCGCTGCCAATCTCAAGAATCACTTCCTCCGTGAAATCATTCACTTCCTTAATCCAATGTGGTTTCTTTCTTTCTTGTCTTCCTCTGTCTCTTCCTGCCTTCTTTCCTTTGAGCCTCCAGTAAGCCATGTACTTGCTTCTGATGACTAATGATATTGTTATCAATTTTAGTCATTGATACATTAACTGTGCTTTATTTGGTTGGAAATTTCCTGCGGGTGGAGGCTCTATCTTTCTGATTATTTTGATTAACAGTAATGATAAACACCAACAAATCTCTATACTATTTAACTTCCATAAATAACTCCTATTTCATCATTCATAAATGCTTTTAATCATTCATTTAATTTATGCATTAATTTAATGAATTTAATCATTCATAAATTCTTTTAATTCTGATGCACTCCTGGAAGCAAGTTAGCTTCTGGAGATCACAACGTAGGTTAGTGACAGCGTCTGAAACTCCACTCCTTTGACTTCATATCCAGGGATCTTCTGAGCCCAATATTTTCTTGATCTCATGTGGACGAGATTAATGGTCCTTTATCGATGTTGTCAATGATCCTTATGCTTTCAGGCTTCCCACATAGTTACTTACATATTTGCCAGAATATTAATTGGATCTCAATTTTACCAAAAAAAAAAAAATTGCATGAAACTGTAAACATGTTACTTCCCCAGCCTCCAACCCCACTTCTACTTTCTGCCCCTCCCCCCTGCTTCTCAACACAGTCTTTTCCACCATTGGGTCCAGAGGCCCAGAACCTCCTAAGAACCTCTCATGAGGTAGAAAAGTCCATGGCACAGGGGCCTCAGTTATAAAATCAGGTAAATTGAAATAAGGGGCAGGAGTGATGATGTATCTTTTACACCAGCAAATAGCAAATTAAATACTTGAAGTCTATACATTGGCAAGACCATGCTTAAAACAGTGCTATTGACTGAAAATGAAGAATGCATAGGTAAAACAGTGTTCTTCTCAAATCTCAGCCTCAATTAAAAATAAATAAGAGAGTCACTATCCTTGAAAAGGACAGTAGAGAATTGAGTGGACTTTCTGAAGAGATTTCCAGGGGTTTTTAAATAGATTTTTTTAAATTTTATCTTATTATAGAAACATAAAGAGAAATTTTTTTAAGAAGTCATGTTTGGCAAGTCTTACCACACAAATATAACTGCTACTAAGTTAGATGACTTATTTCTTTTCTTTCTTTTTTTGTCTTTCATCCCTATGTAGTGCTTTTAACACATGTACATATCATTTTATTTTTATTTCGCTTAACATAATGTCTTTAAGTTTCATCCATGTTGTAACATGTAGAAAAATCTTGTCCCTTTTCAAAGCTAGATAATATTCCACTGTACGGGTAGACCACATTTCAAAATCCAAACTTTTTTTTTTAAGATTTTATTTATTTGACAGAGATCAAAAGTAGGCAGAGAGGCAGGCAGAGAGAGAGGAAGGGAAACAGGCTCCCCACTGAGCAGAGAGCCCGATGTGGGGCTTGATCCCAAGACCTTGGGATCATGACCTGAGCCAAAGGCAAAGTCTTTAATCCACTGAACCACCCAGGCACCCCCAAACATTTTTGAGTTGATATTTGTTTTTTTTTGTTTTGTTTTGTTTTTTTTTTTTTGTTTTTTAGATTTTATTTATTTGACAGAGAGAGATCACAAGTAGGCGGAGAGGCAGGTAGAGAGGAAGGGAAGCAGGCTCCCTGCTGAGTGGAGAGCCCGATGCGGGGCTCGATCCCAGGACCCTGAGATCATGACCTGAGTCGAAGGCAGCGACTTAACCCACTGAGCCACCCAGGCGCCCCGAGTTGATATTTGTTTTGTTTCCAGCTTTGGGCTATGGTGAATAGTGCTGCTATGAATGTCAGTCAGCTTTTTAGACACGCAAAGACAAAGCAAAGATTTCCTTCTGAGATAAGGATGAATATGATAAAATTAAATATCGGACAGCTTATAGTCATCCATTCTACAATATTACTAAGTACCTACACTGTAGAAGGCATCCCACTGGGGAAACACTGGTAAACAAAAAGAGTTTTTCAATCAACATGCAAAGTATAACAGTGCCAAGAAACATGGGGACAAAGATGGGGCAGTGGGTCCCCCCCAGCCCATTGGGAGACTCCAACTGCGGGCGGCCTCTGTAGGCATTTTTCAGAAAGTTCACACAGAGAGGGTCTGAAGGCACGCCCCATGGGCCCCACAGGGACTAACCCCTACATTCACTGTTCCTCTCTCTGCTTCACTGCAACACCCACCTGTGGCCTAAGTCAGGCACCCAACCAACCACTTCTACAGCCCCACTGAGGAGAAGGGACCATGGGGCTGGGTGACATCATCGAATGTCCATGGAGATACTGTCAAGAAAGAGTTGGTGAATGAGTTGGTGAATGGTGGGTGTGGTGGGGTCTCTGGTAAATGTCACTCCCATGTTCCCAAGACTGTCTCCATATTTACCAGATATATCTGTGGCTTTCTTCTGATTGTCATTTTACTGATGTCTGTCTAGTCTTCCACATGCCTGTCTAACCCATGAATGTTCACATTAGAGATGCATCAGAGTTTGAAATACATAATAAGTTAGCATTAGAGTAGATCTGAATTCCATTTTCATTACACTAAGAAATCTCAACATTGCATTTGTCAAAAGGAGAAAGGGAAAAGAAGCTTTAATATCATTTCTCTAACCTTAATTACAGCTCTTTTAAATATACTGCTTTTTTTTTTTTTAAAGATTTTATTTATTTATTTGTCAGAGAGAGAGAGGGAGAGAGAGAGAGTGAGCACAGGCAGAGGCAGAGGGAGAGGGAGAAGCAGGCTCCCCACCAAGTAAGGAGCCCGATGTGGGACTCGATCCCAGGACGCTGGGATCATGACCTGAGCCGAGGGCAGCTGCTTAACCAACTGAGCCACCCAGGCGTCCCAACTGCTTTTAAATAGACAGCTGTAAATTTTTTTTTCAAAATTATGACTAAAAATTGTTCATCAGTTCATATCTCAGTGGGACCTCCAAAGGAAAAAAAAAAATTGTTCATCAGGAATTGTTCACAGTAATTTCAACCAAAAACCTAGAATAAAACTGTTGTGTTCATGGAAGGAAACTTGAGTTTCCCATTCAAAAAGAGAAATTATTTGTGATTTTTATGCAAATTCAAAACATCTTCTCTATAATTTTGTATTTAATTTTATTATTAGTGTATTATATTTTTAAATAATGAATTGTCTAAACAAACCCCAGTGAGATACCCCAGTCCTTTCTCAATTTCTTGACTGTCCTGAACAATTATCACTTTTCTTTATTTTACTGTGACATGATGGTAACCACCGTGACTGTTAATTTTACTTGCCAACTTGGCTGGAGCACAGTTCCCAGACATGTGGTCACACATTAGTCTGGATGTTTCTGTGAGGGTGTCTCTGGATGAGATCAATATTTAAATCAGTGAACTTTGAGGGAATTGCCCTCTGTAATGGAGGTGGGTTCACCCAGTCCACTGAAGGCTTGAAGAGACTAAAAGACGTACCTTCTCTGAGCAAGAGGGAATTTGGCAGCAGACTCCTTTCAGACTGGAACCACGGCATCAACTCCTTCTGGGTCTTCAACTTGCCAACCCACCCTGCAGATTTTGGAATTCCAGCTTCCATAAACTGATCAGTTGATTCCTTTAAATAAATCTCATTCTATCTATCCACACACACCCTATTGGTTCTGTTTCTCTGGAAGACCCTGATCAATACAAACACCAACGACAGTAGCAAATGACCGGTGCTCAGCATGTACCATGGACCCATCCTAGTCTTAACAAACGTTAACTGTGTATCTATTACTATTACCATCCCCACTTTGTGTATGTGGTTATAGGAGCTTAGAGAGGTTCAGTAACTTGACCAGGTTCATGCAACTATTAGGCAACACAGTCAAAATATGAACCCAAGCTTGGTATTAAGGCATATGTTCTTGTCTAACACTCAGTAGACTTTCTTTCCAGAGCTGCTTAGGAATAGAGTTTCTCAAGGCATACGTCGAGTCCTATTAGTGGGAAATGAAATCAGTTTAGTAGGTCATGACCAGCCTTGTTTAAAGAAATAGAATAAAAAAGATTGGAATGGAGGGAATGGAATGGAAAGAATAGAATAGAATAGAACAGAACAGAATAGAATAGAATAATGGGAGTAAAGCAGGAGTCACCAAACTTTTCCCATAAAAAGGTATATAATATGAAATATTTTAGGCTTTGCTAGAAGACTGTCTTTGTGACAACTACTCAATTCTGCCAAAGCAGCCACAGGCAAGCCAGAAACCAGTGGTTTGTGACCTACATGTTTTCAACCTACAGGGCGCATCTGGATTCATTTTTGAGGCAATAAGCAGGGCGGGGATGCTACTGGCCTCTGACGGTAGAGGCAAGAATGTGACTAACCATCCCACAGTGCGAGGAACAATGCCCACCACAAAGAATCACCCAATCCTTAAAATGTCAATAGGGCTGCCATTGAAGAACCCATGTAACACGTTGGCTGTATTCCAACAGAACTTTATTTATGGACACTGACATTTGAATTCCACATCATTTCCACAGTCATGAAATATTATTCTTCTATTGATTTAGACAACCATTTAAAAATATAAAACCCATTCTTAGCTTTCAAGCAACACACAAACAGGTACCAGGCTGGATTTGGCCCCCAGACCACAGGTGGCTAGTCCCTGAAATTGAGCAATCAAAATGCACTGCAGGTGGTAAAACTAAGTATATTTTATGGCACTCTTCTTTCAGTTAAACACTTTATGTCTCCACTGGTTATGTTATCTCTGTGTAAAATATATGTACGCATGTATATGTGTATATGTATTTTTACTGTGGGGCATGTTTGAAGGACAGGATTCTTTGGGGATAAATTATTCTTTTCTAAGTGTGAACTTGTGGTACCCCTGTGAATTGTGGTTGATTCATTATTCAGTATATTCTCCTTAAGTTAAAAATTCTGGGTTGAAACTCCATAGAAAGCCACCTTTAGATGAAGAAGTGAAATCAGGTTGGATAAACTCAGCCAGGACCCAGCTGTGAGGGTTTACATGTGGTGTTGTTCCAGGAGTTGCCAAACTTTAGACAAATGATCTATGGATGGGCTCCTTTGTCCTGTGGTACTGCCCCTCTGGAGTCACCAAGCAAGCCACCTGCAGACTCAAGGCAGCCATGTCGTAACACCACATTATCCCTCCGAATCACACTACTCTTCATTACCTCCATTCTCTACTAAAGTCTCATCAGGAGTTGCAGGCCAGCCTCAGTATGCTGCGGGTGGCTTAGAATTCAGTGAATGTATTTGCAGGAGGAAATGGTGAGGTCCGGGAAGAGTGGCCATCCCTGGGAAGCAGAAGAGGAGGCTTGCAAATGGGAGTCAGAGCCCGTGCGTGGAGCAGAAGCAGTGTGAGGCAGCCTTGAAGGCAGGAGAGCAACAGCAGGGTGGTCCCCTCCCCTGGGGATGCTCTGAACTGCGGGGACAAGAGACTCTGGTATCACCTTCATTTCTCTCAGCCAGTAAAGATGGGAATTTGAGCCCAGTCATAATCAGGCCTTAAAGGAAAGAGAAGGCCACTTTTAGCTACTAGCTAATGAGACCAGGGTGTACTTAGACTATGAACACATACAACCACATCTCTGAATAAAAGGTGCTACCACAACCCAACCCTGCACTTTGGATTATTTCCTTAGGACAGATTATCTGAACTGGGATTACTGGATTACTCTGAGGAACCCACAAAAGAATTCCCCAAGAGAAGGAGCCAGTAATCCTGCATCTGGCATTAGAAGTCCTATTACAAGACCATTTGACTCACTTGTTAAATATTTTGAAATTTCTTTCAACATTTATTTTTAAAAAAACTTAATTCAATCGTTGACCAAAAATTTTTTTTTCTAATGTCCCTTTTATACTCATCATGCTGAGACACTTTCCCACCTCCATTAAGATTTCCCCTTCTCCAGTAGTCTGTTCAGAATCTTTTTTCCACACACCTACAAGCTCTTTCCCAAAATACTTAATAAGAAAAGTATCAAGGGGCACCTGGCTGGCTCAGTGGGTTAAAGCCTCTGCCTTCAGCTCAGGTCATGATCCCAGGGTTCTGGGATCGAGCCCCGCATCGGGCTCTCTGCTCGGTGGGGAGCCTGCTTCCTCCTCTCTCTCTGCCTGTCTCTCTGCCTACTTGTGATCTCTGTCTGTCAAATAAATAAAATCTTTTAAAAAAAAAAAGTATCAAGTATGTATTTCCTACAAATATTCCCCCTTTTCAAAATGGATTTTTAGGGGCTTCTGGGTGGCTCAGTTGGTTAAGCAACTGCCTTTGGCTCTGGTCACGATCCAAGGATTCTGGGATGGAACCGCACACTATCCTCTCCCTGCTCTGCGGAGAGGCTGCTTCTCCCTATCCCTCTGCCTGCCCCTCCCTCTGCTTGGGTTCTCGCTCTCTGTGAAATGAATAAATAAAATCTTAAAAAATAAAATAAAAAATAGACTTTTAATTCTTTGACCTATGGAAGTTTTACAATAACAGTCAAATCTTTCATTTTTTGCACCCATTTTAAGCTCAGAAAATGCACCATTACCCCTACATATTTCATTGGCATTAACCTTACCTTTGCTCATCCTGCTCTGAGTCATTTTTCAAAGTAAAGATTGACACCCCCCCCCCAAATATTCCTTCTTCACACACTGCTCGTTCTTTTTTCCTGAGCGAGGAGCCTGAGACAGGGCTCAATCCCAGGACCCTGAGATCATGACCTGAGTTGAAATCAAAAGCCACCCGCTTAACAGACTGAGCCACCCAGGCACCCCAACACACTACATGACACACTTCCAATAACACTCTGGTTCCAGACTTTTGCTGTTCTCATTGAATGGTTTTTATTGGGAAACAGCAAAACATGTTTATAGTTTCTGAAGTGATTCAACATCCATCATTTAATTTAATCTTAATGATAATCTATGATAATGTTGATATTATCATTACTTCTGCGTATGTCATCATGGACTTGACTGACACATCAAAAGGGTAATGAACAGAAGAATATCTTAGATCTGTTGTTCTACAAACTGTACAGACGCAGGAATGATGTTTGTTTTCTTCACTGTTATATGCGGCACGAATTTCCGTGCCTGGTATATAGAAGAAGTTCAATAATTATTTGTTGAATCAATGAATGCATGACATTTTCCAATTCTAAATTTTCTAATAATATTATATTGCTTCTTTACCAATGAATGGTCTTAATAAAACCTTATCCCATTTGGGAAATTCACTGTAAAACAACGTTCTAAATTTTAAGTGAGTCTATCATAAATACATCAGATAGCAAGTCATATTTTGGGCTTTCATAAAGCATAAGTTAATAAAAAAAATTTTTCCCTGAGCCATTAATCTGGTTAGGCTAAATTATCTCTAAAGCCCCATAGCTACAAAGCATGCCATGATTTTGTGGAAACTCTGATCAATTTTCGATTTTCAGAGACTGTGTATTGTACAATAATCAACAGAAAATAACCCATAATACTTTGCATATAGAAAGTACTCAAAAGTTTAGAACATGCATTCACTTATTTATTTATTTATTTAGAGAGACCATGACTCCTAGTAAAAGCTTCTTAATCAACTTTGCTAAAATCATCTTAAGCAGATAGATGGATGGATATGGAAGTTCCTTAAAATCCTGAGGACATTTCTATAATGATTAAGCCATGATATTATAATGTCATGTAGGAATGCTGATCCATTTCCTCCGTGAAACTCTCTGCTTTTTGTGTCTTCATTATAAAATCAAGAGGTAAAGCTATATCAAGAAAGATAAGATAGAATCAGGTCACTTTGTTGGTTCTCTGAGAGGACATGGAGACCCTGGTATGGGAGCCCACTCTTCATACACAGCAATGGCGTTCAGACCCAAAGGCTGCCCATCACTCACATGACCCTGGAGTCATAACCATGAAATTGAGCTGTGTGTATGGACTCCCTTGTGATGCTACAAAACTACCGACCATACTAGAAACAGTTAGGTCTAGACTGAGAGTCTACCTTCAACTATGGCATTTCTCTGTATGTTCTTGGCCAGGTAATAAACTTTATTACCAGGGTTTTAAAGGTACCATTGCATGTACAACCAAGTCCCAACCTGCAGAACGTTAGGTAAGAAACCTCTCAACATCCTCCAGAAAATTGAATTCTGAGAAAATATAGGCTTAATACCTTCTATTGGAAACTCTCTCAGTGTTGAATGCATCAGCGATGAACGCAAGTCTCTATTACTGTAAACAATCCCTATGAACCATCCACCTGCTGAAGGTGAACACAGATCCATTTCCGGTCCCTGAGATATACATGGTTCTTTGTGTCAAGGTCACCCAAAAAAACTAGTGTATACAGCCAAGGATTTCATTCCACTCATGAGGTTAAACATAAAATCCCACATCTTTTTTTTTTTTTTTAATAGCTTCCTAGTAATGGGAGCTAGATATAAGTGCAAAACCCAGAGGACTGCATTTTTTTTTTTTTTTAGATTTTTAAATTTATTTTAAAGAGAAAACATAGTGGGGGAGGGGCAGAGGGAGAAGGAGACTTTAGCAGACTCCACACTCAGTGAAGAGCCCGAGGTGGGTCTCACCTCCTGAGGACCTCGATCTCACCACCCTGAGAACCTGAGCCAAAACCAAGGATCAGACACTTAACCAACTGTGCCACACAGGCACCCCCCAGAGCACTGCATTTTGAAAATTCCAATGTCAATGAGTCAACAGGAAAAGAAAGTATATTAGCAGAATGACAAAAAATTAATAACTGAAATTAAATAATAAAGTTTTTTTAATTACTTTTTGAAAGATTTTTATTTATTTATTTGACACAGAGAGAGACAGAGAGAGCACAAGCAGGGGGAGCAGCAGAGGGAGACGGAGAAGCAGGCTCTCCACTGAGCAGGGAACCCGATGCGGGGCTCAATCCCAGGACCCTGGGATCATGACCTGAGACGCAGGCAGACACTTAACCAACTAAGCCACCCAGGCCCCTCAATAAAGCTTCTTTTAAAATAATTGGGCTGTGAGGTGTCTGAGAGAAGCAAAATTAAATGGACAATAGATGTGAACTCTAATATTGGTATATCACAGATGAAAGATCTTGCACAAGGCTGAATGAATCCACAGTAATTGACTAGATGAAGGAGTAAGCAGAAAGATTAATTAGGGCTGCAAACCAACCCCCAACACTTGAAAATGGCCTGGAATCTTAGGAATCCACACAGTTAGTCTGTCTTTTTAGATTTCTTCCCCAATTTCCTTTCTACATAAGAATTTAGGCCCTACACATCTTCCTCCTAGTAACCGTCCTGTGGATGGCATCTTTGACCTCCCTGTTCCTCAAGCTGTAGATAAGTGGGTTCAGCATGGGGATCACTGCTGTGTAAAACACCGACACCACTTTATTGAGATCCAGCGAGAAACTTGCACTAGGCCGTACATAAATAAAGAAAAGAGTACCATATAGGATGGAGATAGCCGTCAGGTGAGAAGAACAGGTAGAAAAGGCTTTGCGCCTGCCCTCGGCAGAGTGGATCTTCATGATGACAATGAGGATGTAAATGTAGGAGACCACGATAGTCAGACCACTGAAGACTCCCACAGCTCCAGCCACAACAAAAACTACCAACTTAGTAAGCCTGCTGTCAGCACATACGAGGGAAAGCAGGGGGGACATATCGCAGAAGAAATGATTAATGACATTGGGGCCACAAAAAGGAAGACGAAATGCATTCGTTGTATGGGTCATGGTGTTCACGAACCCGATGACGTAGGGACCAACCACCAGCTGGATACACAGTCTCTGGGACATGGCAACGGAATACAATAATGGGTTGCAGATGGCCACATAGCGGTCATAGGCCATGGACGCCAGCAGAAAACACTCTGCTGCCACAAAGAACCCAAAAAACCACTGTTGCAAAGCACAGCCCAAGAAAGAGATGACCTTCCTCTTCACAAAGAAGTCAGTGAGCATCTTGGGGCTCACAACAGAGGAGAAGCAGATGTCCACAAAGGACAAGTGGCTGAGGAAAAAGTACATGGGTGTGTGAAGGTGGGAATCAACATGAATCAGAATAATCATACCCAAGTTTCCGGTGAGATTGATGAGGTTGAAACTCAGGAAGAGCAGGAAGAGGAAGATCTGCAACTGGGGGTTGTAACTCAAACCTGTGAAAACGAATTCGGTGACCCTCGTGTAGTTTTCAATGGCCATTGGCTGGTTCTGGTTTCCACTACAAGAAGAACAGAGGAGTCACAACAGGTTTGGTGAACACATCTTCAAAAATGGGACACAGAAAAAAATATACCAGAAACTGGGAGAGCCTCAGTGGTGATATGACTTCATTGCCTCCTGTGGCCAAGGAAATGCAAGTGAGATAGGGACCCAGGCAGAAGATCAGATCCGAAGCTATCATATTTTAAGACTCTGCAGAAATCCATAAATGCCGAAAGGAGAAGACGAAAATCCAGGAAAAAAGAAGCCGGTTGCTAAAGGTCCCATGGCCCGCTGATCACAGAGATGGATCCAGAACAGATGCCCAGTAATGCTCACTTCAGTGAACTTTGCTTGCATTCACCAGGGGAACACACACAGCAGGGGGGAAGTGAGACAAACTGAGGAAGAAATGAGCAGCCACTCAGTTTTAGAAGGTCTCCGTGCACTTTGCGATTATAACCCAAGGCTCAATGCATGGTCTTCAACTCTGGAGCCCACCGCCTCTGACCTGGGAAAGTCTTCACCGTGAAACAGGAATGATCATAATAACACCCACCTTGTAAATTTGGTGTGAGGGTACAATGAAATAACACATGCAAAGCACTTAGCCAAGTCTCATTGAGCACCTTACTAAGTGCATAGTAATTGCTAGTATTTTTGCCTTGCATGCTTCATTGAATAAATGTGCAAGGTAAGTATCATTATCTCCTTTTACTTAGGAGGAAAATTGAAGGTCAATGCACATTCATGCTGGTGACTGGCCGAGATGGGCTTTGCACATGTTTATGTCCAAACGGACTGTGCTCTTTCCTTTGTCACTGCAGAAATGGTGTGTTCACAATTCCACTCCTCACAAAGAGATGCAAAATCCACTCCACTATGAGTATGGAATGATGTGTGTTTGGCTGCCTACTCCTGGTGTTGAGGTTACAGCCAATGGCCACTAGTGAGAAGCCCGTAGGATAAGAGACTAGTGCCCTTGAGTATCACCTTTATGGAAACATACACGGAAGAACTCTAGAAAAGACCCTAAATTCTCCCATCTGTGTACCCTCCATCTATCCCTTGTCACCCTCTCAGGGTGCCCTTGGTTAGGTCAGCTGGTCTTTGAATGTGAGTTGCTTCACATTTTCAGTGTAACTAAAACTCTTTCTCTTACTCTCTCAGAACTCTCATCCGCTTAGAATGAGAGGAAGATGTTTAAGTACTCTGAACCCTACTTATACTTAACTTATTTTTTAAAGATTTATTTACTTATTTATTTAAGAGAGAGAGAGAAAGAGAGTAGGGGGAGAGGCAGAGGGAGAGAGAGAGAGAATCTCAAGCAGACTCCCCGCTGAGTGTGGAACCCAATGCAGGGCTTGATCTCCCGACCCTGAGACCATGACCTGAGCTGAAATCAAGAGCCAGACGCTTAACCAGCTGAGCCATCCAGGCACCCCTATACTTTACTTTTAAAAAGTTTTATTAGCCCAGGACTGTTAGAGTGCAACATCATACTTAGGCTAGACACTTTTCCTCCAGTTTTCTAATCTGAAATGTATTACTTGACTCTGAGACCAGTAATGCAGCTTACCTTAGATCCTTTGCTTTAGGCCATTAAAGAGAAAGACCCGAAGGCCAGGCAGATGGTCCATCCATCACACTCAGCTCTTGCTTGGGTCTCTTCAAGAGTCTAGGAACTCCTCCACAGTCCATCAAACACTACCTCTCGGTCTTCCGCTCGGCAGTCGCCCAAAGCTCCCAGACGATACTTTGTCAACCTTGGTTTCTAAAGCTACCCAGAACTTCCATGCACATTTTAATTTCTCAGGTTCTCTGCTGCATTTTGGTGCTTACTCCATAAAAATCAAACCACACAGAGTGGGGAAACACAACCAGCTCTCGTATTCAGAGCACTAGCATAATATCAACACAGCCTGTAATAATCTTCCCTTAGCAAGGAAATCACCCAGGTGGTATAGACAGGGATGCGAGTTGAATTCAGTGCAATCTCTTTTCCCATCTTCTGCTGCTAAAGCATCTGGCCCATTTTATACTTATGTGAGTATATTGAGACCCAGTTGTAAAACCTAGATTTATCTCTACATAAATTACCTCTTCTTAGACTTTTCTCAGTCATCCAACAAACAGGAGGACCATGCCCGTCCTGGCCGTCACTCAAGTATATAATTTATTCTAATTCCACTTAAAACAAGTTGTGCTCTCTTGAACTTGTTGAAGATCAGGAAGAAAGAACAGAAAATGATTTAGAAGTTCTCAAGTCACATTCTAATAGGCTCTCTCCTTTTCAAAGATGGCATTGGGGCGCCTGGGTGGCTCAGTGGGTTGAGCCTCTGCCTTCAGCTCGGGTCATGGTCTCAGGGTCCTGGGATCGAGCCCCACATTGGGCTCTCTGCTCAGCGGGGAGCCTGCTGCCCCCTCTCTCTCTGCCTACTTGTGATCTCTGTCTGTCAAATAAATAAATAAAATCTTACAAAAAAAAAAAAAAAAGATGGCATGAAGAACTAAAGTAAGAATGAGCCCAGTTTGTCAGCGTTTCCCTCTCCCCTAACATGGCTGCCCTCTCATGCACATTAAGTCAGAATTCTCAGTAATTTGGTTTTACTGTCTCTTTCCTTCCAAGAAGAAAATGTGGAGTATTTGCTGTAAAACATACTCAGAGTCTTCATCAATTAGATAAAAGTTCCCTGAACTAGTTGCATCACCTTTTCTTTATGGTTGCTATGGAAACTCCTCTGTCCCCAAAGTCTACCATAGCTTGGGGATGAACCCCTCAGGGAGAGTGCAATCAAAGTTTTGTTTCATACACTAAGTACGTCTGATGCGATCTGTTTTCTGATCGTCTTATATTTGTTTTTAACTGGATATATTCTCTCCGTTCTACTTCCAGGCTAAGCCAGGAACCTCTAAGGACTCCCAGGTAAATTGACGTAGTGTGGAGACGGTGGGCCACAAGAGAAACTTAGCTCCCCCTGATTCTCCCTCTATTGCCTTCATATCTTGGGAACAAGGGCAAAGAATGCAGAAAATTAACTTTTCTCAAAGATAGCATTTATGACATGTAGCCAAATAAACTAATCTTCCTGGGACTTTGCCCAAAACATACAAAGTGTTTAACCACTGTAAGCAAGGGCTGGAAAGAGAATTTCTGAGAATATATTAATGATCGTTAAGCTGTATGGCAAGGCATTATATTTGAACGGTTAGCGTATGGCAAAGGAAATACATTTCTTATTGCCAAGAAAGGAGTAAAAACCAATGAAACAAAGTGCTTCAGGGCTCTGTTTCCTCTGCAACACAAACATCGGCAACCAAAACAGAGTCAAAACGGATTCCAGCCTAATGACAGAAAGTGTAAGCCCTTCAGCAAGCAACACAACTTCCCATTCTAGGAGGCTTTGTTTGTTGACTTTTTATTAATTTCTCAGCATGCTGCTATAGTCTTTAGAGCAAATTTTCCATGAGACCTTAGTTTTTGATAACAACTTTCTGTTCACTCTACATATGAAAGACATACATTGAAAACTGAAAACTGTTTAGATATCACCCTTTTATTTCTGTTTGTTGTTTTTTTTTTTATTTCAAGTTTTTATTTAAATTCCAGTTAGTTAATATAAAGTGTAAGATTGATTTCTGGTATAGAATTTAGTGATTCAACACTTACCTACACCACCCAGTGCCCATCACAAATGCCCTCCTTAGTGCCTAGCACCCGTCTAGCCCACCCCCCCCAACCTCCCTCCATCGACCCTCAGTGTCATTAAGATTCTGTTCTATGGTTTTATGGTTTGCCTCTCTCCCTTCTCTTCCCCCTATGTTCATCTGTTTTGTTTCTTAAATTACACATATGAATGAAATCAGATGGTGTTTGTCTTTCTCTGACTGACTTATTTCACATAGCATGATACTCTCTAGCTCCACCCAAGTTCTTGCAAATGGCCAGATTCTGTTCTTTTTGATGGCTGAGTAATAGTCCATCTTCTTGATCCTTCATCAGTCAACAGACCTATGGGGTCTTGCCATAATTTGGCTATTGTTGATAATGAGTTGTCTGGATAATAATCCATTTTTATTGTATGACAGTGTGAGTCTATAGGTTCAATATTGCTAAAGGTTTATATATGTGTGCGTATATGTGTGTTTTCTTCGGTAAAGTGTCTACAACAAGCGTTTGTCATTAGTCAGGATTTGGGGAGTAACTTTGGTCCTGTTGACTGTCTTCCTGATGATTGGTTAATGTTCCTTGAAGAACTAGTTAATGCTTGTTCTGTAAGCATATTTATATTTTCTTTTGGGGGGTGAATTTTTAAGTGGAAATAGATATTTTAATTCTTCCTATGTTGCTTATCTCACAGTTATTTTTATTTCCTTTACGTATATCTGTTTTGAATCTTGAGGATATATATTTCTAAGATTTCTAAGATTTACTTCCTGAATGGGGTGCCTGAGTGGCTCAGTTAGCTAAGCACCTGACTCTTGATTTCGACTCGGGTCATGATCTCAGGGTTGTAAGATCAAGCCCTGAGTTGGGCTGTGTGATGCGTGTGGAGACTGCTTAAGATTCTCTCCCTCCCTCTCCCTCTACCTCTCCTCCCATCTCTCCATCCCTCTCTAAAAAGATAAAATAAAAATAAAAAATAAAGGAAAAAATCCTAATAAACATAAAAAATGTTTAAAATTTACTTCCTGAAGTAGACCAAAGAAAGACAAATACTGTGTGATTTCATTAATATATAGAATCTAGAAAACAAAACAAAACAAAAACTCATAGATACAAAGAAACGATTGGTGGTTTGGTAGTTGCCAGAGACAGAGGTTGGAAAGGTGAGCAAAATGAGTTATAAGATAAATTAATCCTGGGGATGTAGTGTACCTCATTGTGATTATCGTCAGTAATACTGTATGCACATTTGAAAATTGCTAAGAGAAAAGTTCTTAAAGGTTCTCATTACAAAAACAAATTGTAACTCTGTGGTGACAGATGTTAACAAAACTTGTGGTAACCATTCTGCAATACAAATATCAAATTATTACATTGTATGCCTAAAACTAGTGCAATGCTATATGTCAATTAAATTATTTCTGAGGTCATAAAGACCTAAATTGCAGATAGTTTATTTTTAGCTGTATTGATATAATCACTGTTGATTAAGTTGAAATTTCAAATTCACAAGGCAAATCCATTTGTCAAAGAAAAGGCAAATAATTAAGAATATTTTAATGTATATTTGTGTGCCCTTATAAGTTATTTTCTTCTTAACCTAAGTTATTACACAGGGAAAAATGAACAAAAGAAAAAAAGTACAAATATACTATTTTAAGCTTCACCACAGAGCATTCAACCTCTGCTGCAAAAGATTTGCACATTTTTGGTTGACAATAGGATAAATTAATTTTAAAAATTTTACGCATTTTTGTTATAATAATGTCAGATGAATCTTGGAAAATGTTTCAAATAGATGCAATTTTTAGCTGAAACGTAAGCCTTCCTTCTGACATCTACAGTCTAAAGCGATCTCTCCCTGTAAGTTTCAAAACCTGTAATGACCTTTATATAGAATTTATTGGTGCTACCTTTTCCTATGGAGGTTTTATGTCACATTTACTATATGACCATAAGAGAGAGAGACCACAACACAGTCAATGCCATAGATATTTCAGGGTTTCTATAGCTCAATTGACAATAGCATTTTACAGTTACCACTAATATTAATATGTAACTATTATCCCATGAAGAGGAAGGGGATTATTCTTTAAATATTCTTAAATTCCTGAATAATTAAAATACAAACATGAAGAAACACAAAAACTCAAAAATAAATGTTTGCCAAATATTCTAAACTATGTTCAATATTTATAGATGGATGCCATAATAAACATGAAACAAACACATCCATAAAATTTTATTTATTTTCAAGGTTGCAAAGGACAGACCAGGAAAAGTATTTTGCAGCTAATGTTACAAAGGCTTTTTGATTATTGTTATGATGATGTACGGAGTTACAAGAATGTTGGATGACAGAGTACAATCTCTGAGCTATGTCTTCTAGAACAAGTGTGTCATTACTTTGTTACTCATCATAGAACATTTTCCTCCTTTGTACCTCACTTTCAAAATTTGAAAGATAAGAATGTGAAAGTGGATCAGACATGTTAAATTTTTATGTGCAATGAACGTTAAAGTATGTGATGAGAGGCAGGAAAAAAAATGTAAAAAAAAAAAAAAAAAAGAAGAATGTGATGAGAGCTCCCGTGTAAAGTACATTCCTGTAGTCCCTCTTTATGCACAGGGGGTGCATTCCAAAACCCCCAGTAGATGCCCGAAACTGTGAATAGTACTGAACCCTCTATAAACCTCATTTTTTCCTATCCATACATACCTAACATCGAGTTTAATTTATAAATTAGGCACAGTAAGAGATTAATAACAATAAATAATAATAAAATAAAACAAATCAATAGACCATTAAAAAAAAGTTAGGTGAATGTGGTCTCATAAAATATCTTACTGCACTGTACGCATTCTTCTTGAGATGATGTGAGATAAAATGTCTACATGATGAGATGAAATGAGGTGAATGACACAGGCATTGCAACATACTCTTAGGTTATTACTGACCTTCTGACAATACATCGGAAGGAAGATCATCTACTTCCAGACCACAACTAATTGCAAGTAACACAAACCCCAGGAAGCAAAACCAAGGGTAATGGGGAGACTAGTGTATATAGGCCCAAACACACAAAATGTATCTATGATTTCACAGCCCTTCAAAATTAATTTTTAGGTTTTTGAAAGCTTTTTCCAAGCCTCCTATCTTTATAATGCTTTCAATTACTAAAGGAAACGTTAGTGGACAAAATTATTGTGATTTATAAGCTGATGCTGCCATCTATTGGCCAAGTTTAGCTACACCGTAAGGAGGAATTCTTAAAATGCTTCTTCACTATGGAAACCTCTCTTCCTTTTATTCGAATCCTATATTCACTGAGACCATGTTAATAGATGACTTTTTAAAACAAGAAGGATAATAAAATATATTTCATGACTAATGTGAAATTGTGCCTGTCATGGTACTGAAAACACATATTTAAAGCAAAACTTGTTCTAAAATAAAACTATGTAAAACTAAGATTTTCAGAATTGAGGATATAAGGCCATTTTGAGGGAATCTTTGTTAACATGAAATGGCAGAGAGACTAATATCAGCCTCAGAAGTTAGTGATCATCACATTCCTTTCCAAATGACCTCAGATGGATTTAACAAACTTCTGTTGAATCACTTCTGGGTTAGATATTGTGCTAGACTCTGGTGATAAAGCAGTATCTCCCCAGACCACATGATGAGGAAGAATTTCTCTTTGTTTAGGCTACTAAAATTTTGTGAAATTTGATTGGGAACAGATGGTGTCTTATGCCTTCCTAACATCCATAAAGACGATCATATAAAACTTTTATTAGATAAGCAATAATAATAAATTAGAAAAATCAGTCACAATCTTCTGAGAACTTATCTGTAATATTTTTCTTAATTTTATAATAATAAAGTGCCCTACATAATGTTATCTCCACTTCATAGATGGGTATAGTAAGAAATTTTTTGTTTAAATTTTCTATGTTATTGGATATAGCTCCTTATTTTGAATTTCACACCATGCAGTTTTACTTGGGAAGCATGAATATAACTAGGCCATTCCTATCTAAATTCTCTCTCTCTTCTCTCCCTTTTTCTCTCTCTCCCTCTATCTATCTTTCACACACCCAAATCTAAGCATATTTAAAAACAGGGTCTTGTTTTGTTCTTTTCCTTGATTGTCTTTCACCTTGGTAGGGGATAAGGATGTGTGAAAACGGCATCTCTTCCTCTCTCCAGACATCTTCCTTAAACCTCTCTCTCTCTTTCCTCAAAATTCCATTTCAAATGTGTCCATCTGGAATAGACCAGATGTCCGTTTTCCCTTTTTTGGCAAGGGAAGGACTCTTTCAGTGTAAGTAACATGTCCATCCCACACCTGGTAGGGGCTGTAAATCGTGAGATTCTGCCTCTCCAAAACCTCAGAGATAACACTTGCTCCAGGAGAGGAAGTCAGTCAGAGAATCCCAACACCCTGGACACAGCTGCCAGATCGGGGCGGGGGGGGGGGGATACAAGAGGAAGAGGGCAGGCACATAGTGCAGGCACACCCTCGAGATATTGTGGGTTCCATTCCAGAGCTGTGCAAAAAAGTGAGTATTACATTAAGCAAGTCAAATGAATTTTTTTTTGTTTTTCCAATGTATGTGAAAGTTATAGTTACATTATACTGTAGTTTATTATGTACAATAGCATTATGTCTAAAAGAACAATGTACATACCTTAATTAAAAATACATTACTATATTTGTATACAATACATACAAAGCCTCTGCCTTTGGCTCAGGTCATGATCTCAGGGTCCTGGGATTGAGCCCTGCATCAGGTTCTCTGCTCAGCAGGAAGCCTGCTTCTCCCTCTCTCTCTCTGCCTGCCTCTCTGTCTACTTGTGATCTTAGTCTGTCAAATAAATAAATAAAATCTTTAAAAAAAATAAAAACACATTACTGCTAAAAAATGCTAGCCATCATCTGCGCTTTCAGAAAGTTGTAAACTTTTGGCTGGTGGAGGGTCTTGACTCCACGTTGATGGCTGCTCACTGGTCAGGGTGACTGCGGCAATTTCTTAAAGTTAAGACAACAGTGAAGTTGGCCACATCCATTGACTCCTCACTTAACCACTCAGAGGTCATTGTAGGCTTATTAATTGGTTTATTTCAGTACGACGTCTCAGAGAATAGGAAAGCCTAAGGAGAGGGAGAGAGATGGGGCCAGCCGCCAGTTGCTGGAGCCGTCAGAACACCCCCATCTAGGACAAGGTTCGCCATCTTACATGCACGTGGTTTGTGGTGCCCCAAACAATTACTGTAGTAACACCGAGATCACTGACCACAGATCATTAGAGCAAAAACAATCATAGTGAAAAGGTTTGAAATATTGCAAGAATGACCAAAGCGTGAGAGGGAGACTCAAAGTGAGCAAATGCTGTTGGGAAAATATTGCCGATAGAATTGCTCACGGCCGGATTGCCCCAGACCTTTGGCTCATGACAAGCACAGTTATCTGCGAAGGACGGTAAAGTGAAGCACGATAAAATGAGATATGCCTGCATTTGTTTCTCTGGAAGGGTGTCAAACGGGGAGAGAGAACCTGAACAGAAACTCCTTCTCAACGCCATGCCTTTTGTAAGTGTCTTCTTCTGATGTTACTCTCCTCTAATGCATTAAAGCATAAAAGTCAAGCCAATAGTCAACCCAAGTGTGGCGTGGGTGTTCTACTCCCACGGTCTGCCTTGGAAAGAGGGATTTCCATCCATTTGAATTAGAAGTGGTTATATAAGATAGGAAACTCAAAATAACAGTAACTGTAAAAAACTATTCAAAGAAATTTATTTCCTCTCTCATTAAACAGATCTGGAGGTAGTCAATAGAGGACTGGTAATGGCGGATATACGGTATCAAGAAGCTAAATGTTCTTGATACTGTCCCCAAGGTACCAGAACAGTGATCAAGGTCCAGCCATTAAATCTGCATTCCAGGTAATAGGAAGGATACAGGGGAGAGGAAAGTAACTTCCTGAAGTTCTAAGGAGACTTGGTAAAAGCATCTTACAAAGTTTCCACTCATCCAGCCAGGACTTGATCACATGTCAGCACTTACCTACGAAGGAGACTGAGAACTGCAGTCTTTTATTGTGGTTTCAGTGTGCTCAGCTAAAAATGGGACACCTGTTAAAGAAGAGGAGAAGGAAAGATGCAATGCTTCTCCAGTAGTTTTGTCTGTAGAGACAAAGGGAACCTCTTGGTTTCTTTTCTTAGCTATTCTTTTTCCTAGATGATCTTATTAAGGTGATGGTATTAGCATAATAACTAAAAGCTTAAGTTTTGCTGTCTGGGATCTGAGTTAAAACCCCATCCCCACTACTCATTAGCTGTACGGTGCGTCCTGACATCTACTGCATTCCCGTTATATTATTTTTGTAGAACTAGTACTGATGTTTAGCTGATTTACCTTTACTTACAAGCCTCTCTCCCTCAAATAGATGCTCCATGGAGGAAGGGTCTTTGCCTGTCCTATTCACTGCTGTATCCTCAGAACCTGATAATGCCTACTAATTAGGAATCATCGCTCATCATCACTGTTAATTTTATACATTTTTTTTTAATTTTATTTATTTGACAGAGAGAAATCAGAGCTAGGCAGAGAGGCAGACAGAGAGAGGGGGAAGCAGGCTCCTGCTGAGCAGAGAGCCCGATGCGGGGCTTGATCCCAGGACCCTGAGATCATGACCTGAGCCGAAGGCAGAGGCTTAAACCACTGAGCCACCCAGGCGCCCCTAATTTTATAAATTTTTGACAATTAAAAATCCTCTTGAGAAGAATATTTAATAGAAAATAGTTTATTTAAAAATATTTGATCTGTGATTTAGTTTAAAACTGGATAAAATAATAGTTAATATGAAATTTTGTAAAATTACACACACACACACACACACACAAAATTACTGGAATAGTATAACCCAAAGATTTAACATAGAGTATCTGTATAGACAAAATCATATTACAAAAACATGTGTTTTTTAAGATTTCACTATCTTTAAAATAGACTGTGTACATTTGTGCATATCTGAAAGCTATATATATTATACAAACATACAGAAATAGAAAATGCCTGAAATAAGTGTATTAAAATAGGCACATTTTTATATGCAACTAGTGGAATTACACGATTTTTTCTTCTTTCGTTTCACTTTCCAAACACTCTAAAATAATGAAAGCCCCCCCAAAAGTGTTTTCATTGTTTTTCCTAGGCAATAATAACAAAAAAGTTTCAAATTTAGGCTCATATTTTATACTTGTTCAAAGACTTTTTGATTCGATTTATACATTAAATGATAGGATAACCTAAGTAAATTGAAACACCTCAATTAAAAAACTACTGTGCCTCATCGTTGAAAAGCATTGGGGCAAACCATGGAGAGAGTGGTTTGTGGATCTCTTGGAGGGCACAAAGCCTCTCATCACATTCAGTGGGAACTCTGGCTAGGTTACAGACGTGTGCGCTCTCCATCAGCCCCATGAGACTTGTCTTCAGCCCCACTATATTTGGCATTGGAACTGCTCAAGTGAGATTCTAGATCGCAGTTACTGACCCCTCACTCTGAGTTCAGATAACGGCTCACATCCATCTAAATGAGTTCTATTGGTTCATTCCTTAAATGAGCTACCCATAAAATATCAAGAGCCTTGGCAGAACTAGTGTCTACACAGATGATTCCAGTGGATTTCAGGGAATTTTTAAGCACCTGAAGAACAGTTGATGTCACCCATTCCATTCTGGAGATCGAGTTTTTACCAAGAGATGTTTTAGAGGCATGGGGGCTTATAATCAATTCTGCAACCCTTTTCTTGACTGGAAACTTTTTCTTAGGTCATTTATAAAAGTTTCATTATTTGAGTGAAACATAAAATGTGGTATAGCTTGTCTGGTGTTGTCACCCAACATCATGAGATGAACAAAATCTTAAGACTCTGGGACCCACATTATTTGTCCATCAGCACTCCAAGGCTGTAAGAGTCAAGTATCACGGAAAGGAGGAGCTGGGTTGTGATTTGGATCAACTCGTGCTGAGACTCAGAGTAGCCACTGAATGACTGGGAATGCATTTCCTGCCGTCACCCTCACGTAGCTTTCCTTCTCCCAGATGGCTTCAGACGTATTACGTGTCATATGCCATAGGGTACTTGGGGCTCACAAAACCCCCCTTGGGCCCCAGGCTGAACCAAATCTATCTGGATTCCAGTAACTCAGGTGAAAAATGTTTGAGGTGTTTTGTTGTAGTTATTTTTTTTAATGTTGCATAATTTTCCTAGTCCAAAATCATAGAGAACCCAGATAAGATTCGTATTTGTACGCTGAAGCATTAAACTTAGAAATTAAAGACTCTACTGCCAAAAAACTCAGTGAGAAGGGGGGAAAAAAGAATGCCCAAGAACCTTCCTTCGGTGCAGGATTCGTGCTGTAAAGGCATAGCCTAAAACCCTGACAATTTTCCTTTCACCGAGAGAAAAGGAAATCACTTATTTTGTCGTTGGAGCAAACACACACATCTGAGAGTGTTGATCCCAGCCTTTATCTAATCAATTATTTCAAAAATAAATAAAGGATGTAGATTAAATGGAAGGCATTTCTGAGGTAAAATCTGAATCCTTTTCAGAGCATTCCATCGGCACTAATTCTGTCTCTCCCGTTTCCTAGCCCATGACTCATTTCTGCTGTCTGAGGCAGTCGCCTCATTGAAACTAGGATATCTATGACCTAAACACCACTTCATTGTCTTGGTAGTCAGTTCCCTCCACAACCCGCTCACTCCCTCAGAACTCAAGCCGCTCTATGCCAGTCCTTGCAAAGTTCTATGCCTACAATAACTGCATTAGTCAAAACAGGTTCATGATCCCAAGAAGGGATGGCTGGGACACCATCATTCCAGCAATACTGCCAAAGAAATTATTTATTTATCCACTAACGCCATCATGAAATTTATTAGGGCACAGACTTGAGATACATTTATACTTTAGTTCTCCCCACATCATTCCTGAGGCATGTCTCACTCTGCTTTTTCCCCTTATATCTTTCTATAATCTAGAGATAAATTCTCTATTTTTAGATCACACTCAGCGATCAGGGCTTAAACAACTCGGGCTTGCAGCAAAAAAACACTTTTCAAAAAATCACGTTCTCTTCTCTGATGTAATTATAATACCTCTTGAATTGTTCCACTGTTGTATGAGGGACAGACAGGTGTTAAAATATATTTTAAACTTAATTTTATTGTATTTCTTTTTCTTTCTAATTTGGAACAACAAAAAAGACTAACATGAGAATGGGATATACAGTTTCTTCATTTTAGTTTACCTCTGGCTTCTCAACACCTATTGCCTCTGATTTTTCTAGAATTTTCTTGTTCTCTCCTTCACCTGTTTGCATTTTATTTCTAATTTCTTTAATAAGCGATGCCGATTTACTTTTGTCTGAAAGAAATAGAAAAACTAAATATCGATATTAAAGTAATAGTGGGAACAGCTTCAGAGTCAAATACGTAAAGAGACATCTCTCTTGTCACTTGTCACTTGGTGGAAGAATAAGAATATAAGTTTTGTATCGTCAATATCATTCACCTTCTGCTTGTATTTGCTTTTTTCTGCAGTCATTGTGACATGGCATTCTCAGAAGCAAGGACAAAGAAAATACACATAAGAGATATTTGAAGGAATATGATATGAGGAGTTCCTTTTGTTAAAAAAATAATAATAATTTGTAGTAGGGGCGCCTGGGTGGCTCAGTGGTTTAAAGCCTCTGCCTTTGGCTCAGGTCATGATCCCAGGGTCCTGGGATCCAGCCCCGCATCAGACCCTCTGCTCAGCAGGGAGCCTGCTTCCTCCTCTCTCTCTGCCTGCCTCTCTGCCTACTTGTGATCTTTGTCTGTCAAATAAATTTAAAAATAATAATATTAATAATTTGTAGCTAAGTGACCTGCTCTGTTTTCTATTTTCAATTCTGTCTTTAGGAATAGAGGTCATATATGTTATTCCAATGAATCTCCACTGGTCTGGACATATATATTGGTCCAACTAGTGCCATAGTATTAGTAGCTAGATGATCCAGCACTTATTAGATTTTTATCTTATGCTCAATAATGAAATTATTTGAGGAAACAGAATTGCTCTGATTTTTGGTGACTGGGGATTTTTATCATCCACGCACACAAGATTAAAAGGGAGCTTTAAAGAAATAGTCGGCAAGGATTCCATACTCTAAACTCTGCACATTGCTAGTCTCTTTGGATGATGACCAGATAGACTAACCATGTCTAGAAGCTTTTCCTTCTATCTATTTTGTATTCCAGATTGGAATTTAACTTCTGATGCAAAACTTGCTCCTGACGATCATTCTGCGCATGGCAGCTTTCACTTCTTTATTTCTCAGGCTGTAGATGAGAGAGTTCAACATGGGGATCACTGCAGTGTAGAACACCGACACCACTTTGTTGACGTCTAGGGAAAAAATTGCACCTGGCCGCACATAGATAAAGAAGAGAGTCCCATATAAGATGGACACCGCCGTGAGATGGGAGGAGCAGGTGGAGAAAGCTTTGCGCCTCCCATCAGCAGAGCGGATCCTCAGGATGGCAGTAAGGATGTAGAAATAGGAGATTATAATGGTCAGGCTACTGACAACCAGGACGGCTCCAGCCACAATAAAAACCAACAATTTATTGATCCGGGTGTCAGCACATACCAGAGAAAGAAGGGGGGACATGTCACAGAAGAAATGCTTGATAATGTTGGAGCGACAAAAGGGAAGCCGGAAAGCAGCTGTTGTATGAGTCATGGTACTCAGGAAGCCAACAGTATAGGGTCCGACCACCAGCTGTATGCAGAGTCTCTGCGACATGGTTACGGAATACAGTAATGGGTTACAGATGGCCACATAGCGGTCATAGGCCATGGACGCCAGCAGAAGGCACTCAATGGCCACGAAGAACCCGAAGAACCATTGCTGCAAAGCACAGCCCAGAAAGGAGATGGCCTTTCTGTCAGCGAAGAAGTCCGTGAGCATCTTGGGACCCACTACGGATGAAAAGCAGACGTCCACAAAGGACAGGTGACTGAGAAAAAAGTACATGGGCGTGTGAAGGTGGGAATCCATCTGAATGAGAACAATCACACCCAAGTTTCCTGTCATGGTGACAAGGTAAAAAAGTAGAAAGAGCAAGAAAAGGAAGACTTGCATCTGAGGATGATACTTCAAGCCTATGAAAATAAACTCTGTGATTCTTGTATGGTTTCCATCAGCCATTGATGGCGTTGGTCTTCTGAAGTGAGAAAAGCAGAAAATAGATGATGCGCACAACTTTAAATAATTTGAAAACATAACATGATACACAAGAAAAGAAACTACAGGTCCAATTTGGGAACATCAATATGAAAAGAGACTAAATTAAATGCTAGCAAATCAAATATAGTAAAGTTCTTAAGAGCAATATGGCTTAAATGTTTTAAAGAGATTAGAACTAGAAATTGGGTCGCCATTTGAAAACCTATAAAATTTCTCACCACATTAACGTATTGAAAGGAAAGGCATTAAATTACTTTAATAAAATTCTTTAAAGAATTTGATAAAATGTGACTCAAAAAAAAAAAAAAAAAAGAAAGCAAGAAAGAAAGAAAAAGAAAAACTTCCCAAATTGGAAACAAAAAGGAACTACTTAACTCAGTAAGAAGAATCTTCTTGAAACTCCCAGAGAATATATGTGCACAGGGTAAGCACTGGAAACATTCACACTATAACCAAAAACTAGATATTCTCACATTTTGTACTGTTTAACATTATACTGGAGAACACATCTGAAGTACTAAACCATAAATCAAAAAAAGATGTAAGAATTCTAGAAAACAAGGATAAGAAAATACTGCATTATTTGCAGACAAAAGTGTACAATAGTCAACCAATAAAATAACTTTTTTAGAAAAAAAAATGAAACAGTTCATCCAAATAGTGAAGATCAGTGTAAAAAAGTCAATAATTTCCTATGAATTATAATGTAATGGAATCATTGACTCAAAATGGTAATATAGCTATAAATAAGCCCGATAAGGAATGTTCAAGATTCATATGAAGAAAAATATAAATTATAGGACTTAACTGTGCTAGGGAAGAAATGCCTAAATGCCTGTGTATTTATTAAGATTCATTTCTTCCTGAGGAAGCAAAACTTAGCTCTAACAGGGAGAGTGAGAATCTTCATGGTCATTCCTCAGGTTGGAATAGCAGACACAGATACATCAATTGTGAAGTGAACAAGAAACAATATTTCCCTCACAGATAGGCTACAGATATAAAGTATCCTAACAACACTGGGCGGGGGGGGTGGGTGACAAATATTTTATTACTCAATGAGAAATTTTATTTTCTAAAATTATAGACTATCTGAAATTTTTGTTTGGAATTATATCAGCAAGGTAAAACATCCCACTCTGGTCTGGAATATCTAAGTCCATCTGACAGAGTAAAACAGTCTCAATTCCCAGCACAGGTACAAAACTCCGTGTGAGGGCTGTCTGGATACAACTCTGTACATGGGTCTTACCTTTACAGTTTTCAAGGAAACAGGACACCGTGCTACCTGTTTGGTTTAGGCCTATTCTGATGTTGCGATGTTGGCCCCTTCACACAGCCCTGCTTTGTTTTGAGCTCATCAGAACTGTTCTTGATTTAAATTCCACCTAACGGCCCCACTTCTCAAAATCCTGTAATAACATCTTCTTCTTTTAATTTATGGTTTAGTACTTCGGATGTGTTCTCTAATATAATGTTAAATAGTACAAAATGTGAGAATATCTAGTTTCTGGTTATAGTGTGAATGTTTCCAGTGCTTACCCTGTGCACATGTATTCTCTGGGAGTTTCAAGAAGATTCTTCTTACAGAGTTAATAGTTCCTTTTTGTTCCTTTGTTCAAGGAGACATCCATAGTTCCTAGCTATGGTGTGTGGTCTCCCACATTGCACTAGGTCAAAAGCTGATTGGGTCAGGCTACAAACTTGCTCCTGGCTGTCTAAAACTGATTTAAGGCTAGAACAACCACCACATTATGTGGCAAATTTAATGCAATTCCAACCAATTGGAAAAATTAAATGAAAATATAATTTTTGATGAGACAATCTGATTTTTTAATTTGTGGAAGAGAAAAATGTTCAAAAATAGCAAAGACAATTTCAAAAAGGGAAAACAAAGGAAAGGGATATACTATTCCAGATATCAACACATCAATAAAGCCATTGTACTTAAACCCATAAGATGTTGTTACTAGAATAGATGCAAGATGAATAGGAGACAGAAAAACTGAAAAACCATAGGCAGACCTAGGCATAGATGTCAATTTAGAATGAATAAGTTTTCTTTCAATCAGCAAATAAGGATTAATTACTGCTAAAAAAGTGTTACAATATTTGGATGAAAATTTGAAAAAACAGATAATATTAAAATTCTACCCCTCACCACTAAACTAAAAAGGAAACTTCTAACTACAAACATGTAATATGTAAACACTGAGGAATAATGTTATGATGTGTTGTAGGGTTGGTCTTCTAAAATAGGACATAAAAATCACCTGAAGAAAATGGTGAAAATTTTTACTACATCCTAGTTTTAAGTAGATGGATACACTCCAAGTAAAAATAAGACACACAGATGGAAAAAATACTGGAGCATATGTCACAAAGGATTATAATCAGATCACTTCAAGAACTGCCACAAATTAGATACTAAAATACTCATTGTGCCGCGAGGCAGATGCAGACTGGCCTGCCACAGACAGGATGCTTGAAGTCCCAACAAATACTAAAGGATGTTTAATATCCCAGATCATCACAGAAACCAAACTGAAACAACAATTATATGCTATTTTCACCCATCAGATTGACAAGATATTCAGAAATGAGAAAATGTAAAATACTGACAAAGCCGGGAGACAATATGGCAGTCACAGGAAATCAGAGGCCGCATCAAGGCCACAGCCTCTGGATGGCAGTGTTTAACTGTCTTTTGAAAAAAAAATTTTTTTTTAAGTGCATACTGAGGACTCAGAAATTCTTAATTAAAATTACTTAGCATCCACCCTGAGGAAACACAGAATGGAAAAACAATGATGTCCTCTTCACCGTTGCTCCAAGTGATTAAAAAAAAAAAAAACTGAAATCCATACAAATAGTTTTTGAAAGGCATTAGCAGCAAATAAATCTTGGTATAGCCATTCTGTGGACTATTTTACAGACAGTTAAAAATTAAGTAGTAGATTCCCTGAGGGGAGGTTGGAGGAGGGGCACGGGTGAAATAGGTAAAAGGAATGAAGAGAACATGTACAGTGAGGAGAACTGAGTAATGTACAGAATTGTTGAATCACTCTATTGTACACCTGAAACTAACACTATATGGGAATTATGCTGGCATTAAAAAATTAAAATTAAGTGTTAGGAACATGACTATTATTCCAAAATATGTGAAGGAGAAGCAAGTCACAGAATGATGTGTACAGTATGATAGTAGGAACATTTTCAATGTTTTCTTTAATTTTAATTATTTAAGTGTGTTTCTGTGTGTGTTCATGTGTGTGTGTGTGTGAGAGAGAGAGAGAGAGAGTAAATAAAAGTCTGGACAGATGAGGCACCAAAGGAATACTCATTACCTCTGGAAACAGAGGGACAGCGAACTGGGATGTAGGTAGGTAATCAAAGGGGACTCTAGATTTAACCACAATTTTAAGATTTAATACAAGGAGAAAATGCACATGCATTACCTTTGTAATTAAAAATAATCTAAGGGTGCCTGGGTTGCTCAGTTGGCTAAGCTTCTGACTCTTGGTTTCAGCTCAGGTCATGGTCTCAGGGTCCTTGGATCAAGCCCCACATTGGATGCCTCACTCAGTGTAGAGTCTGCTTGTCCCTCTGTCCCTCCTGCTGCTTGCTCTCTCTCTCAAATAAATAAATAAAATCTTTGGGGAAAAAATTTTAAAACAAGACCAAAAAAAAAAAAAAAGGCAATCTAAAGCAATTCCTTAATTGCCTTTATTTATTATTTATTTATTGTTGATTGTATTTATTTTTATATGAAATTTATTTCAACATTTAAAAAGAAAAAGAGAGAAGACAAATTAGCTACAATCAAGTGGGAGAAGAAAAACAGGCAAGGAAGAAATGTAGGAAGCCTCAGAGGTAGAAAGTGAGAAACATTTGCAAGCTATGCGTTTGGAGTTCAAGATTTCTAAAATTATAAGAAACAGAGAGAACTCTGGCCCCAACCTCACTGTTTGTAAATAAGAAAACTGAGGCTCCAAGATGTCTGACTCAGGACCACAGAGCTGGTGGCAAATACACAATCACTTTCCACCTGCAGTTCAAAGCAATGATTGCCTACATGATCCAGTATTTTTAAGGTTACAATGAATACAGAGGGACAATAAGCTTTTGTGGAGTATTCAAGACTTTGCAAAGCACCTGTGCCCCAGGTGCTTTGCAACATCAGCCCATTTGCTTTCCACCAAAACCTAGGTAAGAAGCATGTTGCTACCTCCTTTTTTACAGAAGAGGCTATGAAGTGTGGAAAAGGGTGCCTGAAGTGCCAGAGTTAGTATTTCATAAGAGTCATCAGAGAGTAAGACATGGCCCCATCTGGATATAGAGTCTCCGTACTTTTAAAGATGCCACTCTCCCAAGCGAGAACCTGAGGTCTCTCAGAGTCTCAACCCAGTTCTGCATGCTGTTTGAGGGATAGAGAATCAAGCAGGGCATGTATGCGAATTTATCAGTGGAGGGGCTGTTGATGACAAAGAGAGCAATGAAGCTCCAGAGAAAACCTGTGCAGAGTCCAAGTTTGCTCAAGGACAAGGGCTCTCAAATATCTGCAGTTGGGCTCTCATTTATAATTCCCTCCTTCGCACCCATGCTTTGAGTGTGAGGCTCATAATACAGGGCAACATTCCATGCAGATGACTCCCCACCTGGAGAAGGTGGCCCGACCTCTCCTGCTCTGGGCAGTCACTGAACTTGAAGAGGCATTTCACTTCAGTATAACCTCTTTGTGTCTGTTGCAGAATTTCACATTACTTCATATTAAGTTTGCTGCATTGGTTACATTCTAACCAATTATGGTCTGACAGTAGATATCTCTTTATGTACAAAAAAAAAAAAAATTCAAGATGTCAGTCATTTTCATTTTCCCATAAGCCCATTTATACTAAAATTCTTGAAGAGTAAATGCAGGGACCAAAGTGGATTTTTAAAAGTGCTTTAAACTTACATTCCAATGAGTTCCTTTCCTCTTCCAAGAATTAAAATTAAAATGGAGTATAAAGTGTACTCTTTTCAGCATGTGCTCCTTCTGCCCACTGTCATCTGTGCCTCTGCACAGAGAAGAGGTCAGACTTTCTTAGAATTACTTGGTTTTATTCTTAGTGTTCATAAGAATATGGTAAGCTTCCACTCCAAAACTCATTGTCTTTTCACTTGGATCAAAGTTTCCACAAGTAGTGACATCATTCCTTTGTTCTGGGAGAACTTAGGTCCCAAAACATGCCATACCTTGGGAATTCGATAATAGGGAATTAAACTAAAATGTTATTTTTGACTTTAAACTCTAAAAAAATCCACTGGGATCATCTTACTTGTTTTCTGTGCTTGACTGAGTAAACTCTTATTTCTTACCTCCTTCTTACACAAGAAAACATTTCAAGAGTAAACTTTAGTGCCATGTTGTAACAACTGCTGTTTTCCCCATGAGAACCACAACAAAATTTTTGCAACTGTTCGCCTAGAGATAATTACAGCAGAGGACCAGCTACCAGGATAACTCAATTATCATTGTGATCATTCATCTTCCATTTCTAATACTCATAGAAAAATCACCAAAATCATAATGTGTAAAGAATCTCCACCATATTCACACAGGTTTGTTTTTTTTTTTTTATGAGACATTGAGATTGGTTTCACTGACAAATTCAAGCTTGATACAACATTTTTTCAGCTTTTGTTGATGAATAACACAGAGAAGTAAAACATCTTAAATGTACCTTTGAATTATTATACTGTGAGCACATGTATGTACACTGCCACCCAAGTCAGGATAGAACATGTCCACCATCTATACCATGTTTGTGAAATTCATCTTTGGTTGAATAAATCTCTAGTTCATGTATTTTATTGATGCTATCACTCTATTATATTAAAATCCTACAAATGATTTACCGATTACTTTGTTCTTGGGCATTTGCTAGGTTTTAACTTTTGTGATTTTTTTTCTCTACTGAGCATCCAATGAACACCTTGTGTTTTGGTGTTCATGAGCATGCATTTCTCTTGAGAATATACCTGGGAGTAAAATTTCTTTGTTATGGGGTACGGATATGTTCATATTGACTAAGAATTTAGGAAATCGTCCCAAACCCATTGCTTTCACTTCTCTAAGTACTGTACGAGAGCCAGTGTTTGTCATTTTAGCCATTTTGGTGAGTGTCTAGTGGGATCTCATGGTGTCTTTAGCTGCCACTTCTAAGGAATTTGAGAAATTTTACAGTATTAAAGGTCATTTCCATAACCACTTGCATGGACTGGCTGTTGGAAGTCTTGCCCACATTTTGTCACTGGATTGCCTTTCTTTAAAAATTACGATAGTTATTCATATACTTCAATTATCTCATTTATCTGCCTTATAAATACACTTTCTCTTCCTGTGGCTTCCATGTTTACACTCTTAAGCATAAACCTCAGTGTTTATTTTAGTGTAGTTCAGGGAATCAATATTTTTCTTGATATTTAGTATTTTTGTAGCCTACTTTTAAAAATTTCCTATCATATGTCATAAAGGTATTCTCTGATATTATCTTCTAGATGCCTTAATTCCTTGCCTTTTACATTTCAACTTCCAAATCATCTGGAATTAATGTTAATGTGTATTGTGAGATAGGAGTAAAATTCTACTTTTTTCCCATTTAGACATCCAAAGGATCCAACACTGTTTTTGTTTTTGTTTTTTTCCAGTCCTTTCTTTCCCCACTACCCTGCTGTGTCACCCTTGCCATAAATGAAGTGTCCATGTATTGGGTCTGTATATTCTTTAATAATAAAGGTATTAGCGTGCATTCATTAATACACCTGGACACCCTACTCTGTCCCACTGGACTATTAGTCTATTCTTGATCCTGTCTTTGTTTGTTTGTTTGTTTGTTTGTTTGTTTTGAGAAAAAAAAAAGGAGGGGCGAGGAGCCAAAGGGGAAGGAGAGAGAAAATCTTTAGCACGCTCTACTTTCAGCATGGAACCCAAGCAGAGCTCTATCTCATGACCCTAAGATCATGACCTGATCTGAAATCAAGAGTCAGGTGCTTAACAACTGAGTCACCCAGATTCCCCCAATCCTATCCTAATTACTATAGTTTTGTAAGTCTGTCTTCAGTAGAGGAAGACATCCCACCTGACTTGTCTTCTTCAAGATTAACTAGGATATTTTGGACCCTTTGCATTCCATATAAACTTCAGAATCATGGCAATATCTTGGGAAGGTTTAAGTCTGGATTCACTTTAACACTGCTTCTTCAGTCCTGCAGGACCTACATTGACAGTTTCCTTTCACACCATGGGAACATTGTAAGATTCAAGCACACTTGCTGATTTGCTGTTCCCACACAGACCCATATGTCCCTCTTTCCTTACAACCCTTCTGACTATACCTTCTCACGTACTGAAATATTAGAACTCAAAATTCCATCTGTTCTGCAAGGTATGTTGAATCATCACTTCATCCAGGAAGCCTTCCCTGATACCTTATAGACAAAAATAATTACTCTTTTTGAACTTTAACAGCATCATTTCCTCTCTTCTGTCACTTAAAAATGACACCACATATCATTCTTTGCTTATGTCTTATGTCCCTCACTAATAAACTCTCTAGTAGATGAAGGGTCATATCTTACTGGATGGAATTGGCATTATCAAAAGTCCTAGTAAACATATGTTTCTATCTTCCGAGTTGTTGACAAAATGAGAATGCTGGTTACACAGGAAGAACCTTATAGTCAAACCAATTTAATCACAGAGTAATATGAAATCCTGATTCCAAAATGAAAATGTGCTAAAATGAAAAGAAACTGTTCATCATAATCAAAGCAAATTCTGTGTTTTCCAAAGTGCACTCCAGGATCACAGAGAAGTGATTATCTTTGGAGGCTCTACATCAAATTCTTTTCAGTTACATCATTTTACAAATCTTATCAGAATTACCATCTTAAAGGATAACTGTCTATATCAAAGTGTCCTCATTTTTGTCTGGAATAAGCAAATGTGAACCCAGAGAAATACTAGTGGGAAAAGAGAATAAGTCCCATCCCAATACTGGAGCTTGGAGGGGTCAAGAGGTACCTCCTTCATTTAAAAGATACCTTATGTGATCCATGTGGTTCAGGATCTCCAAAGCCTCAGATTCTCCAGCTATAAAGTGGATCGAATAACACATATCACCAACAGGAAGTAAAATATTCAATAAGATATTTGCAAAATGCTTAGTACAGTGTTATGATATAGCAGATCCTCACCAAATGTATAAAATAACATTACTATTAAAAATTAAAATTCTACACTAATAACTGTTTTAAAAATTATGTTAGCATAGAAACTAACCAAAAAAAAAAAAAATCAGAACTGCAAATCCGGTAAGGAATACACACACACAAACACAAATTAACAAAGACAACCTCAAATGTCAATTCTTCCCCTTCATAGACTACTGTTCTTTAGGATAGATTTTTATTCTGTAAGCATCAGTATGGGTGGCAGAATTCCTATAATGTTCCTGTAAAGATCCCTAATCTTTGCCCTAATCCCAGGACTCTCTGAATATGATGAAATACCACTCATATGATTATGTTGCATTATATGACACAGTTAAACTTCTGCAAGACATGACTCTGGATGAACCAGTGGGTCCCAAGATTTCTCCAGCTCAGAGCAGAAGAGTCAGACAGGTTGAAAATATATGGAGAGCTAGATAAGTCATTGCTGGTCCGAAGCTGAAGGGGCCATAACAGAAAGCAAGTGAGCAACCCTAAGATGCTGAGAGAGGTTCCAGCTGACTGCCACTGGGGAACAGGCACCACAGTCCTACAACCATAAGGAACTGAGTTTTCTCAAACACACCAGTGAGCTTGGAAATGAGCCTTCCCTGGAGCCTCTAAGAGGGAGCTGAGCCCTGGCAACAGGTTCATATCAGCCTTGCAAGAGTCTGAGCAGAGAATCAGGCCATGATGGACCTGGACTCAAGACTCAGGGAAACTGTGAGGCAGTGAATTTAGGTGGTTATAACTTTCCAGCTTTGTGGCAATTTCTTATGCAGCAGTAGAAAGGGATGTAGGAGCATGTTCAAAAAATAATAATCAAAAAAAAAAGGTGAATAGTTGATATACGGGAGAAGTAGAGAATTATTTTAGGTAAAGAGGTCCACAGGACCTCTGAGATGGCATCACATTTGAGCAGAGACTCAGACGTGGTAAAGGCTGACCTGCAGCACTGCCCCAGGATGAGGAAACAGGAAATAGAAGGGCCACTTAAATCCCAAGAATAACTGAAGAAATCCCACAGAGGATTTCCACTGAAAGGGAGTGTGGCCTAAGCAGTCTGCTGCTCCCTCGCCTAAAACGCATTCAGACTGCACTGCTCAAGGCTACCAAGACGATCAGCTCAGCTCTTTGCCTGGTCCTGTTTCCATGGCATACAGAGGCCTGGAGTGAGTATGAAAGAGACCACAGTTAATCCATCATAAAATGCCTGGAAGATCTTACAGATTTATGCAGCAAGGAGTCACCTGGTGAAAGTTAACAAGTTTTTAATCTATTCTCGAAAGTGATGATTTTCATCAGCACTTTCATGGCATATAATAAATCCCTTCTCCCAATAAAACATTTCATATGTCCTCCTACTTTCAACTGTGCCCATTCCCAAAACTTACACCACGTAAAGGAATGAATAAAAGTATTCTGAGGATTAAAATGAATTAGTTTGTAAACTCTAGCCCCACCCCCACCCCACCCAACGAGGTGCTAGAGTACACAGAAGCCTTGTTACTATATGGGGGAGGGGATACTTTCTCCTTTGATGACCAAATAGTAACCTCTAGATTCCATGGAAAGCCATACTATAAGAAGAATTTTTTCAACTTTGCCAATCCCTACTTTTTTTTAAAGAAATGTTTTTTTAATTACCTTTCCTAAAATATACTACCTCTTCTTTTCTTGATTATCTTATGCTTGTCACAGAAATCACCATATATGTGTAAATATTTTTCAGTCTTGTTTGTTTGTCCTTCCACTGCACTAGCCTGTAACCTCCAGGGGGACTTTTCCTCTAAATATGAATAATACCCAGTACAGGGTCAGGCAAAGAGGACTATGCAAAAAAATAGTTAAATGAGTGATTGATTCTGGCATTCTTTGACTCCCATGTCTTCTTAATTAAATAGCATCGTGACCCACATCATTACCCAGCCCAGTCACAAAAACTGAAAGAAAGCTTGATGAAAAACAAGCAAAACAAGCAAACATATTCTAGGGACTTAGAGATTATTTACATCCTTTAAAGAAAGCCTTCAAGAGAAGACAGAGGTTTACAGTCGCACAAAAACATGGTCAACCCCCTCATTTCTTAGACTTGTTATTACATTCCAGAAAATAAAACACAAAAGTATGGTTGAAAGAATATAGTACCTGGAGAAAATAAAAGTGTGACCAAAGTTATGTGGTCATGGGTAATGCATTGATTCTTCATGTGTGCCAGACTGAACATCTACAAAAATAAAATCACATTCTTCCTATGAAACACCTATGAAACAAGATTCAATAAATCACAGTAGCAATAAACACTTTATTGAAGAACTGAAATGCATTCTGGATTTCACATGCATGACTCATGCAACTACAGCAGCAAAATCTCAACAGTTAGTGCTATCATAGGAGTATCGGGGATATACAAGGCCTTCATAGAATGCCTACTCCAAACACGAAGGTAGTATTGCAGAGTACTATGGTTACATGTTTTCTGAATAATTCACTTTTTTCCATTTTCTTGAAATATAATGCACATATCACATTGCGTTAGTCCAAGGTGTACAACATACTAGTTCAATACCTGTGTATGCTAAAAATGATCACCACGGTAAGTTTAGTTAACAGAAATCACCTTATGTAGTTATACATTTTTTTCAAGTGAAGAGAACATTTAAGATCTCCTCTCTTAGCAACCTATAAATGTACAGGACAGAATTGTTAACTAGAGTCACCATGTTCCCATTACACAAGACATATTTATCTTATAAGCTGAAGTTTTTAACTTTTGACCATAATACATTTGTTAATGGTTTATGTTTAAAGAATCAAGGCCAACCTTGCAGACAACGGAGGGATCTCCACACCTTGTGAGCTAAACAGAAGTACTGTCCAGTAACTGATGATGATCAAACTTAGTCAGGACTTAACAAAGAACTTCTCGTATCCTACTCACAATCCTTGAAAGTATTTTCAAAGCACTAAGGCTCAATAATAATCCCATCTCAGCTGAATGATTTAAAACACCTTCCTGGTCAATGACATAGGAAAGAATTGCAACCTGGAGATGTTGAGTGACATTTCAAAGACATAGAGTAATAAATAGTGAGTCTCAAAATAAAACTCACACTCCCATCAACCAGCCCATGTTCTTGCATCTTGTGTAAATATCACCTCTCAATCTGTAGTACAAATGGAATCTAGTTTACTTACTCATGAGACACTGCTTCTTCTCAAACATCCTTCTGAATGAATCCTTAACCTCCCTGTTTCTCAGGCTGTAGATAAGTGGGTTCAACATGGGAATCACAGCTGTGTAGAACACAGAAACCACTTTATTGATGTCCAGGGAGAAAACAGAACTGGGACGTACGTAGATGAAGAAGAGTGTCCCATACAGGATGGAGACAGCTGTCAGGTGTGAAGAGCAGGTGGAGAAGGCTTTGCGCCTCCCCTCAGCAGAGCGGATCCTCAGGATAGCAATGACGATGTAAATGTAGGAAACCAGGATGATCACACCACTGACCACTCCTAGAGCTCCAGCCAAGATGAAAAGCACAAACTGATTGACCTGGGTGTCTGCACATGCCAGGGACAGAACAGGAAGAAGGTCACAGAAGAAGTGATTGATGATTTGGGGGCCACAATAGGGCAAGTGAAAGGCAAGGGCTGTGTGGGTCATGGAAATCATAAGACCAATGGTATAAGACCCTACCACCAGCTGCACACAGACACGCTGGGACATAATGAGAGCATACAACAAGGGCTTACAGATGGCCATATACCGGTCATATGCCATGGAGGCCAGGAGGAAACATTCAGTCACTACAAACTGACTAAAAAACCAGAACTGGGCAGCACAACCCAAGAAAGAGATTACTTTTTTCTCCACAAAGATATCAGTTAACATCTTAGGACCAGTAACTGAAGAGGAGCATATATCCACAAAAGACAAGTGGCTGAGAAAAAAGTACATGGGAGTGTGGAGTCGGGGATCCATCCAAATGAGGGTGATCATCCCCACGTTTCCCAGAAGAGTGACAAGATAAACCAAGAGAAATATCAAAAAGAGAACAACCTGCTGTTGGAAGTGATTTGTTAAGCCCATGAAAAAAAATTCAGTCACCAAAGTCTGATTTCCATAATCCATTCTCTGATTTAATCTGCAATGAAAAAGAGAAAGACTTTTCTTTACAATCAACTTGTAAGTAAATTATTTTTAAAATGAATTTGACTTCTTTTTTTTTTCAGTTAAAAAAAGGATACCATTACCCTCAACTCTCTTGAATTCTACATCTTTTAGTCATGCTATCCATTTGCAAATGATTTATGCAATACAGATTAAGTCACTAAACCTCACAGAGACCTTTAATTTCTTCCACAGAAAGAGAATTTTTTAATAGAATCATAGATTTTTAAACTACAAATGAATATTGGAGGTTATCTAAAGCAACTCCTCTAATTACACTAGGTTATATTTATACAAGTATTTAGCTTTTAACCAAGGATTTTTTTTTTTTAACATTTTGATGAAAAAGGAAAAAATGAAACAAGATGGGATTGGGAGGGAGACAAACCATAAGAGACTCTTAATGTAACAAAACAAATTGAGGGTTGCTGGGGGATGGCAAGTATGGAGAGGGTAGTTGGGTTATGGACATTGGGGACGGTATGTGTTATGGTGAGTGCTGCGAAGTGTGCAAGCCTGGTGATTCATAGACCTGTACCCCTGGGGCTAATAATACATTATATGTTAATGAAAACTTTAAACTGGCGATGTGAACTCAATGAATTCTGCATGATACCCATTCTCACTGCCAAATAAGGGTAAACTAGTTTGGGCAATGTAACTTGTTCCTCAATCCCCTTAAACTATAGCAATTATAATTACTTGAGTGGTCTAAAGTATACGTTTTTATGTCCAAGGAGGAGGGCAAGCTGAGAACAAGAAAAGTTAGCTTTACAGCATTGTCACAACCTCAACGCTATCCTTAGTATGACTCTTTCTCCAAAACACCTGTGAGCCACCATATCAATGCTGTATATCTTCACTAATTGAGTGACTCCATTGAAATTTTAAGCCATCAAAGAAAAGACCACTTTTTAAATATTGAGTAGCTGTTGTGCCCCAACTAGTGTTATTAAGTGCTTGAGAGAAAAATATAAATATTTTAAGAATTATAGGATATCTCTGGACAATTATCCCAGGGAAACGAGTATCTATGTTCACAAAAACAAAACAAAACATATACGATTTTATTCATACAAGTTCAAAAATTGGAAAGAATAAAAATTTCCTATACTATGTGTATGGTTAAACACACTGCGGCACACCCATACCATGGAAAACTATTTAGTAGGAAAGAGATCAAAATATGATACACACAACACCTTGGTGAATTACACTGAGTTGAAAAATGTCAACCTCAAAAGTTCAAAACTTTTAGGATTCCATTTATATGACATTCTCCAAATGATTAAAATTATACAGATGGAGAACAAGTTAGTGCTTGCCTGGGATTCAGAAATCTGGGAAGGGGGGTGGAGGTGTGGTTATAAAAGGGTAGCACAGGGAGACCCCTGTGGAAGTGGAAGAGTTCAGCACCCTGGTTCTCACATGGGTTAAACATATCTACAAGCATGGTAAAATGGTATAGAACAGTACACACACACACATCACACCAATGTCAATTTCCTGGATTTGATGTTGTGCTGTCATTGGTAAGATGCACCATTGGGGGATCCTGGGTGAAGGGTATGTGAGCCAGTCTATACATCTTTGAAGTTTCCTGTGGATCATTATTTCAGAAGAATTTTTTTTTTTTTAAATGAGTGAATGAATGAGAAGTGAGAGGAATGGGAAACTGAGGAAAAGAGGTATATGTTTCGGACCTTGAAATACTCACAGTGATTCCAACAGCACAATCATGCAAAAATATCAATGGGCTGGGCAGCAGGATAAGCACTGACAGAAATCTAAAATCACTATCCCCTGGTAAGAACGCTTGGAAAGTGTTTTGCTTAACCGAAAAGTAATGAAGTGAAAATCCGCCAATGTCCTGTGGTCTCAGAGGAAATGGAGCTCGGAAGGAAAAAGCCTGGATGGGTGGAATCCAAGGTCAGTCGGAAGAAAATAATACTTTAGTAGTGAGATGTTCAAGAATTTAATATTTTCTAGACATACAAACTCATCCCAGGCACTGATATTTGCATTTGATATTTACTCGTGGAAGATGGAGAGTTGCAAATTCAGGACATAAAATTTTGTAAAACTCGAACTAGAACACACACATCTATTTTCTCAAATAATTGCCTTTACGAACAAAGGTAAGTACATACATCACCAATAATTATCATGTTTTTAACACTTTTGTGTTCAAGTTGAAATCTTGTGTAAAGACCATAGTTCCTAAATGCAGAAATGCCTGTAACATTATTTTGCCCTGGGCATACCCAGGGCAAAGACTCTAAAGCAGAGGCACCATAATATAATCTTCACATGGGACTTTGGGCATGAGAAGTTGGAATTCAACTCATCAGATTCAGAGGTTTGCTTTCTACTTGTAAGATCCAATATAGGGAAAGGGAAGAAATTAAGAGCCAGAGAAGCCAAGGCCTCTTAAGTCTAACATCCTATGAACCATTAATCCCACAGCGCATTTCACTATCTATGCCAGACACAAAATTCAACCAACATGGACATTCAAGTTGGGTCCTTAAGCCAAAAGACACAGATTAAATATTTGACTTATACCAAATTATGCTTCACAGTAAGCTTAGAGACAATGCTTTTTCAGGGGTCTAAACCAATTTTTTAAATATCTAGACATCTAAACGCAATTTAGGAAATCACTTAACGCACCTACCTGAAGAAATATGCCCTAGACCTATTGCCTGTCTATGTCATGATGAATTATGAAAGTTGCATTCCCTGATATAAAAATGAATTACCCTACAAATGGAGACCGTTCATTCTTCTCAGCTTCTCCATTTGTCTAGGAAGATACACAATATAGTGATACCATCTTGAAACCTGGGCATTCCGATGGCACTTTTAAAAAGACTTAATCTGCACAACACACAAGAGAGGTTTTTCTAAAGGGTTATTCAGTTCATTGGAGCTAACTCCCTCAAGGAGTCAAAACTCAGGAGATCAGACCTAGAGAAAAGATAACATCTTTTGAGAAAATAATTTTGGGACTTTGAGTCAAGGGTAATTACACAAAATAAAACTCTCTCTCCCTTTGGTACTGCCCCCTCCCTTTGAAATTCCTAGAAGAAAACATAGGAAAGAAGCATCCTGCCATGAAAAACAAAGAAGTTCAGTTCAGCCATTGGCAATGATATGGATGAAAAAGGAAGGCGTTACATTTAATGAAATAAGCCAACCAGAGAAAGACAAATATTGTATGATGTCACTTAGATATAGAATCTAAAAAAGTGGGACTGACAGCAGTGATTAAGTCTGTGGTTGTCAGGGGTCAGGGTGGGTGAAATGGGGAGATGTTGGTCAAAGTGTACAAGATCAATAAGTCCTGGAAATCTACTGTACAGCATGGTGACTATAATTAATAACTAGTATTGTATACCTGAAATTTACTAAGATATTAGATCTTAAGTATTCTCAACATAGAACAAAAAAACAAACACAAAAAAAGGTAACTACGTGAAGTGATGTGTTCATTGCCTTGATTGTGGTAAATATTTCGCAATGTATACATTTATTAACTCACCACATTGTATATCTTAAATATATACAATTAATATTTTTCAACTATACTTCAATAAAATTGGAAGTAACAATAACATAAAAGAAAATAAAGCATTTTCACCATCCACACTTTCTTGGTGAAATTCATCTTTTGCTGAAAAATATACTCTTATTGCTGTTAGCATTTCATGATATGGATATTCCATGAATGATTTATCCATTCTTTTGTTGTGGAGCATTTGAGTTCTTTCCAGTTTGTAACCTTTATACAGTTTTCTCCAACGGACATTTTTGTGCATATCATTTAATGTTCTTGAGCATGCATTTCTCGTAGGAATATATTGGGGAGTGAAACTACCGTCAAAGAAAAATTACATCAGGTGTAACTCATACAATCGAGGAGGACTTTGTTCATGATTAGTGCAATAAGAGAGAGAAGCTGAACTCACCTTGTCATAAAAAAAAAAAAAAAAAAAAAAAAAAAGAACTGTTTTAAATGTTGAGATGAGGTAGGATAGGAACAAAGTGTTGGAGGACTGTAGGTGATGGGTTGGTCAATGTGACTGGACCATCTATATTTTCTACTTGCGTTTTTCATTGTTTGTCTCCTACCTTCCGACAGAGGTAGAGAGATCAAGAGATGTCTCCTGGGTCCTTAAGAAGGATCTGTCTGGGTTGAAATTGTGAGAGACTGGAAGAAGATTCACATCTCAAAGGAACAAAGAAAGACTCTACAGTTGTAAGTTTTCTGAACTACATGCACTAAGACACAAAGAGGTCATGGGCCTACTGTCAGGAAGAGACCTATCTCAAGGTTAGCCAAGCTCAGAGAGGAGCACTGAGGCAGTGTCGGTCAACAAGCAGATGGTTGTTCAAACTGAGTGATAATGCAAGTTTTCCAAAGTGGTAGCACCACACTTCCATATGATGTATGGGAGCCAATTTTGTAATTTATCCATTTTGTTGAGTGCATAGTGGTATCTCATTGCACATCTAATTGTCATTTTCCTGAATTCTAGTGAGGTTCAAACACTGCAGTGCCCAAGTGTATTGACCTTTCTCAATCACTGGGCTGTCTCTTTCTTTATTATTCTTAATAGGCATTCATATACTTCAGAGATAAGTCAGGTTTGTACATTTCACATCTAATGGCTTGAATACTTATGGTCTGAATAGTGCCTTTTGATGGACCCAAGTTCCTGGTTTTTAATGGAGTCAGGAGAATATTATTCTCCTTCATGTTTAGGGTTGCTTTTAGTTTTTTGTCTTTAAAAGAGAAAGCAGATTAGTTAGGAAAGGGACAGAGTGGGAGGGAGAGAGATGATCCTACATAGGCTCCAAGGCCAGGGGCAAGCCTATCACTGGGCTCGATCTCACAACCCTGAGTTCATGACCTGAACCAAAACCAAGAGTCAGATGCTTAACTGACTGAGCCACCCAGGTGCCCCATGCTTATGATTTTCTGTAGTTAGTCAAACAAAGAAAATCTCCTTGCCACAGTGTCCTCTCACAAGCTCATAAAGATATTCTCTGTAATTGTCTTTTGTTTTATTTCTTTGCCTTTCGCATCCTGATCTCCCAATAAGCAGGAGTTCATCTCAGTGTATGTTGTGTAATGTGGTAATATCGACTTATTTTCCACACGGTACTTAGAAATGCCAACATGTCATATCACTCTTTGTTTTTCCTTTCTTTCCTTTGCTTACAAAACTGTGCTAGGGCAACTATCATATTTTAAGATTCAACAGGCATTATTAAAGTTCTTACAGGTGTACACCTCTATGTTTGGAGTCATCACGTACATAAGAATGGTACTCATATAGGAAGAAACCAGTTGTCAACCAAGCCACTCACAGTGTATCTGTATTTCCAAACAAAAATACACTAAAATTTTCTGAAAGTGTTTATCAGAACCTATTTGCAAAAGCTGTCATTGCAAGTACACTGCATGATTCCAAAGAAGTGATTATTGTTGATACCTTTCAATGGCAACTTTTTTGACTGTATAGATTTACAAAATCTTATCAGAATAATATAACTCTTTAATCACCTTGTCTTCATCTTTGTCTGGAAGAATAAATGGTTATGGAAAATTCTGAAGGAGAAAACCACAATAAATCCCATCCTAATGAATAATCTTACCATGGCTATATGAAAAGACCCAGGCTTTGGAGGACTCACGGTGGGACCAAGCACCACCTCTTCTGTTCATAAGATTCCTTACCTAAGGCATGTGGCTCAACCTCTCAGGCCTTGTTTCTCCAGCTCTAATGTAGATCTAAGAAAGCAACCACAAATGGAATTAAAATATTCAATGAGATATTTATTGAACACTTGGCACAGTGTCTATGTCATAGCAGATCCTCAGCAAATGTATGAAGCAACATTATTCTTAAAGGATAAATACTGTTAAAGGATAAATATTCTGGGACACCTGGGTGGCTTTAAGCATCTGCCTTTGGCTCAGGTCATGATCCCAGGATCCTGGGATCAAGCTCCAAGTCCAGATCCCTGGTTAGCAGGAAGCCTGCTTCTCCCTCTCCCTCTGCTGTTCCCACTGATTGTACTCTCTCCCTTTCTCTCTCTCTCTCTCTCAAACAAATAAATGAAGTCTTTTTTTAAAAAAGGATAAATATTCTGTACAAATGAGTACTTTAAAAAAATGTTTTAATGTGAAACAAACAGAAAAAATAACAAAAAGGCAGGCCCAAGAAAGAAAACACACACGCACACACACACACACACACACACACACACACACACACATCCTGAAGTAAGAAGGACAAACTCAAAGTCAATTCTTCCCCCTCACAGACTACTATTCCTTCTTTAGGGTAAACGTTTATTCTGTGAGCATCAGTGTGGGTGGCAGAATTCCTATAATGTTCCTGTAAAGATCCCTAATCTTTGCCCTAATCCCAGGACTCTCTGAATATGATGAAATACCACTCATATGATTATGTTGTATTATATGACACAGTTAAACTTCTGCAAGACATGACTCTGGATGAACCAGTGGGTCCCAAGATTTCTCCAGCTCAGAGAAGAAGAGTCAGACAGGTTGGAAATATATGGAGAGCTAGATAAGTCACTGCTGGTCCGAAGCTGAAGGGGCCACAACAGAAGGCAAGTGAGCAACCCTAAGATGCTGAGAGAGGTTCCAGCTGACCGCCACTGGGGAACAGGCACCACAGTCCTACAACCATAAGGAACTGAGTTTTCTCAAACACACCAGCAAGCTTGGAATGAGCCTTCCCTGGAGCCTCTAGGAGGGAGCTGAGCCCTGACAACAGGTTCATATCAGCCTTGCAAGAGTCTGAGCAGAGAATCAGGCCATGATGGACCTGGACTTGAGACTCAGGGAAACTGTGAGGCAGTAAATTTAGGTGGTTATAAGTTTCCAGATATGTGGCAATTTCTTATGCATCAGTGGAAAATGACTACATGAGCCTGTTCATCCTTATGATAGAAAAAGCAGTATTTTACTTGCATGTATACCTATGATAATAAAAAGATCAGAGATGACAATTCTGGAAAGCACACAATATGTTTCCTCAGACACTGTGGAAGTTCAATCATGGATAATTATTAACAGGATTATTCCACCAGTGGAATTGTGCTGATTAACAAAACAGGATCATTTAAGCATGACTGAAATCGTCAACTCATGTTCAAATAGAAATAACAATCCCAATTTAATCTACCCCCCTCTCCTGATACCTCCTAATTAATCAATGCTAAGCTTAGATTTGATTGGAGGGATTATTTCGGAAAAGGACAATAAATATTGAATACTTTGTGGGCAAAGAAAATTTAAACTATTTATCAATTGCAAGCAACAGACACAGGAAATTCACCAGGAGAATATTAGTTAGCTCAGAGGATAACTGGACAAGACTCAGGACAGTTCTAGGTGCCCTATAGCAGAGACTGCATCTAATGGGGGATCTTGGCTGGAATAAATGAGCTCCAATCATTGTGTCATCCTCCTTACAACTCAAACTCCAGGGAAAATAGTTCAAGTTTAGGTCATATGCTTATAACTTTCTGTGGGAAGTCTGCAGCTCCATTACAATCTTATCAAGATTCTTGTCCACAGGTAAGAGAAAAATCTCCATAAGGAAAACAGGTATTTACTGTTGTAGACATAAATGAAGTACATGGATGTCTGTGAGAAACAACTGTGTATTATAGGAAAATGTTGCAAAATATAATGTTTCGCCAAAATATCACGCTGAAATCAAATCACTACAATAGCCATACAATGAAAAACGGAATAAAAGCATGATTTTAAAAAACATGTTCTAAAAAGTTAGCATTCTTTTTACTATTGCATGCCAAATTTCATGTTAAGTCACCCATATGTATCTGTATGCATATTTCCAATTATGAAACATTTTTCGTCTTGCAGACAAACCCTTCTTCCAAGGAAACACAGCCAGAACAGACACTTGAATATATGTCTGCTGATCTATAACATCATGAAATAAGGAATGGCATCTTAATCATAAATGTATTGTTCAATCTATAAATATACAATGAGCACCTACTATGTGCCAGGCTGTAACATCATGGACAAAGCAGTGAACATAAGCATCCTTCTAACATGAATCCCCCTTCTACAGGGAAGGACAAAAAAATAATGAAACACATAAATAGGTCATATTTGAGTATTTATAACTACTTCAAAAAGTAATAAAGAGAAAAGGGAAATTGTTGGAATATAATACGACCAGAGAATTATTTTAGGTAAAGAGGTCCAGAGGACCTCTCAGATGGCATCATACTTGAGCAGAGACTCAGACTTGGTAAAGGCTGGCCTGCAGCACTGCCTCAGGATGAGGAAACAGGAAATGGAAAGGCCGCTTAAAACCCCAAGAATAGCTGAAGAAATCCCACAGAGGATTTCCCACTGAAGGGGAGTGTGGCCTAAGCAGTCTGCTGCTCCATCCCCTAAAACGCTTTCAGACTGCTTTGCTCAAGGCTACCAAGACAATCAGCTCAGCTCTTTGCATCGTCCTGTTTTCATGGCACAGGGAGGCCTGGAGTGAGTATGAAAGAGACCACAGTTCATCCATCATAAAGTGCCTGGAAGATCTTACAGATTTACGCAGCAAGGAGTCACCTGGTGAAAAATAACAAGTATTTTCATCTGTTCTCCAAAGTTATCTTTTTTGTCAGCGCTCGTATGGCTCATAATAAATCCCTTCTCCCAATTAAGCATTAGGTAATGTCCTCCTTCTTTCAAACTTGCCCATTCCCAAAACCTGCATAACATACTGGAATGAAGAAAAATATCTTGAGAATCAGAACAAATCAGCGTTAAATCTTTGCTTTCTACTTTGGAAAATTCAAATACTTATTTGAACAAGGTTCTTTTCCTTTAATGAGCCAAATCATAGCATCCATACTCTGTGGAAAACAACCTAAAACAGAATGTTTACCTCTTTCCCAGACCCTAACCTTTGCAGAGGGTTTTCTCTATCACCTTTTCTAAAGATGAATAGATAAATACTCTATCTTGGCTCCTGGATTGGTTTTATCATAGAAATCACCATGTCTATGTACTTGATTTTTGGTCTTTATTTGTTCACTAGCCTATAACTTCCATGAGGACTTTTTTGCTTATGAACAGCACCCGATAAAGTGGCAGGCACACAAGAAGCATATGTACCAATTTGTTAATTAATTGTTGTATCATTCGTGGACTCCCATTCATCTTAATTAAAGGGCATCTTCCTGGATTTTGTCCTGAGTCAACAGTGAACACAGAGACCATCATTGCATAAAGCATGAGGAATAAACATGGAAAAAAAATTCTAGGCCTTAGAAGCTATTATTTACATTCTTCAACATGAATAGATTAAAATGCCATTTAAAGAAGACCTTCAAGAGAAGGCAGAGAAATTCTGTGTGAATCTTCAATTTGTACAAGACAAATGTTTCATCCCCTCATTCCTGCATTTGTTTGCTGTATTTTTTTTTAAATGGATAATTGAGAGATTATTGCATCTGGAGAAAAAATGCAGGAACACATTATGAGGTCATGGGCAATTCACTGAGTATTCTCAACCATCAGGTTTGTCGTCTATAAAGTGGAAATTAATTCCCTGCTGATGACATAAAAATCAATAACCAACAGTAGTAATAACTACTTCATATTTAAAATACATTTAAAAATATATAACACATTTTAAGTACATAAATAACAATATGCTAAAGTAATAGAAGTTATATGAATGTGGGAAAAAAGAATTGCAATGCATTCTGCATTTTATATGCATGAATCACATGATTACAGTGGCAAAATCTCAACAAGTAGTTACTTGAGTAGCAGAACAGCAGAACAGACTCTTGTCAAATGTCAACTAGAAAAGTGCAGGTGTTATTAGAGAGTGCAATTGTTACATACGACCAAAAAAATACCCCTTATAATATTTTTATTAAAAAAATAAATAAAAGGGGGACACTTGGGAGGCTCAGTCATTAGGGATCTGCCTTCAGCTCAGGTCATGATCCCTGAGTCCTGGGATTGAGCCCCTCATCGGGTTCCCTGCTCAGCGGGAAACCTGCTTCTCCCTCTCCCACTCCCCATGCTTGTGTTCCTTCTCTCACTGTCAGGTAAATAAATAAAACATAAAAAAGAAGTAAAACATAAAAAAGAAAAAAAAGAATAAAAGGTAAACTTGCAAGGGATTGCAAGATCTCAACATCTTGTAAAGCAAAACAGAGGTACTGTTTAGCTCATTGGTTAAGATTTTTCACTTTTCTCATATATAACAAAGCTTCTCATTTCCCATTACAAAATCTTAAGACTATTCTAAATCTTTGGGATTCTCTAAGCCACCTACTACATTTTAAAGCTCTAAATCTCAATCCTGTTAATCGAGAAATGAGAAAATCCAATGAGAAAATTGTAACCTAAAGATGTTATAGGACTTCAATGACACACAATAATAAAGAGTGAAGCTCAACACAAAAGTCGCACTCCCATCAGTCCATGCTCTTGCGTCTTGTGTAAATATCACCTCTCAATCTGTAGTACAAACGGAATCTAGTTTACTTACTCATAAGAAACTGCTTCTTCTCAAACCTCCTTTTGAATGAATCCTTAACCTCCCTGTTTCTCAGGCTGTAGATAAGTGGGTTCAACATGGGAATCACAGCTGTGTAGAACACAGAAACCACTTTATTGATGTCCAGGGAGAAACTAGAACTAGGGCGTACGTAGATGAAGAAGAGTGTCCCATACAGGATGGAGACAGCTGTCATGTGTGAAGAGCAGGTGGAGAAGGCTTTGCACCTCCCCTCAGCAGAGCGGATCCTCAGGATAGCAATGACGATGTAAATGTAGGAAACCAGGATGATCACACCACTGACCACTCCTAGAGCTCCAGCCAAGATGAAAAGTACAAACTGATTGACCTGGGTGTCTGCACATGCCAGGGACAGAACAGGAAGAAGGTCACAGAAGAAGTGATTGATGATATTTGGACCACAGTAAGGTAAGTGAAAGGTAAAAGTCGTGTGGGTCATAGTGCTCATAAGACCCATAGCATAAGGCCATACCACCAGCTGCACACAGACACGCTGGGACATAATGAGAGCATACAGCAAGGGCTTACAGATGGCCATATACCGGTCATATGCCATGGAGGCCAGGAGGAAACATTCAGTCACTACAAACCGACCAAAAAACCAGATCTGAGCAGCACAACCCAAGAAAGAAATTACTTTTTTCTCCACAAAGATATCAGTTAACATCTTAGGACCAATAACTGAAGAGCAGCATATATCCACAAAAGACAAGTGGCTGAGAAAAAAGTACATGGGAGTGTGGAGTCGGGGATCCATCCAAATGAGAGTGATCATCCCCATGTTTCCCAGAAGAGTGACAAGATAAACCAAGAGAAATACCAAAAAGAGGACAACCTGATGCTGGAAGTGATTTGTTAAGCCCACAAAAAAAAATTCAGTCACCAAAGTCTGATTTCCATAATCCATTCTTTGATTTAATCTGGAATGAGAAAGAGAAAGATTTTTCTTTGCAATCAATTTGTAATTAAATTTAAAATTAATTTAACTTCTATTTTTTCTCATTTAAAAGTGATAAACTGGCACCCAACTCTCTTGAAGTCTACATCTGATGGTCATGCAATCTAGTTGCAAACTATTTGTGCAATACAGAGTAAGTCACCAAACCTCACAGCACTCTTTAATTTTTTCCACAGAAACAGAAATTTTTAAGAGAATCATAGAATTTCAACCCAGAAGAGAACATTGGAGATTATCTGAGACATGTCTTCCAACTGTGCCAGGTTACATTTCTAAAAGTCCCTACATTGTACAAAGTATACTTAAAGAAATATTTTATAGAAAAAAAAGTACTGTGTGAATTTGATAAAGTTAGGCCAAACACCTTCTCTCACTCTAGGTGAAGGGTGTTTGGAATGTAACCTCTCCACCAATTCCTTTATATTTTAGATAAGTATTTAGTCATGTTATCTAAAAGATAGACCTGTGATGTCTAAAGAGCAAGCTCAAACAAGGGAAGATGGCTTTGACCAGGGTTCAAAATCTTCTGCTGAACCTCCTCGGTGACACCTTATCCCAAACATCTATGATCCTCCTGTCATTAGTTTATATAACCACTAACCTCATCAAACTCCATCAAATTTTTTAGTTTATCAAAAAGATACTAGTTCTTAAATATCAGTAAGTGTTATAACTAATTAAGTATTAATAGGAGCTGGGAAAGAAAAGCAATAATTTAAGGATGAAAAGGATACACGTGGGCATTTATCCCAGAGAAATGAAAACTTTCTCCACATAAAAACCTGTCTAATTTTGTTCACAGAAGCTTCAATCACAATGGCCAGACATATGAAACAACCAAAATACCCTACAATATGTAAATGGCTCAACAATCTTGGTACATCATACAATGGAATACTCTTCAGTAAGAAGGAGGGGAAAGAAATATGATACACACACAGTTTGAAAGGGTCTCCAGGTCATTACATTGAATTAAAAAGAGCCAATCTCAAAAATTCAGGATTCTATCATTATGACCTTTATATAACATTCTCAAAATGGTGAAATGACATAGATGGAGAACAAGTTATTGGTTGCCTAGGATTAGGAAAGGGAGGGAGAGTGACGGTGTAACTAAAAGCATAACATGGGCACATCCATGTAGAGATGGAAGAGTTCTGCAGCCTGATTGTCGCATGGGTTAAACAAAGCTATCTGCACACGAAGTTAATGTTATAGAACAAAACACACACATCACATCATTACCAATTGTCCAGATTTGATGTTGTGTTGTATTTGGTAAGACATACTGTTGGGGAACCCTGAGGGAAGGGATATGAGACTCTCTGTATATCTCTGCAACTTCTTGTGAATCTGTATTTCAAAATAAAACTCTTTAACAAAGAAGAAGAGGAGAAGGGGGAGGAGGAGGAGGAAGAAGATGCAGAGGAAGAAGAAGGAGGAGGAAGAGGAGGAGGGGGAGGAGAATTGGGAGGAGAGGGAGAGGGAGTTGGAGGAAGGAAGGAGGGGAAGGAGGAATGAATGAATGAATGAATGAATGAGAAGTGAGAGGAAGGAGAAATGAGGTTAGGATTCCAAAAATGGGAAATTGAGGAAGGGAGGAACATGTTTTGGATTTTGAAATAATCATAATGATTCCAACAGCACAATTACACAAAAATACCATTGGGTTGTGCAATAGGAGAAGCATGACAGAAATCTAAAACCACTCTCCCCTGGTAAGAAAGCCTGGAAAGGTTTTTGCTTAACAATGAAGTCATGAAGTTAAACTCTACTGACATCCGGGGCACCTGGGTGGCTCAGTGGGTTAAAGCCTCTGCCTTCAGCTCAGGTCATGATCCCAGGGTCCTGGGATCAAGCCCTGCATCAGGCTCTCTGCTCAGCAGGGAGCCTGCTTCCCCCTCTCTCTCTGCCTGCCTCTCTGCCTACTTGAGATCTCTCTCTCTCTCTGTCAAATAAGTAAATAAAATCTTTAAAAAAAAAATCTACTGACATCCTATGGTCCCATAGCCAAAGGAGCTTGGAAGGAAAGGTCTGGAGGGGTGGAATCCAAGATTAGCCCCCCCCCCCCAAAAAAAGTACCTTAGTTGTAAGATATTCAAGAATTTAGTATTTTCTAAGCATACAAACTCATTACAGCTCTTTGATATTTGTATTTTCTTTTTACTCAAGGAATATGTATATGAAAATAATAGTTCATGACTGTCAAAATGCATATTAATTTATTTTCCCAATCCAAAAATTTACCTAATCCAAAAATCCTAAGATAGAAAAATCATGATCCTAGGTATGCATGTGACTTTTGGCATGAGCAGCATGGAATTCAGGTCAGTGCATTCAGAGGTTTTCTTTCTACTTACAAAACTCAATGAAGGGAAAAGGAAGAAATTAAGAACCAGAGAGCCAAACCTCTTAATACTAACATCCTATGAGCCATAAATCCTTCAATACATTTCGCTATCCTTATGCCAAAAACAAAGTTCAATAAACATGTACATTCAAGTTAGGTCAGTTAAACCAAAAGACACAGACTCAACGTTTGACTTGTACCAAGTTATTCTTCATGGTAATCTTAGAGATGATGCTTTCCAGGCGCCTGAACGCATTTTTTGTTATCTAAACTCCTAAAGGCAGTTTAGGAAATAACTTAATGCACCTATCAAAGAAACATGTCTTAGACCCACTGCCTATCTATGTCATAGTGAATTATGAAAGTAGCATTCCTTGTTATAAAAACCAATTACCCTACAAAAATAGACTGGTCATTCTTCTCAGCTTTTCCAGGTGTCTAGGAAGATATACAATAAGTGATACCATCTTGAAACCTGGGCACTCCAAAAAGGCATTAATTGACTCAATCTACCCAACACACAGCAGAGGTTTTTCTAAAGGATTGTTGTGTACATTGGAGCCAATTCCCTCAAGGAATAAAAAGCTCAGGAGAACAGGCCTATAGAGAAAATATTGAAGTTATTTCAAGAGAAAAATACTGTGACTTGAATCCATTGTAATTACACAAAATAAACCCATCTCTCCCTTTGGGACCACCCCCCACACACACACACACGTGCTTCAAAATCCAGGTATATTTTGGGGGCTTATTTTGTTGTTTTTGTTGTTTTTAAGTGTATTTATTTATTTATTTATTTAAGAGAAGGAGTGTGAGTGGGGGCAGGGGCAGAGGGAGAGGGAGAGGGAGAGAGAATCCTAAGCAGAGTCTACGGACAATGTGAAGCCTAACACTGAGGCTCCATCTCAGACCCTGAAACCATGACCTGAACTAAAATCAAGAGTCAGACACTCAATCAACTGCACCACCCAGGTACCCCTGAAATCCAGTTTTGGGCCATTTTAAGTCTTCAACTGCTGCATGATATCACCAGCCTTTGACACTATACAGGTTTGAGAATATAAATATGGCCTTGCTTCAGAGGTATTATAATCAGAAGGTGAGTCTGGGTACACAGCAGCATAAGGGACTCCATGATCAGTCCGTGAGTTCCAGGATGGTAGACTCACTGTAGCTAGAGGGTTTGAAGAGTCTCTTAGATGTGATTATTCTCAAAGGGAGGTAAATATAGGTAGATTAAAATAAGGTGGGATGGGGTGTGTATGCAACAAAAGAGCTATAAATTTGGACATCATTTTTGAGAGACAGAAGTAGTCCACATTGGCTGTATAAAAATTTCAAATATAGGGGTAGAAAAAAATGGGTTTGGGCTCAAACTTCATAAATCTTCTTAGAGAGTATTAACCCATTCAAACCTCATAAGAACTCAGTGAAGGGGATGAATAGAAAAATCTGGATTCTCCTACCTCTCATCAGGATACTCAGTCAGTCCACTTTCTATTTTTTAAGATTTTATTCATTTTTTGAGATAGAAAGAGCATGCAAGAGAGCAAGAGCAGCGACAGGGAGAGGAGCAGAGGGAGAAGCAGACTCCCCACTGAGCAGGGAGCCGTTGTCTGTTGCTGGGGTCAGTCCCAGGACCTTGGTATCATGATCTGAGCTGAAGGCAAATGCAGAAACAAATGAGCCACCCAGGCACTCCAGTTCACTTCCTATTTGTCCAAGGAAAGCAGGATTCTAACTCAAAATCTTTCTCTCTCTTCTTTTTTGCTTCTAATGTATTTCTCTCCAGGTGTCTGCACAATTTTCTTCTTCACTTCATTCAGACTTCTACTCACCAGAGAGGCCATCTTCAGTCATCCTTTGTAAAAGAGTAAAGCTAACCCCACCCTGACCCTCATCCACTTTCCCTCCTGCACAGTTTTTTCTTCAGAACAAACATTGAATTTTTATCAACATCATACCATTCTACAACAATTAGTATGGATTTTGTTTAGGTTTTCCACACTATACCTCCAGCTTCTGGAATAGTGTTTTAAAGAGTAAATGTTCAATAAATATTTTTAAACAGTGATTAAATGAGTAAGTGGACTTAAAATTTTAAGAATGTGGCTGCAGGAAGAAAAATCAGATTAATCTAACTTCTTGAAGGTGATGGGTACATGTGAAGTTCATGTGGTAATGGAAAGGAATTACACTGTTTCTTTAGGAGATCATCCTAGGAAGATCAAATGTGAATGGGCCGAAGTTTGTTCCTGGATGGGAGACAGAAGTAAGCCAAGATTGAATTCTAACTGCCAGACTTGGGACAATGTTTTATATCTTCACTAGACTCAACTGCCTGGCTGGCCTTTGACTTCTTCCCTTATACACCTCCTGGAATTCATTTTTTCCAATATCACGAATTATCCAAGAGATCAAAACTTGATCTCATCACACAGATCACTGGGCTTTAGAGATACAAGTCCATTTCTGCTACAGTTTCTACTGTCTTTAGGAAAGACATGAGGGCACCAACATCACTAATATGATTGGAGGTATCAGTCCTCTCTAGACCAGACTGGCAGAAGGAAACAATGTTACAGAAATACAGAGCTAGCTGATGGCCACATTGATAATAGGATCCCCAGACAGTAGTGGCCAGCAGGCAGTGGTAAACAACCAGAAGGCGGGAATAGATGATCTAGCTAAAAGAATATGTCTTTTATTCTTCCATCTTCTCTTAGTATTTACTTGAAATATGACAACATTCTTTACTATTTTTCTGCCACCACAGTTATACTAAAATAAGGAATTCACAGCCACATTTCTAATTACTAAAATGTGAATGTTATATTTTATATCTGATATGGTTAATCATAATTATCTTTCCAATTATTCTTGCCTGGTGTGAATTTCCTATACAAGAAAGCTGAAAACTGACACTTGAAATGCTAAATGTATCATGCACAAATTCCCAAACCATTCATCCATTTCTAGATATTTCTTTCTGTTACATCATTTTTTTTTTCTATTCTACTAGCATGACAGCTAGGTGTCATGGTAAGGAATTCATTTGTATGGTATAGAATATCTTCTCTCACTCTCTACAGTTTTACATTTCTTGTTTCTGCTATGTAAGATCAACGGAACCTAATTAGTCTCACTTACAAGGCCTAACCGCTCAAGAACTCAAAGACAGCACAATACAACAACTGAAAAGTATGATAATACCAGAGATTTCTTGGGCTAAATGACCATTTGAATGTTAGATGTCAAAATACTGATTAAAAATAATAATAATAATCTTGGAAGGTTGACCCAGGAGATTTTCCCATTTGTTCCCTTGTTGTCACAGCAATGAAGGAAACAGAAGTGGAAGGGGATTGCATAAGTATTTAAGAGGAAAATGGTGGATTATATTTTGACTCCATATGTACCCCTGTATTCATTTATTTAATGCATCAGTACTTTTATAAAGCAGTGTTCCAGATGCTTCAGGTACATCAGTGAGCAAAACAGTAAAATCTTAAAAAAGGAAAAATAAAATCTTTGATGTGATTAAAAGTCTCAGTGTCACTACCATGAAAATATTTTAGGCTCCGTGTATATTCAATGTGTCAGCCCAAGTGTCGGGGTTTATAAAAGCCTCCTCAAATGATATGATCAGCCTCCTAAGGAAGAGAACAGCTAAGCTCTTCAACAACAATCACATGAGCTTGTTTGGGGCCTGGTCAAATGGGTAGGTTAGATAAACTTTATAGCATGGGTTTTCCTGCTATGGAATTCATATTCCAGAATATGCCTACTCCTCTTCCTTCATTAACCATTATTTGACTCAACAAACTTAAGAGTTTATAAGTAAATTTGGCATTCTACATTTATTATCATTTCAAGAACCACAAGAAAATACCAAGTCATAGGGATGACCCTGATGTGGAGGAAAGCAAAAGACTGAGATAAAAACTATATTAAAGTATTAAACAGTTCCTCTGAGACTTAGCCAGCCCACAAATCCGCAGGCACTAATGCAAGCAGCCACACCACGCAAGTGACTTTTAGGATGCCAGCTTCAGTGAAGAAGAATCCCATAATAAAAATGAGAGAATTGGGGGCACCTGCATGGCTCAATCAGTTAGGTTTCTGTCTTCAACTCAGGTCATGATCTCAGGGTCCTGGGATCAAGCCCAGCATCAGGCTCTCTGCTCAGCAGAGAGTCTGCTTCTACCTCTCTCTCTCTGTGTTCTCTCTCTCTCTCTCTCTCATTGTCTCTTTCAAATAAAAAAATAAAGTTTTTTTTTTTAAATGAGAGAATTGAAGTCTAATTGTAGACCATTTCCTAAGAAAACATGGGTTCTACCCAATGTACATAAAACGGCAAAAAAAAAAAAAAGTTTTCTCATAAGAAGATGGAAGATGTGTACGGTGTAAGAGAATGGTCGAGTTTCATTCTTCTATATATAGCTGTCCAGTTTTCCCAGCACCATTTATGGAAAAGACTGTCTTTTTTCCGCTGGATATTTTTTCCTGTTTTGTCGAAGATTATTTGACCATAGAGTTGAGGGTCCATATCTGGAGAAAGGGGAACCCTCTTACACTGTTGGTGGGAATGCAAGTTGGTGCAGCCACTTTGGAGAACAGTGTGGAGATTCCTCAACAAATTAAAAATAGAGCTTCCCTATGACTCTGCAATTGCACTACTGGGTATTGACCCCAAAGATACAGATGTAGTGAAAAGAAGGGCCACCTGTACCCCAATGTTTATAGCAGCAATGGCCATGGTCTCCAAACTGTGGAAAGAACCAAGATGCCCTTCAACGGACAAATGGATAAGGAAGATGTGGTCCATATACACTATGGAGTATTATGCCTCCATCAGAAAGGATGAACACCCAACTTTTGTAGCAACATGGATGGGACAGGAAGAGATTATGCTGAGTGAAATAAGTCAAGCAGAGAGAGTCAAGTATCATATGGTTTCACTTATTTGTGGAGCATAACAAATAACATGGAGGACAAGGGTAGATGGAGAGGAGAAGGGAGTTGAGGGAAATTGGAAGGGGAGGTGAACCATGAGAGACTATGGACTCTGAAAAACAACCTGAGGGTTTTGAAGGGGCGGGGGGATGGGAGGTTGGAGGAACCAGGTGGTGGGTATTAGGGAGGGCACGGATTGCATGGAGCACTGGGTGTGGTGAAAAAACAATGAATACTGTTACGCTGAAAAGAAATAAAAAATTAAAAAAAAAAAAAGAAGATGGAAAATGGTGTAACATTAAGAATGGAAATAGAGGGGCGCCTGGGTGGCTCAGTGGGTTAAAGCCTCTGCCTTCGGCTCAGGTCATGATCTCAGGGTCCTGGGATCAAGCCCCACATCTGGCTCTCTGCTCAGCGGGGAGCCTGCTTCCCTTCCTCTGTCTCTGCCTGCCTCTCTGCCTACTTGTGATCTCTGTCAAATAAATAAAATCTTAAAAAAAAAAAAGAATGAAAATAGAGCCAATGATTTTTGCTACTTGTGAGGACTCAGTTTAGATGTGATATATTCCCTCAAAAATCAAGGGCAATCGATATCATTTCTCATGCACTAATGTCGTGAGAAAGAAAAGAAAGGGAAAGGAAGGGAACAGAGGGAGAAAGGGAAGAGGATAAACGTTGCTTGAGAAGAGGAGCAGTCATGGCCTGCATTTGAAGAGTGGAAGAAAGGACAAACAACTTATTTTCAAAACCCATGTAATAGCAGAGTAGGTACCTAGTACCATAACAGGTAGAGCAGCAGAAATAAAAACTGTCAGGAACATATGTAGACCATAAATGAGAAGCACTTGCAGACAGAGAACATGCACATTAGTAATCCTGGGAAGTGATCCTTCCCATGAGGTGTGATGTCAGTCTTCAATAGGCTTGGATTGAAAAGGCATCAAGGGCACCAGAATTCTCTTGTAAGATGAATAAGGTCTGAGGATCTAATGGAAAACATGCTAACTGTGGTTGACAGCACTGTACTGTCTAACTGAAATTTGCAAGGAGAGTAGAATGTAAACGCTCTCACCAACTCCAAAAGAAGATAACTATATGAGGTGATGTACATGTGAATTAACTAGATGGGGAGAATCCAGTCACAGTGTATACATATATCAAATCATCCCATTGTGCAATTTAAGTATCTTACAATTATGTTTGTCAATCTTGCTCAATAAAGCTGGGGAAAAAATAAAAATGAAATAAAGAAAAGACATCAATGAGCAGAAGAAGAGTGAAAGAAATAATAGTGAGGTTACCCACCCATAACATGAGTCAGACTTTTTTCTCATACTTGAAAGCCACACCATCTGACTATTGAATAAATATCAAACATACAATATGTCCAAATAGTGGTTGACTTGTATCAGTTTAATAAAATAACATGCACACATGGATCTTCCATTTTAATGAGGGAAGATAATAAATAATAAATTTAAAAATCAATTAATTTTTCCCTTCCCCTATGTTCATCTGTTTTGTTTCTTTAGTTCCACATGTGAGTTAAATCATATGGAATTTGTCTTTCTCTGACTGACTTATTTTGCTCAGCCTAATGCACTCTAGCTCCATCAACTTCATTGTAAATGGCAATATTTCATTATTTTTCATGGCTGAGTGATATTCCATTGTGTGTGTGTGTGTGTGTGTGTGTGAGAGAGAGAGAGAGAGAGAAAGTGTGTGTGTACCACATTTTCTTTATCCATTCATTCATTGATCAATGAACATTTGGGCTCTCTGCATAGTTTGGCTATTGTTGATAATGCTGCTATGAACATCAATGTGCATGTGTCACTTTGAATCAGTATTCTTGCATTCTTTGGGTAAATACCAAGTAGTGCAATTGCTGGGTAGTAGGTTGTATATGTAGGTTTATATATTGTAACATGACTGTCATCTGTATGTCTTCTTTGGAAAAATGTCTATTCATGTCGTCTGCCCATTTCTTAACTGAATTATTTGTTTTTTGTGTGTTGAGTTTAAGAAGTTCTTTATAGATTTTGGGTACTAACCCTTTATCAGATATGTTATTTGCAAATATCTTCTCCCATTCCATAGGTTGCCTTTTAGTTTTGTTCACTGTTTCCTTCACTGTGCAAAAATTTTTATTTTTTTTATTTAAATTCATCTAACCAACATATAGTACATCATTAGTTTCAGATGTAGAGTTCAATAATTCATCAGTTGCATGTAACACCCAGTGTTCATCACATCACGTGCCCTCCTTAATGCTCATCACCCAGTTATCCCATCCCCCACCCACCACCCCTCCCGGGACCCTCAGTTTGTTTTCTATAGTTAAGATTCTCACTCTAATGACTTCCCATTCAGTTATCTCTCCCTCCCCCTACCGTCCTCTGCTCTGTTTCTTATGTTCCACATATGAACGAAACCATATGGTAATTGTCTTTCTCTGATTGACTTATTTCACTCAGGATACAGCCTTCAGTTCCAGCCACATCAGTGTAAGTGGTAAGTATTCATCTTTTCTGATGGTAATATTCCACTTTATATATGAACCACATCTTTATCCATTTATCTCTCAGTGGACATCATGGCTCTTTCCACAGTTTGTCTATTGTGGACCATGCTGCTATAAATTTTGGGATGCAGATGCCCATTTAGATCACTATATTTTTATCTTTGGGGTAAAACCTAGAGGTGCAATTGCTGGGTCATAGGGTAGCTCTATTTAACTTTTTGAGGCCCCTCCATGCTGTTTTCCAGAGTGACTCTGACAGCTTGCATTCCCATCAACCACGTTAAAAGGGTTCCTCTTTCTTCACATCCTCACCAGCATTTGTTGTTTCCTGACTTGTTAATTTTAGCCATTCTGACTAGTGTGAGGTGATTATCTCATTGTAGTTTTGATTTGTATTTTCCTGATGCCAAGGGATGTAAAGCATTTAAATCAAGTGTCTGTTGGCTATTTGTATGTCTTCTTTGAAGAAGTTTCTATTCATGTCTTCTGTCCATTTCTTGACTGGATTGTTCACTTTTGGGGTGTTTAGTTTGATAAGTTATATATAGATATTGGATATTAGCCCTTTATCTAATATGTCATTTGCAAATATCTTGTCCCATTCCATAGGCTGCCTTTTACTTTTGTTAACACTTTTCTTTGCTCTCAGAAGCTTCCTTTGATGAAGTCCCAACAGTTCATATTTGCTTTTGTTTCCTTTGTCCTTGGAGACATATCTAGCAAGAAGTTGCTGCAGTCAAGGTCAAAGAAGTTGCCACATGTGTCCTCCTCTAGGATTTTGATGGATTCCTGTCTCACATTTAGGTCTTTCATCCATTTTGAGTTTATCTTTCTGTATGGTGTTTTTATCTTCATGAGGTCCCTTGGTTCATTTTTGCTTTTGTTTCCCTTGCCTCCAAGCAACATGTCTATTAAGAAATAACTACAGCAAACATCAAAGAGGTTGCTACCTATGTTTTCTAGGATTTTGATGGTTTCCTGCCTCACATTTAGGTCTTTCATCCATTTTGAATTTGAGGCAAAGTCTTAGAAACTTTTAACTATAAAGAACAACAACAACAAAAAAAAAAACAAATTGATGGTTACCAGAGGGGAGGTGGGTGGGTGAAGAGCTAAATGTTGATGGGTATTGAGGAGGGTAGTTATTGTGAGGAGCACAAGGTGTTGTATGTAAGTGATGAATCAGTAAATTCTACTCTTGAAATCAATATTATGCTATATGTTAGCTAACTACAATTTAAATAAAAACTTGAAATAAAAATAAATTTAAAATAATCCATTTAAATGTATTATTGGTTGGAAGGTGAAAAGTGTGATCAATAACAGAAAAAGTTAGCTCAGGGTAAAGGAAATCTACATCTCCTGATGGGGTAGTGATGGTAACAAATTCAGTATTCAATAAGAGTAAATATCATTGAGAAAACGAGCTTCAAGCCAAGGCAGAAAGGTCTGGAAGACCCTCAGGCACATATTGGAAGATGAGAGATCTCAGCCAGAGAGAACATTATTGCAAAAGCCATGAAGGGACTTCAGGTTCCTAGTTCTTCAGGTAAGACTCTTGGAAGCCACCAATCTGTCCTAATAAGTAAAAAGCTAAAGATACTGAAGAATCAATATAACTCTTCTTGGATCTATAAGAGATGGGACAACACAGGGCAAACCACTGTCCCCAACAGCGGAGAAATGGATAGGTGAAAACAGAGAGTCACAGCTTACTCACAAGAGGAAATTTCCATGGGAACCAGTGCCTTGACAGGAAAACCTGAACTGAAAAAATAGAGTGAGATTTACCTCCAGGAATTCAACCAGGCACCCACTGTAAATATAAAAGAAAAATCCTCTTTTGCTTCCATCAGGGGAGAAGAGGAAGCATTCTGAAATCCGTCAGAAAGCTATGTACTTCTTAATAAAGCCAGCCCTCAGGAGAAACTAGTTAACTGGTTAACCATGCAATCCCCTGCTGGGGGTCCTCTCAAAGCCTCATGCATCTGGGGGGAAGAGAAATGGCCAACTTCAGCCTTCTCTAGCCTTCCACCTGGAAGAAGGAAATAACTTACTCCAGTCCACTCTTGTCATCCTGTCCCAACTTACAAGGAAGAAAAAACAATACTGAGAAGCACTTTTGAAGTTCATAGTCCAGAGGCATAGTTCCACCAAAACCTGATACCTAATCAAAGGATTACAGAATGTTTCCAGCCATCCACACCTTGCAACCACCTTGGTAAAGGTCTGTTTATAGCAGCCCCTCTTACCCGGAACACCATGTCTGACTATAAAGAAAAAATCAAAAGGCACATACAGAAAGGCAAAAACATGATCCAAAGAGACAGCAAATATTAGAATCAGGCATGATAGAGATGTAGGAATATCAGACCAAGAATTTAAATCAGCTATGATTAAAATGCTGGAGATCAAAAACACTGTAACCAAAATAAAGAATGCCTTTGATGGGCTCATTAGTAGACTGGACACGGTTGAGGAGAGAATCCATGAGCCTGAAGGTATAGCTATAGAAACTTCAAAAACTGAAAAGGAAAAAACAAAGAAAAAACAAAAAGAGGAAGAAGAAGAATAGGGACAAATATTAAATAAGGTCTGTGGGGCAACAACTGAAAAAGGAGTAACATATACATGATGGGAATATCAGAAGAAGAAAGAGAGGAATAGAAGAAACATCTAAGGGCTGTCAGGCTGGCTCAGTCAGCTGAGTGTCTGACTCTTCATTTTGGCTCAGGTCATGATCTCAGGGTTGTGAGATCAAGTCCTGCATCAGGCTGCACACTCAGAAGGGAGTTTGCTTGAGATTCTCTTCCTCTTCCTCTCTTCCCCCAACTCTCTCTCTCTAAATAAATAAATGAATAAATATTTTTAAAAAAATAAATATTTTAAACAATGACTATTTTCCCCAAGTTAAACTTAGGCACTAAACCACCGATCCAGGAAGCTGAGAGAATACCAAGCAGAATAAAGGCCAGCAAAAACCACACGCAGGCATATAATTTTCAAAGTGCAGAAAATTAAAAATTAAAAAAGAAATCTTGAAAGAAGCCAGAGGTAAAATGCCTCATCTACAGAGGAACAAAGATAAAAATTATATCTGACTTCTCAGAAACCATGTGCATTATGAAAATCAATGGCCTTCTGCCAGAAGCTAATATTACAAACCAGGAAATTGCAGTGAGTGGAGACCTAACTAACAGAGAGTTTCCCTGTGATATTGGGGCTTATTCACCTTTTCTTCACAAAATAGGGGGAACTACTTAAAGACTTTCTGGGTGAACAAACGAACAAACAAAAAATGCACCTGCATGTGAATTTCTGTCACTGCCCTGTAGGAAGAATCAGTTGGGAATATTTCTTGCTAATAAAAACAAAACAAAAATCTATTTTAAGATCCACTGCATTACACCTATAAAGTCTAAAAGAAAAGAATACGGTGCCGTAAGAGCAAAACACAGAGGTGTTCTAATTGACCCCATCTCTAATCACTCCCTTAGGGTGAGTCTCTGAGTGGCAGTAATATTTAAATGGTATATGAAAAACAAGTTGTTAATTCACATGAATATAATAGGAAGAGATTCTAGGCAGAATACATTAGGAGATCAGAAGAGCAATAACTTGAGCTAGAGGAAGACAGTTGGTTTGAATACATTTGCATATTCTTGGAGAAGGACCATAGAGCAATTCAAGAAATTTATAATTATCACTTGCTTCCTGCTGTTCTCCACCCAATTCCCATTCAATAGAATGTGCATCATAAATGTGTAAGAAGCCATTAAAATGACAGAAAATACTTCAGCTCTCCTACTAGGAAATGACTATCTCAATAGGTGACAGATTTGAGACATGTTATGTAATGAAGATGCACAGTAGAGTCATTTTAAGGCAAAGTCTGACAGAAGAAACTGTTGATCTTTCTAGATAAAAATACATTTCCCTTTGGCACACCTAAACCCAAGTTTTAACAGTTCTTAGTAAGATGGTGTTGGGAAAGTTCACAAAACTGACAATTAACGAAATGAATCGATCATAATCTTTGACCTAGCTATAGCTTACATTTGGAAATCTTGTACTACAGGTATATAAATACCGGATATAAATCCCAAATGTTGGGACATTATTGGTAGGGGGAATAAAAGGAAACAAGTTGTGTCAGTAGGAGAAGCATCCATTCTATGAACTGTTGTGCTACAAAGAATATAAAATGTAGTTTAACATGGATATATTTAAAATAATACTTAGTTTACTTTTCAAACTTCATCATTCGCATTGTGTTGTTTTGAATTTAGCATTTTTTTTCATTTCAATGTTTTTAATAAGAAGAAAACTTACCACCTTGTATAAAAATTATAGACTCTGGGTGGGGGGTGGGAGAAAATACTGATCTTTAGGGGGAAAAACTAAGAGATTGAAGCATAAAGTTACTAAGAATTTCTCCATTTTACTTATTTTTTTTAAGATTTTATTTATTTATTTGACAGACAGAGAGCACAAGTAGGCAGAGAGGCATGTGGGTGGGGGGGAAGGCTCCCCACGGAGCAGAGAGCCCGATGTTGAGCTCCATCCCAGAACCCTGGGATCATGACCTGAGCTGAAGACAGAGGCTTAACCCACTGAGCCACCCAGGCGCCCCATTTTACTTAGTTTTTGACAAGGATTTCATTCACCAGTACTTAAAAGTGTTTCATGAAATCAGAGAATGTTAGAATGGAAACATAGCCTTACTAGAAGGCGTTGAGTCCATTTGCCCAAACTTACTTTCTTACAGATATATTCATTCATTCATTCATTCAATTTTGACACAGATTACAGCTTTTCAAAAGTAAATTTTAGTTACAAAAGCAAACATTTGTTGTAAAACAAGTCCACCAACTCGCATGAGCATGAAGCACCCCCCCTGCTTGCTATTTTCAAAGTCCCCCTACGGAAGGAACCAGTTTTTAAAAGTTTGTGCAGGAACTGCACACTTTTCTCCATGACCATATACATAATACATATGCACATACCAATATATTTTTCACATTAGGTAACTTTTACCTCCACCTTTTTTACTTTTTTTTTTTTTTAACAAAGTGTTGGGGGAGGTCATCAAGATCTGAGCTCTAGTTGATCTGTGGGCCGGACCCAGGCAACCTGAGGCTTCTCTCCCTTCTCCTACCCTTGGAATGTGCATTCTGCCTACATCCTCTGCTCCTAAGAGCTGTCCCAAGAACATAGCCTTGAGATAGTGATGTATTCTTGGGACTCTCTATGTGTTTGAACCTTGGCAAGGCCTTTATATAAACTTTGAAGATTTGACAAGCAGTAGCAGACATACATTCTTACTGCAGCACTCAGAACAGACTTATTTAAGTCCCCTTGCCGGTTAAACCCTCCACCTACCATTCTGAAGTGGCCTGCATTTTTCTTTGGTCTCGCCCTACCCTTTGTGATGGGGGCCACTTACTGATTTCACTGGAGGCTCCTGGGGAAGTTGCAAACCAACACAAACTGTGATCTGCTTTACAGATTAAATTTTGGCTTGATTTTTTTTCCATCTGTCAATGATTTTATCAGGCAGTTTCCTCCAAACTAAAGCATGAATATCTAATTTCTTCTTTTTATAATTAGCTGTGCAACACTTCAAAGAAAGAATGTATGTTTCTCCTAATGATACAAACTAGTTTCTTTTTATTCCCCCTACAAAAGGTGCTACAACATTTGTGTCTGGTATTTATTTTTCTGTAGCACAGATTTCCAAATGTGAAATAGCTAGGTCAAAGATTATGTGAATTTTAATAGAAATCATCAAATTACTTTCTGAAAATGTAGCTATTTTATGCTTAGCTATCAGAGTTCAGTGTAAAATTGCTCTCTATATCCAGTGGTAACCTTACCAGCATTGCACATAATCATTTTAATGTTTGCTAATCTGATAAATGAAAAGAAGCTTTGTACTGTCATTTTGATTTCATTTACTTGAAAAATTGTGAAGTTGAGCAATTTTTTATGTATTTATATTTTGGCCATTTGTTATTTCCATTTGTGCCAACTGCTCATCCATCCATCCAGTGGTCCATTTCTCTATTGTGTGTCATATATATGTACATATATGCTCAGCACTTTCCTACTGAGACACTAACTCATTGGAGCCACCCATTTTGCAAGTGTTCTCTCACTTTCCATTTTTCAACTTTTAACAAGGTCTATGAAGCCTTTGTTTATTTTTTTTCTTTTCAGCGTAACAGAATTCATTGTTTATGCACCACACACAGTGCTCCATGCAATATATGCCCTCCATAATACCCACCACCTGGCTGCCCCAACCTCCCACCCCCCACCCCCTTCAAAACCCTCAGATTGTTGAAGCCTTTATTAGTGAACTCTTTCTTTCCCTTATAACGTATTTCCCTTATAGTATTTGCTGTTCTAGTCTGGAATAAATGTCATCTCACATATGAAAATACATAAATATTCTGGATTTTCTTCTGGCATACATTACATTTATACCTTTAATATATCTGCAAATTATTTTGTATTCCCCATCACTTAGCAATGAAGACTGAAGAAAAAAGTATATAGACTGTCTATAAGTAACCTGGTAACTCCCCAGGAATTAAAAAGAATTTATTCTCAGCCCAGTGTTCTTTTTACCACACATTATGAACCAACATCTATGGTACAGCATGGCAGAGCTATATATTACAAAACCATTAGAGAATTTTTCCTTTCAAAATTCCTCCTGAATGCATTTTTTACCTCCTTGTTTCTCAAGCTGTAAATGAGGGGGTTCAACATGGGGATTACCACAGCATAAAACAGAGAAATCACTTTATTGATATCCAGGGAGGAAGTGGAGCCAGGCCGAACATAGATAAAGAAAAGAGTCCCATAGAGGATGGAGACAGCAGCCAGGTGAGAAGAGCAAGTGGAGAAAGCTTTCTGCCTCCCATCAGCAGTCCGGATCTTCAAGATGGCCACCAGGATGCAAATATAGGAGACCATGATGATCAGGCCACTGAGTATTCCTATACATCCAGCCAAATATAAAAATACAAGCTGAATCATGGAAGTGTCTGCACATGCAAGTAAAAGCAGTGGTGAAATATCACAGAAAAAATGATTGATGATGTTTGGACCACAGAAGGGTAAGAGAAAAGTCAGTGTCATATAAGTCATGCTGCTTATAAAAGCCATGGCATAAGGCCCCATAACCAGCTGCACACAGACCCTCTGGGACATGATGAGTGTATACAGTAAGGGCTTACAGATGGCCATATAACGGTCATATGCCATGGAAGCCAGGAGGAAACATTCACTTGCCACAAAGAAACCAGAGAACCACATCTGTGCAGCACAACCCACAAAAGAGATGTCTTTTTTCTCCGCAAAGATATCACACAGCATCTTGGGGGCAATGGAAGAAGAAGAACAAATATCTACAAAGGACAAGTGGCTGAGAAAAAAGTACATAGGAGTGTGGAGTCTTGGATCAGTCCATATGAGAATGATCATCCCTATGTTACCCCCCAGGGTGACAACATAGACAAAGAGAAGCATGACAAAGAGGACAATCTGATGCTGGAGGTGATCTGTGAGGCCCAAGAAAAGAAATTCAGTCACTTCTGTCTGGTTCTTATCTTCCATCTGTCAGTTGTAACCTATGTAAGAAATTTAAAAATACATTTTATTTTTAAAATATCAATTGGCATATACAAAACAGCCTTTTAAACTTATTACAAGTTTTGTTTTGTTTTTTTTAATCTGTAGAGGAGGCAGTTATGGAAACAATGTTGGACTGGTCAACAGTATTTCCAAGGACTAGTTCCTGTGAGTTGTGATCCCCGTGTAAACTTGAGTAATTCATACTTGATCTTTTTAGATTCAGTTCTCTTGGCCATCAAAAGAGCAGCCTAACTATAAAATCTAAAACTCTCTTGGGTTCTAAAATTGTATTTGAAATTAAATGAAGTCTCTGTATTTCATTTTTATCATATGATAGAATAGTAATGCCTACCTAGGAATACAATAACCAGTGATATTGTAAGAAATGATGAAAAATTCAGATCTTGATAATTGACAGTTGGGATGGGGTAAACAGAATAGAAATAAAGCCCTTTCAGTTCCTGTTTTGATGGAGTGGATAGTACCATTCAGATGTCATGAAGACAACATCCATATCTGTGTATATTAATCTCTTCCCCTTATAAAAGGCTTACAAAGGGAAATGTAAACAAATGTCAGTAGGGTTATTTAGAATGGAGAGGATTCTATCATAACACATAATAATCCTATTCACGTTTATAAAGGACTGCCCTGCAAATGAGAGATTGGATATATTTACTTTTTGACCATCAAGAACACACAAGTGGCACAAAGAGATAAGAGCAGAGGATTCAATTTAGGAGTTAAATGAAGTGAATAAAATTCCACCAACCATATAATTCAAATGAAAAAATACACTGGTTTAAGAGGCATTGAGATGTCCTTCCTTAGAGATTAATCTATCAAATACTGCATAACAACTTTCCATGGAAATCATGTAGAAAAATAAGTATCTCCTGGGAGCTCAGCTAACTTTATCATGAGTGGTAATTTCTATCAGTAATTTCTATGAATATTTTGTTCACCAAAATGAAATTCTTTCCCTTAATTCCCTGTGATGTTTATAATTCTATTTAAAGCATAAATCCTGAGAGGCAATTTCTATTTTATTAACAAAACATGTAAAATGCTTAACATTATTATTGAGACAAAATTTTCAGGCAAATATATTTTTGATTCATCAACTAAGGAAGAATATATCAAGCTATTTAAAATTACAGTAGGAAGCACGAGGTGTGGGAGTATCCATAAGAAAGATTCTAGGTTCATATGTTTATTATCAACTCAAATAATTCCCTCTATTAACAAACAAAAACATTCCACACTTTGGAGATAGAATGATTAGGATGTGGTCCTTGAAATGCCATAGTGACAAAATAATAGTTAATACACTATTTATGCATCTTGAGTTTATTATTATTATTTGAGAAAATATCTGTGGCATGCATTTTCCACAGGATGATTGTTCATTAATGTCAACCACTAATATCAATTGTTTTTAGGAATTTACACCTACTGGGAGAAATGAGATCTGGGCATAAAAAGAAAACCTGCGTTTCAAAATGATATTTGGTTGGTCCAAGACCAACAGGCCACAGGATTTCAGAAAAAGCTTCTATGTTCACGGTGAACTGAAGCAGTTGGGAAAAACACTGCTTTAGTTTCATGTCTGAAAGAGTTCAAAAATTTATGTTGAAACTGATTTTGGATGTTTGTGGACATACCAAATGTGTGTGGTTGGTAATGAGAATGTGCTACCATCCCTACCACTGTTCAGCATGCGAACATAAGCCACCCTGCCTCTCCTATAAATAAGGGGAGTAATCTCTATGACTTTTCCATTTCTAGAATTCTATGACCCTAGAATTTTTCCTGGACATTGGAGTATCCAAAATAAAGAACAAGATCTGGTTTAAAGATAAAAAAAAAAAAAATCAGTTATTTTGTATCCTGAAGAGCTGGACTAAACCAAAGGCCACTCTCTTTGAGTTCTTGGACTGGTGAGGTTTTGTTCCCAAAAGTCAGGTTCATTCTAAAGTCTTTCCACCATATTTCAAAATTTATTTTTAATCATGATGTGGGATACTCACTTCTTTAAGGGAATCCTTTGTTTCCCTAATAACTGCTTCAAGATGAATGGCAAAACCTAGAGTTTTCTGGTCTTCATCGAGAAGTCAGTTTGGAAAATTTAATTCCCTTCTTGGTAGTAACCTTCTGCAGCAGACGTGACCTCCTAAGCACATGGTAAAGAAAATAAATCTCCATCCAGACGAGCCTGAGAGCAAAGAAGTGTTCCTTGTCCTATAGCCTGACTCACATCCGGTACAAAATAAAGGGGTCATGTTTCTGATACTTTTAAATATGCTAGAGCCAGGTCTCTAAAGAACTAAACCCTCAAGAGTTTACACCTGAGGGACAAAATTAAAGTGGTCTCACTGGCATTCATGCCAAGTTTTGTTTTGTTTTTTTCCAAAATAACATCTTCTCTACAACAGAAGATTTCTGGGGGAAAAATGCTTTTTATCCCCCTTTAATATCCTTCTTGTCAAAACAGACCATGTTTTCTATCTGTAGTGATGTTAACAGTAAACACTTGCTAGGATAGAGTAGTATGCCACCTGGATCCTGAGGCCTGAGTGCAAATCCCAGCGCCATAGTTTGGCAAGAGGGACTTGTTATTTGTTTTGTTTCTTTTCAACTCAATATCCTCTTCTGTAAAATGGGGATAATAATAGAGCTTAGCTCACAGAGACATTGGAAGAATTAGACGAGTTATTACATGTACTGGGCTCACAAGAGTACATGTCACATGATAAGTGCTCATTAATGTCATTTATTGTTTTTAGGAATCTACAGCTTAGTTGTGGAGACAGGATGCAGGAATAAAAAGAAAACCCACAGTTCAATGTATCATTAGCTTGGTTCAAGGCCAAACAAACCAGAGAATGTTAGAGGAATGAGGGACCATTATGATCCAAAGTGGTTGGGAAAAATTTCACGTGCATGTTCATTTGGAAAGACAGAAATGTTTGAGACTATGATCTGAAATAAAAAGTAAAAGCAACACAGGTAAAAGTAAGGAGAGGAATGGAGATGAGGAGGCAGGAACATTCAACTTGGTTGGAATAAAGGTTTATAGAGGAAAGAAGAAAATATTGCATCTGAAGGTAGTGTGATGGGCAGAAGAGTGGTTCCCAAAAATGTCCATGTCCTACTTCCAGGGACCTGCAAATATGGTACTTCTGTGGAAAAAGGGGATTTGGCTGATGTTTTTAACCTGAAGAACTTGAAATGAGGAGAATTGGTGGGCCTTCTGATGCAACAGAGGGAGATGTAACTAGGGAAAAATGGTCAGAGATATGCAAGTTTGCTGGCTTAAAGATGAAGGAAGGGGGCCATCAGCTGAGAATTGTGAGCAGCTTTGAAAAGCTGGAAAAATCAAGGAAACAGATTTCCCCTAGAGATTCCAAGAAGCAATGCAATCCTGTCAACACCTTGACTATAACCCAGTGAGACCCATGTAGGACTTTTTAGACTGCAGAACTTCAAAATAATAAGTTTATATTGTTTTAGCCACTAAGCTTCGGTAATTTGTTGGGACAGCACTGAGAAACTAATACAATTAGGTTGGATGACCTCAGTCACCACTTCCTCTGGAAAGCTTCCCACGATCCCCTAAAACAGATGTGAACTCCCTCTACGGCAACCACCATAGCATTTTCTTCATAGCTCAGCTCATCCTGACTATCCTCTGACTTTGCAAGTTCAAGGACATAGCCTTAAAATTGTTTGTATCCTATGAAGTACCTATCTCAGAAAGTTGCAAAGAAGACATAAGTATTTTTGAGCAAAGTGGAAAATAAAACAAAAATATTTTGCAATCCATAGTGGTTTAAATGTAGCAATCTAAATCATGTCATACTCTTCAATTAAAGAAGACAAAACAAAGGCATTATACCCTTTTCTTGTACTCAAAATCACCCAAAACTGTAAGGAAACTGACAATAACAACAAAAAAGATAAATAAAATGATATTTTATTAAACTTCAAGAGGAGGAAATAACATGATATGAAAAAATATGATAAAGCAAATTCTATTACAGGAAAATGCTTCTCTTGGACATTTATAAGACATTTTCCCTCTGGAGAATGTAAACATTCAAAAAGACAAAAAGATAGAATTGCTTAATGCTGTAGCCAGTTAGCTGGCTGAGTAGAGGTGGTCCTCAGGAGGATGTTACTAACTCTCCATTGACCCTCCCATGGGACCTCGGCAGTCAGAGGCTCTGAATCCCTATCCCCTGTCCTTGGAATGTATGCATTGCCCACCCTTCCCATGGTGGGAGCATTTTCAAGGATACAGCCTCAAGGGGATAATGTGTTTTTGAGACCATCTGGATGGTGTATGTGACTGAACCCAGTTAAGGCCTTTATGTAAATGTTTAAGATTCTGGCGGGCATGAGAGACTGTGGACTCCAGGAAACAATCAGAGGGTTCCAGAGGGGCTGTGGGAGGGGGGAATGGGTTAACCCAGTGATGGGTATTAAGGAGGGCACATGTTGTAATGAGTACTGGGTGTTATATGCAACTAATGAAACATTGAACACTACATCAAAAGCTAATGATGTACTGTATGGTGATTCACATAACATAACACAAATAAATGCATAAATAAATAAATAATAAACGGACTTCATTTGTGAAAAAAAATTTTTAAATAAAAGTTTTAATTCAAAAAAGAAAAGATTCTGGTGGGCAGGTGTGGAGATCTGCTGCCTAAGACAAGCCTCGAAGGCCAGTTCTCTAACTTATTAAACTTGCCACTCGCCCTCTGAGGGGGCCTGCCTCTTTCTTAACTCTCTCCCTGCTTTCTGTGTAAAGGGACTACTTTTAGATTTTACCCAGGAAATTCCCAAGTGTTTGAACCAACAGATGGTGAGCCAGCGAGGAGACCTAAGAATGGAGTCTTGGGAAAGAGGCATCAGGAGGGAAATCCTGGGTTGGCCCATGACCTCTGTGTGGGGAAGGTGACCTATATGTCAGAGGCTCATAGGCTGCCTCATGAAAACAGAGATGCCCCCAATGCCAGCTACTTTAATGCACCTGTTTGAGGAACAGCAGCAAAGCAGGGGGGAAATGGCTGCAGGTGGCCTGGCCTCTATTGTGGGCAGCTTGCCCAGTCACTGATGCCCAACTAGACACTGACACACACATTAGAGAGTTAGAAGAGCTCAGGTTAGAGAAGAATGTGTGAGGATCCAACCCTCTGCTAGCTTCAGGGCTGGAAGACAAGGCATACTTACATAACACTAAAACTTAATTTTCCCTCATTTGCTAAAAGCATGAAGTTTTCTTGGACTATGCGTCTATTCTTGATAAGATTGTGGGAAGTTTTTCTTTCTCTTGTAAGTAATCTGCCCAGAAAACAAAAATTCTGTGTTTTCTCAAAATAATTTCCAGCACTTCTTGTTGCCTTTATCAAGTCTTTGACTTAACTTAAGAATTCCATCTTTGCCAGACTAACGGGAAGAAAAGAAACTAAAACAGTAACAGAAAAATGCACTCCTCAAAGTTTTATTATGTGAAAGTAAGATATATTAATATAAATGTTTCAATGAGTGTATACATCTTAGGTTAAAAGAAACTCAAGCTCAGGTACATAAATGTTACAATAACTGCAGGCGTTGTTTCTAAATAACAATGATGTCTCAAAAGGAGACAATTAGTGGCAACTGTGTGTGTATGTTTTATTATTACACCAAAGGCCTTGGGGATTAGTCAGTGTCCTCCCTGTTTGTTTGTTTGTTTGTTTGTTTTGCTACATGATTTTTTTTTATTTATTTCTTTTCAGTGTAACAGTATTCATTGTTTATGCACCACACCCAGTGCTCCATGCAGTACGTGCCCTCCGTAATACCCACCACCTGGCTCCCCCAACCTCCCACCCCCCGCCCCTTCAAAACCCTCAGATTGTTTTTCAGAGTCCATAGTCTCTCATGGTTCATCTCCTCTTCCAATTTCGCTCAACTCTCTTCTCCTCTCCATCGCCCCATGTCCTCCATGTTATTTGTTATGCTCCACCAATAAGTGAAACCATATGATACTTGACTCTCTCTGCTTGACTTATTTCACTCAGCATAATCTCTTCCTGTCCCATCCATGTTGCTACAAAAGTTGGGTGTTCATCCTTTCTGATGGAGGCATAATACTCCATAGTGTATATGGACCACATCTTCTTTATCCATTCATCCGTTGAAGGGCATCTTGGTTCTTTCCACAGTTTGGCGACTGTGGCCATTGCTGCTATAAACATTGCCCTTCTTTTCACTACATCTGTATCTTTGGGGTAAATACCCAGTAGTGCAATTGCAGGGTCATAGGGAAGCTCTATTTTTAATTTCTTGAGGAATCTCCACACTGTTCTCCAAAGTGGCTGCACCAACTTGCATTCCCACCAACAGTGGAAGAGGGTTCCCCTTTCTCCACATCCTCTCCAACACACATTGTTTCCTGTCTTGCTAATTTTGGCCATTCTAACTGGTGTAAGGTGGTATCTCAATGTGGTTTTAATTTGAATTTCCCTGATGGTTAGTGATGATGAACATTTTTTCATGTGTCTGGTAGCCATTTGTATGTCTTCATTGGAGAAGTGTCTGTTCATGTCTTCTGCCCATTTTTTGACATGATTATCTGTTTTGTGTGTGTTGGGTTTGAGAAGTTCTTTGTAATATATGTAGTTACTTCAAGGGTAATCACTGACTAAATCTTTATTAATTACATGTTATCCCCCAACAGAGGATCCCATAATTTTCTATGTTTAATTGCTGGTTAACAAAATAATAGAGGAAAATTGACTAAAATCTCAGATCAGCATTTGTAGGGTAATTTTGCTTAAAATTGTTGAGCATATTTCTTTTTTTTTTTTTTAAGATTTATTTATTTATTTTAGAGAGAGAGAGAGTTGAAGGGAAGAGGTAGGGGGTGAGGAAGAGAAAAGCTCAAGCAGGCTCTCTGCTGAGCATGAAGCCCAACTCAGGGGTCCATCCCACACTCCTGAGATCATGACCTGATCCGAAACCAAGAGCCAGACATTTAACCAACTGAGTCCCATAGATTATTGAGAATGTTTCTAGTACATGTTCCATCTGCCAAGCTTATAGCCCTGGCAAAACTCTAAGGGTAGAACAAACGTAGGAACCAATGCAGAAAGATCACGTGAACATTTGCATTTTTAAAAATTGCCTTCAATCCACTGCACTTGCTTTCCTGGTTAGGACTAGAAAAGATAAGGGGGCACAAAGGAGACATTTCAGGGTCTATTAATGATATTACTTCAAGTGTTCCTTAACACTATAGTCCCATATTTTATACTGCTTAGAGTTTAAATGCCTCTGAGTAATTGCTGCTAACTCAAGAGATGATTGCAACCATACCAGGAAATCAAAATACTAAATCTTAGCTATCCTCCAAAATTCTTAGCTTCCAAATGTTCCTCCCTGACCCTTATCCCTGAATGCACTTAAGCAACCAATAGCTTTTACTCTGAGATTCCATCTTCCCGTTCCTACATCCTGTCCCATGATTAAGATAACTCATTTCCTCCCTACTTTCCAAGAATGTGAACAGTGAACACTTCTCAGAATAAAACTAAACTTGGAGCGACCCTCTCTAGTCAGCCTTCGAAATCTCTCAGCTACTTGCTCCCTGCAGAACACTCATCTCAAAGCTACTTCCATATTGTAGCATTCTTAATACATGCTTGAGTTAATCACTTGGGTATAAGGACCTATTTAGTCAGAGCACTTCCATCCATCCGTTAAACAATAACCTTGTTGTTTAACCCTTAAACTGTCCCTGCCCCCTTTCCTCCAGGGAAAAACAAGGCCTGGAAACCATGCTCAGGTAACAAAGCCCAAATACAAGGGTGGGTCAGGCCAGGTGGAGACATCCGATCAGTGGAGGGATGCATACTGTCTCCCTAGTTACCAAGGAGTATGGGCCCTGCCCTTTGGGCAACTTTTGGGCACCAACTCCAACCAAGATGATAGGCTAGGTCAAATGTCTACTATAGGGTAAATTGTAACATAATTGGTCACTTATGTGTGACCTAGCATGACTGTGGAGTTACAATCTCATTGGCCACCTGTGCATGGCCAGGCCCAACTACATGGCCTTTGCCCTTAAAAACTAGTCTGTGAAACAGAGAAAGGTCACCCTTCTCTTGTAAGAGGTGCGGCCCTGAACGTTCAGTTTGATTCTTGATGCTTGGAGTGAAATAAAGCTTTGCTTGACCTTTGCTTTGTATCAGTCTCGCTCCTTTAATCACAGACCCATTACTGGGGGACCTAACATTGGGATTGTTTTTTTGTTTTTTGTTTCTTGTTTTTAAGACCTATTTATTTTATTTTTTCAAGAGACAGCAGGACGGAGGGGCAAAGGAAGAAGGAAAAAGAGAATCTCAAGCAGAGTCCATGCTGAGTGCAGAGCCTGATCAATGTGGGGCAAAATCCCAGGACTCTGAGATCATGACCTGAACTGAAATCAAGAATCAGATGCTTAACCAACTGAGCCACCCAGGAACCCGTTTTTTGTCTCTTTCAGTGAAGTACCTACCTTAAGCGTTGTAAATGTAAAACATATAGGCAGATCATCTGGTAGGCTTCATAGCAGATTTTCCATAAGTGGCAGTTAATACTGATACAGTCAATAAATAAACCATTTGTAACCTGATTTCATTGAATGATGAGAAAGAAGATAATAATAATGAAGCTTAGGGAGGTAAAGAGCAAATAATTGGGTAGCAACTTGAAACAATCACAATGGAACAGTAAACTTTTGGAGGACAGACCAAACCCAACAGAAGGGCGACATTGCCAGCAGTAAATTGAAGTGCAAACAGCAAATTACTTTGAATATATTAAATTATTATTTTCATTAGTGACACCACATAGCCTTGCAGATTTCAGGCCATTCTTTCTTAAACTGATATACATCCCCAATTACTTCTAGACAATTTTGAGAAGGAATTTTGTAGATTTCTTAATGAGAGATTTCTGTGTCAAACCTCTAGAAACAAGCCAGGTCTTTTCCTGCCATATAAGCCTCTGACATTAGGATAGAAATTATAAGAGCATTTCTTTTTTTTTTTTTTTTTTTTTTTCTCATGGTAAAAGGGAATGTCAAAAATCTGCAGTCTTACCCCTTGACACTGTGAAATGTGAAATGAACGAGGTCACTTATGTCCAGAGATTTCCAAATAGAGCCAAGAGACCATTAAGGATATGAGCCTTCTGTGCACCCTCATCAGTGAAACCATCAACTTTTGAATTGGGTCAAACCACAGATATCCCAAGGACTCAGCCCAGATACCTGCAACTTGCTATAGTAGGACACTTTGCTTAGTGTTTTAGCCTTTAGCAACCAATTATATTCAGTTCGCATTAGTTTTCTGCTACCAACACCTATCAAAATTCTTTGTAAACAACATATGCAACCTTCCCTTTTGTCTTTAAAAATCCCTTGACTTTTGTCCCCTGAGGGGACAGTTTGGGAGGCTACCCAAAGCTGTGCTTCCCGAATTGCAATGCTGAGGCCCCCAATAAATGCTTTTGTTTTATTTTCACTTTGCCTCTTTCCATGGTCAACACCAGATTTTGTAGGGTTAAAGACCTTCTACATCTTTGAAAAATGCTTATATTAGGAAAGCCTACTTATTTTTAAAGTGCTCAAGGATGGGGTACTTGGATGGCTTAGTCAGTTAAGCATCTGCTTTCAGCTCAGGTCATGATCCCAGGGTCCTGGGATCGAGCCCCATGTCAGGTTCTCTGCTCTGCGGGGAGCCTGATTCTGCATCTCCCTCTCCTTCTGCCTCTCTTTCCAGCTTGTGTTGTGCTCTCTCTCTCTCTCAAATAAATAAATAAAAATTTTAAAATTAAAAAAAATAATAATAAAGTGCAGGGAAACCGTGTGTGAAATTTCAAACTACTAAGAAGCCAACCTTGCCTTGAGTTGTTCAGACAAACTTTGGCAAAGCAGTTGGGCAGAGTCCTGTTCTCTGCCCAGGAAATTGGACTTGGCAGATAAGAAATCAGTGGTCCTTAATTCTTTCCATTTCTAAAGGAAGTTGCCTCTGTATTCTTAACCCATGCCAATTGAGATCCAGATTTTTTTTTTTTAGTTTATTGTTTTTAATGTTTCAATAATCTTTATTTTTATTTTTTATTGAAGTATGATTGACATACAATGTTATATTTGTTTCAGATGTACAACAGCTTATTTCAACCATCTATACATTACACAATGTCCACCATGATAAGTGGAGTCATCCTCTGCCACCATACATTATTTTTTTTAAAGATTTTATTTATTTGAGAGAGAGAGAGCACACAAACATTGGGGAGGGGTAGAGGGAGAAGCAGACTCCCCACCACGCAGGAAACCCGATGCAGGACTCAATCCCAGGACCCTGAATCATGACCCTAGCTGAAGGCAGATGCTTAACCATCATACACTATTTTTTAAAAGATTTATTTATTTTATAGAAAGAGAAAGAAAGCATGAAAGGAGGGGGAGGGCCAGAGGCAGAAGAAGAGAGAGAATCTCAAGCAAACTACCCACTGAGCATGGAGACTGATGTGGGACTCAATCTCACCACCCTGAGATCATGACCTGAGCCAGAATCAGGAGTCAACCACTTAACTGACTGAGCCACCCAGGTGCCCCTGTTACCATACATTATTGACTATGTTCTCTATGTTGCACTTTATTTTTTTTTACTTGAAAATGTCTTTATTTTATGAAATTTAGAAAACAAAAAAGGAAGAAGAGAAAAATGTTACCCAGAATCTTACCATCCAAAGACAAGCCACAATAATATTTGAGTCGATTTTCTTTCAGTTTTTTTTTATTCTACCTAGTTACTATTTCATAACTATGACTTTTTTTTAATGATTTTATTTATTTATTGGACAGACAGAGATCACAATTAGGCAGAGAGACAGGCAGAGAGAGAGGGGGGAGCAGGCTCCCCGCAGAGCAGAGAGCCAGATGTGGGGCTCGATCCTGGGACCCTGGGATCATGACCTGAGCTGAAGGCAGAGGCTTTAACCCATTGAGCCACCCAGGCACCCCATCATAACTATGACTTTTTAATCCCCATTTTGACCCATATTATGTATTATCACTAACTTTTTTCAACTCTGGTATAATTAACATCTAGTTTTATATTAGTTTCAGGTGTACATAATAATGATTCCACAATTTTATACACTACTCAACCCTCACCATGATGGCTGTTTTCATCCCCATCACTTATTTCACCCATCCCCCTGTCCACCTCCCCTCTGGTAACCACCAATGCACTGTCTATGCTTAAGAGTCTGGTTTTTTGTTTGTCTCTCATTTTCTTTGTTCATTTGTTTTGTTTCTTAAATTCCACATACAAGTGAAACTATATGGTACTTGTCTTTCTCTGACTGACTTGTTTCACTTAGCATGATACTCTCTAGATGATCCGTCTTGTTGCAAGTGGCAAGATTTCACTTTTTATGGCTAATATTCCATTATATATATGAAACAAATGTTGTACTCTCTTAAGTGAGTTGACCTTTAGTCTGCCAGTCTTTCCAGGACTGTATACTAGGTTCAAGTTTTAAAGAGGCAGAGTATGTCCTCAATGAAGTCCTCTCTTGACTTCCAAGAGGTAAATGAAAGGTAAAATTCCTAGGCAAGCATTTTATAAAGGATATCTTTTTGTAATATAATTGTCTGAATTTTTATTGGGAATTGTTTTCCTTATCTCTTTGTATTGTAATTTCATCGAACAACATATGTAAGTGGGTTGAATTAATTCAGGCACTTGCACCATATTAAACAATAAGGGTTTTTGTTTGTTTGTTTATAATATAGGTACTAAATTTTGTTTAGGTTTTGTGATTCCAACAACTTTTGTTAGGTTACCTCTTACATGACCATAATTAATTTTCTCCTTTCTTGTAAATGTATGTATTCCTCCACTGTAAGATTGAGGGTGCTTTTATTTTTTCCCCATGCCTTTGAATATAGGTTGTTTTTAGTAACTTGCTTGGTCAATGAATTGAGCAGATTCTTGGATAGAATTGACATGCTCATTGGACAGATGGCAGCAAGAGTCCAATGCTGGGTCATAACCTCTAACATGTCCAAGCATTGCAATTATTAAGACTTGCCAGCAGTAAATTGGGATGGGGAACTGGTGAAAAAAATACACATTGGCTTATGTAATTATCTCTAGGTTGTGAGAGATATGGGAAGCAATGCTACCTATTGAACTATGGAATTAGTTGTCGTTACGTGTCACTAACATGCTGATGAATGAAAATAGCAGACTCAGGCCAGACAATTTCCAATTCATGATATGATGTCAAAGTCATATAGACAGCATTTTAAAAGATCCTCATCTCCTACAGTTAGAGACCAAACTGCATATAAACTCAATCCAACAACCTGACAGTAGGAAATAGAATAAGAAAGAAGCTGAATTCACAACCTCTGCAAGTTTCCTGTACAAAAGTCAGGACTCTGATAAGGAAGGAGTTGGACACTGAGAATTGAGATTAAGACATCTGCTTGGGTGTGTTTGAGATAATCCAGTTCCCCCAAAGTGTGTGACCATACAGAAGTGGCCCTCTCCCCCTTGCTGGAAGAAACCAGCCTTTCTTTGCCAGAAAACTTTAAGAGGCCTCACTTGAGCGAGACACAGCATGAGATACTAAGTGCTTTTCTCAAGATCTTGTCCACCTTCTGCTCTTAGATTTTAGACCTAAGCCAGGGACAAGGCTCCAAGTGGTATGATTTGATGACTAAGGAGAATTGGCCTATTAGTCACCAAATGGGTTATAGGACTTGGCTGATAAGTACCGTCAGAACTGGAAAGTGTGCAGTATACATCTTGAAGGTAATGTGCTTAGGGTGGGAGGAATATAAAGCTGAATAAGGAAGAACTTACTGATATAGAATTCCAGTGCCCCAAAAATTACCTTTTAGGCAAGACACCAGAAGCAGATCCTAATGCATTATTGGGATGACTCCAATAACCTTGGCAAAACTATAGTAAGGGAGGTAGAGATACCATTATTGCCATGCTAGAATGTTGAAGGGGCCCAAAGGCTCAGAAATGTAAGGATACTTGAAAGGACTTATGTTATAAGTAAATATATATGGTGATTGTGCTATCAAAAATCCATCAAAGAAGGTATCAGGTGGCTGAAACAATAAAGAAAAGCACTAGTAAGAGGGACTCCGGGGCACCTGGGTGGCTCAGTCCATTAAGCATCCCACTCTTGATTTCAGCTCAGGTCATGATCTCAGGGTCCTGAGATGGAGCCCCACATGGGGCTCTACACTCAGCAGGGAGTCTGCTTAAGATTCTCTCCCTCCCCCCCACTCTCTCTCTCAAATAAATAAGTAAATAAATAAATAAAAGCATTTAAAGAAATTTTTTTTAAAGAGCCACTCCAGCTGGTGGGAACCCAGTGGCATGAGAAATTGTTACACATTTAAGTTCCTAGGGTCAAGAGGAATGATAGGGTTCCAGAACACTTGAATACAGAAATCAATGCCACCACCAAAGACATAAAGGGTGCAGAAGAAGTAATCATATCATCTGTCCATTTAAATCAGCAGTCTGGCCCGTCCAGAAATCAAATGGCTCTTAGAGAATGACTGCAGACTGCTTAAAGTTCAACCAAGTAGTGGCCCAACAACAGCTCCGTGCTTTACATGTGATCATTTACAAGTTCTCCCATACATGGTATGCAGTCAATGATTTGGGAAATGTATCCTTTTCTATTCTGATTAGAATGGAGGATCAGAAACAGTTTATATTCATGTGAGATGAACAACAATATTCATTTTCAATTTTTCTCAAGGTTATGTTAACACTCCTGCCCTCCTCAGTATAGTCTGCTGGTATATGGTCCCCCAAGATATTTGGCCTCCTACCCACTACATTTAGTGGATACTAACTGTAATATCTACTACACTGATAACGTCATACTGATAGAGCAGTTCACACAAGCAGTTGCCAGAACATTGGACGCCATGGTGAAACACCTGTGCTCCAGAGGATGAGAGACACAACACAAACACACAAATACCTATTAAGACACAGAAACTCAAACTATTGGGTGAGTTTTTACAGGTCTACCCACCCAGGGCATGTGACAATACCCCATCCAAAGTAAAATTCGTGAAGAAAGAATCAGAGTCCTAGTAGGCCTCTGTGGGTTTTGAGGCAACATATTCCACAGCTAGGAATAGTTCACCAGCCCAGAGACCATATGGCACAGAAGGCCCACAGGCATTATGTGGGATGCAGAACAGGAGAGTCTCCCCAGCAGGTCCAAGTAGAGTGCAAGCAGCCCTGCCACTTGACCACATGATAGAGCAGGATCTATAAGGAAAGCTGTGGTCCTGGGGAAAGAAGCAACATGAAGCTTATTACCAGCCTTAGTAGGGGAAAAATTCAGGTCCTGAGCTTCAGGAGTTATTCTATACCATCCCTAACAAAGAAGGTTACGTTTTTTGAGAAAGAGCTCCTAGTCTGTTTGTGGGGCTTAATAAAGGAGGAACTCTTGCCCAGGAAGCACCACATGAGCACGTATCCAGTCCTGCCCTAATGCACTGGGTCCGATCAGAGCCTCCAACAAATAAAGTAAAATGGGAAAAGCAAAAACCATAAGATATAAATGGATCTCCATCTAAATGGATCCCAAGTAAAAGCAGGGGGGCGATCAAGCAACAACTCAACTGTGCATGACTAAAACCTCTCCTCTCCCACCTCAACATTACTCCTGTTGAAGTAATCAACATCAAAACTTGTTGTGCATCCTTTATAAGGTCCTTCCAGTGTTCACTTGCTCCTGCACGCACATGCACGTTTTACTATATAGCATCGGCCCTTGTTCTTAATGATCAGAGCTACACTTTGGTCTACCGCTTGATTTTTTTTTTTTTTTTCACCCAACAGTGACTGCATGCAATCTCCAGGTCAGTCCATAATTACTTAGTCTTTTCATTTGCTGTGCATTTCACATCCACACACACAAAATTGACTTTTCTTATAATGGTGGATACACACACCATTTCTTTTATTTTACTTTCCATACAAAGTGCTGAAATATGTCTAATCTTATTCATTGGCGTTTATATTTCTGTGAGCTAGAGATTTCTGAAGAAGGGATTTCTAGGTCAGACACCATACAAATTTATCATTTTATATGGGGACTACCAGGTTCTTTGTGAAATGGAGTATTCACACTATTAGCAGGAAGTAAGAGTGGACATGGCCATATAGGAACTTCATCTTCATAGGAAACTAACAATATTCTCTCTATATTGAAAGGCACTGCATTGGCCTTTAATTTCCTTTCATTTTCTTGACGTCATGATAGTAAACTTTTTTTTTTCCCACACAATCTTCTTATGTGGATACCCATTTCTGTGAATTGCTTGTTCATTTGTTTGCCCATTTATCTATTATATTTTTTTTTTGAATTTTAGACTGTTCCTTCATTATCAGAGATACAACTTCATTGTTTGGAATGTGTGTGCAAACATTTTCTCTTGTTTTATTATTTCCCTTGTAATATTATTTGTGCTACCCTGAACTTTTGATTACAAGTTTTGGTTTTCTTGTCTGGATGAAATAGTATTCAAACACCCATGATTGCACAAATAGTCACCTAAGTTTTCTTCCAGTGTATTTTCACATTTATGTTCTCAGTCCATCTCTATATTGTTTTGAAACACTCATCATGTCACAGACAATAAGATACTGCAGAAAATTATTTAAGAACTACTCCATTTTTCAAGTCATCTATAAGCTGGCAGAGCATGGACTCACATGCAGTTTCTGACTTCGACTTCAGCAATTGCTTTCCAGTATAGTCTGTACCAACATCTATGGTACAACACAACAGAGTTCTATTTTACCAAGACCATTAGAGCATTTTTCCTTTCCAACTTCCTCCTGAATGCATTTTTCACCTCCTTGTTCCTCAGACTATAGATGAGGGTGTTCAACATGGGGATTACCACAGTATAAAACAGAGAAATCACTTTATTGATATCCAGGGAGGAAGTGGAGCCAGGCCGAACATAGATAAAGAAAAGAGTCCCATAGAGGATGGAGACAGCAGCCAGGTGAGAAGAGCAAGTGGAGAAAGCTTTCTGCCTCCCATCAGCAGTCTGGATCTTCAAGATGGCCACCAGGATGCAAATATAGGAGACCATGATGATCAGGCCACTGAGTATGATTATAGCTCCAGCCAAGATGAACAGCACTAATTTATTGATCCATGTGTCTGCACATGCTAGAGACAGCAGTGGAGAAATGTCACAGAAGAAGTGATTGATGATATTTGGACCACAGAAGGGTAAGCAAAAAGTGAGAATTGTATGGGTCATTGTGCTTATAAGAGCTATGGTGTAAGGCCCTACCACCAGCCGCACACAGACCCTCTGGTACATGATGAGTGTGTACAGCAAGGGCTTACAGATGGCCATATACCAGTCATATGCCATGGAAGCCAGGAGGAAACATTCACTTGCCACAAAGAAACCAGAGAACCACATCTGTGCAGCACAACCCACAAAAGAGATGTCTTTTTTCTCCGCAAAGATATCACACAGCATCTTGGGGGCAATGGAAGAAGAAGAACAAATATCTACAAAGGACAAGTGGCTGAGAAAAAAGTACATAGGAGTGTGGAGTCTTGGATCAGTCCATATGAGAATGATCATCCCTACGTTACCCCCCAGGGTGACAACATAGACAAAGAGAAGCATGACAAAAAGGACAATCTGATGCTGGAGGTGATCTGTGAGGCCCAAGAAAAGAAATTCAGTCACTTCTGTCTGATTCTTATCTTCCATCAGTCAGTTGCAATCTGTTACAAGAAGGAAAAACAATTTTTATAATTAAAATCAATCACTAGCACTTAGGAATAATGTTTTATACAAATGACAGATTATCCTAAACAGGTCTATAACAGGCAATTATTGAATTATTGTTGAACTGGAAGACAGGATGTCCACGTACTAGGTCTAGGAGTTGTGCATAGACACTGTGTAAACTTGGAAAATTCACCCCCGATCTCTTTGGATTCAGTACTCTCTCCCAGAAAAAGAGGAGTCCAACTACATTGTCGAAACCTCCCTCAAGGTGTATTTCCAATGGGAATTGGTATCCACATTTCATCTTTTTGTGTTATAGGATAATAAAAGTCACTTAATAATACCTTTACTGGAAGTACTGTAAAATCTCACCAATGTGGTATTCAGATCCTTACATCAGACATATGGGAAAGACTAGGCAACGGAGTTCCTGTTCTCACTGAAGGATCAGTACCATTTTAATATTATTAAGACACAATTCATAGATGCGCTTATCAGTCTATTCCCTACTCCCACATATTGCAAGATGTTGAAAGGATAATACACACAATTGACAAAGATTTGATTCATATACAGGAATATGGTGTCATGGAAGAAATAGAGAGGTCTTCCCTTAGAGATCAAGTGATCTGGCAAATGTTGGAAATTGTATAGAAAATTAAGCCTCTGTTGCACCTAAATAACATAGAATTGTTTTATGTGATTTCCCATATATTCTATAAAGTGTTTTTGAGTTATTTATCTTGAATTCTGTCAAGCAATCACAATATTTTTGTTAAAACCGTCATTGTAATTATGTCTGTAAAATATCAAATACATCATACTTTATGCAAGGAATACCCTCAAGAAAATGTTGGTTTCTGACTCATTAGTAAAGGAAGAAAAATCAAGTTGTTCAAAATTCCTAGGAAAGATCACTATGTAGGATAACTTAAATGAAAAAGTCTGGTTTTAAATAACATGCATTGTCACTTCAGTTAGTGTCCTCTTCAAAAGAAAATAAGACCAGTATGCTACTCTGAAATTATAATTACATGTGGAACTTGATATATGATATTAGTAGTGACTGTATCTATTCAATTTATAATAATATTATCATTATCATGATTCTTTGCTTAATGCTATATGAATGTATTTTCAATGGTCAAAAAGGCAATTCTTTTTTTTTTTTAATTAAATTTTTTATTTATTTTCAGCGTAACAGTATTCATTGTTTTTTCACCACACCCAGTGCTCCATGCAATCTGTGCCCTCCCTAATACCCACCACCTGGTTCCCCCACCCTCCCACCCCACCCCTTCTAAACCCTCAGGTTGTTTTTCAGAGTCCATAGTCTCTCATGGTTCACCTCCCCTTCCAATTTCCCTCAACTCCCTTGTCCTCTCCATCTACCCTTGTCCTCTATATTATTTGTTATGCTCCACCAATAAGTGAAACCATATGATACTTGACTTTCTCTGTTTGACTTATTTCACTCAGCATCATCTCTTCCAGTCCTGTCCATGTTGCTACAAAAGTTGGGTATTCGTCCTTTCTGATGGAGGCATAATACTCCATAGTGTATATGGACCACATCTTCCTTATCCATTCATCCGTCGAAGGGCATCTTGGTTCTTTCCACAGTTTGGCGACCGTGGCCATTGCTGCTATAAACATTGGGGTACAGATGGCCCTTCTTTTCACTACATCTGTATCTTTGGGGTAAATACCCAGCAGTGCAATTGCAGGGTCATAGGGAAGCTCTATTTTTAATTTCCTGAGGAATCTCCACACTGTTCTCCAAAGTGGCTGCACCAGTTTGCATTCCCACCAACAGTGGAAGAGGGTTCCCCTTTCTCCACATCCTCTCCAACACACGTTGTTTCCTGTCTTGCTAATTTTGGCCATTCTAACTGGTGTAAGGTGGTATCTCAATGTGGTTTTAATTTGAATCTCCCTGATGGCTAGTGATGATGAACATTTTTTCATGTGTCTGATAGCCATTTGTATGTCTTCATTGGAGAAGTGTCTGTTCATATCTTCTGCCCATTTTTTAATATGATTATCTGTTTTTTGTGTGTTGAGTTTGAGGAGTTCTTTATAGATCTTGGATATCAACCTTTTATCTGTACTGTCATTTGCAAATATCTTCTCCCATTCCGTGGGTTGCCTCTTTGTTTTGATGACTGTTTCTTTTGCTATGCAGAAGCTTTTGATTTCTGAGTTTATGTTAGGAACATGACCCAGGGCAGAAATGTTTTCTTTGTGGCAATTTGAATGTGGCAATTTGAATATGGCAATATAGGTGTGGGGCATGTCAGGGTAGTACACTCACACTACTCCTAATTTTGATTCAATCATTTTTCCTTCCTTCCTTCCTTCCTTCCTTCCTTCCTTCTGTCCCTCATTTCCTATTTATTTATTTTAATAAGTTATTCTGAGTCTCTAAAAAACAGGGAGGATGATCCCAAACCTCTTTCACACTTACATTCTGTGATCTTAGAAATCCTCATGGACATTGTCACATCTCGATATTGTAAAGAAACAAATAGGAAATTCAGTTTTAAAAAGTCACAACAAACCAGTTGTTTTGTCTCAGAAAGATATGAACAAAATGCCAAAGTCTACTCTCTTTAGAGAGCCTGAGCTAGAAAGGTTATTTTCCTGTCTTTAAGCTCATCCTGATGTTTTTCCACCAAATTTCCAAAACTTCATGTTTTCCAAAATGCACTGTACTCACTTCTTTAAGGATATCCTTCATCTAGCTCCTTTAACTGGTTCAAAGGAAATGATCATTTTCTAGAAGAAAGGAATATTCAACTTCCTTCATGGTGGTAACCTCTTCCAAAGTATTTACATGACTTTGTAAATACATGGTGAAGAAAACAGATCTCCATCTTAAAGAGCCTGCAAGTGAAGAGATGCTGTTTGACCTGCACATGAACACACATATTGCACAGAATAAGGGACGCTTTCCCAGGAGTTTTCAACAGTTTAGAGCCAGGTCCCCAAAGAACTAAAATCTCAAGCGTTTACACCTAAAGGGACAAAATTAACATGATCTTAGTCGCATTTGCACTAAGTATTATTTTATAACTGTGTCATTTCTCAAAGAGAGGATTCCTAAGAAAACAAAGGGGATTGCCCCCTGCTTTGGCATCCTTCATGCCAAAAGGAGCTCTCTTTTCTATCAGTGGGGTGTGATGCATTGAGCACCCAGGACCAGTTTGGAGGAAGTAGTTTGCTGCCTGGATTCTGGAGACACATCCCCTGGTGTTAATCTCAATTCCAGTACTTTACTACTTGTGTCACTTTAAGCATATTTTTAAGTCTCTCTGTGCCTCATTCTCTCAATTTCTAAACTAAAGAAGATAACGATGTCTAGCTTCCAAAGATCTTGGAAGGACTTAATGAAGTGATAAATTTAAACTACTTAATGAGTGTCCAGCACAGAAACAGTGCTCATTAATGTTATGTATTATTATCAGGGCTTTATAGCATAGTTAGGGACATTATACCTAGACACTGAAATAAAACAGAAGGGTTTTTTTGTTTCTGTTTTTGTTTTTTGTTTTTATCTCTAGGCAAAATAAAACACAATCTGTGGACTCCAAAGAAAGGACAGATCACTGTAAAAATGGAATAGAGGAGAAAATACTCAAATGGAATAGAGGAAGGAATTACTCTAGAAAGATAAAATTTAGGTAGACTGAAGTTAAAGGAAAGGTATTCCAGGGCAGTGCTAATGAGATCAGCAGGAGCAGAAGCAAGAAAAATGTTTGAGATGGAAGGTTTACATTCAAGAAAGAAGCCAGTGTAGAGTCTGATGAAACAGATTAAAGTATTGCAATCCCCACCTTCTCTGAAACCTTATTGTTTATCCGATGGGAAGACCTGATATCTTTCTCTAGTTAACCTCTATAACATTTCACTGAAGCTTATTTTTAATCCCAGTTAAGTATCTATCTCAGTACATTGTCAATAACTGATTTTGCCTAACTGTTGAATTAGCAGAAAATAAATAATTTGTAATAATTCGTAATGGCTTATATTTAGCAATTTAAATTACATTATATACTTTTGATCTGATGGCAAGTAAAAGTAAGGCTACCTGTTATTCTCAAAACAAACTAAAAATAATAAAAAAACAACCAACAAACCAGATTTTAAGTAAAATGAGTTGTGCATAGACACTGTGTAAACTTGGACAATTCACCCCCGATCTCTTTGGATTCAGTACTCTCTCCCAGAAAAAGAGGAGTCCAACTACATTGTTGAAACCTCCCTCAAGGTGTATTTCCAATGGGAATTGGTATCCACATTTCATCTTTTTGTGTTATAGGATAATAAAAGTCACTTAATAATACCTTTTCTGGAAGTAAAGCAATGAGACTGATACCCAAGTTATTTACACAAATAAAAGAAATAGAGGAAAATAGAATAACTTTAAATTTCTGAAAAAAGTAGCATCTAACCGAGAATTCTGCACCAAGTAAAACTATGTATGAAGGTGAAATAGATGCATATCCAAACAAGCAAAATCTAAGAGAATTTTTTCAGAGAAAAAATTCCCTGAGTAAAGATAATACAAATCAGCTCATTAGTCAGAAGGAGTATTATATCTTATGGAATCTCGGGGTTATGGAGAGACATGTACTTCAATGGAAAAATAGAGATGTGAGTAACTACAGAGATAGTAACTAATAGAAACTTATAATAATTTCTTTCATAGAAAACTGATATAAATAATAACAATAAACATTCAAATCAAGAGTAGGTTGAATGGAATTAAAGTGTTCTAAGACCTTCCGATTATCTGAAGACAGAAAGTCTAGCACTCATTTGTACTAGACTCTGAAACATCAAGAATGCAAACCACCAAAAGAATAGCTTCAGATTGTGTAATGACCAAATAATAGTGAGATTACCCACCCATCACATGAGTCAGACTTTTTTCTCCTACTTGAAAGTCACATCATCTGACCATTGAATAAATATCAAGCATACACTATGCCCAAAGAGTGGTTGAGATGTATCAGTTTAATAAAATACCACGCATATATAGAAATTTCACTTTAATGAGGGAAGATAATAAGCTATAAATTTAAAAATCAATTTAGACATATTATAGGTTGGAAGGTGATGAGTGTTATAGATAACAAAAAAGGTTAGATCAGAGTAAAAGGAATCTAAGTTTCCTGGTGGGGTAGGGATGGTAACAGATTCAGTCAGTAATCAATAAGTTAAGGTAAATCACAGAGAAAATGAGCTTCAAGCCATGGCAGAAAGGTGTGGAGTTCCCCAGGCACATACTGGAAGATGAGAGATCTCAGCCAGAGAAAACGTTATTGCAAAAGCCATAAAGGGACTTCACGTTCCTAGCTCTACAGATAAGGATCTTGGAAGTCACTAATCTGTCCTAACAAGTAAAAAGCTAAAGATACTGAAGAATCAATAACTCTTCTTGGATCTGTAAGAGAGGGGGGACACAGAGCAAACCACTGACCCCAAGACTGGAGAGATGGAGAGGTGAATGCAGAGTCACAGTTTACTCACAAGAGGAAACTGCCATGGGAACCAGTGCCTTGATAGGAAAAAATGAACAGAACAATAGAGTGCGTTTTACCTCCAGGAGTTTGACCAGGTCCCCACAGTAAATATAAGAGAAAAATCCCCTTGTGCTCCCGGCAGGGGACATCAGGGGAGAAGAAGAAGCATTCTTTTTTTTTTTTTTTTTTTTTTTTTTTTAAGTAACATCTAAAGTATTATTTGTTTCAAGGGTACAGGTCTGTGAATCATCAGTCTTACACAATTCACAGCACTCCCCATAACATATACCTTCCCCAAAGTCCATAACCCAGCCACACTCTCCCTCCCCCTGCCAAGCAACCTTCAGTTTGTTTCCTGAGATTAAGAGTCTCTTATGGCTTGTCTCCTCCCCAGTCCCATCTTGTTTCATTTTTCCCTCCCTTGAAGCATTCTGAAATCTCTCAGAGTGCTCTGTGCTTCTTAATAAAGCTGCCCTCAGGAGAAACTAGTTAAACATGCAATCCCCAGCTGGGGTCCTCTTAGAGCCTGATGAATCTGGGGGAAGAGAAATGGCCAAATTAGCCTCCCCTAGCCTTCCACCTGGAGAAAGGAAATAACCACTCCAGTCCACTATGGTCATCCTGTCCCAACTTACAAGGGAGAAAAACACTGAGAAACACTTTTGAAGCTCTTAGTCCAGAGGCATAGTTCCACCAAAAGCCTGAGACGTATCAGAGGACTACAGAATGCTTCTTCCCCTCCACACCTTACGACCACCTTGCTAAAAGGACTGTTTGAAGCAGCCTCTGTTGCCTAGAACATTGTGTTTGACTATTGGAAAAACATAAAAGGCAAAAAAAAAATCATAAAAGGCAGATACGGAAAGGCAAAAACATGATCCAAAGAGACAGAGCAAGCATCAGAATCAGACATGGTAAAGATGTAGGAATATCAGACCAAGAATTTAAATCAACTATGATTAAAATGCTGGAGATCAAAAACACTGTAACAAAAATGAAGAATGCCTTTGATGGGCTCATTAACAGACCAGACATGGCTGAGGAGAAAAATCAATGAGCCTGAAGATATAACAATAGAAACTTCAAACACTGAAAAGGAAAAAGAAAAAAAAAAAAAAAACAGAATCAGGGACAAATATCTAAGTGAGGTCTATAGGGTAACAACTACAAAAAGTGTAACATATTTATCATGGGAATATCAGAAGAAGAAAGAGAGAAAGGAATAGAAGAAATATTTGAAACAATGACTGTTTTCCTCAAGTTAATAATAGACACCAAACCATAGATCCAGGGAGCTCAAAGAACACCAAGCAGAATGAAGGCCAGCAAAAAACTATACCCAGGCATATAATTTTCAAAGTACAGAAAGTTAAAAATAAAGAAAAAATCTTGAAAGAAGGTAGAGTCAAAATGACATGACACCTACAGAGGGAAAAAGGTAAGAATTATATCTGACTTCTCAGAAAAGTGGGATGCGGAGCAGGAAAGGCTCCACAGCAGGTCCAGGTATAGTAGAAGCAGCCCTGCCTCTTGGACCACAGGATACAACAGACTCTATGATGAAAGATATCATCCCAGGGAAAGAAGCAACACGGAGTTTATTACAAGCCTCAGTGGGGGGGACATGCAGGTCTTGAGCCTCATGAGGCATTCCATCTCACCGGTGACAAGAATCCTATCACCAAACTGTGGAAAGACCAAGACGCCCTTCAACAGACAAATGGATAAAGGAGACGTGGTCCATATATACAATGGAGTATGATGCCTCCATCAGAAAGGATGAATACCCAACTTTTGTCTCAACATGGATGGGACTGGAGGAGATTATGCTGAGTGCAATAAGTCAAGCAGAGAGAATCAATTATCTTGTAGTTTCACTTACTTGTGGAGTAAGTTTCATTTACTTGTGTTATTAAGGAATAACACAGAAGACATTGGGAGAAGGAGAGGAGAAGTGAGTTGGGGGAAATTGGAGGGGGAGATGAACCATGAGAGACTGTGGACTTTGAGAAACAAACTGAGGGTTTTTGCGGGGGGTGGTGTTTAGGTGAGCCCGGTGGTGGGTATTAAGGAGGGCACGTATTGCATGGAGCAATGGGTGCGGTGCATAAGCAATGAATCTTGGAACACTGAAAAATAAAATAAAGTTGAAAAGAAAAAAGAATCTTATGGCTTTTGAAAAAGAACTCCTGGTCTATTTGTGGAACCTAATAAAGAGGGAACACTTGCACAAGAGGCACCATGTGAGCATGTATCCAGGCCTGCCCTAATGCCCTGGGTTCCATCAGATTCTCCAATAAATAAAGTGAGATGAGCAAAGCAGCACCTATCATATGATGAACATGGTCCATCCAAATGGATCCCAACTAACATCAGAGGCTATAGTTCAAATGTGTTTGAATACAACCTCTCCTTTCCTACGTCCATGCAACTCACCTTGAAGTGATAATGTCAACAGCTTGTTATGCATCCTTTATAAGTTCTCTCTATTGTTCATTTACACCTTCATGTATATAAACATTTTATTCATTACCTAGGTTTTGCCATTTTTCTTAATGATCATAGCAGCACACTGATCTTCAACTTGGGTTTTTTTGTTGTTGTTGTTGTTTTGTTTTGTTTTTGTTTTTGTTTTTGTTTTACCTAATAGTAACTGCATACAATAATTGTCTCCAGGTCAGTCCATGATTAAGTAATCCAGTCATTTCATTTACTGTACATTTCACAGGAGAAAAAATGTGCTTTTATTCTAGTGTTGGATAGTCAAATAATTTCTTTTATTCTTCCTTGCCATACATGATGCTAAAATATGTGTAATCTTATTCATTGGCATGTATGTTTCTGCCAACTAGATTCTAAAGGAGGGATTTTTAGGTCAAATACCATATTAATTTATCATTTTTTAAGGAAACTACCAAATTCTTTGTGGAAATCGATTATTCATACTATCAGCAGGAAATAAGATGATACATGGCCAAATAGGACCTTCACCGTCATAGAAAACTAACAATATTTCATCTATATTGAAAGACACTACACTGATATTTTAATATCTTTTCATTTACTTGACCAGTAATGACATTCAGCATGCTTTCTTTACATGTTTGGCAATCTGCATTCTTATTTTGTGATTTGCCTATGCACTTGTTCGCTCTCTTATTTGTTGTCTTTCTTTTTTTTAAGATTTCATTTATTTACTTGAGAGAGAGAGCACAAGCAAGGGGAGCTACAACGGGAGAGGGAAAGGTAGAAGCAGGTTCCCCACTGAGCAGGGAGCCCAATGTGGGGCTTGATTCCAGGACCCTGGAACCATGACCCAAGCCAAAGGCGGACACTGAACTGACTGAGCCACCCAGGTACCCTATTGTTTTTCTTTTTCATTCTGAATTTTAGACTGCTCTTTGAATAATGGGGGTATTATCCCATTGTTTGGCACATGTGTACAAACATTTTCTCTTGTTTTATTATTTCCCTCATAATATTGTTTGTGCTACCTCGAACTTTCAATTACAACTTTTGGTTTTCTTGTCTGGATTAAATAGTATTCAAACACCCATGATTGCACAAATAGTCACCTAAGTTTTCTTCCAGTATAGTTTCACATTTATGTTCTCAGTCCATCTCTATATTGTTTTGAAACACTCATCATGTCACAGACAATAAGATACTGCAGAAAAATATTTAAGAACTACTCCATTTTTCAAGCCATCTATAAGCTGGCAGAGCATGGACTCACATGCAGTTTCTGACTTCGACTTCAGCAATTGCTTTCCAGTATAGTCTGTACCAACATCTATGGTACAACACAACAGAGTTCTATTTTACCAAGACCATTAGAGAATTTTTCCTTTCCAACTTCCTCCTGAATGCATTTTTCACCTCCTTGTTCCTCAGACTATAGATGAGGGTGTTCAACATGGGGATTACCACAGTATAAAACAGAGAAATCACTTTATTGATATCCAGGGAGGAAGTGGAGCCAGGCCGAACATAGATAAAGAAAAGAGTCCCATAGAGGATGGAGACAGCAGCCAGGTGAGAAGAGCAAGTGGAGAAAGCTTTCTGCCTCCCATCAGCAGTCTGGATCTTCAAGATGGCCACCAGGATGCAAATATAGGAGACCATGATGATCAGGCCACTGAGTATGATTATAGCTCCAGCCAAGATGAACAGCACTAATTTATTGATCCATGTGTCTGCACATGCTAGAGACAGCAGTGGAGAAATGTCACAGAAGAAGTGATTGATGATATTTGGACCACAGAAGGGTAAGCGAAAAGTGAGAATTGTATGGGTCATTGTGCTTATAAGAGCTATGGTGTAAGGCCCTACCACCAGCCGCACACAGACCCTCTGGGACATGATGAGTGTGCACAGCAAGGGCTTACAGATGGCCATATACCAGTCATATGCCATGGAAGCCAGGAGGAAACATTCACTTGCCACAAAGAAGCCAAAGAACCACATCTGTGCAGCACAACCCACAAAAGAGATGTCTTTTTTCTCCGCAAAGATATCACACAGCATCTTGGGGGCAATGGAAGAAGAAGAACAAATATCTACAAAGGACAAGTGGCTGAGAAAAAAGTACATAGGAGTGTGGAGTCTTGGATCAGTCCACATGAGAATGATCATCCCTACGTTACCCCCCAGGGTGACAACATAGACAAAGAGAAGCATGACAAAGAGGACAATCTGATGCTGGAGGTGATCTGTGAGGCCCAAGAAAAGAAATTCAGTCACTTCTGTCTGATTCTTATCTTCCATCGGTCAGTTGCAATCTGTTACAAGAAGGAAAAACAATCACTAGCACTTAGGAATAATGTTTTATACAAATGACAGATTATCCTAAACAGGCCTATAATAGGCAATTATTGAATTATTGTTGAACTGGAAGACAGGATGTCCACGTACTAGGTCTAGGAGTTGTGCATAGACACTGTGTAAACTTGGATAATTCACTCCCGATCTCTTTGGATTCAGTACTCTCTCCCAGAAAAAGAGGAGTCCAACTACATTGTCGAAACCTCCCTCAAGGTGTATTTGAAATGGGAATTGGTCTCCACATTTCATTTTACTGTGTTATGGGATAATAAAACTCAGTTAATACTTTTACTGGAAGTACTGTAAAATCTCACGAATGTGATATTCAGATGGTTACATCAGACATCTGGGAAAGACTAAGCAACGGAGTCCCCGTTCTCACTGAAGGATCAGTACCATTCTAATATTATTAAGACACAATTCATAGGTGTGTTTATCAGTCTATACTCTACTTGCATTGATAACAGGATGTGGAAAGGATAATGCACACAATTAGTAAAGCAGTTACTGATATAAAAGAATACGATGCCATAGAAGAGATGGAGAGGTCTTGTGTGTAAGAACAAGTGATCTGCAAATTTTGGACAGCAAAATGGAAATGCCATGACAGTTGTACAGAAAATCAAGCATCTGTTTGCACCAAAATAACATATTATTATTTTATGTGATTCCCTATACATCATATAAACTTCTTTTAAGACACTCATCCTGACATCTGTCAGACAATGTCAATTATAGTAATGAGTAAAATATCAAGTGGGGAATGATTTGTGCATGGGGAATGATTTGTGCAAGGAGCACCATGCAGAAAATACTACTTTTTGTCTCATTAGTTCAGGAAGAAGAAATCAAATGGTTTCCAAAGAGACAATCACTATGTAGGAAAATTTGTATGAAAATTCTGGTTTTGGGGTGCCTGGGTGGCTCAGTCATTAAGCGTCTGCCTTCGGCACAGGCCATGATCCCAGGGTCCTGAGATTGAGTCCTGCATCAGGCTCCCTGCTCAGCGGGAAACCTGCTTCTCCCTCTCCCACTCCCCTAGCTTGTGTTTCCTCTCTCACTGTCTCTCTTTCTGTCAAATAAATAAATAAATCTTTAAAAAAAAAATCTGGTTTTAAGTAACATTTACTATCACTTCAACTAATGTCCTCTAAATAAAATAAAAGCAAAATGCTACTCATATTGTACAATAATTACATGTGAAGCTTGATATAGGATATAAATAGTGACTGTATCCATTCAACTTGATTCTTTTAGCATTGTCATAATTATTTGCTCAATACAATCTAAAGTATGATTTCATCAGTAACAAAGACAATTCTAGGCTTATGATAGGAGCATCAGCCATGGCATAAATGTTAATGCCAATCCAAATACACTAATATAGGTATGTGGGGATTTAGAGGGTAGAATAGACAAGCTGCTCCTAGTTTTGATCCCATCCCATCCATCTTTCTTTCTTTCTCTTTCTTTCTTTCTTTCCCTCCTTCTCTTCTCTTCTCTTCTCTTCTCTTCTCTTCTCTTCTCTTCTCTTCTCTTCTCTTCTCTTCTCTTCTCTTCTCTTATTTAAATATAAGCTATTTTGAGACAAGGAGGATAATCTTTATGTCCCTTGCATACCTACATTCTGTGGCCTTAGAAATCTTCATAGACATTGCAGTATCTCTATATTATGCAAAACTAAACAGGAAATTCAGTTTTAAAAAGAAAGTGACACAAACCAGTTGTTTAGTCTCCTGAGAATGTAAACAAAATGCCAGTCTGCTCTATTTAGAAAGCCTGAGCTAGGAAGGTTATTTTCCTGTCATTTAAGCTCATCCTGATGTTTCTCTACCAAATTTCAAAAACTTCATATCTTCCAAAATGCACTGTACTCACTTCTTTAAGGATATCCTTCATGTAGCTCCCTTAACTGCTTCAAAGGAAACAACCATTTTCTAGAAGAAAGGAATACTCAACTTCCTTCATGGTGGTAACCTCTTCCAAGAGGCATGACTTTCTAAATACATGGTGAAGAGAACAGATCTCCATCTTGAAGAGCCTGCAAGTGAAGAGATCCTAATTGACCTACACATTAATATACATACTGCACAGAACAAGGAGTTTCCAATAGTTCTCAGGAGTTTTCAGTAGTTTGGTGTCAGGTCCCCAAAGAACTAAAACCTCAAGCGTTTACACCTAAAGGGACAAAATTAACATAATCTCAGTGGCACTTGCACCAAGTATTATCTCAAAACTGTGTCATTTCTCAAAGAGAGGATTCCTAAGAAAACAAAGGGGATTGCCCCCTGCTTTGGCATCCTTCATGCCAAAAGGAGCTCTCTTTTCTATCAGTGGGGTGTGATGCATTGAGCACCCAGGACCAGTTTGGAGGAAGTAGTTTGCTGCCTGGATTCTGGAGACACATCCCCTGGTGTTAATCTCAATTCCACTGCTTTACTGCTTGTGTCACTTAAAGCATATTTTTAAGTCTCTCTGCACCTCATTCTCTTAATCCCTAAACTAAAGAAGACAACAGTGTCTAGTTCACAGAGATCTTGGAAGGATTTAATGAAGTGATACATTTATTTGTTTGTTTGTTTGTTTTATTAGCATATAATGTATTATTTGTTTCACAGGTACAGGTCTGAGATTCATCAGTCTTACACAATTCACAGCTCTACATTTAAACTACTTAATGAGTGTCCAGTACAGAATCAGTGCTCATTAATGTTCTGTATTATTATCAGGCTTCATAGCATAGTTTAGACATAATACCTAGACATTCAAATAAAACAGCAGGTTTTTTTAATCTCTAGGCAAAAAAAACAAAAACAAAAACAAAAAACAAAAAACACACAGTCCATGGACTCCAAAGAAGGGACAGATCACTATAAAACTGGAATAGAGGAGAAAATACTCAAGGAAGGAATTACCTCAGAAAAATAAACAAAATTTAGATAAACTGAAGTTAGAGGAAAGGTATTCCAGGGCAGTGCTAATGAGATCAGCAGAAGCAGAAGCAAGGAAGATCTTTGGGATGGAAGGGTCACACAAAAGAGAAGCAAATGTGGAGTCTGGTGAAACAGATTAAAGTATTGCAATCACCAACTTCTCTGAGACCTTATTGTTGAGAGAAGAGTTGGTAACCCCTTCTACTCAACCCTTATAATATTTTATTGGTAGTTCATTTTAGCTATCTATTTCAGAAGGTTGTCAATAATTGTCATTGTGCATTTGTTGAATTACTTGAAAATGACCCCTCCCCAAAATTTATAATTCATAATGGTGTATATTTAGCAATTAAAATTATGTTCTATACATTTGATTAAGGATGGAAGGAAAATTCTTCTTAAAAACCAATTAAAACTAATAAGAAAAACAACAAAAACATTTTATTGACATTTTATTAAATCTAAAAAGGGAAAAGAAAATAAGAGGAAAAGTCATTCTATTCACAGAAAAATATGTAGAAAATTCTTTAATACACTTTTAAAATTAAAAAAAGTCATTCTGTGGAATAGCAACATTGAAAAAAATGAAATATATATATATATATATATATATATATATATATATATATATATAATTTAAATTTAAGTAGGCTGGCTAATCCCAGGAAAGAAATTATATGAAAATTGTCAACACATGAAACAAAACAAAAAAGTAATATAGACTCTCCTTAGAGCAATCATGGAAGATATTTGAGAAGGTTAAAAAGATAAAATTTAAAAATAAGCTACAACTTCAAAATGTTCATAGAAAAATATGATTACTTAGGACTAAAGGAAGATCTAACATACAAATAGTTGGTATCTCTAAAGAAGAGAGATGTTGCATGTAAAAAACTTAACAAAAACGTAACAAGATCTGTATTTAAGCAGTAAAAACACACAAAACTTTTTTTTTCTTTTTTTTTTTTATTTAAATTCAGTTAACCAACATACAATATATACTTGGTTTCAGATATAGTGTTCAATATTTTATCAACTATATATAACACCCAATGCCCATCACCCAATTATTCCAGCCCTCCACCCACCCTCCCTCCAACAACCCTCAGTTTGTTTCCTATAAGATTCTCTCATGGTTTTTCCTCCCTCTCTGATGACTTCCCATTCAGTTTTTGTCCCTTCCCCTATGATTCTCTGTGCTGTTTCTTATATTCCATATGTGAGTGAAACCATATGATAATTTTCTTTCTCTGACTTATTTTGCTGAGCATACCATCCAGTTCCATCCACATTGATGTAAATGCTAAGTATTCATCCTTTCTGATGGCAGAGTAATATTCCATTTTATATATGAACCACATCTTCTTTATCCATTTATCTGTCAATGGACATCTTGGCTTTTTCCATAGTTTGTCTATTGTGGACATTGCTGCTCTGAACATTGGGAAGCAGGTGCCCCTTTGGATCACTACATTTGTGTCTTTGGGATAAATGCCTAGTAGGGTGCAACTGCTGGGTCATAGGGCAAATCTATTTTTAACTTATGGAGGAATCTCCATACTGTCTTCAAGAATGGCTGTACCAGCTTGCATGCCAACCAAAAGTTTAAGAAGGTTTCCTTTTCTCCACATCCTCACCAACATTTGTTTTTTTTTTTCCTGTCTTGTTAATTTTAACCATTCTGACTGGTGTGAAGTGGTATCTCATTGTGGTTTTGATTTGTATGTCCCTGATGCCAAGGGATGTGGAGCATTTTTTCATGTGTCTTTTAGCCATTTGGATGTCGTCTTCAGAGAAAATCTGTTCATGTCTTCTATTTCTTGACTGGATTATTTGTTTTTTGGGTGTTGAGTTTGATAACTTCCTTATAGATCTTGGATACTAGCCCTTTATCTAATATGTCATTTGCAAATTAGATCTTCTCCCATCCCGTGGGTTGTCTTTTATTTTTGTTGACTGTTTCCTTTGCTGTGCAGAAGCTTTGGAGCTTGATGAAATTCCAATAGTTCATTTTTGCTTTTGTGTCCTTTGTCTTTGGAGATGTGTCCAGCAAGAAGTTGCTGTGGTGGAAGTCTAAGTGGTTGCTGCTTGTGTTCTTCCTTAGGATTTTGATGGATTCCTGTCTCCAATTGAGGTCCTTCATCCATTTTGAGTTTATCTTTGTGTATGGTGTGAAAAAAATGTCCTGGTTTCATTCTTCTGCATGTGGCTATCCATTTTCCAGGTACCATTGATTGAAGAGACTGTCTTTTTTCCATTGGATATTCTTTCCTGCTTTGTCAAAGATTAGTTGGCCATAGAGCTAAGGGTCCATTTCTGGGCTCCCAGTTCTGTTCCATTAATCTGTGTGTCTGTTTTTGTGCCAGTACCATGCTGTCTTGATGATTACAGTTTTGTAATAGAGCTTGAAGCCTGGCATTGTGATGCCACCAGATTTTTTTTTCAACATTCTGGCTATTCTGGGTCTTTTCTGGTTCCATGCAAATTTTAGGATTATTTGTTCCAGCTCTGTGAAAAATATTGATGGTATTTTGATACTGATTGCATGAATGTGTAGATTCTCTAGGTGGTATAGATATTTTAACAATATTTATTCTTCTAATCCATGAGCATGGAATGTTTTTCCATTTCTTTGTGTCTTCCTCAATTTCTTTCATCAGTGTTCTCTGTAGTTTTTAGAGTACAGATCCTTTACCTTTGGTTAGGTTTATTCCTAGTTATTTTATGGTTTTTGGTGCAGTCATAAATGGAGTCAATTCCTTAATTTCTCTTTCTTGTGTCTTATTGTTAGTGTGTAGAAATGCAACTGATTTCTGTGCATTGATTTTAATATTTTGCCATGTTACTGAATTGAAAAGCATACAATATTTTTTTTCCTTTTTTTATTGTGTTACATTAGTCACCACGCAGTACATCATTAGTTTTTGATGTAGTGTTCCATGATTCATTGTTTGCATATAACACCCAGGTGCACACAAAATATCTTAAGGAAAAAACATGAAATTCTAGTACTTTGGCTGGACTTCCTTTTCTTTAAGAGGAGAAAAGTCTGATCATTCTCAAAATGCTCAACAATTTCCTCCCACCTTACATTGATTTGAGTGAATACCCTTATGTATGGGCTCAAGAATAAAAAGCTGTGGTGATTATAGGAAATGGTGGTATAACAATATTAATATAATCAATAATGATATTAATATGACTAATAATAATATGATAATATAATTAGCACAAACATAAAAGAAGACAGAGTTTTACAGGTTCTCTTGCTTACCAATCTCCTTCTTTCAGTATAGAGAGCTATTAAATACTGATTAAATGTGATATATACAGCATTTCATATATGGGCATATTCTAAGACATAGGAAATTTGCCACTAGGCGTGTCAAGGATAATAATATAATCTATTAAAATGAGCCTATGGAAGGAAAATAAGAAATATAAATGTAGGAAAAGCCTAATATTAATTAACATCTTTTATAATGATATAGTTTGAAAACAATAACTCAAGAAATATTTTATTATATGCAATCTAAAAGTTACCATCATAAATTATAAAAATAAATTATATCACTTTCATATTACCAGAAGAAATGCACATACATTACAGATGCCTCAACACATGAAAAGTTGTACTATAAAGTAAAATATTTTTAAAAGAATATTAAAAGCAGAAAGCTTTAAAAATTGAAGGCACAGCTAACACAAAATGTATCTACTGTTGCAGCACTAGTTAAAATAACAAATGCTTAGAAATCATTTTTTATCAATATTTTCCACGTTAAATAGGATTTTAAATGAGTTAGAGCTATGTGTTTTGAAGTGATACAATTACATATGAAATATTCAACTTTAAAAAACAAGGAGCAAAATCACATCATCTCAATAAACATGAAAATTTTTTTTTCACAAAATACAACACCTTTGGGAAAATTGAACAGCCACATGCAGAAAAATGAAATTGGACTATTTCTTCACACCACACATGAAAATAGACTCAAAATGGATGAAGGACCTCACTGTGAGAAAGGAATCCATCAAAATCCTTGAGGAGAACACAGGCAGCAACCTCTTTGACCTCAACCGCAGCAACTTCTTCCTAGGAACATCGCCAAAGGCAACAGAAGCAAGGGCAGAAATGAACTATTGGGATTTCATCAAGATCAAAAGCTTTTGCACAGCAAAGGAAACAGTTAACAAAACCAAAAGACAACTGACAGAATGGGAGAAGATATTTGCAAATGACATATCAGATAAAGGGCTAGTATCCAAAATCTATAAAGAGCTTAGCAAACTCAATGCCCAAAGAACAAATAATCCAATCAAGAAATGGGCAGAGGACATGAACAGACATTTCTGCAAAGAAGACATCCAGATGGCCAACAGACACATGAAAAAATGCTCCACATCCCTCGGCACCAGGGAAATACAAATCAAAACCACAATGAGATACCACCTCACACCAGTCAGAATGGCTAAAATTAACAAGTCAGGAAATGACAGATGCTGGCGAGGATGCGGAGAGAGGGGAACCCTCCTACACTGTTGGTGGGAATGCAAGCTGGTGCAACCACTCTGGAAAACAGTGTGGAGGTTCCTCAAAAAACTGAAAATGGAGCTACCCTATGACCCAGCGATTGCACTGAGTATATATCCTAAAGATACAAACGTGGTGCTCCAAAGGGGCACGTGCACCCGAATGTTTATAGCAGCAATGTCCACCATAGCCAAACTATGGAAAGAACCTAGATGTCCATCAACAGATGAATGGATAAAGAAGGTGTGGTATATATATACAATGGAATATTATGCAGCCAGCAAAAGAAATGAAATCTTGCCATTTGTGATGACATGGATGGAACTAGAAGGTATTATGCTAAGCAAAATAAGTCAATCGGAGAAAGACAACTATCATATGATCTCCCTGATATGAGGAAGTGGAGATGCAATGTGGGGGGCTTAGGGGGTAGGAAAAGAAAAATGAAAGAAGATGGGATTGGGAGGGAGACGAACCATAAAAGACTCAATCCCAAAAAACAGACTGAGGGTTGCTGGGGGGAGGGGGGACAGGAGAGGGTGGTGGGGATATGGACATTGGGGAGGGCATGTGCTATGATGAGTGCTGTGAAATGTGTAAACCTGGCGATTCACAGACCTGTACCCCTGGGGATAAAAATACATTATATGTTTATTTTTAAAAATAAAAATAAATAAATAGATTTTTTAAAAAATACAACACTTTTTTCAAAAAAAAAAAACAACTCTTAACTTATTGAGTATAGAAGGGACATAGATCAACATAATGAAGACTGTATAAGACAAACCCACAGCTGACATTATACTCAATGAAGAAATATGGAAAAGTTTTCCTCTAAGATCAGGAACAAGACAACTTTGCTCACTCTCACCAAACTTATTCAACATAGTACTGGAAGTCCTAGCTATAGGAATTAGACAAGACAAAGAAATAAAAGACATCCAAATGGGAAAGGAAGAACTAAAATTGCCACTTTTGCTGATTAAATGCTTTTATATATAGGAGCCCATCAAAAAATTGTAAGAACTAATCAACAGTTCAGTAAAGTTGCAGTTGTATTCTTTTACACTAATGATGAAACATCTGAAAAAGAAATAAAGAAAAATACACCACTCAAAATAGCATCAAAAACAATGAAATACTTAGGGATAAAATTAACCAAAGAAGTGAAAGATGTGTAAAATGAAAAACACAGGACTGTTGAGAGAAATCAAAGAAAACACAAATGTGAAGACAGTCTATGCTCATGGATCAGAAGAATTAACATTGTTAACCTAACAGTGGATGCAGCCCAAGTGTCCATTGATAGATGAATGGATAAAGGTGTGGTGTATATATATACAATGGAATATTATTTGGCCATATGCCATTTGCAACAACATAGATGGACCTAGAGAGTATGAAATGAGTGAAATAAGTCAGTCAAAGAAAGGCAGATACCATATGATTTCACTTATATGTGTGGCTTAAGAAAAAAAAACAAATGAACAAAAGGAAAAAAGAGAAAGAGACAAACCAAAAAACACAGACTCTTAATTATAGAGAACAAATAGATGGTTGCCAGAGGGGAGATGTGTGTGGGGATGGGTGAAACAGGTGAAGGGGATTAAGTGTACACTTATCTTAATTAGCACTGAATAATATATGGAATGTTGAATCACTACATTGTACATCTGAAAGAAACTAATGCAACACTGTATATTAAGTATACTGGAATTAAAATAAAAGCTTAAATAAATAAATATATATATATATTTTTTAATGGGCAGAAAAGTTAAATAGACCTATTTCCAGAGAGGACAAAAAAATGGGGGCCAACAGGCAAGTGGAAAGATGTTCAACATCACTAATTGTCAGGAAAATAAAAATCAAAACCACAAAAATATATCACCTCACACCTGTTAGAGTGACTCTAATCAAGAAGACAAGAGACAAGAAGTATTGGTGAGGATGTAGAAAAAAAGGAAACCTTTCTACATTGTTGATGGAAATGTAAATTGGTCCCACCACTATTAAACAGTATGGAGGCTCTCCCCCAAATTAAAAATATGTCTACCATAGAATCCAACAATTCCACTTCTGTGTATACACCTGAAGGAAATGAAAATAGTTTTGAGGAGAGATCTGTACTTCCATGTTTATTGTAACATTATTTACAGTAGCATATATATATATATTCCTAAATGCCCATTAAGAGATAAATAGATAAGAAAAAAGTGATGTAGGAGCACCTGGGTGGCTCAGATAAGCAACCCACTCTTGATTTCCACTCAGGTCATGATGCTGGGATCTAGCCCAGCATCAGCCTCTATGCTCAGTGGGAATTCTGTTTGAGGATTCTTTCTTTCCCTCTGCCTTGGTCCCGCCCCTGCTCAAAATAGATGGGCTAATGTTTTTTTAAATGTGGCATATATACACAATGAAATATTATTCAGCCATAAGAAAGGAGAATAACCTGTCATTTGCAACAACATGAATGCACTACTATTTTACCCATGCATAATATAATGAATATAGATAACAACACTATGCTATAATTATGTAATATGATAATGACAGTCATATTACAATATGCAATGCAATGATGCCCATGTTACAATATATAAATGTATTAAATTAACACATTGTACGTCTTAAATTTATACAACAGTATATATCAGATTCATTCAGTAAAATAAATAAATAAATAAGCCAGAAGTAGAGGTGTGTATAAGGTAAGCTTTCCTTTACATTACTTGTAAAAGTGTATACATATGTACAAATGTGCATGCTTTTATATGCAGGCAAAATCTTTGGATGAGGAATCTCTTCATTCATAGGAATCTGGAGTGGATGGGAAATTTACATTTACTTATATTTCCATACTTTATAAGTGGAAAATAACGAACCTTAGAAATTATGTGGAGATGAATACTTAAACAGATAAAAAGACATTCATATTTTTTGTTAATTTAAAAAAGAATATGAAAAGTATGTATAGCATGTATAATCTAAGAAATTACATCCAAATCTACTATTTTATCTGTCTTTATCTCTATACCTTGTAATCTCACTTTCTTCCTAAAGTTGTCCATAAATAAACATAACATGTAAGCCACCATCCATAAAGCAAACAATTTACTTCTTTAGAAAATGTATATGTATTTCAACATAAATAATACAAGTGTCCTAGCTTGAAATGGTTTCTGATTGTTAACGTCCCACCTTATCCTACCATCTTCAATTCACTGCTGCATAATGTCCCACCTTATCCTACCATCTTCAATTCACTGCACTTTTGTGTCCACCATTTAATCCCTGGGATAAAGCCAAGAGGTAAAGTTATAAAGCTGATACTGCTACCTTGATAAATAATATAATACCTTGTCCTAATATTCCCAGCTATTTACTTGAATCATATTTGTATTTTCTCCTGATTTAGAAACAGTCATTTAAAATGAGCCTTAGCAACTTACTCATTGGGCACCCCACCACATCATGAGATTGCCTCTCCAATTACTAGCCAGCAAGAAAGAGGCTTAAAGTCAAGTATCATATGGTTTGACTTATTTGTAGAGCATAACAAACAATATGGAGGACAAGGGTAGATGGAAAGGAGAAGGGAGTTGAGGGAAATTGGAAGGGGAGGTGAACCATGAGAGACTATGGACTCTGAAAAACAACCTGAGGGTTTGGAAGGGGCGGGGGGTGGGAGGTTGGGGGAACCAGGTGGCGGGAACTAGGGAGGGCACGGATTGCATGGAGCACTGGGTGTGGTGAAAAAACAATGAATACTGTTACGCTGAAAAGAAATAAAACATTAAGAAAAAAGAAAAAATTTTTAAAAAATCATATCTTTGGGGACAACTGGGTGGCTCAGTCGTTAAGCTTCTGCCTTTGGCTCAGGTCGTGATCCCAGAGTCCTGGGATCGAGCCCTGCATCAGGCTCCCTGCTCAGCGGAAGCCTGCTTCTCCCTCCCCTACTCCCCCTGCTTGTATTCCCTCTCTCACTGTCTCTCTCTCTCACTCAAATAAGTAAACAAATTTTTTTTAAATAATATCTTTGGTGAACTTTAGGCACTTCAGAAAATGTAGTGTGTGCACTGCTTTCCTGTTACTCTGTTTTACCCTGCTCTTACCAGCCAACTTTCACTACCACCACCTGCATTTCTTTTTCTGAGGATTTCTCTTCCTACTAATTTTCTACTACTCAGCAAGCTAGAAGTGCCTCCCCCTCCCCCAAAAAACAAATAAACTCCCTGGGACAGTTTTCAACCAAAGACTGATTCAAAGAAATGAGAAAATGAAACAAAAATGAACAAAAACAGATGGGACCAAAAAAAAAAAAAAAAAAACAGATGGAACAACAAGAAAACAAAAAGCAAGATGGTAGATTTAAACTCAAGCGTATCAGTAATCACTCTACATCTAAATACCCCTAAAAGGTAAAATTGATATTGTGACTAAAGTAAGATCAATATACCCCATTGAGAAACCCACTTTGAATATACAGACACACTTTAAATATACAGACACACAAATAGTTTAATATTGAAAGGCTGAAGAAAGATAAGCTTTGCTAATACTAACAAAGGGGTAGATGGTGTAGCTCTATTACATCAGACCAAACATATGTTAGAGCAACAAAATTACCAAGATAAAGAAGTTAAGTTCAAAATGATATTGGGGTCAATTTATCAAGAAGATATGACAACTCTCTACATTTTTGCACTTGATAATGTAGCTTCAAAATACATAAAGCAAACACCAATATAACTGTAAGGAAAAACAAATGAGTCTTACAATTAAAGTAGGGGATTTCAACATTATTCTCTTAGTCATTGATACAATAAGTAGACAAAATATCAGTGAGGATATAGAAGGCTTAGATAGCATTATGAACAAAACTTAGCACTTCTAGAACACTCCAGTCAGTAATAGAAGAATATGTATTATTTTTAAATGTACTTAGAATATTTACCATGATGGGAAAGCAAGCTGGTGCAGTCACTCTGTAAAACAGCATGGAGGTTACTCAAAAAGTTGAAAATAAACCTACCCTATGACCCAGGAATTGCACTACTGGGAATTTACCCTAACGATACAAATGTAGTGATCCGAAGGGGCATGTGCACCCAAATGTTTATAGCAGCAAAGTCCACAATAGCCAAACTATGGAAAGAACCTAGATGTCCATCAACAGATGAATAGATAAAGAAGATGTGGTATATATGCACAATGGAATACTATGCAGCCATCAAAAGAAATGAGCTCTTCTCATTTGCAATGATGTGGATGGAACTAGAGGGTATTATGCTGAGCAAAGTAAGTCAATCAGAGAAAGACAATTATCATATGATCTCCGTGATATGAGGAATTTGAGATGCAGAGTGAGGAGTTTGGAGGGTAGGGAAGGAAAAAATGAAACAAGATGGGGTTGGGAGGGAGACAAACCATAAGAGACTCTTAATCTCACAAAACAAACTGAGGGTTGCTGGGGGGAGGGGAGTATGGCGAGGGTGGTTGGGTTATGGACGTTGGGGAGGGGGTGTCATACGGTAAGTGCTGTGAAATGTGTAAGCCTGATGATTCACAGACCTGTACCCCTGGGACAAATAATACATTATATGTTAATAAAATAATTAATAAATAAAAAGAATATTTACCGTGATATACCATTATAAAAAGTCTCAAATTTAAAAATATTCAAGTCATAGAAAGTATATTCTCTTGACCTCAATGTAATTGAATTAGAAAACAGTAACAGACAGATCTTTGGAAAATTCCCAAATATTTGAAAAATAAATAAAATACTTCCAAATAACCTATAAGTAAAAAAAAATTAAATAAATATAGAAATTATTTTTAACAGAATGAAAACATGACATATCAAATTTAATAGGAAAAACATAAAGCTCCATTTATGGGAAATTTCTAGTACAACGAACAGAGAACAAGATAAAAAGTCTTTGATCAGTGACTTCAGCTTCTACCCAAGAAAAACCAGAAAAGGAAGTGAAAATAAAACCCACACAAGCACAATGTGAAGCCCAAAGGGTTCAGATCCTGATCCCTGGAACCCGTGAACATTTCTTGATTTGGCTTAATGGGTTTCACTGATATAATTAAATCGAAGATCTGAGATGAAGAGGTTTTCTAGGTATCTGGGTGGGACCCAAATGCAATAAATTATTCTTGTAAGAGGAAGAGATGTAGAGAAGACCAGAGAGGGAGAGGAAAAGGCAATGTGAAGACAGAGGCAGAGATTGGAGTGGAGTGTTCCCCAAGCCAAGGAATTCTGGCAAAGCTGGAAGAAGCAGGGAAAAAATTCCATGCCCCTCCCACTGCCAAGAATCTCTAGAGGAAGCATAACCCTGCTGCCCTCTTGATTTAGGCCCACTTTTTAGTAATCTGTTACAGTAGCCACAGTAAACTAATACACAGAAGAAAAGAAACAATGAAAGTCAGATTGGAAACCAATTAAGTAAAAAAAACAAAAACAAAAAACACTTTTTTAAAAGCAATGGAATCAAAACCAGGTTCTTTGAGAAGATCAATAAAATCAATACACTTATCAGACTGATCAGAGAAAAAGAAAAGAAACAAATTACCAGCATCAACAATCAAAGAGGTGACAACACTAGATTCTACTACAAATGGAAGTGGCCTGAGTTAAAAATATACTTGGACTTCTGAGACGATGCAAATGGCCTGGTGGGTTGTTCAGGTACCTGGAAGATGCAAGATTGGGAAAGCAGAGACAAAGAGCCCTAGGGGGAAAGCACATGGATAGATTGTGTCCAATGGATGCAGTTCTTCTTGTCTTACATCAATGCCAACAATATCACCTGGTGCAGACATCACTGACCAGGTAGACAAAATGTCAGGCAGCCTGTGTCCTCAGTCACCTCAATGCCAGCACAATGGACCCATGAACAGAGCAGCCATGGTACATGGAAGGAGGTAATATTTGTACAATCATGGATGTTTGAGTACTATTTAATCCTAACTTATGGCACTCAGCATAATGCCCTCAAGGTCCATCCATGTCGTCACATATGGCAAGATTTCATTCTTTTTTATGGCTGAGTAATATTCCATTTTTTTTTCCTTTATCCATTCATCTACTGTTAAACACTTAGGTTTCTTCCATATTTCTGCTGTTATAAACAGCGCTGCAATAAACATAGGGTATATGTATCTTTTCAGATTGGTGTTTTCATTCTCTTTGGATAAATACCCAGAAATAGAACTGCTGGGTTGTATGGATTGTGTGGTATTTCTATTTTTGATTTTTGAGGAACCTCCATACTGCTTTCCAGAGTGACTACACCAATTTCCATTCCCAAAAAAGGTGTACTAGAGTTCTTCTTTCTCCATAGCCTCGCCAACCCTTAATTCTACCTTTTTGATAATATTCTGGAGGAAAAAAAAGACATATTCTAAAGCAGTAAGAATAGCTATATGTCTATTTGGTGGAATCACAGATCATCCCGAGACCTGAGGGAGTGTGAGAAGCATCAGTCATATTGGTATATGGAAAGCAGAAATCGTCAATGCAGTTAGGAAGAGGAATAGATGCTTGGACACAATAGGTGTGATTCAGGTGGCTTCCAGGAGGTTCCATGAAGCTTATGTTCCAAGCTGCACAAAGCTGAGCTCAGAGCTACTCAGGGTGCCAGTCCTTAAAGGGTCAGTTTACTGTGACCTTTGCCAGGAAGCTTACCCTGTGCCCAGACTGGTGTCATCTCTCTCCCCAGGTACTGGACTCCTTGGTATTCTAGCTGGACAAGCCCCCCCACGCCAGACATAGCAGGTACACATACTAAACCGTATGACAAGGCACTTTTCTGTACCAGATAGAAGTCTTCTTCAGGGACGGATCTATATTGGAATAAGCTCTGTATTCCCCCTCCTTATGCCATCCAGTGCAAGCATTTGTCCAAAAAAAAGAACTTGCTAACATATACATTTTCAAGTGCTACAAATAAAAGCCCTATGGCACATTAGTGTCAGGGAATCAGGAAGAAAAACTAAAAGTGGGCCACTGGAAACTATTAGGAATTCAGGAATCAACTAATGTAAGCCATAGTGACCTGTCCTATATAATGGGAATAATAACCGTATCTGCTTTATAGGATTATAACAATGATTTAATGAGAGAACTCGGGTAAAAACCTTAGCACATTTTCTGTCAAGTAACAAGTTGCCAATAAATGTTAGCTATCATTATAATTAATTCATTAAGAAAAGAAGATATTGAAAAAAACAAGCTGGAAGAATTCTTTTAAAAAACATTTAACATCAAGACTGAGGGTATGTGTTTTTAAATCAGATCGTCCTTAGATCAAACCCCACCTCTGTCATTTATCAAATCATTTGCTTGCTTTCTTTGCCAGTTTCCTCATTTGTAAGTGGATATGATTATTTGGTTCCAGTAACATAATACATCCAAAGTATTTAACAAATGTCATTTTCTAAGCTCAATAAATATTTGGTTATCATGATCAATTTTTTGACTGTTTTGCAAACGAGGAAACCACCACCCAAAACAGTAAGAACTTGTCCAGGGTCCCAGAGAAAGTCAGTTTCATTGTTGGCACTAGTATCCGACTTACTTAACTCCCACCCCAGCAGGGGAAAGATACACACACACACACACACACACACACACACACACACACACACACATTAAGAAGTCTGCTAAGCTCTCAACCCAAGGAGTCATAACTAGAATGAGTCTAGATCCCGGCCATATTAAGAATCCACAGAATCAGGCTTCTCAACCTGGCCAGTGACAAGAAAAGACCAATGGGTGGCAGTATATTCACGTACAAAGAGGCTGGTTGTCCTGATGTCCAGTCTCTTTGAATGCCTTTCCTCTCCCAACTCAAAATCATGGCAGAAAATCAAAACTCAACCATTAGTATCCTGCTCCCACCATTGTGTCTCCCGTGCCAGTGTAAGCTTCAGATATCCCCATTTACGAACTCTTCTACCCATTCAGAACAGAATCTCCCACAACAGTTTGCTCCTGAAAGCCTTATTGTTAATTAATTGATTTGCTGAGGCAAAAACAGCCTTTCAAGAACTGCATCTCAGTGGTGTAGCTGGTTAAGCATTTGACTCTGGGTTTGGGCTCAGATCATGATCTCGGGGTCGGGGGATCCAGCCGGAGTCAGGCTCTGCACTCAACAGAGAGTCTGCTTAGGATTCTCTCTCTCTCTCTCCGTCTGCCCTTCCTATCTCCTCTCCCACCTCTCCCTCTCCCTCTCTCCCCCACCTCAAATAAATAAATAAATTTTTTTTTAAATTAAAAAGAACTTGAGGAACATCACTGCATCTCAGGATTACCCATTGAATCATTATAGTGTTTACTGAGTAGAAACTGTCACCTTATATTTTACAGGCAGTTCACGGGAATAACATTAAGATGCCTCGCTGTTACCTCCACAACCCCTTCCCTCTAAAAAATAAAATATTTGAAATAAAAGGAAATTAGGATTGCCCATGAGGGGAAAATAATTAAGAACAAAAATATACGAAGTCACTTTTGAAAGATCTATCCTGACATTGAACAGAAATAAGATTCAATTAATTCCTTATTTAAGAACAAAAATATACGAAGTCACTTTTGAAAGATCTATCCTGACATTGAACAGAAATAAGATTCAATTAATTCCTTATCTAAAGACAGAGTAAGTGCATTGGTAGAGGAGTTTGCCAGTAATGCAACCACAAGAGAAGGAAGGAAGGAAGGAAGGAAGGAAGGAAGGAAGGAAGGAAGGAGGGAAGGAAGGAAGGAAGATGGGGGGAAGGAGGAAAGAGGGGAGCTCTGAAAGCAAAGCCTAGGGGCACTTGGGTGGCTCAGTCAATAAAGCATCTCCATGATCTCAGGGTCCTGGGATTGAGCCAGGCATCTGGCTCCCTGCTCAGAGGAGATCCTGCTTCTCCCTCTGCCTCTGCCCCCACCCTGCTCATGCTCTCTCCCTGTCAAGTAAATAAATAAAATTGTTAAAAAAAAAAAAAAGGCTAAGTGGGAAAGTTCATATTCAAATGCGTTACATGGGGTAAGGAACTCTGGTGTATCATGCTTATGGCAGCTTAGCCAGATGCCACTAAATATTCAAATTTTAGTCACAAATTCTGTACCCATTTCCATACCCACCAAGCAGCTTCAAACTAGTACATGGCATCCCACACACCAATATGTAGATATTCTCTAGGGAGCCTGTCTATGGAAATTAATACCTAATAATAAAATCATAAACTGATACTCTACTTTTATCTACCATTCTCTTGTGAGCTTTTGGGGGCTTTTAGGTATCACACTCTTGGGATATTCTTTGGCACAAGTTAGAACTCATCAACCCAATGACACTTCAGACCAAGATTCTATATTTGAAAATCTAACTAGATCCTAGACCAGAAGTGTCCAAAGCAAAGATTTCATTTTAGTGAGATCTATGGGCAAGCTCTTAGCTTCCTCTCATGATACGTCAAGCAAATGGACTTAACTTTCAGGCATCAGCAAATCTTCTTTGATGAATATTCAACTTACTTACATATATGCTCCTGTTTTTAACACCACAGAGATAGAAATAAATGGTCACTTGACTACTTCATAGACTTAATGATGATGGTTGTTAACATGCCATGGTAGTCTCTGCCTCAGCCAAATGGGCAGTCAGACAATTAGATGATATCAGAAAAAAATACTAAGGTCAGTTGCTGCAGTGTATCCCAAAGAGGAGCAAATCTGATGTAATATTGTTTCGCACAAAATAAATTGACAACTGAAAATCTGTTATAATCACACATGTATTTTCCAGTTCAAAGGTGACTTATGAATCCTCTGTGCCACAGCTCCTCCCTTCCCTTTGCCAAAAGAGTGAAAGGTGATTGATCTCACTAATTTCACATAAAGCACTGTCCTTCATAGTCAAGTATATTTGGATGATTGATTTATTCATGCTTATATGAAATATTTACTTGACGTGCATTCTAGAGATCATAGAATCCAGCTTCCTATTTTACAAATAAGGAAACAAAGGTCTCACACACACAACATGGCTCACAGTTGTGTAACTATTGGTGACAGCAAACTGACCACAGGGGACACTGGCGCCATACTAGGAATGACCTCAATAAAAATAAAATTGAGGTTTTATTTGGGGTAAAATTGACCCCAGCTTAAACAAGTGAGTGTTCACTGACCTTTCCAGTTTCCAAAGTTGTTTCATGGTCACAGTAATCCACATGATATCATTTTAAGTTTCCGTGAAAGTCCCCAGGGCCCCATTTATGAATATTTGCAAACACCTGATTACTTGACTCTCCTATAGTCTGGCAGTGTCTGACATGCCCTGATTAAAATAGCATTACTTTGGCTTATGGTTTTATCTACCTGTTACACTGGGAATGCAAATGCATCTGGGAGATTCGTCGTGGGTCAGTCAGCCCTCAATAACTCTTCAAAGTGAAAGAACTCCTTTCTCTCTAAAGAGCTAATTTGTTGATTCATTGATGTCTTTGATCATGCGTTTAATGAGTACCTGCTCCTGTAAGAGACTGTGCTAAGATTTGGTGGAATTCATGCAAATGAATAAGGCAAGATTGCTGTCTTCACAGATTCCACAGTCTATCAGGGGAAATGGGGATCTAATAAGATGTGACATGTCACAGCAGTTCTGTGAAAACATGTTCTTGATGCTAATGAGGACTGAGAACTAATTTTATTTAAGGGGGGGTGGGGTAGGGGAGCATTATGAAGGCTTCCTGGAGCAATCCACAGAAGGTTTTGATGGGACAATGTTCAAGAAAAATATGAAGGCATTCTATATCTAAGAGGGTTTGGGGGGTGGGGAAACAGTGTGAAGAGACGAGGAGAGGAGAAAAATCAAGAGTTCGGGTTTCTCAAAGGCTGACTACCAATGACCACTGTGACCTTGTCCAGCTAAGCCTAACATTTACTCTAGACATGAGTTGCAAATATACGTAGACTTTTTACTGAATCATTGCCAGAGTGAATACAAAGCTAACATAAAGCATCCATTATGCTTTATGAAATGACTCATGACAGTCCAGTAAGCAGGAAAACGAAAGCACAGGCAAACATCAAAGAGGCCCAGGACTTCAGAGGCAGATGGCAGTGTGTTTCCTGCATCATATGGGAAATCACACTTACGTACTTTTGTATCTGAATCATGAAGTACTAAGATACATGCAGGAGACCTTGGGCTCAGGAGAGCCACAGTCTTCTCCAATGGAGTGGGCTTATAGCCCTCTGCTTGCATAGCAGGAAAATAGGCTGCATGAGCAAAAGCAATAGGAGAAACCAAGAGAACACAAGAGAAACTAAATGCAAAACCATCTATCTGTTTTTTAAGAGTAAAGCAAATAAACGGGTAGAGATTGCCTACCACATCTCTCTTAGACCCCAACACGGGAATATTTATCCCAAGTCAGTTAATTTCATTGTGATTTGGCAAGAGTCTGCACCTTGGCTCCAGTCATCCCTGGAAATAAGCATAAGATTCAACAGGTCAGTTGTTATTAATTCTGCATTTACACCTAGAACCTGCACTTCTTCAAACCAGAAGAGGACAATTAAGGTGAAGTGCTAATGCAGTGGTAGGAAAAACATCTTTTGGCTCCATTCCTACTTTTCATCCCTCCATTCTCCCTACTCAATATTTTCCTTCAGTCCTTTTTGAGGCCAGAAGATGCCTGAAATTCTGTCGGCTACTGGTTGTAATTGAGACTGGCACCTGCTACTCTTCCTTCTGGGTCATATTTAGTTGACATTAAATACATCCAACTAGTACACCCAACTCATGCCTGACCACTCCCAGCTCTGTTGCTGGAGGTAGTGGGTCCTCTCTCCAACGTCAAAAACTATACTGCTCTCAAGCACAAAAGAGAGTCACTGCTTTCTCCCTGCCACAAGTAAAACCTTTTTGATCTGCAATAAAAGTTAATCAGGTTAAGGGTAAAAATTCTGGGACTTGGCTTTCGTGGCAGGGTTGGTCAACTTAAAACTTTGGAACGACTGGTATAAATCTCTTCCCACTCAGATTGCAGGAATTCACATGGTGAATCTGATAATGGTTGGAAAGGAAAGTTGTTTGCGTCAAGGTTAGAACATAAAGCGGGGACACCTGGCTGGTTCAGTCAGCAGAACATCTGACTCTTAATCCCAGGGTCATAAATTTAAGCTTCACATTGGACATGGATCCTACTTTAAAAAACAAAAACAACAACAACAAAAATAAAAAAACAAAAACAAAAACAAAACAAAACATAAAACAGACAGTGAAAACTTTCACAAGTCCAGAAATGTCTCTGTCTGTGAAGTTTTTTTGCAATGCCTTCTCCTAAGGGCTATCAATGGACTCAGATCCACTAAAACCAATGTCTCTCTGAAAGATTGACTCACTGTTCTTGAAACATTCAGATGACGGGTTAGTAATTCAGTACTGAGTTGAAAAGCCACTACAGCATCCCACTCTTCAGCCACGAATGGAACAATGCTTAGAAGCTCATAAGTAAGCCAGCTGAGTTTTTGATAAGCAATACACAGGACTTATTAAATAATGCCAAGAGCCAACTGGCTTTTCCAGTTTTACTGAGAAATAATTGATATACTTCACTGTGTAAGTTTAAAGTGTACAGCATGATGGTTTCATTTATTATTATAGAATGATTAACACCATAGATTTGGCTAACATCCATCTTCTCATTTAGATAAAATATCAAGAAAAGAAGAAAGATAGGAAGATGAAAAAAACACTTTTCTCCTTGTGATAAGAACTCTTAGGATTTAGTCTCCTAACAACTCTTCTATACTTTGCATAGCAGTGTGCTATGGCACCATGTTGTTAATAGCCAACTGTTAACTTCATCTAAACTTGACTTGGGAACACAGGGAAGTAAATCTCATACCCAGTAAGATGTAGAACTGAAGGATGAAACCCAAGGAGGGCCTCAGAAAGTGGAGATGAGTGAATGTTATCCCTGCTCCTGGAGCATGTCCCTGGTTCCCTCCCAGTGCAATGCTGGCAACCATAAGAGGAATGATCAGAGTCATGCAGTCATTTACACTTACCCTCTGACTAACTGGGAACCCCAGAGGGCATGTACTAAATCCTAATGTCTTAGAGATGGATATCTGGTGGTTGCTTACCTCTTTGTTCTCTTTCCTTCTGAGAGCAAAGAGCCTGGTCTTAGACAGAAAGATTAAATTCTAATTCTAATTAATTTGCTCCCGAACAAAACTGTTCCCCAGCCTCAAGGTTTACGTAGTGGGGAATGTGACGCCTTCTGCCAGGCTCTACCCAGCAGCAATTCTAGAATATCAAGGAAGAATTTACATTTCAGCAAACCAGATACTGGACACCATTCCACAGGAATGCACAGAGATTAATCAGAATGAGAGTGTCCTTGGATCTAGATTTACAGCCTTCTCGCCTCAGCTTCTCAGTCCAGGCGCAGCACTTAGCCACAGACCTGTTAGTGCTATGCTCCCTTTTTCTCTCTCACGAAGAGGAAAGAAAAGTCATAAGTGGTATGAACAGACACTTGCAAGAAAAGCAGTCAGAGTGGAGGACTAACCCCCCTTTCCAGGGAGCAAGGACTAGGGAATCTAGATGTTATGGGAGTAGCTCATCACAAAGAAGACAAGATTTGGACAGGAAACTACAGAGAGAGAGGAGAGATCAGAAATTAAAATTTTAAGGGCTTAAGTGAAATAATAAGGTGAAAAATGACAAATAAATATCCTATGCCTCTTCCTTCCAAAAAAAAAAGAAAGAAAGAAAGAAAGAAAGAAAGAAAGAAAGAAAGAAAGAAAGAAAGAAAGAAATTGGATGGCAGAAACGAGCAGGAAATTTCTAAAGTAGAAAAACTGAGTGGCTCCTAAAAGCAGTAAGTGCTACATAATTGATGAAGTTCTAGAACCTAGGTCAGGTTCGGTGGAGTGAGGTTCGGAGCCGACGGCTAAGAAAGAATTCTTAAGACGTCTCTGGTGCAAAAAGGTGGTTTATTAAAGCACGGGGACAAGACCCGTGGGCAGGCAGAGATGCAGCTGCCCCGGGGATGTGAGGAGTGGTTGGTTATATACACAGGAGTTAGGTAGGTGAGGACAAAGGGGGTGTTCAGAAGGGCTATCAGGGTAAAGAAGACTGTCAGGATATTGAAGTCCTTGTTACTATCCAGCCAAGGCCGCTTTCCCTCTAATGAGGCACTGACATAAAGACAATTGGGAGTCTCCTGGTGGAATGTCGCATTCCTGCTATCAAGCGTCCTTGTTAGTGAGATTTAGGTTTAGAAGCAATTTAACTTTATTTACTTATCCTTCTACCTCAGCCTCCTTCAGTTTTTATGGAGGGGAGGGTGATGTTAGGGCTTGAGGAACTGAGTTATGTGCCTCTGGAAATTGGGCTATTGATAAGGTAACTTCTTTGTTGTAAATCTCAAGGACATTTGTAAACCAAGGGAGACTCCTGCCTTGCAGGATTGTGATCTCTGCAAGTTAACTATTTGTTTCTCGTTTATGGCAGTCAGGGGTGCCTGAGGAATGTCACCTATAGTACTGAGGGGAGGGGAGCAGGTGGAGAGGGGGTGCAAGGTGCCAGCTTTTGCTTTGTCCTCAGCCAGCCTCCTGCTCCCTCATCATTCCCCCCTGAACAATTTTGACCCTTAAATCTTTAAGGTGGTTGAAGGTGGAAGGTCTCATCTTCTGTAACTTCTTCCTGCTGAATAGGGGCCTAGAGCTGTCCCTACCTACTCAGGTCAACATTGATCAGTTGAGGAACGTGTAGGGGCATTACAAAAGACAGAGGCAGCTGAATCCAGCGCTGACAGTGAAGAGGTGTCTTTATGCGTGGTAAGGATCATCTGTCGTGGTGAAGTCATTGCAGCAATGGAGTCTCGGCACCAAGTAGAGAAACATTGAACAAAGCAACACATTAAGATTAATAAGGCGATAAGGATGAGAAGCCCAAAAAGGAGATTTTTAATTGTTGGCCATAGTCCTCCTTCAAACCAGGAACTTAACCAATCACTGAAAGAGAGAGAAGGATCTTGTAGAGCCTTATGCCATCCTCAGTATAGCGATAAGGAGGGTTTTATAACTTAGGCCCATATTTGACTGGGGAGTTATGGCTTGACAGTAATCCCCTTTCCTTCCAAATAGCTCCATGGGCATGTAGTACCAGGAAGGCATATTTGGAGTCAGTGTTAATGTTTATTTTTAAGGCTTTGGCAATTGCAAAGTGCTAGTGAGCCCTGTGGCATACCTAGCTTTTCTTATTCTTTCTATGAAAAGTATTGTCATCAGTAAACCAACTGTCATTTGTTTTTTATAACAGGGACATCTTAAATCTTGCCAAAGAGAGTAAGCAAGATCAATAACCACTGAACAGTTTCTGCTCTATAGAGAAAGAAGTACAGTGGTCAGGTTCAGGCATATGGGTAACTAGGTTTAAAGTTTGACAAGTTTTAAGTATTATTTTGGGCATATCTGTTAGTGTAGCCCAGTATTTAATAAGTTGACCTCCATTATCCATTGGCTTCTAAGACATATCTGGACCTGATGTGAAGTCATTATAGTCAGGGACTCTCGTTTTTATGAGGAGGGCTGTTCTATGCTTAGCTAAAGCATTTGTTTGCAATTGCACTTCAACAGAGGTGGCTTCTAGGATAAATATGACTAAGGGCTGAAACCATTAAGAAGCCCTTTGAGTAGGCCAGCCTTAACAATATCCTGAATACAGAGGATCACTGGCAAGTGGGAGAAAACTTGTCAAGAGATAAGGGGAGTCCCCCATGCATAATCCAATTTAATCATATAGAAAGTGGGTTCATCCATTATCTCCATAAGTCCATAGTTAATCCTATGGAGTGTGGTATGCTGGCTTTTAGGCAATTTCATTATTCCAGCCACACACAAGGTGATAGTTAAGTTATACAATTGTTAGGGAATCAATCCCATTATCTAGTTGTTTAATCATGTGCCATGGGGTCTTGTTATTATCCCCACAGAATAAAAAAAACAAGAAGATCGTCTAAATGAGCTATTGTGCAACTTTTCTGAAGTTTACCTCAAATTGTCTAGCTTAGGTAAACAAACATTTAAAAACAATCAACTTTAGGATTTAACACCCATAAAGGTGGGTTATTAAAACATAATTTTTCTCTCTAAAATAACCCTCATCTCCAGGGATAGCCAAATCAGGACTAAGTCATTTGAAAAACAAGTCCAGTTTTAACAAACTTGGCCTAATTATTTACATAAGCTCAGCAAGAACAGTGAGTGTGATCATAAAGATCTTTTAGAATCTGCTTTGCTGGAACTCTTATAAGGGATCTCTAGGTTGAACTTTTCGTAGACTCTCCAGGCCAGAAGCCAAGCCACATACTTGTCATCAGACATGCCTGTAATACCTGTTGATTTAGGCGAATGCCTCTTCCTGAGGTTCTGCACCTACCAAGGAGTGACATTCTTTACTCACCTGGTGAGGCTGCTGGGAACTCTGTAAGCAAGGTATCAGGCCAACAGTTCCAAGGGGCTTTACGGCTCCAGGTTTCAAAAAGTCAACCTTAGTTCCTTTAAGCTGTCTGGTCATATCTGAGTCTTTTCAAATATGACATCCCAGTCAAAGCCTTAGTAAAATAACCAGTGTTTCCAATTGTGTCCTGTTATAAGGAGAACAGATTCTTACTGAACTTATGCAAATGACTGATTGCCATGGAAGAAAGAATATTTACTGAGACCTTTTGGTTTCAGAGGGTTCAGATAGAGAGAAAAGTTGAATGCCTTAATTCCTTTACAAATGAGTACTTTTACATCTCTGTAAGTTACAGATAACTTAAGAAAAAGTTTCCTTAGTCTGGAAAAGCAAACATTAGAGAACCAGCAATGTCTAAAATAAGACAAAACATTAAGAGACACAACACTATAATCTTTTAGTTCATTTAGTCCTGTTATGCCCCAATAATGGGTCCGTGATTAAAGGAGCGAGACTGATATAAAGTGAAGGTCAAGCAAAGCTTTATTTCACGCCAAGCATCAAGAATCTAACCGGGGCCGCACCTCTTACAAGAGAGGGCGACCCTTCTGTTTCACAGTCTAGCTTTTAAGGGCAAAGGCCATGCGGTCGGGCCTGGCTACGCACAGGTGACCAATGAGATTGTAACACACAGGAAACTCCACTGTGATGCTAGGTGACCAATTGAATTATAATTTACCCTAGTAGACATTTGAATCAGCCTATTACACCTTGATTAGGATTGGCGCCAGAAGGGTTCCCAAATGTAACCCAAGGTTTATCATTGGTTTAGCAGTACTTCATGAGTAACTTAGCATACCAAGGAAAAGCCTGAGTTAAAGAGATTTACAACTTAAATCTTGTCAACAATTGCTAAAACCTTAGAAGGTTTTAAAACACATGCCTAAATATAATTAGGGATGTTAAACACCTGATAAAACAAAACAGAGAAACTGGGTTTTCTGGACAGGCAAAGAGAAAACCATTTACATTTTCTTAACAGCAGATCAATTAATCTAAGAAAACTTTGTCCTTTTGAACAGAGAGAATTTCAGTCTTACACCAATGTACCTTTAAAACCCATTCATTTCAATCTTAGTCCGTCCTGACCACAGTTAAAATTCCTTTTCTGAAGACTTCCCTTCACAAACCTTTTACAACTTTCCTTTTCATTCAGGTTTTGTCCCAAGTTATTTCCTTCCAAACAACCATCTCATTTAGGACAAAATTACCCTTCTTTTTTTTTTTTTTTTTTAACCTTCAAAAAAAATGCATTTCCATTCCTTAAATCTTTCTTACATATCCTCTACTTTTCCACAGAGTCGTTTTCTTTATTTTTATCAGTCTTACAGTCAGCAGAATTTTGTACTTTTAGAAATATCTTAACCTCTACTGAAGACTAAGTATTAACTGATTGTGAACTGTTACAACAGAATTCTTCAGATGGCAAATTTATCAATCAGTTAAGCACAAAACATGTTTACCAACAGATTTAAATATTCTTAGTTTCTTTGCAGTAAGAAGTCAAAAGCACAAACCTATGTTCAGTAATCAATGACTTAGCATTTTATCCTGAGTGGTTAAGAACTAGATGTCCATAATTTAATTCCATTTGTCATCCAACCAAAACTTTAAAACTTTCAGGTTACCAAAGACTTTGAAAGCTATCTCAGCAATTACCCATTGAAACTTTGAGACAGACAATTAACCATTAGTTTAGTCATCTTCTTGCTAACAGATTTTAACAAATAACACAAGCTTATTTAACCTTCAGTAAACTTCGATAGAATAAAAGCTTCACATTTACTGCTGTAACTTCAAAGACATGTCTATCTTAATTAAAACAACAAACTTAACTTAGTTCAAATACTGATTTACGTTCTACTTGGGCCCACTCCACTTTGAATGTTTACCTGAGACACAGGTGGGACAATCTGGAGTGGGGGGTGTTAGGTCCAGGGGGTGCTCTTCTTGCTCCTTGACAGCAAAGAGAGAAGGAGCCATGGTGCATGGTCTAGAGGCTAATCATGCAGGCTGCACGCACATTGGTGCAGAAACAGGAGAGAGGCAGAGAAAGGATTCCCGGTTTTAGAGCTCATCAGCCCCAACAGAGGAGCAGACACCGTGTTTTCCCACCAGCGGGGGGGGGGGGGGGGGGGAGGGGTTAAGCAGTCCAAGTCAGGCCAGAGAAAACAGGGAATTTCCCTGAAACAAAGGGAGTTTCGGCAGCTGCTTGGGAATATTCCTTAAGGTCTCTGTCTCGAGTTAGACTAACCCCAGTTGGCTCCAGTTTTAGCCAATAACACGGGAAATGAGTGAGGGAGAAGCCCCCACATCTATTAGGAGGAACAGAGAGAGAGAAAGTCAGAGTCCCCTTTGCTAGGGATGACCCAGCAACCTGGGTTTACTAGAAGGAGGCTTATTAACAGAATTATCATCCAATATGTCAGGAGAAGTTTACTAGCTGACTCATTTGGGCAAGCACATTCAGCAAAAGCCCCTTAGTTAGGGGTCCTGGTGCAGAGCAATGAAGGCCTAGGTATGAGCAATGAAGGTATCCTAGGTCCATTTGCCCTGTTCCCATTGAGGCCATGCAGTGTTACAGGAGCTCAGTCCTTTCCTAAGATTTGCAACCCAAATTATTTCCAGTGTGTTAAAAGGCACCCCAAGGTAGAGTCCTTGGGAACTGAAGAAGCCTACTGAGGCCATGCTCCCAGAAAAGTAAAGAAGGTCCATTACCAAATCCCCCCCTGACTCCTGGGTGGCGTCCCACGCAGGGTATGTCAGAGGTTCCAGGTGTCAAAGCGATCGGAGGCGTCCCTCAACAAAAATCGCTATTGATCACCATTCTACCTTCCTGTGAAGGCATTCCTGCCATTAAGGCCCTGGAGGGGTGCCGGCGTCCCTCCTCTTCCCCATCGCATCCTAGGCTACAGATGGGTGCCTGGTGAATGGACTAGGATACTGTGCTATCCTACACTCTAAAGGTTATGTTATCGTCCTGCCATTTTTTAACCCACGGAAATACTAGAGAAGTTTGGCAAAGGGGAAATTACCCAATTCCGTAGCTTTACGTAGTTAGCAGAAGACACTGACAAGAAACAGTAAAGACTGAAATCCATCATGGTCTATGCGACATTCCAACACATGTGGTCCTTGCAGCCAACTTCCCAAGGAAACGGTCCCCGGTTGCATTTTAATTCAATCGGGTACTGGTTTCGGCCGGCTCCCAGTGGAGGTCTCTCGGCCAGAAGTGTCTAGACCAGGGATGTGGAGGGGATCACATTAGATCAATCAGGAGGAAACCTCACACGGGAGTCTTAAGATTGGCAGCCGTCCTGGTGACTTAGGTGGCTGTCCCGTGCCCAAGAGAGACAACTTTATATAAGAACAGGAATAAAGAGAGGGCATTAAGTTTCTGGATCTTATTACCATTCCGGCCAAGGTACTAACTTACAGCCAAAAGGCAGACGCTCTCCTCCCCGTAGAGCAGCCACGGGCTAGAGGATTACAGCCTGAGCAATTGGCATGCAAGTGTTCCAATAAGACCATACTCCTTGAAAAGCCCCTGAAATGAGAGTAAAGGGAGAAAAGAGAAAGTACTCATCAATTTTGCACCGAAGCTCAGAGTCCAAATGTAAAGACTCACAGTCCCTTCGTGGTCGCCAATATGATGAAGTTCTAGAACCTAGGTCAGGTTCGGTGGAGTGAGGTTCGGAGCCGACGGCTAAGAAAGAATTCTTAAGACGTCTCTGGTGCAAAAAGGTGGTTTATTAGAGCACGGGGACAGGACCCGTGGGCAGGCAGAGATGCAGCTGCCCCGGGGATGTGAGGAGTGGTTGGTTATATACACAGGAGTTAGGTAGGTGAGGACAAAGGGGGTGTTCAGAAGGGCTATCAGGGTAAAGAAGACTGTCAGGATATTGAAGTCCTTGTTACTATCCAGCCAAGGCCGCTTTCCCTCTAATGAGGCACTGACATAAAGACAATTGGGAGTCTCCTGGTGGAATGTCGCATTCCTGCTATCAAGCGTCCTTGTTAGTGAGATTTAGGTTTAGAAGCAATTTAACTTTATTTACTTATCCTTCTACCTCAGCCTCCTTCAGTTTTTATGGAGGGGAGGGTGATGTTAGGGCTTGAGGAACTGAGTTATGTGCCTCTGGAAATTGGGCTATTGATAAGGTAACTTCTTTGTTGTAAATCTCAAGGACATTTGTAAACCAAGGGAGACTCCTGCCTTGCAGGATTGTGATCTCTGCAAGTTAACTATTTGTTTCTCGTTTATGGCAGTCAGGGGTGCCTGAGGAATGTCACCTATAGTACTGAGGGGAGGGGAGCGGGTGGAGAGGGGGTGCAAGGTGCCAGCTTTTGCTTTGTCCTCAGCCAGCCTCCTGCTCCCTCATCATAATGACAAGACAAAATAAGTGAAGAATCTTTACTTTGAATGTGAATTTAATAGACTTTTGGTAAATGTTAAAAACACAGTTCCTGGGCCCCTGGGTGGCTCAGTGGGTTAAGCCTCTGCCTTCGTCTCAGGTCATAATCTCAGGGTCCTGGGATGAAGCCTGCATCATGCTCTTTGCTCAGCAGGGAGCCTGCTTCCCCCTCTCTCTCTCTGCCTGCCTCTCTACCTACTTGTGATCTCTGTCAAATAAATAAACAAAATCTTTAAAAAAAACAGTTCCTTCCTTTGAAGAACTAGGGGGGGAAGTTAAAAAAAAAAAAAAAGGAAAAAGGAATAAAAGTGAGATATTCACCGAAGATGAATGAACACCTATTAACACATGAAAAATGTGCTAAAACAAAAGGAAATGTTCGAACAGGGAGGCAGGTTCCTGGTACCAGTATAGACCCTGAATGACTAACATGAGATCAATCTTAAGTTTTACAGCCTTTGGAACACATCTCCAAAGAGGATTGCAATCCTCAGGGAGTCTTACCCACCTTACTGATATGCAACCACTTTTCATTTTCTCATATCACAAATTTTTATCACATTGTCTACATAAACAGAATCACTTAGGTAGTGAGTAAGCCTAGCCATCTGCCCATAATTTATGAAGCTTTATTGTTTTATCTTCATTGTGACTATGGTAACACTTAAAGGGTTGAACTCTTTTTTGATGGAGGTGGGTGTGTTTTTTTTTAAAAAATGGCCCTCGCAGGAAAGCTAGCTTCTAGGGTTAGAGATGGGGAGTCTGAGAAAGTAGTGGTTTTCAGGCTGAAGATAGGGCTGCTTGAATGGAAAAGTGGAATATCAGATTTACTGATAGCATACAACTCCACATAGTCTCCATACAGAATCAGAACTCAACAGAAGTGTCTCCGTGAAAAAAAATTTACTCATCAAATGAGAGACAAAAGTAGTGAAGACTGAAAAGGTGGTTTATTCATCACACAAGCAACAACACAGGAAATAAATGCCTCCAGGTAGAAAAATACTTTAGGTAGGAAAGTCAGGAACTTGCAAGTACACAGCCTTAAATTATAGTGAAGCTACTGTGAACCTGCCCAAGGTTCACTATCAAGTAAAGGTTGGTGGGAGAATTTTAAGAACCTTCCTGCTTTAATGTAAATTTGATAAAGAGTACCATCTGACTTCCCTGTGTGTGTGTGTTTACCTAAATTGAAAAGTGGAAGAGGTTCATTGTGGAGAAGGTTATGGACCAGGATAAATGTTCCACACAGACAAACTCTATCTATATAAGAAGAAAACACTTTGGCACACTAAGATACCCAGAAAAACAAGCTTCTGGGTTTAAAGCCAGAAAAGACTACCTAACTCATCTTCTCTGGGGCAATTTTTTTTTTTTAAGATTTTATTTATTTATTTGACAGATAGAGATCACAAGTAGGCAGCAAGGCAGGCAGAGAGAGAGGAGGAAGCAGGCTCCCTGCAGAGCAGAGAACCTGATGTGGGGCTCGATCCCAGGACCCTGGGATCATGACCTGAACCGAAGGCAGAGGCTTTAACCCACTGAGCCACCCAGGTGCCCCTTCTCTGGGGCAATTATGCAGGCTTTGTTGTTAGGCTGGGTTTGCTCTGCTCTTCTATGTTATTAAGTTCTGGCTTCTGTCTACACTCACTTCTTTGATGGTCTTATCTGGTTTCATTGTCATGTGCCAATGCCTCCTGAATTTATATGTCCCATTGAAACCTCTCCCCAAACACATGCCAAACATCTACTCTACAAATACTCTTGGATGTTTTATGGGCATCTCAAAATTAATACATTCAAAAATGAAACTCCTGATCTTCTCCTCTTAACCTGATCCACCCACAGCCTTCCCCCATGTTAATATTGTTTCCATTTTTCTAGGTACTTCAGCCAAAAATTTTGAAGTCATCCTGATTTTCTTCCTCCTCTTCTACCCCACCTCCAATCCATTCACCAATGCTATTGGGTCTACTACAAAATATTTCTATATCCAATTATTTCCTACTCCTTCCCTTGTGACTACTCTGATCCACCTACTGGTAATTCTTTCACTAGAATTATTGCAACCCTCACCTACCTGGTTTTTGTGCTTCCACCTTTCCCCTGGAATCATGAAATGGAATATCAACACAGCTGCTAAATGATCCTTTAAGAAAAAAGGTCAGACCAAGTCAGTCCTCTGCTCAAGATACCAGTGGTTTTTGCCACCTCACCTGGAATAAAACCAAAAGCCCTTTCCATGGCCATTGTCCTTTATTTCTCTTACGTAACTTGAAATTTATTTTTCTCCTGACTCTTCACCTTCCAGCCCCATGGGCCTCCTACTCATTCTTTCAACACATACTGGAAACAGTCTACCTTCCACCTAGAAATCTCTTCTTTCACATATCCATGTGGCTCACTTCTTTACCTCCTTCAATTTTGGGTTCAAATTTCAGCTATTCATGAGATGTTTCCTGACCAGATCAACTTTGACTGTACTCACCCCAAGATACTCCCTCTCTTCTCTTCTCTTGCTTTGTCTGAAACAATCATCACCAGTTAAGGTACTATATATTTTGCTTAGTTATTTTACTTGTTATCTGACACCCATTCTTGAATATAAGCTTCATGAAGGTGTACATTTTTTTCTGTCTTTCTTCTCCTCCTAACCCTCCAACTCCCATTCCCTTGCTTTTTCCCTACTACCTAGAATAGTGTTTGCCATGTCACTGATACTCAGTAAATGTTCGTTTATATTTTAATTGCTCTAATTTCTCATAGCACATTCACTCCACCTCTGAATTTGCAATAACTTTCCCAAGGGTAGGCCAAGAGCTTTGAGATTCATAAATCTGGGTCAAAACTAGGTGTTCTTCCCAGCCAATATCCAGCCACTATCCAGGACGTAAATGGCTGGATAGCTCATGGCTGGATAACTCACCTATAGGCACACACTGAGAAGTTGAGTGATGGGCACTGAGGTTTTATAGTCCTTTTTATGAAAGTTTGAGTCCCACGGCCCTTGAGGCTTCCTTAGAATGCTAATCAAATCCTCCTTTAAGAACTGCTTACCTCCCAAGATCTCCTGACAAACCAGAATTTTCACCACTTCTCCTCCCCTTCAACTCTGTACACTCGACCCAAGCAAGTTGGGAAGGAGATGTGATCTGGTAGGATGGTGGGCAGAGGGTGCTCTCTTAGGCCTGACAGGTACAGTCAGAGGTCTAGTTTGCTTTGACACTTAGGGACACAGACACCATCTATGCACTGAATCAATAGGTATCCCAGAACTTTCCCAGACCCTATACACCCCTTCTTATAACCCATACCATCATCGTCACTGGATGGTGAGAAACAAGGAGGTTGGCAAGAAATCTACCATAGAGACCAGGATGCCAGAGGACAAATTCCCACACTTGATTCCAAGAGATTCTTCCCATTTTGTTCACCATACAGTCCCCTGAATCCCCTTCCTCATACATCAGGAGACCAACCTGGAGAGAAGCAGAGAGATGAGGCATCTGATAGACAGGACCTTAAGAGATCTGTTCAATTGTGTCTCATAGATTGAACTCAAGTGTAGTGGTCCCTGCTACTTAGCAGCCTGTGGGCCCTTAAGATGAAATCAGCTACAGAAAAAAATGTTCAAATACACATTATTTGTACATCTGAATGCAATGTAAATGGATCTTACCCCCCCAACCCCGGTTACATTTGTCTTTTCCAATCAAGCCCCACAGTCCAGACTTCTCAAAGGGATTTGATGGATCTTCAATCTAGGTCTTCTCTACCAGGCTAGCTTCTCCAATCCTGAGGCTTTGCACACTACCCAGACCATCATTCATTCAGTCAGTCAGTCAGTCCTTTTTCTTTCAACTGTTACGGTAAATGAGAGCAGCTGAGGCATAGGAAGGAGAGTCAATTTAGAGATAAAAGAACTGCCACCGGTGCTCAGAGCCATTAACCGTTATCTGCTCTGTGACTTGGACAATGCCTTAACTTCTCTGAGTCCATTTCCTTATCTGTAAAATAAGGACAATATACCCAACTCTGAACTATGGGCATTTCTATTACATTAAAAAAGTAAATATGAAAGAGATTGATGCATTTCAAAGTGCTTTGTAAACTTAGGCGTTGTTATCATGGATGCTGAAAAGTACCATCCGTTGATTGCCCCCTTAAGCTGCTGCAGGGTGCAAATTTGAGCAAAGACACATTTCCTGCCTCCAGCTTTTTATAATCGAATGCAGTCATACCTTGGGTTCATTTGGCTTGCTCTCTCTGTGTTGCTCTGGCTTACCAGAAATCCATTTACTTCATGCTGAGAAAGGAGGTTTAGACAGAGATTTGGTTCCAATCTCTTACCCTGAAATGAGTGACTGCATCATGTAAAATTCCCTGATCCCTGATCCAGCACCTGCACCACACACTGTTTGCTCACACACTAGGTAAGCAAGAAATATGACACAGACACACACACACACGCGCGCGCGCGCGCGCGTGCAGGGGGACTGAAACGGCTCTGCCTCTCCAAATTCCTACCTTGGATATCTCTGTTATGCTCTCAAAGTGCAAAGGAAAATCTTTGAAGATTCCCTTGCATAATGTTTGCAATATTGTATATAAATCTCCCAGCTTGTTTACCTCATTAATTCAGCCCCTATCGGTGTAATGGGAAATTGAAGTAATCAACCAGATAATGAGCACCTGAGAATTTGTTATTGCAGGGCCTGGAATCAGCCAGAGAACTGGTGATGCTCGGCAAAGTGGCTGGAAAATAACTCACCTCGCCACTCATTTTGCTAAAACTATACAGAGAGAGAGAAGGAGAGATGTGTATATAACGTTCTATTAACATATGTTGACCAAGAAGAAGAGGCTGTAAACAGCCAAAAGCATTTATTCGGGGTCTTGGGGATTGCAATACAGGAAACAGAGAGAGGCCAAAAATTGAAAGTGTGCTCTGAATTGCAAGCAGGGAGTGCAGGCTTGGAAAGGCAAAAACCACAAGGTTATATAACTTGTTTTGAAGGAATTAAGATGAGTGCTGACAGAGTTGCACTGCCTGTCTAAGACAGGATTGGCCATTTAGCTAACAGATGCTATACTATCTCAGTTTCAGTCCAAAGTAGAAGGATGAGTTCCAGGAGGTGGTCGAGGTGCAGCTGACAGGTTGCAACTGACAAAATTCACAAGTCCATAGTGTTCAGAAAATTGAAGCAAAAGAAGTGCATTGGTCCTGCTTCCTCAAGATCCTCCCCACCCTATTTTAAATGATGCTCTTAGCAACATTTGCTCCACTTGAGAATCTTTTTTCACACATAATGATTGTATTTTATCATTTTATATTTATTTTAATTATTTTTAATTAAGTTAATTTTATAATTATTGTATATACTGGAAAGTAAGTATGAGGATATGCCTCCCATAGACCTCACCATGCTTGGACATGGGGGAAGGGAGTCCAAAGGAAAAATTATGTGAATTAGATAGAATTTAACTTATACCACAGCACACATGTTGCCTTTAAGGATATAACTCCCTTATGCCACTCTAAACACTCCTCTACAAAACAAGAAAACCAGGCTTAAAAAAAAATACAACTATTTGCACACGTGTGCACACACACACACAAAGGTGATATATAGATATTGATAAATATAGATATAGATATATAGACATGTATGGAGTTTTTCTTCTTCTGTTTCCATCCTCAAGGTGAAATCAAGTTCAAAGATAGTACTTTTCTTAAGGAGGGGAAAAGAAAGAAAGAAAGAAAGAAAGAAAAAACAGACACTGAACTTTCTCTCTCCAAAGATTCTGCAGAGGGAGATAATTAAGCTACTTCTCACTGATAAGATATGCAAACTAATTATGAGCAATTATCTGACACCAAGGTACAAGCATCCGCTGGGCTGCTTTGACTCTGAACCTACATCTTAGGGAGGGCACAGTTCCTTGGTTCCTGCCTGTTGTGGAATAAAATCAGAGTGAGATTATAAGGAGGCTAGGAGAATACCGAAAGTCTAATTAGATGTGAAAAGTCAATCCCCCCCCCAAAAGAAAAGAAAAGAAAAGAAAAGTCAATGAAGGGAACAGGAGAGTGGTCTTGATTTTAGAAAGTCTTTTAATTTTATTTAATTCTTACTCCAAATGCTATCCATGGGAGTTAAGTCTTGGTGTTAAGGTTAAACAAAGGAATATATTCTTACAAGATAATATTTGGATACAGAAGAGGAGGAGTACCCCAGCCTGATCCTTGATAGGTAGCCCCTGACAGAAATAGCTAAAATCCACTGTGTCTTTTATATGCATCTTGTATTGGGTTCAGACATTCATTCAAAAAAAAAAAAAATACCTTAGACATGAAACATGCTTCTGGGTTCTTGGGATTCAACACACAAATGTTAGATAAACAAGTGAAAAGAGGTGGGGGGGTTTAGCCAACTTTAAGAAGTTATGAGAAAAACAAAGTAAATTGTCCAGAGGCTAATGAGCAAAGCAGGGAGAAGCCTTCTCAAAGGAGGAAACTAGCAACAGATCAGACTGTCTGTCAGATGGAAGGGCTCTCCAAACCCTCTTCCAAACCCTCACACACACAAGTGTGTGTCCTCAGTCGAGAATAAGCTTGATTTGTAAGGCGCCTGGATGGCACAGTCAGTTAAGCGTCTGCCTCTTGATTTTGGCTCAGGTCATGATCTCGGGGTCCTGGGGTCCAGCCCTGCATCGGGCTCCATGCTCAGCAGAGAGTCTGCCTAAGATTCTCTCTCTCTCTGTCTCTCTGCCCCTCCCCATTGCTCGCTCTCTCTCTCCCTCTCTCTATCTCAAATGAATAAACAAATAAAGAAAAAGAACAAGCTTAGTTTGTGTAAACAACTGAAAAAGGCTTTAAGTAAATTCTGTTTTCCCCCATTTTATAGCTGAGAAATTTGAGTTTAAAAAACTTGCCCAAAGTTCTTTACAAATATGTTCCACTTGTGGGAATTCTTTTCACTTCATTTTCCCTTTTTGGATAGGAAAATCATTTATGTTTCATTGAAGCAATATAAAAACATATTCATTTGGAAGTCTCACTTTCCCTACTTCCCTGCGCACCCCACACCATCCCTCATCCCCATGCCCCAGCACTAACTGAAAGTGGTTTATTTTGGGTTTTGCGAGCATCATTCAAGTGTTAATGCAAATACAAGCAAATACAATTTCATATTCTTATCCCCCTTCCTTATCCCAAAATAATATATACTATAAAAATGTACTGCTTTTCTGTTTCACTTAAAAATATATACTGGATTGGGGAGACAATATGGCGGGGAAGTAGGAGGAGGAGCCGTTTCAATGTGTACCCTAAGTGAGCTGATTACCTACTAAAGAACTCCGATCACCCATGAAATCAGCATGAGATCAGAATTATACACGTCTGGATCTCTACAGGGGCAGAAGGTGCTAGTGGGCAGGTAAAGCGGAGCGGGAATGTTGGACTGATATCAGAAGATAAACAAAAGGGGGAGAGAGCCACAAGAGGCGACCAACTAGAAAGGAATACCCCAATACGAGAGAGCCCTGCCTCTGGGGACAAGCATTAACTTGGAGTCTGGTTGAAAGCACTCAAAAAGAGCAAAGGATCGCGGGGGGAAATTGCTGGAATCGGGGCAGTAGGGACAGGGGCTTAAGTCCCGGGACCCAGGACAGCCTCCCCTGGCGCTGAGCCAGAGAGAGTGCAGCGGAGAAACCAGGTCTTGGTCCCTGAGCTGCCAGCGCGCCCAAGAATGCACGGAGTCCGGCTCCTGTGAGGGGCTGGGAGCCGTGCCAGATGGCAGAATGCACACGAACTACCAGCCTGAGATGCGCACACCCCACACCCTCCCCTGAGAGAGGTGCATGAAGGCCCAGCCTGGTGCTACGGGACCTGCGCCGCGCTAGAGCCTGAGACACGCGCACCCCACACACTCCTCCGGGAGAGGTGCACGCAAGCCTGGCGCTTTTAGACCCAGAAAGACCAAGCACCCCCAGCCCTGGCCAGTGGGAAAATCTCAGTGTGCGGTCCCTGCTTGGAACCTCTCTGGCAGTCTGGAGCTGCCCAGAGAGCCACCGCTGCCGTGGTTTTGCCTACAAGCAGGAGATCCTGCGTCCCCAGGGACCGCAACTAGAAACCTGCTCTGCCAGTGGCCAAGGGGGAACTTATATGGGCTTTGCACCACCCACAGGGGAGCAGACTGAGGCTTCTCTCTGAGAGGGAGGTCGGGGTGCAGTTTGCTTTCCTCTAAACCTCCAAAAACCATCAAAAGCTGTCAAGGCAAGAGAAAATAAGTGTACAAACATAAAAACCTCCAGAGAACAAAAGCGTGAAAAAAAACGGTTTCCTCAGAGCCCACCCCCTTGAGGGGGGTGGGAGGACTTAACTCAGGGAACATCATTGACTGAAAACCCACGTGGCAGCCCCCTCCCCCAGGAAACAAACCAGGAAAGGGGAAAAAAAAAAGAAAAGACTATAAGAGAACCACCACCACTACTTCATAGATAAAACTTTTATTTTTAACTCATTCCCACTATTCTGGTTCATTTTTTTTTCTTTTTTTATATAGATAATTTTTTAACCTATTTACCATCACGGTGAGATGTCCAGTACATCAAATTCCATAGTAAACTTCTAACCTGAACTTTTTGATACATACACCTGTGTTTTTCTTTTGTTTTTCTATTTTTTTTTAATTTTTTAAAATATTAGTTTAGTCCAGCTTATTCCTTTTTTATTTTTATTTTCTAATATTCATATAGAGTCAAACTTCAAGGTGACCCCCTTTCTCCAATCAATGCTACCCCTATAGGTAAACCAATTTTTAATCCCCCTTTATCTTTGGAAAGTTGAGTCCTTTAACAAAGATATCAAGATACACCCAGGAAGAATCAAAATAAACTTCCTCACCCACACTGAAAATCTATAACCATGCTCCCATCTTTTTCTTCTGCCAGTGTTTCTGTGTATTTGTGTTTGTCCTGATAGCATATAAATCTTATACTTGGGGTTCTTTTTGACGAGGTTCTTATTTTTTTCACTTTTATATATATATATATTTTTTTTTTTCTCTTGTCATATACTTTTATCAGTCTTTTTGTTTGTCTGTTTTTGTTTGTATACGTCATAAATCTTACCTTGGGGCCCATTTGGGCTGAACCTTCTCTTTTATCTTCCCTTTATTTCCTGTCTCTCTATCTCTCTCTTTTTTTTTTTTTTTCTTTTCTTTTTTCTCTCATTTGGGTGGGGAATCCTGAGTGCTCAGAAGTGTTCCAGGGTGTGCCTTGACTGCACCACGGTCAATACATCCAGCTACATCTGTCCAGTCATCTCTCACCAAAATGACTAGGAGGAGGAATCCCCAACAGAAGAAAAATACAGAGGATGGGCCTTCTGCAACAGAGCTAACGGCTATCAACACAGACAATATGTCGGAAAGAGAATTCAGGCTAACAATTATCCAGGCAATAGCTAGGTTGGAGAAAGCCATGGATGACCAAATGGAATTGATTAAGGCAGAATTGAAAGCCATAAGGGATGATGTTCATAATGTTAGGGCAGAGCTGAAGGCCACCAGGGATGAGGTTCACAATGCTCTCAATGAGTTCCAATCCAATCTAAATTCTCTAAAAGCTAGGGTAACTGAGACACAAGATAGAATTAGTGATCTGGAGGACAAACAGATAGAGAGAAAGGATCAGGAGGAAGCCTGGAACAAACAGCTTAGAAGCCACAAAAACAGAATCAGGGAAATAAATGATGCCATGAAACGTTCCAATGTCAGAATTATTGGAATACCTGAAGGGGAGGAGAAAAGAAGAAGTTTAGAATATATAGTGGAACAAGTTCTTCATGAAAATTTTCCCAATCTCGCAAATGGAACCAGCATTCATGTACTAGAGGCAGAACGGTCTCCCCCCAAGATTATAGATTCCAAAAAAAAATCCAGGCACCTGATAGTAAAATTGAGAAATCATAATTGTAGATACAATCTCTTGAAAGCTGCTAGGACAAAGAAACTCCTACGTACAGAGGAAAGCACGTCAGAATAACGTCAGACCTGTCCACAGAGACCTGGCAAGCCAGAAAGGGCTGGCAAGATATATTCAGGGCACTAAATGAGAAGAACATGCAGCCAAGAATACTTTATCCAGCAAGACTGACATTCAAAATGGATGGAGAGATAAAGAGTCTCTAAGACCAACAAGGCTTAAAAGACTATGCAACCACCAAGCTGACACTGCAGGAAATATTAAGGGGGGTTCTATAAAAGAGGAAAAACCCTAAGAATAGCATTGAACAAAAATATAGAGACAATCGACAGAAAGAAAGACTTCAAAGATAACACAATGTCAATAAAAACGTATCTCTCACTAATCACTCTCAATGTGAATGGCCTAAATGTGCCCATAAAATGACACAGGGTTGCAGATTGGATAAAACGACAGGACCCATCCATATGTTGTCTACAAGAGACCCATTTTGAACCTAAAGATACACCCAGACTGAAAGTGAAGGGATGGAGAAGCATCTTTCATGCCAATGGGCCTCAAAAGAAGGCCGGGGTAGGGATTCTCATATCAGATAAATGAGATTTTAAACTAAAGACAGTAGTCAGAGATACAGAAGGACACTACATAATTCTTAAAGGGACTATCCACCAAGATGATCTAACAGTTGTAAATATCTACGCCCCCAATATGGGAGCAGCCAATTACATAAGAAAACTATTAATCAAGATAAAGAGTCATATTGATATGAATACATTAATAGTAGGAGATCTTAACATGCCTTTCTCAGAAATAGACAGATCATTGAAGCAGAAAATCAATAAAGAAACAAGAGCATTGAATGACACATTGGACCAGATGGACCTCATAGATATATACAGAACATTCCACTCTAAAACAACAGAATACTCATTCTTCTCAAGTGCACATGGAACCTTCTCCAGAATAGACCACATACTGGGTCACAAATCAGGGCTCAACTAATACCAAAAGACTGAGATGATTCCCTGCATATTCTCAGATCACAATGCTTTGAAACTGGAGCTCAATCACAAGGAAAAGTTCAGAAGGAACTCAAACACCTGGAAGCTAAAGACCACCTTGCTTAAGAATGCTTGGATTAACCAGGAGATCAAAGAAGAACTAAACAATTCATGGAAACCAATGAGAATGAACAAAACCTATGGGATACAGCAAAGGCGGACCTAAGGGAGAAATACATAGTCATCCAAGCCTCCCTCAAAAAAATTGAAAAATCCAGAATATACCAGCTATCTCTACACCTTAAAGAACTGGAGAATCAACAACAAATCATACCAACTCCACACATAAGAAGGGAAATAATCAAGATTAGAGAAGAGATGAATGAGGTAGAAACCAGAGATATAGTAGAACGTATCAATGAAACTAGAAGCTGCTTTTTGAAAGAATCAATAAGATCGATAAACCATTGGCCACATAAATCCAAAAGAGAGAAAGCCCAAATTAATAAAATTATGAATGAAAAGGGAGAGATCACAACTAACACCAAGGAAGTAGAAACAATCATCAGAAGTTATTATCAACAGTTATATGCCAATAAGCTAAGCAATCTAGATGGAATGGATGCATTCCTGGAAAACTATAAACTCCCAAAATTGAACCAGGAAGAAATTGACAACCTGAATAGACCGATATCTAGTAACGAGATTGAAGCAGTGATCAAAAGCCTCCCAAAAAACAAGAGCCCAGGACCTGACGGATTCCCTGGGGAATTCTACCAAACGTTCAAAGAAGAAATAACACCTATTCTCCTGAAGCTGTTTCAGAAAATTGAAGCAGAAGGAAAACTTCCAGACACTTTTTATGAAGCATTACCCTGATCCCCAAACCAGGCAAAGACCCTACCAAAAAGGAGAATTTCAGACCAATATCACTGATGAATATGGATGCCAAGATTCTCAACAAGATCCTAGCAAACAGGATCTAACAGCACATTAAAAAGATTATCCACCATGACCAGGTGGGATTCATCCCTGGGTTACAAGGATGGTTCAACATTTGCAAATCAATCAATGTGATAGAACAAATCAATAAGAGAAGAGAGAAGAACCACATGGTCCTCTCAATTGATGCAGAAAAAGTATTTGACAAAATCCAGCATCCGTTCCTGATTAAAATGCTTCAAAGTATAGGGATAGAGGGAACATTCCTGAACTTCATCAAATCTATCTATGAAAGACCCACAGCAAATATCATCCTCAATGGGAAAAAGCTTGCAGCCTTCCCGTTGAGATCAGGAACACGGCAAGGATGCCCACTCTCACCACTCTTGTTCAACATAGTATTAGAAGTCCTAGAAACAGCAATCAGACAACAAAGAGAAATAAAAGGTATCCAAATTGGCAAGGAAGAAGTCAAACTCTCTCTCTTCGCAGATGACATGATTCTTTATATGGAAAACCTGAAAGACTCCACCCCCAAACTTCTAGAACTCATACAGCAATTCAGTAATGTGGCAGGGTACAAAGTCAATGTCCAGAAATCAGTGGCTTTCTTATACACTAACAATGAAAATACAGAAAGGCAAATTAGAGAATTGATTCCATTTACTATAGCACCAAGAACCATAAGATACCTCTAAATAAACCTAGCCAAAGAGGTTAAGGATCTGTACTCGAGGAACTATAGAACACTCCTAAAAGAAATTGAAGAAGACACAAAAAGATGGAAGACCATTCCATGCTCTTGGATCGGAAGAATAAACATTGTTAAAATGTCTATACTGCCCAGAGTAATCTATACTTTTAATGCCATTCCGATCAAAATTCCACCGGTATTTTTCAAAGAGCTGGAGCAAATAATCCTAAAATTTGTATGGAATCAGAGGAGACCCCGAATCTCTAAGGAAATGTTGAAAAACAAAAATAAAACTGGTGGCATCACGTTACCTGATTTCAAGCTTTACTACAAAGCTGTGATCACCAAGACAGCATGGTACTGGCATAAAAACAGACACGTAGACCAGTGGAACAGAGTAGAGAGCCCAGATATGGACCCTCAACTCTATGGTCAAATAATCTTCGACAAAACAGGAAAAAATATCCAGTGGAAAAAAGACAGTCTCTTCAATAAATGGTGCTGGGAAAACTGGACAGCTATATGTAGAAGAATGAAACTCGACCATTCTCTTACACCGTACACAAAGATAAACTCGAAATGGATAAAAGACCTCAACGTGAGGCAGGAATCCATCAGAATCCTCAAGGAGAACATAGGCAGTAACCTCTTTGATATCAGCCACAGCAACTTCTTTCAAGATATGTCTCCAAAGGCGAAGGAAACAAAGGCAAAGATGAACTTTTGGGACTTCATCAACATCAAAAGCTTCTGTACAGCAAAGGAAACAGTCAACAAAACAAAGAGGCAACCCACAGAATGGGAGAAGATATTTGCAAATGACAGTACAGACAAAAGGTTGATATCCAGGATCTATAAAGAACTCCTCAAACTCAACACACCCAAAACAGACAATCATATTAAAAAATGGGCAGAAGACATGAACAGACACTATTCCAATGAAGACATACAAATGGCTATCAGACACATGAAAAAATGTTCATCATCACTAGCCATCAGGGAGATTCAAATCAAAACCACATTGAGATACCACCTTACACCAGTTAGAATGGCCAAAATTAGCAAGACAGGAAACAACATGTGTTGGAGAGGATGTGGAGAAAGGGGAACCCTCTTACACTGTTGGTGGGAATGCAAACTGGTGCAGCCACTTTGGAGAACAGTGTGGAGATTCCTCAGGAAATTAAAAATAGAGCTTCCCTATGACCCTGCAATTGCACTGCTGTGTATTTACCCCAAAGATACAGATGTAGTGAAAAGAAGAGCCATCTGTACCCCAATGTTTGTAGCAGCAATGGCCAAGGTCGCCAAACTGTGGAAAGAACCAAGATGCCCTTCAACGGATGAATGGATAAGGAAGATGTGGTCCATATACACTATGGAGTATTATGCCTCCATCAGAAAGGATGAATACCCAACTTTTGTAGCAACATGGACAGGACTGGAAGAGATTATGCTGAGTGAAATAAGTCAAACAGAGAGAGTCAAGTATCATATGGTTTCACTTATTTGTGGAGCATAACAAACAATATGGAGGACAAGGGTAGATGGAGAGGAGAAGGGAGTTGAGGGAAATTGGAAAGGGAGGTGAACCATGAGAGACTACAGACTCTGAAAAACAACCCGAGGGTTTTGACGGGGTGGGGGTGGGAGGTTGGGGGAACCAGGTGGTGGGTATTAGTGAGGGCACGGATTGCATGGAGCACTGGGTGTGGTGAAAAAACAATGAATACTGTTATGCTGAAAATAAATAAAAAAAATGGGCAGAAGATATGAACAGACACTTCTCCAATGAAGACATACAAATGGCTATCAGACACATGAAAAAATGTTCATCATCACTAGCCATCAGGGAGATTCAAATTAAAACCACATTGAGATACCACCTTACACCAGTTAGAATGGCCAAAATTAGCAAGACAGGAAACAACGTGTGTTGGAGAGGATGTGGAGGAAGGGGAACCCTCTTACACTGTTGGTGGGAATGCAAGTTGGTGCAGCCACTTTGGAGAACAGTGTGGAGATTCCTCAAGAAGTTAAAAATAGAGCTTCCCTATGACCCTGCCATTGCACTACTGGGTATTTACCCCAAAGGTACAGATGTAGTGAAAAGAAGGGCCATCTGTACCCCAATGTTTATAGCAGCCATGGCCATGGTTGCCAAACTGTGGAAAAAACTAAGATGCCCTTCAATGGACGAATGGATAAGGAAGATGTGGTCCATATACACTATGGAGTATTATGCCTCCATCAGAAAGGACGAATACCCAACTTTTATAGCAACATGGACAGGACTGGAAGAGATTATGCTGAGTGAAATAAGTCAAGCAGAGAGAGTCAAGTATCATATGGTTTCACTTATTTGTGGAGCATAACAAATAATATGGAGGACAAGGGTAGATGGAGAGGAGAAGGGAGTTGAGGGAAATTGGAAGGGGAGGTGAACCATGAGAGACTACGGACTCTGAAAAACAACCTGAGGGTTTTGAAGGGGTGGGGTGGGAGGTTGGGGGAACCAGGTGGTGGGTATTAGGGAGGGCACGGATTGCATGGAGCACTGGGTGTGGTGAAAAAACAATGAATACTGTTACGCTGAAATGAAATTAAAAATTAAAAAAAATGTATATATATATATATATACATATATATATACTGGATGAAGAAGATGTGGTCCCTATATACAACGGAATATTACTCGGCCATCAGAAATGATGAATACCCAACTTTTGCATCAACATGGATGGGACTGGAGGAGATTATGCTGAGTGAAATAAGTCAAGTAGAGAAAGTCAATTATCATGTGGTTTCACTAATTAATGGGACATAAGGAATAGCATGGAGGACATTAGGAGAAGGAAGGGAAAAGTGAAGGGGGAAAATTGGAGGAGGAGATGAACCATGAGAGACTGTGCACACCAAGAAGCAAATTGAGGGATTTAGAGGGGAGAAGTGTGGGGAATGGGTTGGCCCAGTGATGGGTATTAAGGAAGGCATGTATTGCATGGAGCACTGGGTGTTATATGCAAACAACAATATGGTGACTAACATAATTTAAAAAAATAAGCATTTATTGCATGCCAGTCTCTCACTGTTCTCTCACAGTCTCTCACTGTTCTAAACACATTTCATGTAGGAAGTTATTTAATCCTTGCAACATTTGGAGGTAGATACTGTAATTTTCATTTCATGGATGAAGAAAGCGAGGTACTATATTTCAAAATCCACTCACAAGGAAAAGTGTGACAGAGGGAAACGCAAGAGAAGGAGGAGACAGTGGCCATAGGCAATTGCAATTAAAATATCTTACTTGCGTAAACTGCAAAAACAAATGGTTGTGTGAGCACTTTTCTGGGATTCCTCACAGGGCCTGGGAAGGGATGGATCCGAGTGAGGGTCTTCCCGGCAAGCTGGCCTCTAACAGAAGGACCCTTTGGGAACCTATTTATTTAGAGATTTAAATGAGTAGAAAGAAGCAAATCATATAAAAATATGGAGAAACAGTATCTTTGGAAAAGATTGCACTGATTTGGCCAGTACAAAGGCTCAAAGCAAGAACAAATTTGAGATGTTTAAGGCACTGAAAGAAAGCCACCATGTATAGGATATAGCTTCCTCTTTCCAGCAAGCTCAGGAGAACAAAGGTGTTAAGGAATTCAATGTGGAACTTTCACCAAGAAACTCATGCATCACTATGATGAGCTTAAAGAAACATCTGAGACTATCTAATAACCTGCAATGCCCTCTAGAGTTCTGACAATGCCCCCATAGAGTCCCAGAGATTGGGGGCAGGGAAGTTCATATAGAGGCCAAGCAAAATTCAAGCTCCTCACTCCAGCCTTACCACCGCATATTTCATGTACCTGTTTTATATCTTGGGTTCCTCACAAGGACTTACTTGAATCAAGGGCTCTATACAGGGAAAAGTTGATAATCTACAGAGACCACCATTTAGTCTGAGAGGACTTGAAGCTCAGAAAAAGTAAATGGCTAGCCCAAAGCCACAGTTAGATAGGGACACATCATTGCAAGAACTCCATCCTATTGGTTCCTATGCTAGGACTCTTTCTGATATACCGTATCATGCCAATCCCTAATCTTTAGTAAGTTTTCCTTCAGATATTTGATATTCTTTTTAAATGCAACATAACGTTTATATTATCTATCCACCTTATGAAACAGAGAAGAAATCTGTAGAACCTGCTCAGGGTAACAAATGTACCATTTACTACAGTGGAATTTGAGAAGGAAAATGTGAACCTTTTGCAGCTGTTAATTCTACCAACTGGAGTTTCTACTAAAAATATTATTCTTTGATATCTCAACGAAGGAGTCAAGGGATAATGTGTGTGTTCACAATGAAAAGGCGATATCAGGCTCCTCCTGCTTCACTCCCACCATCCTCATCTGTTTTCAAACCCTCATTACTTTTCACCTTAAACCATTGCACAAACTATCTCATTGTTCTCTCTGCCTCCAGTCTTTCCCCTTTCCAGTCTGCCCTCCACAGTGTCTTGCCCAATTCACCATCTTCCAGGTAAAGCTCTTATAAAAACATTCTCTTTCACAGTCAACTTTGAGGCTCCCCTACAAATTAGATCGTAGAATTCCCAGAATCTTTAAGAATGTTCAGATCTAATCACCTAAACTTGGCATTCAAAGCATTTTTCAATCCAACACTAACACTCTAATTCCCATTTTTTTCTGCCAGTCCTGCTTCCATTCATGCTCTGACCCGGGAATTTTGAGTGTTCCTCATTCTCACACTGTGCTCTTTGTCTTTACATAGATCTTTGCTTATTACCTCTGCCCTAGTGTTCTCCCTGAGTGCTGCCATTGGAGCTTCTCTATCTTTCATGGCCTAATTCAATATCACCTCCTTTAGGAAGGTTTCCTTGTTTATGGCAAGCAAATAAGAATTCTTCCAACTTTCGCTCCCCACACTGGAATGACAATATTAACTGCCTTGTGTTGTCATTATTTGTGAAATTATTTTGTTCCTTTTATATACTATAAGGGAAGAACTAATCTATGTATCTTGGCATTTCCTAAGGGACCTCACAGACTCACAGGGGCACAGTGAGTGTTTGGTAACATAGGTGGTAAAAGGATAGGAAGGGGAGGTCCTCAATATTCCATTCCTCCAGTTTGGGATCAGGCCACGGACAATAGGTCAGAAATTAAACACAAATTCCTTTAGGAAATATTCAAAGGCTCTGCCCAAACAGAGGGAGAGAGATGGAGGATCACTAGAGTACAGCTTAATAATACATCGACACCAATAAGATTAGTTATAGCCAAATGACACTGTGACAAAATAGAGCTTCAGCTGGAACCAGTTTTGCAGCCATGTCCACATTCTGGTCACCTCACTTTCCAGCTGTGTGACTTTAAGCAGGTTCCTGCCTCTTCCGAATCTTTCTTACAGAACCATGCTAAGGGCCAGCTGTGAAGACTGCCTGAGAAATTCCAATTAACATTTTGGAACATAATATTGATGCCATAAAAAGTAACGAGGACTATGAAAATCAGAAAATCAACTGCAGAGCTGAATATTTATGACTGAAATCAGCCTGCCCTGGCATGAAACAGCCATTTGGAGCAGCAAACACCTCTTAGAAACCCAAAGTTTGTCTTGTCATCTGAAGAGTTCATTAGGCCTTCAGAGATCACCTTTTCCCTTCCTGAGAATTTGTTTTGCAAACTTTGCAATTATCATCAGATCCGAAAAGATGAAGATGACACAAGACTATGATATCATATCCAAAAAAAAAAAAAATGAGTTCACCTGAGGTTCTGATAAGACTATAGGACACTTCTAAGGAGGGTGGGAGGGAACAATCAGAGATGACACTGAAAGGATTCACAAGGCTCAGCACTGCTGAGATGGGAAGTGAGCCTGGAGTGTGTTTTAACTGAGACTTGCCACCTCCATCACAGAGGATATATGACAGAGTAGAACATGGGTCTTCTTTATGCGTTGATCCATTCATTCATCCTGTAATCAAGTCCGAAGCACTATGTAGTGCCAGGTTTGAAAAATGCAGGAGTGATAATGGCTTGTCCCTCAAATGACTCATGGTCTCATGGAGGAGACAACAAGGACAATGCAATTAAGATGTGACAAGAGCTATAATCACACTGTGCCCAAGGGACAGGGAGAACACAAAAAAGTCCTCGCTCGAGCAAGGTTGATCATGAAAAAATAAAAGTGCTGCTTAACCTGAGTTTTGAAGGATGAACAGGTGTCCCGCAGGAAGGCAGGATGGTTTGCACAAGCAAGGCACAGTGTCCCCTTAGTGAGTCCACACATAGTCTAGTGTAGCAACACAGAAATTGCAACAGGGTAACAGATGGTAAACGAGCGGTGGCAGATTGCACATGTACCCTTTCTTATGGATCATCGAAAAATGCCTACTAGAATGTTCTAAGGGAAGGAGTGCCTATTCTTAAATCTTATGTTATCTGTAGGATTAATCTCTCTGTGTGATAGAGCAGAATCAGAAGTACATTTTGGCTATGGTCAGAGAAGAGAACTGAGGAGTTTATCACAGCCGGGAAAACAGTCATGGCTTTTTTTTACCTGAGAGCTGGAAGGAATCTCAGATACTATCCAATGTAATTTCTTGGCATTCCTAACTACCTCATGAAAAATTTTGTTTTCGTTCATCCTATAAAAATAATATCTGTATTAGGATGACTACCTTATTAGCAAATTCTGCCATGCAATGTTGGTGCTCAAGTGTTTTGTGTTTGTGGTCTTAAATATCTAGATAGCAAATGATCAGTCAAAGTGATAGCTTTGGCTTCTAATTCAGCATTCTTGGGGATCCCCAAGCCCTTATGTTTGAGAACAACTTTATCTGATACAATCCCTCAATGTGATATCCAGAAAGGGAAAATGGCTTTGTAATGCATCCAGCTAATCAGTAACTCAGACTAGAAGCCCAGATGCCCGGCTCAACATTTGCTTTATCCCAAGTTAGCCACCAACCCTCTGAACAGGCAGCCACCAGTCCCATGACTTTCAAAACCTCCAAGTACATATCCAACTTCATAATTCACAACTATGATTTACCTTTATGGTCAGAGTTTCATCTTCTAGTTTATCTTGGACTACATCTGTACTCCACCTCTGAGAAGCAAGCAGAAAAGTTCAGGATAAATGACTCCAGCTTGAGGTAATGAAAATAGCTTTTTAAAAAAATTCTCACTCTCCACCTTCTTGTATTGTGGAATTTATGACTTCACATATATAGGAGGAATTTTTCTTATGTCCTGATTAGATGGTACCATGAAACTTCTGACCCCAAAGTAGTACTCTTTTTTGTTCATTGAAGTGGGTAGTAACTGCTTTTCTGTCAGGAAATTTTTTTTAAGGTTTTATTTATTTATTTGATAGAGATACAGCAAGAAAGGGAATACAAGCAGAAGGAGTGGGAGAGGGAAAAGCAGGATCTCCCCACCAAGCAGTGAGCCCGATGCGGGGCTTGATGCCAGGATCCTGGGATCACGACCTGAGCTGAAGGCAGACGCTTAACGACTGAGCCACCCAGGCGCGCCTGTTAGGAAATTTTTTTTTTTTTTTTTTAAAGATTTTATTTATTTATTTGACAGAGAGAGATCACAGTAGACAGAGAGGCAGGCAGAGAGAGAGAGAGGGAAGCAGGCTCCCTGCTGAGCAGAGAGCCCGATGTGGGACTCGATCCCAGGACCCCGAGATCATGACCTGAGCCGAAGGCAGCGGCTTAACCCACTGAGCCACCCAGGCGCCCCTGTTAGGAAATTTTTAAAGCAGATCAAGCAATCAATTTTTTGCCATGGTTTACCTATATTTAATATTTCATAAGTATTCACTGAATGAATAGCAAATTGACATTACCTAAAACACCTATTTTATACAGTAAATAACCTATCTCAGAACTGGGAGGTGAGTGAGTCACAGTGTGTGGGGATTCATGGAACCACAGGACATGGTTCCTAAGAACCTGGCTGGTAAAATCACCTGGGGGTTTTAGGAAAATGCAGACTCTGAAACACTGCTGTAGACTAGTTGAATCAGAATTTCCAGAGGGTTTTAACCAGAATTCAACATTTACAATGGCTCTCTAGGGAACCCATAATTATCTAATCTACCCAAATAAACTCTTGCCATATTTTTCAGAGCAAAAGATTCTAAGTTAAAATGATGAAATCGGTCATGGTAGTCCGTTGGACTCCAGCATGAGAAATGAGACCTTCCAGGATCAAGGTACTTGGGATGAGCTGTCCCTTTCCTTCATCCAGATATTTCCTCTGCTTGGGACCCTGAACAAATAGTTACAAAATGTATACTGTGCTAGACCTGAGGATATAATACTAATCATGATAGAAATCACCATCTTCTCATGGAGACTGTGATCTCAGTCACTGTAGTACTATAAGAATTCTATCCAGGAAATCTTCCTGAATTTATAAACTTAACTTTTTTTTTTTCCTGATGTTTCCTTACTTTTCACACTTGGTGCAGACAAGCCTTTTTTTTTTTTTTTAGAACTATTTCCTGCCTGTGCTTAGAGCCCCTTCTCAAGAGATGAGATCCATGTCCCTTCAGGTTTGGGTAGCAATTACAGAACTCTTTCTACTCCTTCCTCTCCTTTCTCTCTTTAATCAATGACCCACAGTGAGGACAGTAACATATAGAACCGGAAAAGCCATCCCAGAACCACACAGTTTGTTAATTCTATTTACATTTTCTCCTGGGTTAGCCAAGGACCCTCAACCCTTTGAGGCTTTCTTCTTCTTTACAAATAATGCTCTTTCTGCTAAAATCTGCCAGTCATTGTGCAGAAGGCTGGAAATGCAGGCATAAAGGTCATGTTCTCTGCCCTTTGGTGGGGTGTCCCTGTGTATTAACAAAGTCAGGCAATTAAAAATAGACACGTACAAGGTGGTCAGACCCAGCACAAGGGTGGCATGAGATAGATGCTCAGCAAGTATATGTTCAACAGATATTGGTTTATTTATTACATAGAACCATATGAAACTAATGATATTTGACTAGTTTGATGTGCAAAGTAAAGTGGCAATTAGATGTAATTTAATCTAATACAGGTTCTGATAGGGTTAAGCATTAGACAATGTGAAAGAGCAGGGAAGTAGAACCAAGGAGCTGTCTCTTTTTTTTTTTTTTTAATTTTATGGACTTTTTGTTGTTGTTGTTGAAGATTTTATTTATTTGACAGAGAGAGAGATCACAAGTAGGCAGAGAAGTGGATGGCAGGTGGGGGGAGAAGGCTCCCTGCTGAGCAGAGAGCCCAATGCAGGGCTTGATCCCAGGACCCTGGGATCACAACCTGAGCTGAATGCAGAGGCTTAAACCCCCTGAGCCATCCAGGTGCCCAAAGAGCTGCCTTCTGAAAGTTCAAATTTTCCTTTTTTTTTTTTCCTAGTTAGAAAAGCAATATATCAGAGAAGAATCTTGAAGAATAAATTCAGTCATACAATCCATTTCCACTGTCACTCCTCTTATCCAATCCACTATCACCTTTTACCTTGACGAGGGCCATGAGGGCATCCTAACTGATCTCTCTACTTAATGTTTCTTCTCCCCTCTTCCTATGCAGTATCCAAACGAATGACCTTGGAAAATCTCAAATCAGATCATGTTCCTCAGCTACTTAAATTCTCCTAGTGATGACCAGTTATGCTTTAAATAAAACACATATCCCATCAAGGTATCAGCCTGACCTTGCATTTACTAGCTGTTTAATTTTTTCCATGCCACTCCTTCCATCCCCATCAAGGACAGCAGGCACACAGACCTCATGTTCAGCTTCCCCCATGAGACTCTTTTACATCTGTGGCTCAAGCCTCAGGGAAAGTTGTTTCAATTCAAGAATTTTTTAAAAAGGTTATATAACTTTCAACTCCGTGTCAAAATTTCATTAGCTAGTAGTTGTTATCGTGACTTGGGCTGCAGCAGCAAAAAGCAAAGACACATACCTTTTTCATGAATCTTGGGGTAAAAGTATGTTTTTCTTGAGGCATTTTGAATTATGGAAGATAGCACAACCATCCCCATCCACAATTATGGAAGATAGCACAACCATCCCCATCTTTGTATTCTCTGAACAGGCAGCCACCAGTCCCATGACAATACAATGTCTTGTTAACATGAACCAAGCATCTACTTCCAGGGCTGGGGCAGGGAAAATGAGACTGGCACATCTTTGTGTGCCAGGAAGTAAAGATGCCTATCAAGAGTTGATGGGAATATATCAGTAGGACAAGAAGTCAGCTTTCTTTAGCCACAATTGGTAAAATTGGTAAAATGAATAATGGTAGGACTGGATTAAAGTCCATTAATCTAAAAATAATCCATGAGTACTTATTCATATAAATAAATAAAGATGGATGGATAGATAGATGATAGATAAATAGATGATACATAGATGATGATAGATGATCGATTAATAGATAGATGATAGATGATTGATAAGTAGATAGATGATATATAGACAGACAGATAGATAGAGTCCTTATACATCCATGAAAGAAATAAAGCAAATGTGGTAAAATTCTGACAGTTGGTGAATCAAGATGGCAAGTGTATGAGTATTGATTTTTCTATTCTTTCAACTTTTACGTAGGTTTCAGATTTTTTTTAAATACAAATTTGAGGGAGGAATTAAAACAAGTGACTCTATGCTTAAGTGATTGTCAACTATGGACTTCAAAAACTCTCTGTAAATAAAAATATTTTATCTCTCTTTAAAACCAAGAGATTCAGGGGCACTTGGTTGGCTCAGTTAGTTTGACTGAGCTAGACTGCGTTCAGCTCAGGTCATGATCGCAGGGTCCTGGGATTGAGCCCCACATCGGGCTCTCTGCTCAGCAGGGGAGTCTGCGTCTTCCTCTCCCTCTGCCTGCCACTCCCCCTGCTTTTGCTCTCCCTCTCTGTCAAATAGATAAAATATGTTTAAAATTAAAAAAAAATAAAACCAAGGAATTCAGTGATCACTGACATCCACATTATTTTTGAAATTTAGTTAACTCTTTCACAGAGATAGCCATCGTGTTCCATTTCATCAGAATGTTAAATTTTGCCACTTTAATTCCTATAAAAGGTACATTATTCTGTGATGCATAGTATGTATCTCTACTAGTAAGTTCCTAATGCTTTGTTCAAGCCTTATATAATAGTGGTACTGAAAATAAGGGTGTTTAAATTCGAGATAACCAATAAAATGATTTTGATAAATTTAATAAATTATTTTATTAAAATAAAATTATTTTAATATATATTTTCAAAACACCTCCAGAGCCTCCTCTACTCACATATCATATGAATCACCATAGTGGATTCCTATGTCCATCCACAAGGACCTATCTAGATTTTGCCCCCAAGCAACTTGTTCTGGCAGGTCAAATCTTCCTTCTTCACTGTAATTCATACACACGCACTCTCATACACATGGACTTAGGGGAAGTACCACCAAGATCTTGATGAAACACAATGCTAGTTTTCTCTTCACCTGGACAGACATAGTTATGAATCTCTGAAAGGTCTGCAGAAAGGAAGAAGAAAGGAGAATGGAGAAAAGAGAGGGAAAGAGGAAAAAAAGAGGCTAGCCTGGGATAGAGAAAAAGAAAAGGAGAGAAGTATCAAAACATCAGCTGTGGAAAGAGCCAAGATGCCCTTCAACAGATAAATGGATATAGAAGATGTGGTCCATATATGGAACAGAATATTACCCAGCCATCAGAAAGGATGAATACCCAACTTTTGTATCAACATGGATGGGAGTGGAGGAGATTATGCTGAGTGAAATAAGTCAAGCAGAGAGAGTCAATTATCATATGGTTTCGCTTACTTGTGTAGCATAAGGACTAACATGGAGGACATTAGGAGAAGGAAAGGAAAAGTGAAGTGGGGTAAATTTGTGGGGGAGAGGAAGCATGAGAGACTGTGGACTCTGAGAAACAAACTGAGGGCTTGGGCGGGGCAGGGGTGGGGGGATGGGCGAGCCTGGCGGCGGGTATTAAGGAGGTCATGTATTGCATGGAGCACTGGGTGTGGTGCCTAAACAATGAATCTTGGAACACTGAAATAATAAAATGAAAAAAAAAAATATATCATCTGTGGGGGCTCCTGGGTAGTTCAGTCAGTTAAGCATCTGCCTTAGGCTCAGGTCATGATCCCAGAGTCCTGGGATCAAGCCCCACCTCCGGCTCTCTGCTCAGTGGGGAACCTGCCTCTCCTTCTCCCTCTGCCTGCCTCTCTGCCTACTTATGTTCTCTCTCTCTCTCTGTCAAATAAACAAATAAAATCTTTTTTAGAAAAAGATATCAGCTATGGGATAAATCAACGTGTTACAATCACATCTCCCCACAAACTCGACCTCACCCATGTACTGCAGGTATACACTGGCAAACATGGCTTCTGCCTCCTGGAGCACAAAAGACCTCACACAAAGTTCAGTGAACCTGGGGACCATGGCCAAGGATCTCATGAAACCACACAGTAAACTTACAGTGTCTGCTGACGTCGACATGAGACGGCATTGACTATTACTCAGCAGGAAGCAAAGTCGCCAGGAGATAGTAAAACAAAATTGTGGTGACCAGGGACGTGAAGCCACCTTAAGCATGACCACTAGGGCACGCATTTATCTTTTTTTTAATATTAGAGAGTAGAAGCAAATCACCTCGATCTCCACCACTTTTGAGCCACAGAATCCCTGGCACAGTGTTGAATATATTCAATCTCTCTGAATCTGCTTTCTCCTACCTGAGAAATAGAGCACATAGCACTTCCCATGCCACTCTGGTAAGAAGTAAGTAAAATGAGAGAGGTAAAGATGACGGACCCATGCAAACACTTAATGAATGTCTGGTTTTGCCATGTGTTCTCTCTATAAATGATGTAGATTAGAGACCAGTTAAAGGCCCCTGGCAATCCTGAAACTCAGTCCATTTTCCTAATCCTTCGTTTGTGTGTTTATTCATGTGCTTGACAAATATTGGGTGAGAACCTAATTTCAAGACGGACTGTACAAATAGGGGGATGAGACTCAAACAGGCAAAAGCCCTTGCCCCCCTTGGACCTTAGAATTTAATCCCTGCTCTGTCCTCTGTCCTTCCCCATTCCTTCCTTGACTGTTGGAACATGAATTCATGGGTGTTCATGTTCTCCTTCTCAGGAACCATCTTCTTCCTCCCCGTGAGATAGGGGAGACCACCGCGGAGTCTATGAGAAGAATAGACCATGTTGTTGCACAATAACCCGGCCCTTGGCAGGACCGGGGCCGGCCAAACAGCAACTGACAGGGGACCAGGTGGGTGCTGGAAGTGTCTGCAACTCGGGCAGTTCTTCCTGAATGTCAGCGTTGAGGCAATGAGATGCTTCAAAGCCAAAGCACCAGTAGCTAATGAGGATATTTTCCAAACTGTTGAAATGAAAAGAACTTCGGAACAGTTGTCCTGGGAAAATGGGTATGCATTTCATACAGTCACCCCATTCACAGAGCCAGAGCATACCCTGAGCCAAATGAAGCCCTGAGGAAAGCAGGTCGCAGGTGATCCTGACAGTGACACTCACAAGCATTTATATAATGTCAGTCCTCCAGGAGCTCTAAGCACTTTACAAACAAATAGGTAGGCTAGATAGCAACTAATCCTGGCAAGTCAAAGAATTGAATCCCCTACAGTCAGTCCACCATGCTGCATGATATTGTGATTAATAACAATGGTTTCATTTTTCGCTGTGCCTCGATGGATCCAGCTGGAATGGATCTCATGGAAAACTGGAAAATCTTTCACTCAGCATAAAATCACAATGGTTATAATCACAGTTTCTGCATTACAACCACATTTCCAGCTTCGTTATCCTTTTCTCTCTTTTTTTTTTAAATTAACATATAATGTATTATTTGCTTCGGGGGTACAGTTCTGTAAATCATCAGTCTTACAGAATTCATAGCACTCACCAATTTCATTACCTCTTTTAAACTTCACAACACTTTAAAAAATAGGCAGAATGGGTATCATTATACCCAATTTAACAATGGCAGAAACTGAGGTTCAAAGAGGATAAATGACTTCAATAAAGATGATCAGCTTTTAAGAAGGAAGTAGCGTAAAAGAGGTGTGATTAGTTCTGCTAAGACCAGAGTTTTCGTGCTCTCTGTGCAGTTTTCAAACAAGTGTTTCTTTCTCCCTTAGTGATAGAGCTTGAATCCTCAGGAGAGCAAGTGGCACTAGCACTTACTGTAGAATTTCTTTTAAAAATGATTCTTGGGGCGCCTGGGTGGCTCAGTGGGTTAAAGCCGCTGCCTTCAGCTCAGGTCATGATCCCAGCGTCCTGGGATCCAGCCCCGCATTGGACTCTGCCCAGCAGGGAGCCTGCTTCCTCCCTTCTCTCTCTGCCTGCCTCTCTGCCTACTTGTGATCTGTCTGTCAAATAAATAAATAAAATCTTTAAAAAAAAAAAAGAGTAATAGCAAATATAACATTTATTGAGTTTGTCCAGGTGTTAGGCACTACCCTAGCTTCTTCCAATACATAATATAATTTAATCTTCTTCATAAATTCATAAGTATGGTTTTCGCTCACCCCACTTTGTAGAATAAGAAAACCTATGCACAGAGATCATAAGAATCTTGTGCAAGAATACTCAGCTTAGGTATTTCTGAATCCAGAGTTTATTTCCAATATTATAAGAAGGCTTCCTCCCTCCAAAACAAGCAAGTACAAAAGCTTTGAAAAAATGAGTAGCTACACTCAATACCCATGCAAGTACAGACAAGAAACCAGCAATTACAGAAGTCCTGCTATGTGCCAAGTGTTTCCAACACAACACCATTTGGGGGGATGGGAAAATCCTTAATCATCTCCCCCAACACACACCCATACTTCCCATCAGTGTGTTTACATTCTATATACAGCAAAATGACATTATCTCAAGCTTATATAAAAGGCCAGCCTACTTCCCTAGGCAAGCCATTTACCAGCCCCCTGACCAATTTCCAAACAGATTGTTGCCCTCAAACTTCAATTACACTGAAATTCTGCAGGTTTCCTGAAGGTATGTGTAGAGCGTACAAATACCCAGTATATATATGTTGGATTCATGAAACTTCCATACAAAAGTCATGGAAACCGTTGAGGGTTTCTGTAAATACCATAGCGTTTATGTTAATTCATTGTAATACTGAGAATAGTGCTTCTTTCATTTTACAGATGGGAAAACTAAAGCCCAGAAAAGTAAGTGATTTGCATAATGCTCTACCGCTAAGAAATGGTAAACAGAAATATGATCCCAGATTCATCTAGCTCCAAAATTCATGCTTTATGTATTTTTTCTGGATCCTTATTTTTTAAAAATCTGCTTTTTCTAAATTATAAAAGTAACATGTATTCATTGATAGAAATCTGGGAAATGCTACTAAAAATAAAGATTTAAAAAATGTTTCAATAACACTATAATCCAAACTAACGGCAACATTTTAACATTTTCCCTTCCAACCATATACTATTCAGTAAATAGAATTTCATCAACTGATTATTTTCATTATATTGTATACATAAGCCCATGAATTTAAAAATTCTATAAAAACTACTTTTTAAAATATCTATATAATATTCAAAATATACATAGTTCATTTGCCTTCTTTTTATTCCTGGACATTTAGGCCATCCCTGATTCTTAGCAATTATAAACAGTACTAGAATAAGCTCTTAGCATATAAATTTTGGGCTGAATTATTGATGATTTACTTAGGACTGATTCCCAAATATAAGAATGGATGTTTTCTGTTATTTCATGCTGCTTCTTTTCTTGAAATTAAGACCCTTCCCCACCACCACCACTATATTATCCCAGAAGCTCTCCTTCTGCCTCATTTCTAAACCACTGAGTTAAGTTACTATCATATATGTCTAGACCCTAGGTTTGAAGAACGAAAGGTGAAAAGTTGGAGATCTGGAAATTCTGAATTCTACAGCAATTTACTTATCAATGAAGTGATTCCGGCATGTTACCTGAGGTCTTCGGTTCATGTTTTCTCACCTGGAAAATGCAACACTAAGAGTACCTCCCTCAAAAGACTAATGTGAGGATTAAATCAAATATAACATGTGATGAAGGCTTTGTAAACCATCGTGTCTTCTGGCAAACATCAGTTGCTGTTCCCTTTAATAGTACGACAGATTTAGACAGCCTTCAACGATAAAAGAGAAAAACTAGTTTTCTGCTCATTGGCTTTTTTGGTAAATCTAAATCATTCTTTTAAAAATGTTGTTTTTAGAAAAGTTTGCAAAACTCAGGGAGAAATAACAGCTGTCACAAAGAACACTTCCCGGGGCACCTGGGTGGCTCGGTGGGTTAAAGCCTCTGATTTCGGCTCAGGTCATGATCCCAGGGTCCTGGGATCGAGCCCCACATTGGGCTCTCTGCTCAGCAGGGAGCCTGCTCCCTCCTCTCTCTGCCTGCTTCTCTGCCTACTTGTGATCTTGGTCTGTCAAATGAATAAATAAAAAATCTTTAAAAAAAAACAAAAACAAAAAAAAACAAAGAACACTTCCCAAGTCTACCAAGCATTCATGCCATCCTGGAGATTTTGAAAGGTTTTGCTTTTCCCATGGGGAATTAACAAACCTAATGCCTCCAACCACAAGCATGCCAGAGACCTAGTGAACCTAACCCCATGGAGTAACAGTGTAGCCCAGTAACCTGAGGACAGCCCAGTAGCCTGAGGCTTGTCCCTCCAACCTGGGGCGGGCCACAACTTTGAGACTGATTGGCTCAAGTTCCTTCCTAAGGGGTATTTAATGCTGAAGAAGGATGTTTCTAAAACACCTGCCAGCAGAGAAAGGAGACGTGAGGAGAGACAGTTGGTCTCACCCCCCAGCCTCTATCAGTGCAGAAAAGATTCAGGACAGACAGAGACGTGAGAAGCTGGGGACGTACACACTGTCAGGTTTGTGAAGAGGTAACTAGGCTAAAAAGAAGTGTTCCGGGCAGACATCACATTGTAGTGGAATAAGAAAGAAGGAAAAGGGTCATTTTATGATCCATTCAGAGGCAAGGATTAGAATTTCAGGAGTCAACCCCTGATATTTCAGGACAATGACGCTTGAAGACAAGCAAGCAGGTAATGGGAGAAAGAGTCAGCAGTATCTAGATGAGGAGCAACAAGCAAATGCGAAACCAGTAACAACTGGGAGAGGTGAGGATTCTGTAAAGCAGGGGGCAGATGAGAAATGTGACATACCCAGAAAAGTCCTCAAGTTATACAGCTGGCAGGAGATCCGGAGACACAATCATGAGGCTGATCAGTGGCTGGTGATCAATCGCAAGGTCTACGATGTTACTGAATGGGCCAAGAGGCACCCAGGTGGGCACAAGGTCCTCAACCACTACGCTGGTGAAGATGCCACGGTAAGGAACTCAGAGCTCTGTCCTCTCTCTTCCAGCTACTGGGTGACGGAGACTTGGCTCTCTTCCCCAAAGTGTGTGTGGGTGTGTGGGTGTGTGCGTGTGTGTGCTCAAACTCCACAATTGCCTATCTCCTCCCAAACCAATTTTACAGGATTCCTATCCGGCAAGAACCTGAAAGCAAATTAAGCCTCAAGTTTAACTCTTACTTGGGGATGAGCTCAGATGTTGACAGTGGATACTGTTTGTATATTCTGGATTTTGTTCTGCTCTTGGTGTTTTGTTTGGATTTGAATTAAAGTCACTGCCTATTTTGCTTTGTTTTTTGAGAATAGTTGACACAGTGTTAAAATTAGTTTCAGGTGTACAGCGTACTGGTTCAACAGCGCTATATATTATGCTATGTTCACCAGAAGTGTGGCTACCATCTGTCATTGTCTTTTAAGAAGAAAGTAACAAATGGATGAGTAAAATCGAGGGGAAAGAATGTCTGTGCCTAAGGAGAAATTTCTCAGACTCTTATAAATGAAGTGTGTAAAAGACAGATAGTGATTCATCTGATAGGTATAAAATGTTAATAACAATAATGCAAACCTACAATTAAGGACGGTGATTTTCTAGTCCAAATCACAGAATCAGCTCAGACAATCTGTTGCCAAAGATGTGGGCTTTCCGCCACCTTAGAAATCACTGATAAAATCACTCAGCTTGAGACAGCTGGGCTGATAAATATGTAACTTCCTGATGATGTTTATCTCCCAGAAATTAGGAAAAGACTATGATTATGCATTCAATTCTAGCCAACAAGGAGGAACTGAGTAATAAAAAAAGAAAAAAGATACCATCAGAACTTCAGGGGAAAAAACTCATGCCATCTAAGGATTCATATCTTAAGAATGAAAATCCTGAGCATGGTCAACCATGTACCTTAGACATAAGGTAAATAAATCCAAAAATATTCAGAGAAAAGATTCTTGCAAAGGAAGTTGGCTTGAGAAGAATGGGAGGTTCTGAAAGAATTCTGACAAATGTAATATTCCATAGCTACTCTGAATTCAGGGAGCCTGAACTTTGGAAGTGATTGTGTGAACATGGGAAAGTTATTGAAATTGTCTCAGCCTCTACTTCATGATTTGCGAAACGGGAATGACCTTACCCGTCTGACCGGTTTATGGTAAATGGGACTAATGTTTATAAAGTCCTTAGCACAATGCCAGACACTTAATAAAGTTTCATTAAATTGTACCTATTATTATTTATCTCACTGGCATCCCTAGCCTCACAGGTGTAATTTTATTTCCTGTTTAGCACCAGTTTAGAAATTCTGGTTGTATTTGGTGTCACGTGATTGAGGAAAGATGAAACCCATGGTGGGGAAGCATCGTGCTCCCTAGTGAAGGAGAGCAGAATGTATATAGGACCTGCAGTCAGATGCTTACTCTACAACTTAAGAGGTGTTTACAGGTTGTACCCTGAAAGGCAACTGTGGACCAAAGCAAGTATGGTCTCTCTGTGTGCTGGCCCTGGACCCAAAGGTGCCCAGAGGGGACACCTTTCTTTTATTTACATGGAAACTCTTCTCCAAGCTTCCATCCTCCTCACAAAAGGTGACTAAGGATAGCCTTTCCCATAGGATGATTAATTCATTCATTCATGTAGCCAGCCATTCTAAAACCTTTGTTAAGGGTCCAGCCTAAGGAGTATGAATACAGGCTTAGGAATGAAAAAGGCCTGGCTTGTATCTGAGTTCTACCACTTACTGAGAATGCCTTGAGGGGAGATGGCAGAAGCCCTTGGACCCTCAGCTCCTTTATCTAGAAAGTGGAGATTATAATACCTTCATCTTAGCCTTGTGAAAGTCAACAGTGCCTGTGGTGTTTGGCACAGATTAAACTTTTTTATTTTTTTATTACTTTATTCTGATATGGGTTGTAATCTTCTCCAAAGAACAAACAAGAAGACAAATGAGTCCATAAAACAAAATGGGTACATCAGCTCCTATTACAGCATATACAAGTTATCTTACTGTTTTTGAACTATGTGATCTGAAACTAAAGACACGATGGGACACCTGGGTGGTACAGTTGGTTGAGTGTCCGACTCTCGGTTTTGGCTCAGGTTGTAATCTCAGGATCATGGAATCCAGCCCCGTGTCGGACTCCATACTCAGCAAGGAGTCAGCTTAGGACTCTCTCTTCCTCTCCCTCTGCCCTCCCCTACCCACCAAAATGGATAAACAATTCTTTTTTTTAAAATAATAATGACACGATGCTAATAATTACACTCTAGGCCTAGTCTTCTTACCTGAGAAGAGCTTACAGGAAAAGTCCAAGTAGGATTGATTATATAATTAAGAATATATCTATATGATGGGCTGTTTTTGCAATTATTGAAATGAGATTTACAAAGCTATTGGAGGGCATGACATGAAACACTACTTGGTCACAAATTTTATGTAAGGCAACAGTAGGAAAAGAACAAATGCAATATTGTGATGCATGCACATCAGCAGCATGTCCAGAACAAACAAAGCAAGTTAAGTATCCTCCTTAACTCTGGACAGCCACACTCTTTTTTTTTTTAAGATTTTATTTATTTATTTGACAGAGAGAGATCACAAGGAGGCAGAGAGGCAGGCAGGGAGAGAGGAGGAAGCAGGATCCCCGCTGAGCAGAGAGCCCAATGCGGGGCTCGATGCCAGGACCTTGGGATCATGACCTGAGCCGGAGACAGAGGCTTAACCCACTGAGCCACCCAGGTGCCCCTGGACAGCCACACTCTTAAGAAGGGTGCTGAGAAACTCGAGCACTTTCTTGTGTGGGTCAAAGGTCAATTTGACAGACAAGGGATGAGAAAAACTTAGAGGAAATATAGAAAAGTCCATTTCATCTATTTAGAGGACTACCATGTGGAAGACAGGAGTATTGTGTGCAACTCCAAAAGGGTGGTATGGAGCCAAGGGAGGTGAGGCTAGGGTAGGAGGTGGAGAGGATATGCACAGAGGTGGAGTGAAAATAGGATTCACATCAGGACTAAATACCCAGCCAGAATGGGCATCCCAGCTTAGCCATTTCCTCTGCTTAGCACAATACTGGCACATAGTATATGCTCAATTAACATCAGTGACTCTCATGGCATGAGGAGGAGAGGTTGGAGAGGAAAGGTAGAGAAAGAGAAAAGAGAAAGGGGAGGAAAGGAAGGGGTCTTAGAGTGCTGAGCCATGTCTTGCTTTTCTTCCTCTTCTTCCATTACACATAGTGACCGCTGCCCTAGCACGGCATCCCTCCCCACCCCCAGCCACCACAAAAGCAGCCAGGATTTCTAAGCTGTTGACGAAAAGAAAGTAATGATCAGTAATCATAGTTGCATCTTCTCTGGGAGGGGAGCAATCTTGAGAAAGAACAAATCTAGAAGCATCACACTCCCTGATTTCAATACATACCACAAAGCCATAATAATAAAAACTGTGTGGTATTGGCATAAAAAACAGACACATAGATCAATGAAACAAAATAGAGAACCCAGAAATAAACTCACACACACATGGACAATTAATTTATGACAAATGATCCAAGAATATGGGAAAGGACAGTCTCTTCAGTAAAATGGTGTTAGAATAACTGGACAGCTACATGCAAATGAAGGAAACTGAACCACTCTCTTGCACCATACCCTAGAGTTAAAAATAGATTAGAGACTTGAGCACAAGACCTGAATCACCAAGGAAATGCAAATCAAAACCACAGTGAGGGGTCACCTCACACTTGTTAGAATGGTTATTTTCAAAAGACAAGAAATAACAAGTGTTGATGAAGATGTGAAGAAAAAGGAACTCTCGTACTCTATTGATAGGAAAGTCATTTGTGCAGCTGCTATAGAAAACAGCATGTAAGCTCCTCAAAAAATTAAAAATGGAACTACCCCATGATCCAGCAGTTCCATTTGTGGGTATTTGTCTGAAGAAAACAAAAACACTAACTCAAAAAGGTATTTGCTCCCCCAGGTTCATAACAGTATTATATTCAATAGCCAGGACATAGGAACAACTTAGGTGCCCACCAACAGATGAATGGATAAAGATAACATGATAGATAGATAGATGATAGATTAGTCAGCCTTTAAAAAAGAATGAAATCTTTCCATTTGCAACATCATGGATGGACCCAGAAGACATTATACTAAGTGAAATACATCAGACAGAGAAAGACACATACCATATGATCTCACTTATCTGTGGAATCTAAAAAAGAAAACAAAAAGTCAAGCTCATAGATACAGAAAGCAGACTGGTGGTTAGCAGAGGCAGGAAGTATGAGATGGGACAAAAGGGTGAAAGGGTTCAAAAGTACAAACTTCCAGTTACAATAAATAAATCATGGGCTGTAATGTACAGCATGTTGACTATAGTTAATGATACTGTATTGTATATTTGAAAATTGTTGAGATTAAATCTTTAAAGTTATCATCACAATCACAATCACAAGAAAAAAAAATCGGGGGAACTATGTAAGGTGACAGATGTTAACTAGACTTATTGTGGTGATCATTTTGCAATGCAAACAAATATCAAATCATTCTATTGTATACCTATAACTAATATAATGATGCTTATCAAGTATACTTCAATTAAAAAAATGAAGACCATTAAAGAAGGAACAAAATAACAGTTTCATTACACTATAATTTGAAAAGCTATTGGAGTTATGGGAGCCCAGGGGAGATCATAAAAAACTTTCCTGAGTGAGTTAGGAGAGGCACTATAATCTGAATCTAGAAGGGTAAGGAGGAGTTTTTAGAGAAAGAAAATGGAGGAAGGCAGTCAAGGCAAAGGAACCAACATGAAAAGCTTCTGAACAACAGAGAGGCATGGAGTGTTTATTGAATGGGGAAAGATCTGGTGGACAAGATGGTTCATGAAGGGTAATGGTGAATGTTAAGCCTGAAGAGGTAAATTGAAGCCACAGGCAAAATGATTTAGGGGATTAAAACCTAATGTGTAAAGTTGGGAAATGAGATTGTATTTGAAATGGAAACAGGGTTTAAAAAAAAATGAAAGAAAGAAAAGAAAAAAAATTGAAAAGAAATTAAAAAAAAACTCTAATGTGTAAAGACATCATTACCATCTGCTCAACAGATAGATACTGGTTTTTGGCATCATCCCAAAACAATCTGCCATCATTTCTTTCTTGAAAGGCCTTTCAGAAAAAGAATTGTGCATGTTAAGGCTGGAATAAACCTTTACAGCTTCATGGCTTTAAAGTCATGAAGCCTTTAGTTCAAATCCCAGCTCTACTATTTACCAATTTATTGTGGCATTGCGGACAAGATGTTTCTCCCCTCTGAGATTTGGTGTCTTTATCTTTATATAAGGCGAGAGGGAGCCTCGTAGAACTAAGGTGTTGATTATGAGTTGGCCCATAGGGTACCCCGTACATAGGATACATTCAACAGTTGTTGGCACTATCTCCTCTCCCCTTCTTTTTAATCCCCTCTTCCTCAGCAGGATTATATTATTACCCCTATATCCTTTAGCAGGATTATACTTGCCAATAGTGTTAACAATATAGACTACTTTTACAGGTCTTTCAAAAGAGGATTTCACAACTTACACAATATCCAGCCTTTATTAGGAAAGTCTTTTAAATTGAATAATCTAAGACTACCTGAACTCCTGGGTTTTACTGCTCATCATTACAGTGAAAAGACTTCCACAAAGCAAGACAATGCCTATTATTCTGGAAAAGTCTGTAGGTTTTCAGGATCTCTTATCATAATACTACCTGCAAATCTTGCTGGAAGTCAGAAAAAAACAAAAAAAGGAACAAACAAAAAAACCCCAATGAACCCAGAAGAATGGTATTGTCAGCACATTGTTCAAGGACTCTGCATGACTGCTCAAAGTAACTTGAAATCTCAACAGCTTACCTTTCTTCTGCGCTCTTAGCTTGATCCCTCAGAATGTTTTCCATCCTAATGTGCTCTTACACAACAAGTAGAATAGGATTTTTCACTATGGACAATCCTAAAATACTTTAATCACCTTCTTAATCATTGAATGGCTCTCTTTCTGGTTTGGGGAACTAAGTTTTAGACTTGTAGAATATAACAGCTAAGAAACACATTTGAAATCATACAGTGTAGACTTTCCCAAGGGGGTCAGAGGAAGTGTGCAGAAGCAGAATGGACAGTTGAGCCTAGACTGGTTCTAGCAAATACAAAGCCCTTTTTACATCATTGAATCTAGAGACCCTTAGGTGATGGAAGTCTAAAGAGTTGATATTATACCCCTCTAGTTAATGTTATTCATTATATAAACACCTTCTAAGTAGGCTTGTATGTAGTTCATAGATGTATCTAAAGTTGCTTTACACTTTGAAGATGGAGGATTCATTATATTCACTAAAATAAGTGAGAGCTCATACTACATTAGGCATTGGAATATATGAAGAAAATCTACGTATTGCTGTATTGAAGAGAAGGTGCGTAGTAAGTTCTTAGAACCAGAAGTATACATACAAGAAAGATGGCTGAGGGGCACCTGGGTGGCTCAGTGGGTTAAGCCTCTGCCTTCGGCTCAGGTCATGATCTCAGGGTCCTGGGATCGAGCCCTGCATCGCATCGGGCTCTCTGCTCAGTGGGGAGCCTGCTTCCTCCTCTCTCTCTCTGCCTGCCTCTTTGCCTACTTGTGATCTCTGTCAAATAAATAAATAAAAATCTTTAAAAAAAAAAAAAGATGGCTGATATGTATTGAGGATTTACTATATGCCAACTGGATTCAAGTTGATTCACTTAATCCCTACAATAACTTTATGAATTGGTGAGCTGTTATCATCACCCTTATGTTAGAGAAAATTGAAGTACAAACAGGTAACAGGACTTGTCCACAATTACACAGATAGTAAATAGAAACCAGAATTTAGAGGTAGGAATGCCACTCCAGGGTCCACTTTCTTGGTGAATGCTATGGAACGCCAACCAGTGCTTCAGAGTCATATGTAAGACTTCCATGCATTCAAGTTACAATCTTGGTTATATTTCATCATTTTTAATCACTCCTCTCCCCAAAGCCACACTAGCAGAAAGTCTAGCATCTACCTCTTGGAAAATTCTCCTTCCCCAAAAACTGATTAAATCCCTGGGGTGGAAGAGAACATTTCTTACTTCCAAATATAAGCAGGACATAGGAACCACCACTGTTTCTCATAGCCTCTACGAAGTGCTACTTAACATGGAGCTGAGGTGGGGGGAAAAAAAAAAAACTCAGTTGGTCACCTCTCTTCTATGCCTGGCTGTCACAATGCTTTGCAGAGATTGTCTTAGAATTTTTTAGAAAAAGTGACGAGACCCCTTCAGTGTCAAACTGTGCCAAGAGTGTACTACTTTAGACGCACACAGACCTCAGAGCTGCACTCCCATGCTCTCTTGTGCTCTACAGTACCATTGCCAACTTTAACCCATCCTTGTTTAGAAATAATGTAATTCAAAGGTTTCAGTCTTCTTGGCTTTGGCCAAGAACCAAGAGGGAGATTTGATGGGAGATGGGATTTTTGTTTGTTTTGTGGTTTTTGGGTTTTTTATTAATTTATTTTCAGCGTAACAGAATTCATTGTTTATGCACCACACCCAGTGCTCCATGCAGTATGTGCCCTCCATAGTACCCACCACCAGGCTCCCCCAACCTCCCAACCCCCGCCCCTTCAAAACCCTCAGATTGTTTTTCAGAGTCTATAGTCTCTCATGGTTCATCTCCCCTTCCAATTTCCCTCAACTCCCTTCTCCTCTCCATCTTTTATGTGTGCTCCAGATAGTGTGAGCAAATTCCACCAAGCCTGACATTGGGCTTTCAAGAGTCACCATGGGGTGCGCCTGGGTGGCTCAGTGGGTTAAAGCCTCTGCCTTCAGCTCAGGTCATGATCCCAGGGTCCTGGGATCGAGCGCCTCGTCAGGCCCTCTGCTCAGTGGGGAGCAGGCTTCCCTTCCTCTCTCTCTCTCTGCCTGCCTCTCTGCCTACTTGTGATCTCTGTCTGTCAAATAAATAAATAAAATCTTAAAAAAAAAAAAAAAGAGTCACCATGGCTTATTAACTCAAGCTGACTACTTCTGGTGCTCAATAAAATAGTGATCTCTTTCAATGCTCAGGAATGTCCTGGATGTATTGGGCTTGGCTAGTGAAGCAGTGTGCTAAGTAAGTGGGTCTCAAGCAATAGGCTTTCAGAGAGGATTTCCAAGAGTAATTCTGATTTTTCAACTTGAAACATCCACCTGGAGATAGAAGAAATCCTCCATAACAGTCTACTGATTCCCAAGATGGGTGCAGGATGAGGTAAAGAAGGGGACTATTCTGCAGGTAAGTGTGTATCTCTTAAACATCTAACAGTTCTCTCTGACTTACAGGATGTCTTCAGAGCCATGCACCCGAAACTTGACATTGTAAAAAAATACCTTAAGCCACTGCTTATCGGAGAGCTTGCCCCAGAAGAGCCCAGCCAGGAGAGAAACAAAAATGTGAGTGAGGTCTTGGGACCCAGGAGCATGTGGACGGGTGGAGATAAGAGCCAGTTGACTTTTTCCTGATATATCCAAGAACTGATCATTTTCTGTGAGACACCACTCATTATGCCTGGGTGAGCCTGCTGTACCATGAATGAGTAGATTCTGCATATTTCAAAACAATGTTATCCTCCTTGGACCCTCAAACTCTTAAACCTCTGTGTGAGAAAAGAATGAAATTTTTGGTCCTGCACCAAACAATAATTCCACGTCTCTAAGTACCTGCTTCGTGCCAGGCAATGTACACATACAATTTTTTTCAGTGGTTGCTTATAGCTGTTTGATGTCTGTATCTATGTTTCCTGCTAAAGTAAATTCCATGAGAGCAGGAAATATGTGTGTTTTGCTTATCCCTCTGTCCTCAAGCACCCACCTGCCCAGGATCAGACATGTAGTAGAGACTTCTAAATTGCTATTGAATGAAAGATATGGATACATCCTAACAGCAGCCCCTTTTAAATTTGGTGAAATTATAGTCCAGGGAGAATAAATTACTTTCTGGAAGTCCCACAGTTGGTGGGTCAAAGAACTGGGACTCCAAGTCTCTTCTTTCTGGTCCCAGCCCTTAGGTATTCCCAAAGAAAGGTGCCACTCTTTCTTTCTCTAATACTTTGGCTACCTGAATACTGTCTTCCAAAGTACAGGGTCTTTGTAAGATTAAACATTCCTTTGGATGATTTTACATAAAGCTTACAGAGATTTTAACTAACATCGAGCATTTATTTTTCTTTTTTTTTTCTTTTTAGGCAAGTTGTTTTGTTAAAACCTGTTTACATTCAGTTTAATTGTTAAGAAATAATTTTTACTGAGTGCTGATCCATACATCAGTGTGAGGAAGATAGAATAAGGATTATGTTTCTGCTTTAAGAAATGAGGACACAAACTTGCCAAGAAGCAGTAGAATCTGAGGACACATAACAGGTTTGGGGCAGACCTCAGATGAACACTTACACTTACCCTTCAGGTCCACATGCATCCCATACAGCTATGTGTCAGGATGCACAGCCCTTAAAAATCTTAAAAATCTTAAAGAAAAATAAATAAATAGATAAATAAATGGCAACTGTTAGATACAATAGCCTCACCCACCCCCCAAAACAAACCCAATTCTGAGTTCCAAAACAGTTTGAGGACAGTTTACAAATCACCATTCATCTTTCTCTTCTCCAGAAAAAAAAAAAAAAAAGATATATATATATATATATATATATAATTTTTATAATATACATATATATGTAATCATAACCTTTTAAAGGTTTTGTTTGCTCATGGTTTTATGTTTTTAATTTTGTCCAATTAAACATATTAATATCAATAAATTTCTATGCATTAAAATTAAGGTATTAATAAGCTTATAAAATAGATTATTCATTGTGTTCACTTGTGTTCCCTGAGGGAACTAATTCCTTCCATGAATATTTATTTCTCAGCCCCAATTGGTGGAAGATTTCCAAGAACTGAGAAGAACATTGGAGGCCATGAACATGTTCAAGGCCAACTGGGTGTTCTTCTTCCTTCACTTGGCCCAGATCTTGATTTCGGAGACCCTGGCTTGGCTAATGGTGTGGTATTTTGGCAATGGCTGGCTTGTGACAATATTCATTTCCTTCCTTCTCTTAATTTCCCAGGTAAGCAGGTAGCCTAAGCTCGGGTGGTGGCTTAGAGGGAAGGTTCAGAAGGTTTCCTTCTCTCTCTAGACTGGCATCAGCTTTTGCCTGATGCTTCCTGGCAAGCTACTTGTCAGCATCTGACACAACTTGCCAGACCCCAGTTCTTTTTTCTGTAAAAGTGGAATAATAATTGCTTATGGAAATATTCTGGACTAAACAAGTTAACGTATAAAATGCCTAGCAGTGATGGTGACTAGCACATAGGAAATATTTAATTTATGACACATGCTACTTTTCACCCAATTCTCTACATACCAGTTCAGTAACTGGAGTCTTTTCTCAGCCATGTAACACTCACCTTTATCTTGTGTTGGTCTTCCAATCAACAAATAGAGAGAGAGAGGCAAACCAAGAAACAGAATCTCAACTATAGAGAACACACTGATAGTTACCAGAGGGGAGGGGGTTGGGGGTGGGTAAAATAGGTCATGAGGACGAAGGAGGGCACTTGTGATGAGCACTATGGAGGTTGTATGCAAGTGTTGAGTCACTGTATTATACACCTGAAACTAATATTATATTGTGTGTTAACTAACTGGAATTTAAATTTTTAAAGAAGAACATATGGGTTCCACCATCACAGAGCACATAGCAGAACATAGCACATAGCAGAACATTTGATAAATCTTTGTTGAATGAAGTATGAATCTCTGAACATGGCCTTCTGTGAGCACAACACTGTGTTGTGGACGTGAAAAGAAATGCACCCAGTTCTTGCCTTTGGGAAAAGAGTCTTCAAGTGCAGGAGATTGATGCTCAAATTGCTAAATATACTACATAACAGAATGACATTAATGCTAAGGAGAGGAACAAGTATGTGCTGTTAAAGCAGAAAAAGGCATTTAATTCTCATTGGAATATCTGGGAAAGTTTTCCATGTTAACTCCAGAAGTTTATGCTAATTTTTTCTTGAAAAGTCAACTTGCTTTTAAGAAAGGAAATAAACATTTCTTGGTGCTTAGCATAAGCCAGGCACTTTACTGGTATTTAAGATACCCAATGGTCCATGAGTAAGGTATTATTATCCCTACTTATCAGAAGAAGAGCTAAGGTTCAGAGCTACTGAGTATCTTGCCAAGATCCATGCAAAACTTACATGGTGAAGAACAGTTAAGAACCCAAATCTCCATGACTCCAAAGGCCGTACTCTTTCTATTTCTCACTGGAAGATTTTGACAGTGGCAAGGAAAATGTTCTAGGCTGTAAGAACCCCATGAACAAAGGCACACAATTAGGAAAGAACCCAACATGTGGGAAATAGAAAGTGAACATAGCTTGGGGTCAGATGAGATCCCCCACCATTCCTCTCTAGAGGTCTCCTGAGTCTACAAGCAGAATTATTTATTAATTTCTTCTTGACTCTCCCCCAATTTCTCTAACAACAACTTCTCTCTTCTAGACTCAGAGTTTTTTTCTGCAGCATGATTCAGGACACCGTTCTGTGTTTAAGAACTCCAAGTGGAACCACCTGATGCAGAAATTTCTGATGAGTCATCTCAAGGTACAGGATGTTAGGGGAATGTGATGGGATTCTCAAACATCATTTCCTAATGCAGTGGTTTCCAAGTTTGTGAGCTCAGTAAAAAATGTTTGTGCACAAATAGATTTACAAATAAGTGTAAATATACTAATAATGTAGATACTATATATATGCTAATATGTATATAATATTATAGCACATATGCTAAAATCGGGATGTTAAATTTTTATGGAGATAAGTTTATTTTTATTTAGGAAGTTCCAACATCTTTTCTTACCCTAATAAACTCTTGGCCCAATCCCTGAAGCCCCATTAAGAAACCACCTCACAGGAGAAGGATTGTACCTTTATAAATGAAGATGTGCCTCGTAAAATCACGAATGGGAGCGTTCATAGAAGGGGTCTGAACATTTACTGCAAGAAAGCTACAGGAATCCAGCAAGACTGATTAGTTTTGGGAGAATAGGGTGTGAAGAAATAAAGGAAAGGCAGCAGAATAGAAAAAAGTGGAAAAAAAGAGAATGGACCAGAAAGGTCAGATGGCACCACTCAGGAGTCAAGGACTACAAACCCCAGACTGCTAGAAAAAGCAGTGGTGACGGTGACAGTTGACCTTGTCTCCCTTTCCAATTCAAACATAAGATCCAGGAGGGCAGGCACATTGTCCTATGTGCCACTGCAATGCAGCACCTAGCAGAGTTCCTGGCACATAGTAGGCCTTCAATTTCAATAGCATTTGTTGAGTGGATGCATGGATGGATGGATGATTGGATGGTTTTGTGAACCAAGGTAGCAGTACAGGACTGCTAGGAATGGGTTTTAGCCTGGCTATGATAAGGCTCCTTGTGTGATCTTGACTGAGTCATATCCTATCTCTGGTTTTCAGTGTTCTCATCTCTAAGATTAGGACTTAAACTGAATCTGTGCTTTTCTATGACATTCTAGGATTTTTTTTAAGATTTTATTTATTTATTTGACACAGAGAGAGATCACAAGTAGGCAGAGAAGCAGGCAGAGAGAGGCGGAAGCAGACTCCCCGCTGAGCAGAGAGCCCGATTTGGGACTCGATCCCAGGACCCTGAGATCATGACCTGAGCCGAAGGCAGAGGCTTTAACCCACTGAGCCACCCAGGTGCCCTGACATTCTAGGATTTATTGACTATGTACTCTGGCCCAGAAGGGAGGAAGTGCCTCTGAGCCTTCCACTAAGCCAAATCTTGCATTTGAGCCAGGTCATTTTAGGAAAAACTCATAAGCACTATTCAGAGCCTATGTGTTTTGCTTTAACACGGTGGTTTTATATTGAATGGTAAGACACTTAAAATCACAGCCTTATCAACCCTCTTTCTGGTTGAGCAAACTAAGTTTAAGTAGATTAAATAGCACAGACTTGGATCTAGATTCATATTAGAATTATGTCTGTTACTCAAATTGGTTAGAATGAATAATATATTGTCATTTTATGTGCCAAGTCTTATTTAACTGGAAAATTCCTACAGGTACACTGCTCTGCCTTCTATCCACCAGTGTTGGATTGACAAAACATTTCTGTATCCATTCAGAATCTTTACCACAGAATAAAAGCAAAGATAGTTTCTTCTGTCCTTGTGAGAACTAGGTAATGGGCTCTCCAACTCTCTCTGTTTTGAGGAAGCCAGAGGAAAAGGGGGACTCATGTAGCCTGGAGATAACTGAGAGTTGACTCAGTGCCAGTATATGCAATATTTCAAGCTCCATCCTCTCTGGTGCTTTTAAAAAGTCACTGCTTTCCCATTGGTTCAAATTCTTACACTGCTCTCTCTCTGTAAATTGTGTTGCCAGAAACAATTTTGCACTAGTTGAAGTGAATATAACCTTGATGACTCATGAATGAAGTAAGTAAATGGGAAATACTCTAAAAAGCAAATCGAGTATACTTTGCACTTTTGCAGGCAAAACTAGTGAGTGAATTTTGAGAAAAATGAATATAGGCTTCACTCTGTGCAGGAGAGAAAACTATCCAGGAAAGATAGGCAGGCAGGAGGGAGATAACAAAGAAAATTATAATATAAGCAGCAACAACTTCACCTTCTATATACATTGTTGGGTCCCCAATGTTGGGTCCCTCAATAATGGGTCCATGATTAAAGGAGCGAGACTGATACAAAGCGAAGGTCAAGCAAAGCTTTATTTCATGCCAAGCATCGAGAATCAAACCGACCGGCCCGGGCCACGCCTCTTACAGAGAGCGTGACACCTCCCTGCCTCACAGACTAACTTTTATAGGGCAAAGGCCATGTGGTTGAGCTTGGCCACACACAGGTGGCCAATGAGATTGCAATACACAGAGAAAGCTGCACAGTCATGCTAGGTCACACATGGGTGGCCAATTGAACTACAATTCACCCCATAGTAAACATTTGAACTAGCCTATCACCTTGGTGAGAATTGGCACCCAAAAGGCGGGGCCCACACTCCGTGGTAGCTAGGGAGACAGTATGTAAGTTTTACTGATTGGATGTCTCCACCTGACCAGACTCATCCCTGCATTCGGGCTGTTATCTCTACCTGACCTGACCCACTCTTGTATTTGGGCTTTGTTACCTGGGACTGGTTTCCTGGACTTGCTTTTAAATAAGTTCCTCTGGGGGGTCGGGGGGGGGGGCAGTGTCAATTTAAGTTCTATTGCATAAACAACAAAATGGCTGTTCAACCGAGGTGGGACCGCTCTGGCTAAATAGGCCCTTACATACATTACAACTTTAAGTTTTAAAAAACTTGATTTCATGTCAATTTACCCTCCTCCTGGAAAAGCACAGCTACTGAGTTGGGTTTTGTTTTGGGTTTTTTTTTTGGGGGGAGGGATTTTTTTTTCACTCACTGCACTAAGTAAATGTGTATGCCTGGTCTTCATAGCAATAAAAGAACCCTTGTGAAAACACACTGCTAAATATCTGCACACATTTTGGATTTTTGTGCAATGCCAAAATCTAAATGGACTCCCTGTGGTGTATCTTTCAACTCCCCTCCCCCAACACCCAGTATGCACAGTTTGAAAACTATAAGAATCAAGTATATTATAGGGACAAAGAGACAAAATATTTGATACTAAGACCTACCTTGAAAACTGGCCTATCCTGTTTCTATGACTACATCTGAAAATAATTTGGGAGGGAGGAGTCAGGCATGTTATTTCCTATAATCCTCTTCTTACTTATTTCACAGATGAAGATTTTGTCCGAGGCCCCACACATCCAGTAGCAGGGATTTGAATTCAAGCCAAAAAATGGCTTCAGGCCAAGGCTTGGATTCCTCATACTGCACAGAAAAAGGACCTCACTTGGAAATGAGAAATGACTTTTAGGGTAGTTTCTAGATGGCATTTGGTATGGGGCAGCCTATTTGCATGCAGCTAATAATCTTCACATCCCTGTGGATCAGTCTATCCCTTGGTTCCAGTAACTGTGACTTCCAGACCTAGGGGTGAGGGTAGAGCTAGCTGCTTTAAATTCCACTCACAATTATTCTGACCATTGTTCTAAGCTACAGAACCTTGAGCTGTCAAGATCTGCCCCCCAACCTATCATGAATCAAAACTTGTCTCTCCTACTACCAGTTTCCACAGATAGTCATTGACTGCAAAGGTACAGTCAGCTGATGGAAAAGGCCAAAATGTTGGCTCTCAAAAGACTTAATTAACAAAGTGAATCACTGCTTATTACAGTGTCCTTGTGTGTTTATTGCTCCTATTAAGGTTGTATGTTTCATAAATGAGGGAAACCCATTTTATCATGTCTGACTTTGTATTCCAATGTTTGACTCAGTGTCTGGTGCATAGGATCTACTTCAAAATAGATAATGAGTGGGTCAATACAAATGTACAGCTGTAAGAGTGAGTGGGCAGTATGCTGTTTTGATGGAGTTTTAGAATATAAGTGAGGTTTGGTGGGGTGGGGTCCAGAGCCAATGACCAAGAAAGAATTCTTGAGACATATTTGGTGCAAAATGGTGGTTTATTAAAGCATAGGGACAGGACCCATGGGCAGAAAGAGCTGCTGCCCTGGGACTGTGAGGAGTGGTCCATTATATACTTGTAAGTTGGGAGGGGGTCAGGGATAGCATAAGTCTTTAAGGAATTTTGGAAGCAAGGTTTCCAAGACCTTGAGGGGCTAGCTATTGTTGGGAAAAAGGTTGTTCATTACTGGTAATAAAACCTTTGTCATGAGACCCTTTAGATGTGTTTCAATGGGCCATATGCTTGAGAATGATTGTCAAGACTATGTTGGAGTGTTTAGAGATAAAGTTTTCAAAAGAATTTTTAAAGTAGACTTCAGGAGCCTGGTAGGGGGTGGGGTCAGTCAGGCTAGGATTGCCCTTTGCCCTTAGCAAATCCTCCAGGTGGAGGTAATTGAGTCCTTAGAGGAATGTCACTCTGCCTTTTCCAAGGGCTTGTCAGTGGGTAAGGAAATTTAATAATTTTTCTTCTGCCTCTGTTTCCCACATCAATTTGATGGGATAATGCAGAGTTCAATGGAGCCCCAGAAGAGGGAATAAAAATTGATGAGTACACATTGAGTTTGACATATCATGAGCCATAAAAAAGGAAATGTTTGGAAAGTGACTGCCCTTTCAAGCGTGAGATTCAGGGGAGAAATACGGGAATGGAGGAAGAGAGATTTTACTATAAGAATGGTAGGGGGTGTTAGAGGTGAAAAGAGAGTATCTCTCCTGATGGATTGGGTCAGGAAAAGTTTGCTAAGAGAGGGCTCTTCAACAAGGACCATGGAAAGACAATGTTAACACTTGCAGATTTTCAAACATACCCATCCCCTTCTACAGGGGATGTCAGTGTCTAGACCAGCATAGTCCAACAGAAATATAATGTAAGCCACATTAAAATGACATCAATCACTTTAAATTTTCTAATAGCCAAATTTAAAAAGGTACCTATATTACCCCATAGATATGTATTCAAAATGTTATCATTTCAATGTGTAATCAATAGAAAAATCATTAATATGGTATTTTAGACTCCTTTTTTCATCCTGAGTCTCAAAATCTAATATTATACACATACAGCAAATCTTAATTTGACCAGTCATACTTCAAGTGCTCAATAACCAGCATGTGGTTCCTGGCTACTGTATTGAACAGTGAAGATCTAAAATACATATAAGCCAGTTACTGAGGGAGGTCAAATATGCAATAAAAAACAAATGCTCTTTATTCTTCTGTAGTGATTAATGTAATAGGGGGAAAGAAGAGAAATTGAATATCTCAATGTACCAACATTTTACATATATCGCCTCATGTCTCCCCAAAAAACTAATGGAAGTAAATGTCATTATATTACATTTACTGAAGATGGACTAGAGCCTCAAAGAGAGTGAAATTTACCCAAACCACACAACAGTATTTATACATTCAGGACATGAAACCACATTGACGTACTTCCAAATCTTAGCTCTATTAAAATGTTCAGACTGTAATTGAGAGAAAATCACAAACAACCTAATCAGAGATGATTTGAGGTTGACATCAATTCAAATATTTTTATTCTTTATTTTTATATGAGAGCATTGAAGCCTGAACATGCAATCATCTGAGTCAAGCCCCCCTAAGAAATCATTTTAGATCCATGATTCTTTGAAATACTCATTAAAGCAGGATTCCTAGCACCATTGTGTTCCCCCAAAGCTAATTAAAATTTTAGAGCTGAGTTTTCTTTATTTCTATAATAAGAATACTCTCTGCCCTACCCACCTTTAGAATTTTTTCAAATGAGGAGCCACCCCTAAATAAAGAGGGATGGAAAAAATTTTCATTGCAACAGGTTTTTATGAAATTTCATAATCAGAAATTGCATTAGTCTGAACGTGTGTTCCTGGACCACATAGTTATTTGTTTGTAGGTTTTGAAAGCCTTTGTCCAATGAGTCATTCTATGGCCTGGGGCAAGTTCAAGAAGCTCAGATGTCCTTGAATTTAGAGATGCATGCAGTAAACTCTGACAAAGAAGGACATTTCAGAAGAGAAATTTCACCACTTATAAACTCTCTCTTCTCCTCAGGGCCTATCAATAGAATGGTGGAATAGCCGACACTTCCAACATCATGTAAAAACAAACATCTACCCCAAAGACCCAGATACTGATGTAGGCGCACTTTTCCTGGTTGGAGATATACAACCTGTCAAGGTAGGTTTACAATTCCCAAGCACATGAGAAATGTTCCTGGGAGTGGTTCCTGGAAATAGCTATGATCTTGTCCAGGAAAAATCAAGCAGGAGGTTCCCACTTTAAGCACATTCTCAGAGCATGTCTCCTTCTTTTAAGTCTAGGACACAGATATGAAATAATGAATCTGGGGTTGTATGAAGAGAGATAGATGTAGAGCATGTGATTCTATGACCTTGAAGGACATCCAGCCAACCTCCTACAACAGGAAAAATGATAACTCATCACCCTGCTTGAGCAATCCTGGTGACAAATCCCTGCCCAATGGCCATCATTACCTCTGAGGAGACACAAGATAATGTTAGATAATGAAACCAGGTGACTAAGGTTGACAATGACTCTCCAAAATTTAATGAGGATATGGAGTCATTCGTTCAGAGAAAACATGTTGGTATATTCAGTAAGCATTAAAGCACAAATACCTGAATAACTAGATTTCTCAACTAATTCTAGCTCAGTTAGAAAAGGCTATGCTGGTATTTTTAGTTTGTATTTATTTGGTTCATTTATATGTGAACAGCCCAAATGCTTTGTAAGACACTGAAAGATCTCACCACTAATTTGGACTTCTTAAACAAGGAAAAGGAGGGGGAAAGTCAATTCTAGCATTTCTCAGTTGCTGGTTTTTGTGTGCTTTTTTTTTTTTTTTTTTTTTTCCTTAACCTCAACTTAAAATCATCATGTGAAGGACTTCTACCAAAATTTTTAGGAAAAAGTTTTACCTCAAAAAAAAAAAAAAAAAGTACAAGGATAATCGAAGAAAGGTATTTTTCCTCCAAGGAAAATGATACATCCTGAGAGTCAGGTACTTAGAAAGAGGCTGCTATTTATTAAAAGAATTTAGGAGTTTTATTAAGAATAAAAGAGTATAGCTCTGTCAGTTGCTGTCTGCACTTGGCACCATATAAACGAAAAATTGTGCAACTTTTTGAAAGTAAGTTTTCCCAGCTTTGGAAGACCCAACCTTCTCCAGGTGAATTAAGAACCAGTCTTTTGATTAGATTTAAAAAAAAAAAAAAAGTCTCTCACTGTGATCATGAATCAGTTGCTTTTGACAATGGCTAAAACCAAGCTGGAGTTCTGTGATGGTTGTGGACTCCTATACTCATCATCAAAAATGTGACACTTATTTCTCTTTCTTTTTTAATTGTGTTATGTTAGTCACCATAGAACACATCATTAGTTTTTTGACACTGATTTCTGTAATCATCCCCACAGAGCAAGGATTTGTCTTACTGAATTTTATGAAGCAGGATGACCCTCTCCAGAAGTACCTTCTTTAGGACTATATGTTCAATACATGCTACCTCTTTACAAATGATGGAGCTCACCACTCCAAGATTTACAGCTGTTCTTGGGACATGTCCCTAGACCTTATAGTTCTATGTGATATAATTTCAAAGCTACTGCCTAAGGCATTGCTTAAAATTATTTAAACTCTAAAATTCAGTTGTCTTACATAAAAAATGGTTCTGAAGAGCTCTGAACTTTCCCTTCCTTCTCATTTTACTGCCAACCTTTCTACCTATGCTCATGTTCTGCAAGACATAGAGCCCTCCTTTGGAGTGGTACTCAAAATCAGTCTCCATCTAGGTGAGCCATTTTCCATCTGCTCTTTTTTCCATGTTTCCCACTACTTAAATATCTGGAGGTTTGGGAGTAACTGCAAATAGCTCTTATAACATTATCACCGTGATATTTTTTATCTATGACAGTAGAGAAGAAAGAGTCAACCCTGCTATCCAAATATGAAAAAAAGTTTATAGGTAGGAGGGAAGATATCAACAGAAAGGGGGAGAGAAATCAAATGTTGCCCATAGTGTTGTGACCAAGTGAACTATAGAAAAAAATACAGAGATGTAAATTTTCATTCATTCATTATTTCTTTCAACTAAAGATGTATTGTATGTTTACTAGGTATTGGAGACAAAACCATTACCTCTATGTCTCCCCTCAGGGTATTTGCTGTCCTTGTGTGCTGAGCAAATGCTAAAGAGACTACTAGAAAATGAATAAAATTCCCAGTATTAAGATTATATGTAGGGGGACGCCTGGGTGGCTCAGTGGGTTAAGCCTCTGCCTTTGGCTCAGGTCATGATCTCAGGGTCCTGGGATCGAGCCCCGCATTGGGCTCTCTGCTCAGCAGAGAGCCTGCTTCCCCCTCTCTCCCTGCCTGCCTCTCTGCCTACTTGTGATCGCTCTCTGTCAAATAAATAAATAAAATCTTTAAAAAAAAAAAAAAAGATTGTATGTAGGGACACCTGGGTAGCTCACTGACTTAAGCATCTGACTCTTGATTTTGGATCATGATCTCAGAGTTGTGAGATCAAGCCCCACTTCAGGCTCTTCAGTGGGCATGGTCCCTAATTAAGATTTTCCCTCTTCCTCTCACTACACCCACCACCCAAAAAAAGATATACATAATATCATTATGCTTTAGAAATAGTAAATTGCAGTGTTAAATCCATGATGAGAACATAAAGGAGGAAAGATGGGACAGATAAGAGGGGCCATGCCTATATCTTTTATCACATGACCACTTGATAAATATCTGTTGAATGAATGGATGGAGATGGAGACTGGCTTTAAGCAGAATTCTAAACACCACAGTTAAGATGAGCTAGTAAAATTCATCAGAAATACTCCTTTTTATCACACTCCACTCCATATAAGGACTAAAAGTTTCAAAATGACTTCCTTAGGAAATTTTTTTAACAAGAATAGTTGTGGGTTTTCTATTAACATATGATGAATTATCTGTTTCAGGGGTACAGGTCTGTGATTCATCAGTCTTACACAACTCACAGCACTCGCCATAGCACATACCCTCCCCGATATCCATCACCTGGAAATTTTTGTTAATCACAATCCCCATAGTCAAATGCAAGAATTGCCCACAATTAATTAAAGCAAAAAGATGCCTTAATATTTCCTCTTATTACAGACCTGGTTCTTCTAGTACTTCAAGTTTCACAGCCAAAAAACTCTGACCAGATGGTTCTTTTTTTTTTCTTTTTTTTTAGAGGAAGCATTTTTTTTTAAGATTTTATTTATTTATTTGACAGACAGATCAAAGTAGGCAAAGAGGCAGGCAGAGAGAGAGAGAGGAGGAAGCAGACTCCCCACCGAGCAGAGAACCCAATGCGGGGCTCGATCCCAGGACCCTGAGATCATGACCTGAGCTGAAGACAGAGGCCTTAACCCACTGAGCCACCCAGATGCCCCCAGATGGTTCTTTCTACAGATATTTTAGACACATACACACAAACACACAGGGCATTGTCCTTGAGTGTAATGACCAGAAGTCTTGTCTCTTATTTTAGTTTTATTCTCTCTATTTTCAGTATGGCAAGAAGAAAATCAAATACATTGACTATGAAAAGCAGCACCTGTACTTCTACCTGGGTGAGTTTCCTTGAAGCCACTTTCTTTACCATACCATCAAGTCAAGCCAGACAGCTTGACTGTTGCACTCTCACAGACAAGCCTATGTGTTATGACTGGGAAAAGCAGCATGTCTCATCTCAGGCTTCCTGGGGCAAAACTCTGAAAAGGAAAATGGAAAAGCAAATAGACATTTTTTATGTGCATCTCATGAGATGCTTCAAGAGAGATGGAAGTGAGGGTGCCAATCAAGAGATCTTGCATCTGATACTCTCATCCTTGAAAGACTAAACACCTTTCAAGAAGAAAAGAATAGTGGTATTTGGATAGGGAGGAAAAAGAGATAGGAAAAGAATGCCAAAGGATTAACGGAGTGCAGCCAGAAAATATAGAGTCTCAGGAATAAAAGGCACCTCTTAAACTTCTGTGTGAAAGAGAGAGGGTTATTCCCATGGCCTACTTACAGCTATAGAAGATATTTTGGTGGACAGAGACATGTAGATATATGTCAGTATCTATTTTACTTTTAAGGTAGTACTTAAAATGGCCCAAGCAGTAAAATTTATTAATATTCTACTACAAACAGCCTAAAATTAGTATGCTCATGTTTTTTACAGAAAGCCAATATTTGAAACAATCAACTGTAAAGATGCTTAAAACCTTCCATCATTCAAAGTGTATTTTGTAAGATAAAGGGTTTTTAATTCCTAAGCTACCGTCATTGACATCAAAAAGCATTCAAGAAGAGCATAACTGTTAAGACATAGTACTTTGTCCAGTTTCTCAGTGGAGAACGGTTGGCATGTCTATTCAACTTTTGAAGCTCACTAATCCTGCAAATGTTTGAACTCCCACTTCATAAACACAAGTCACTGGAAATCCTTATGATAGTTGCACCCAATGTAATTGAAAATCACAGAGGTGTGTGTGTGTGTATATATATATATATATATATATATATATATATATATATATATACACATACCTAGATATGTATATATATCTATATATCTATATATATATAGATATAGATATAGATTATTAGATATGAATGTGGATTCAGGCTTGAAAGACAATAGGATAACTAAATAATTCTGATACTGATAAAAAAATATCATAAACAAAATGCTTTGGATTTTTTTTGTTGGTTTTTTTAAGTTTCAGAGTTAGAATTTTCATTCATCAGTTGCATATAAGTTGCAACTCTTATTACATCAAGTATCTTCCTTAATGTCCATCACCCAAATATCCCTTCCACCCACCACCTCCCCTCCAGCAACCTTCAGTTTGTTTCCTAGAGTTCAGTGTCTCTTCTGGTTTGCTTCCCTCCCAATTTTCATCTTATTGTATTTTTTCTTCCCTTCCCCCATGTTCATCTGTTTTGTTTCTTCAGTTCTACATATGAATGAAATCAGATGGTAGTTGTATTTCTCTGACTGACTTATTTAACTTAGCACAATACCTCTAGTTCCACCCATGTCATTGTAAATTGCAAGAATTCATTCTTTTTGATGGCTGAGTAATATTCTCATCTATACCATATCTTCTTTATCCATTTATCTGTTGATGGACATCTGGGCTCTTTCCACAATTTGGCCATTGTGGACATTGCTGCTGCAAACATTGAGGTGCAGGTGCTCCTTTGGATCACTACATTTTTATCTTTGAGGTAAATACCTAGTAGTGCATTTGCTAGGTCTTGGGTAGATCTATTTCTAATTTTTTGGGGAAACTTCATATTGTTTTCCAGAGTGGCTGTATCAGCTTGCATTCCCACCAACAGTATAAGAGGGTTCCCCTTTCTCCACATTTTTGCCAACATCTGCTGTTTCCTGTCTTGTTAATTTTAGACATTCTGACTAGTGTGAGGTGGTATCTCATTGCAGTTTTGATTTGTATTTCCCTGATGCCAAGGGATATGGAGCATTTTTGCATGGGTCTGTTGGGCATTTGGATGTCTTCTTTGGAGAAATATCTGTTCATGTTTTCTGCCAATTTCTTTTTTTTAAAATTTATTTATTTATTTTAATAAACATATAATGTATTTTTATCCCCAGGGGTACAGGTCTGTGAATCGCCAGGTTTACACATTTCACAGCACTCATCATAGCACATACCCTCCCCAATGTCCATATACCCACCACACTCTCCCGTCCTCCCTCCCCCCAGCAACACTCAGTCTGTTTTTGGAGATTGAGTCTTTTATGGTTTGTCTCCCTCGCAAGACCATCTTCTTTCATTTTTTCTTTTCCTACCTGCCCCCAACCCCCCACATTGCATCTCCACTTCCTCATATCAGAGAGAACATATGATAGTTGTCTTTCTCCGATTGACTTATCTCGCTAAGCGTAATACCCTCTAGTTCCAGCCACGTTGTCACAAATGGCAAGATTTGATTTCTTTTGATGGCTGCATAGTATTCCATTGTGTATATATACCACTTCTTCTTTATCCATTCATCTGTTGATGGACATCTAGGTTCTTTCCGTAGTTTGGCTATTGTGGACATTGCTGCTATAAACATTCGGGTGCACGTGCCCCTTCGGAGCACCACGTTTGTATCTTTAGGATATATACCCAGTAGTGCAAATTCCAGGCCATAGGGTAGCTCTATTTTCAGTTTTTTGAGGAATCTCCACACTGTTTTCCAGAGTGGTTGCACCAGCTTGCATTCCCACCAACAGTGTAGGAGGGTTCCCCTCTCTCTGCATCCTCGCCAGCATCTGTCATTTCTTGACTGGTTAATTTTAGCCATTCTGACTGGTGTGAGGTGGTATCTCATTGTGGTTTTGATTTGTATTTCCCTGATGCCGAGAGATGTGGAGCATTTTTTCATGTGTCTGTTGGCCATCTGGATGTCTTCTTTGCAGAAATGTCTGTTCATGTCCTCTGCCCATTTCTTGATTGGGTTATTTGTTCTTTGGGCATTGAGTTTGCTAAGCTCTTTATAGATTTTGGATACTAGCCCTTTATCTGATATGTCGTTTGCAAATATCTTCTCCCATTCTGTCAGTTGTCTTTTGGTTTTGTTAACTGTGTCCTTTGCTGTGCAGAAGCTTTTGATCTTGATGAAATCCCAATAGTTCATTTTTGCCCTTGCTTCTATTGCTTTTGGCGATGTTCCTAGGAAGAAGTTGCTGCGGCTGAGGTCAAAGAGGTTGCTGCCTGCATTCTGCTCAAAGATTTTGATGGATTCCTTTCTCACATTGAGGTCCTTCATCCATTTTGAGTCTATTTTCGTGTGTGGTGTAAGGAAATAGTCCAATTTCATTTTTCTGCATGTGGCTGTCCAATTTTCCCAGCACCATTTGTTGAAGAGGCTGTCTTTTTTCCATTGGACATTCCTTCCTGCTTTCTTGAAGATTAGTTGACCATAGAGTTGAGGGTCTATTTCTGGGCTCTCTATTCTGTTCCATTGATCTATATGTCTGTTTTTGTGCCAGTACCATACTGTCTTGATGATGACAGCTTTGTAATAGAGCTTGAAGTCTGGAATTGTGATGCCACCAACTTTGGCTTTCTTTTTCAATATTCCTTTGGCTATTCAAGGTCTTTTCTGGTTCCATATAAATTTTAGGATTATTTGTTCTATTTCTTTAAAAAAAATGGATGGGATTTTGATAGGGATTGCATTAAATGTGTAGATTGCTTTAGGTAGAGTAGACATTTTCACAATATTTGTTCTTCCAATCCATGAGCATGGAATATTTTTTCAGTTCTTTGTGTCTTCCTCAATTTCTTTCATGAGTACTTTATAGTTTTCTGAGTATAGATTCTTTGTCTCTTTGGTTAGGTTTATTCCTAGGTATCTTATGGTTTTGGGTGCAATTGTAAATGGGACTGACTCCTCAATTTCTCTTTCTTCTGTCTTGTTGTTAGTGTAAAGAAATGCGACTGATTTCTGTGCATTGACTTTATATCCTGACACTTTACTGAATTCCTGTATAAGTTCTAGTAGTTTTGGAGTGGAGTCTTTTGGGTTTTCCACATATGGTATCATATCATCTGCAAAGAGTGATAGTTTGACTTCTTCTTTGCCAATTTGGATGCCTTTAATTTCTTTTTGTTGTCTGATTGCTGAGGCTAGGACTTCTAATACTATGTTGAACAGCAGTGGTGATAACGGACATCCCTGCCGTGTTCCTGACCTTAGTGGAAAAGCTTTCAGTTTTTCTCCATTGAGAATGATATTCACGGTGGGTTTTTCATAGATGGCTTTGATAATATTGAGGTATGTGCCCTCTATCCCTACACTTTGAAGAGTTTTAATCAGGAAGGGATGCTGCACTTTGTCAAATGCTTTTTCAGCATCTATTGAGAGTATCATATGGTTCTTACTCTTTCTTTTATTAATGTATTGTATCACATTGATGGATTTGTGGATGTTGAACCAACCTTTCAGCCCTGGAATAAATCCCACTTGGTTCTGGCGAATAATCCTTTTAATGTACTGTTGGATCCTATTGGCCAGTATTTTGGTGAGAATTTTCACATCTGTGTTCATCAAGGATATTGGTCTGTAATTCTCTTTTTTGGTGGGATCCTTGTCTGGTTTAGGGATCAAGGTGATGCTGGCCTCATAAAATGAGTTTGGAAGTTTTCCTTCCATTTCTATTTTTTGGAACAGTTTCAGGAGAATAGGAATTAATTCTTCTTTAAATGTTTGGTAGACGTCCCCTGGGAAGCCGTCTGGTCCTGGACTTTTGTTTGTTTGGAGATTTTTGATGACTGTTTCAATCTCCTTACTGGTTATGGGTCTGTTCAGGTTTTCTATTTCTTCCTGGTTCAGTTGTGGTAGTTTATATGTCTCTAGAAATGTATCCATTTCTTCCAGATTGTCAAATTTGTTGGCGTAGAGTTGCTCGTAGTATGTTCTTATAATTGTTTGTATTTCTTTGGTGTTGGTTGTGATCTCTCCTCTTTCATTTATGATTATATATATTTGGGTCCTTTCTCTTTTCTTTTTGATAAGTCTGGCCAGGGGTTTGTCAATCTTATTAATTCTTTCAAAGAATCAGCTCCTAGTTTCGTTGATTTGTTCTATTGGTTTTTTAGTTTCTATTTCATTGATTTCTGCTCTGATCTTTATGATTTCTCTTCTCCTGCTGGGTTTAGGCTTTCTTTGTTGTTCTTTCTCCAGCTCCTTTAGGTGTAGGGTTAGGTTGTGTATTTGAGACCTTTTTTTGTTTCTTGAGAAAGGCTTGTACCGCTATATATTTTCCTCTCAGGACTGCCTTTGTTGTGTCCCACAGATTTTGAATGGTTGTGTTTTCATTATCATTTGTTTCCATGAATTTTTTCAATTCTTCTTTAATTTCCTGGTTGACTCATTCATTTTTTAGAAGGATGCTGTTTAGTCTCCATGTATTTGCATTCTTTCCGAATTTCCTCTTGTGATTCAGTTCTAGCTTCAGAGCATTGTGGTCTGTAAATATGCAGGGAATGATCCCAATCTTTTGATACCAGTTGAGACCTGATTTATGACCCAGGATGTGGTCTATTCTGGAGAATGTTCCATGTGCACTAGAGAAGAATGTATATTCTGTTGCTTTGGGATGGAATGTTCTGAATAGATCTGTGATGTCCATCTGGTCCAGTGTGTCATTTAAGGCCTTTATTTCCTTGTTGATCTTTTGCTTAGATGATCTGTCCATTTCAGTGAGGGGAGTGTTAAAGTCCCCTGCTATTATTGTATTACTGTCGATGTATTTCTTTGATTTTGTTATTAATTGGTTTATATAGTTGGGTGTTCCCATGTTAGGGGCATAGATATTTAAGATTGTTAGGTCTTCTTGTTGGACAGACCCTTTGAGTATGATATAGTGTCCTTCCTCATCTCTTATTATAGTCTTTGGCTTAAAATTTAATTGATCTGATATAAGGATTGCCACCCCACCTTTCTTCTGATGTCCATTAGCATGGTACATTGTTTTCCATCCCCTCACTTTAAATCTGGGGGTGTCTTCGGGTCTAAAATGAGTTTCTTGTAGGCACCATATTGATGGGTTTTGTTTTTTATCCATTCTGATACCCTGTGTCTTTTGATTGGGCCATTTAGCCCATTAACATTCAGGGTAACTATTGAGAGATATGAAATTAGTGCTATTGTATTGCCTGTAAGGTGGCTGTTACTGTATATTGTCTCTGTTTCTTTCTGACTTACTACTTTTAGGGTCTCTCTTTGCTTAGAGGACCCCTTTCAATATTTCCTGTAGAGTTGGTTTGGTGTTTGCAAATTCTTTCAGCTTTTGTTTGTCCTGGAAGCTCTTTATCTCTCCTTCTATTTTCAATGACAGCCTAGCCGGATATAGTATTCTTTGCTGCGTGTTTTTCTCATTTAGTGCTCTGAATATATCATGCCAGTTCTTTCTGGCCTGCCAGGTCTCTGTGGATAGGTCCACTGCCAATCTAATGTTTTTACCCTTGTATGTTACAGACTTCTTTTTCCGGGCTGCTTTCAGGATTTTCTCTTTGCCGCCAAGACTTGTAAATTTTACTATCAGGTGACGAGGTGTGGACCTATTTTTATTGATTTTGAGGGACGTTCTTAGCATCTCCTGGATTTTGATGTTTGTTCCCTTTGCCATATTAGGGAAATTCTCTCCAATAGTTGTCTCCAATATACCTTCTGCTCCCCTCTCTCTTTCTTCTTCTTCTGGAATCCCAATTATTCTAATGTTGTGTCATCTTATGGTGTCGCTTATCTCTCGAATTCTCTCCTCGTGGTCCAGTATTTGTTTGTCTCTCTTTTGCTCAGCTTCTTTATTTTCTGTCATTTTGTCTTCTATGTCACTAATTCTTTCTTCTGCCTCATTTATCCTAGCAGTAAGAACTTCCATTTTTGATTGCACCTCATTAATAGCTTTTTTGATTTCCACTTGGTTAGATTTTAGTTCTTTTATTTCTCCAGAAAGGGCTTTTATCTCTCCAGAGAGGGTTTCTCTAATATCTTCTATGCCTTTTTTGAGCCCAGCTAGAACTTTGAGAATTGTCATTCTGAACTCTAGATCTGTCATGTTACCAATGTCCGTATTAGGTCTCCAGCCTTCGGTACGGCCTCTTGTTCTTTTTTTTTTGAGGTGAGTTTTTCTGCCTTGTCATTTTGTCCAGGTAGGATTTGTTTTCTCCTGCTGTGGAATTCCGCTGTTTGTGGTGACTGAAGTTGGTTTTGGATGGGTTTCTTGTTGATCTTCTGGGGGAGGGGCCTGTTGTAGTGATTCTCAAGTGTCTTTGCCGCAGGTGGAATTGCACCACCCTTGCCAGGTGTCGGGCTAAGTAATCCTCTCGGGTTTGCTTTTGGGAGCTTTTGTTCCCTGAGCGCTTTCCCTAGAGTTCCAGATGACAGGAATGAAGATGGCGGCCTCCCAATCTCTCGCCCAGAGGAGCCGAGAGCTTGGGGTTCTGCTTCTCAGTGGCCTTCAGAGAAAAGCACCCAACTGTCCCGCCTCCCTGGCCTCTGGTCACGCCAATAGGAAAGCTGTCAATTGCTGGCACTTGGAGAGAAGCGCCCGGGCACTTTCATCTCCGTGGCCTCCGGCTGAGCTCCGAGACCACCCAGCCTGCGACCGGCTCAAGGTAACCCCGGGCTGAGAGCTCACTCCTCGGCTTTGTCGCTGTAGCCAGCTTCCCCGCTCTAATACCTGCGAGCTCAGTGGCACTCAGACACCCCCTGTCCTTCTGTGACCCCACGGGACCTGGGGTTTCGCTGACCCCGCCTGGGCTTTCCCCTGGTTTAGCCTCTGGAGCGATGTCCCTCCATGGAGCAGACTTTTAAAAGTCCAGATTTTTGTGCTCCATTGTTCCGCCGCTTGCTGGGAGCCGGCCCCTCCTCCCGTGTTCTGTCCTCCCGACGTTTTGGATTCACTTCTCCGCAGGTCCTACCTTTCAGAAAGTGGTCGATTTTCTGTTTCTAGAATTGTTGCTCTTCTTCTCTTTGATTTCCCATTGGATTTGTAGGTGTTCACAATGGTTAGATAAGCTATCTAGCTGATCTCCTGCTACCCGATGTCATCTCAGCCTGCTACTTCTCTGCCATCTTGACTCCCCTCTTTCTGCCAATTTCTTAACTGGGTTGTTTGGTTTGGGGGTGTTGAGTTTGATAAGTTCTTTATGGACCTTTGATGCTAGCCCTTTATCTGATATGTCATTTGCAAATATCTTCTCCCATTCTGTAGGTTGCCTTTTAGGTTTGTTGACTATTTCCTTTGCTATGCCAAAGTGTTTTATTTTGATGAAGTCCCAATAGTTCATTTTTGTCTTGTTTCCTTGCCTTTGGAGACATGTCTAGCAAGAAGTTGCTGTAGCCAAGGTCGAAGAAGTTGTTACCTATGTTCTCCTCTAGGATTTTGATGGATTCCTGTCTCATATTTAGATCTTTCATCCATTTTGAGTTTATTCTTGTGTTTGGTGTAAGAAAGTCATCTAGTTTCATTCTTCTGCATAGTATATGGCTGTCCAATTTTCCCAACACTATTTATTGGAGAGTCTATCCTTTTTCCATTGGATATTCTTTTTCCTGATTTGTCAAAGATTAGTTGACCATAGGGTTCAGGGGTCTCTATTCTATTCTATGATCTATGTGTCTGTTTTTGTGCCAGTACCATACTTTCTTGATTATAGCTTTGTAATAGAGCTTGAAGTCCAGAATTGTGATGCCTTCAGCTTTGGTTTTCTATTCCAACATTCCCCTAGTGATTCAGGATCTTTTCTGGTTCCATACAAATTTTAGGATTATTCATTCCAGCTCTGTGAAAAATGTTGATGGTATTTTGTAGGGATTGTGTTGAATGTACAGATTTCTCTGGGAAGCATAGACATTTTAATAATATTTGTTCTTCTAGTCCATAAGCATGGAATTATTTTCCATTTCTTTGTGTCTTCTTCAATTTCTTTCATAGGTGTTCTATAGTTTTCAGAGTACATATCCTTTGTCTCTTTGGTTAAGTTTATTCCTAGGTATCTTATGTTCTTTGTGAAATTGTAAATGGGATCAATTTCTTGATTTCAATCACCAGAAAAAAATTAAAAGGAACACAAATACATGGAAGTTAAAGAGCATCTTACTAAAGAATGAATGGGTCAAATAGAAAATTAAAGATGAGCTTTAAAAAATACATGGAAACAAATAAAAATGAAAATGTAACAGTTCAGAACCTTTGGGATACAGGGCGCCTGGGTGGCTCAGTAGGTTAAGCCTCTGCCTTCGACTCAGGTCATGATCTCAGGGGTCCTGGGATTGAGCCCCACATCAGGCTCTCTGCTCAGCAGGGAGCCTGCTTTCCTCCCCTCTCCCGCCCCCACCTGCCTCTGCCTACTTGTAATTTCTGTCTGTCAAATAAATAAAGTATTAAAAAAAAAAAGAACCCTTGGGATACAGCAAAGGTGGTCCTAAGATGGAAGTATATAGCAATACAAGCCTTTTTCAACAAACAAGAAAGATCTCAAATACCCAACCTAACCTTCCACCTGAAGGAACTGGAAAAAGAACATTAAATAAAACCTAAATACAGCAGGAGAAGAAAAATAATAAAGATTAAACCAGAAATCAATGATATATAAATTTAAAAAAAAAACAGATAACAAAACTGGGAGCTTGTTCTTTAGAATAATTAAAAATGCTTTGTTCTTAACCAAAATCAAATTCATGGCAGTTCACAAAGAAAGTTTTCACAGAACCCCAAAATATGCTCATTACACATTTGAGAAATAAGACAAAATCATGGAAGGTTCCAAACATTTCCTGTAGATCAGTGGTTCTCTACCAGAAGTAATGTTGCTCCAATAGGACATAGACAAAAATGTCTATTGGTTTTTTGGTTAACCAATATTAACCAAAAATGTCAATTCCCACTGCTGCCCCCTTCCACCACTGGAATTCTGAAGCCCCATCCTGTGATAACCACCCTCTCCTTCTACTCCATGACCAAAAAGAGGAATGAGGACATCAGTGCCCCATTTTGAAAGGTAGCCTAACAAGAGGTATGTCCATTTAAAAAAAAAGCTATTGGAATTTCTTTTCTGAACCTTCTTCCCTGTCTGTAGTGCTGCAATATGACCTTAGCTCATGAGTAGTAAATGGATGGTGTGGATTCACTGCAGAATGCCCATCTCACAGAATTCTCTGCCCTTGGGAGCTGTTTCATTTTGTCCTTTTCCTTCAAATGCCAACTTAGTATCTCAGGTACAAGTACATCATGCTCAAACTGTCAAAGAGAAACAGAGGTGGACATTTCTTAAAGGTGACGAGACAAAATTTATTCAGGCTTCTGTAGTAGGGGAAAGGGACTTCAGTATAAACTGAGCTCAGTTCTGCTAAAACAAAAAGTGGGAGACTTTTTTAAACACTGAGTGTGCTAAAGGAAATTACCAAGAGGAATTGAGGGGAGAGAAAGTTGGTCAGTGTGATTAGGCCATCTGTATCTGCTACCTGGTGCTTAGGGTCCCACTTCCCCCTCCCCACAGAGATACTGGGAGACAGGGCCTATCCTGGAGAATTATATTCAAAGGTATGACTCCCAGGTCCTTGATAAAGAGATTTCTGGGTTGTAGGAGATCCATTTCAAAGAGACAAAGAAAGGATTTTATAATTGTGAGTTTTCTAACAGATATACTCTAAGAAAAGGAATGTCTGATGCCTATAATCAGCTTTGGCTTGAACAAACAGTAAATTCTTTTGGTGGTACTGAACTTTCTCAGGCAGAACTGTAAGGGGCTGGAGTCATCCCAAAGGTGGGGTCTTGCACTGCAAGAAACTCTGCTCCTTAAAAAAAAAACCAACTCTGCTCCTGAAGTTCAAGTCTCTCAGTATGAGGTATAGACAAAATCACTTGTGCTAAGAGTTTGTATTTGAGAGTCTTGAAGCCAATGGTGAGATCTAGTCAAGAAAGAAGACTCTAACTGAAGTCTGATCAAATACAGAGTTGTCAAAACTCAGAGGGACTCCATCAGACCGTGCTCTAGTCAGCCTCACTGGTCCTGGGGGAGAAGCAGGCAAATAACCATCTGGTCAGAAAATGAATATTGCTTCTTTATTACTACCACCTTGACATATTGTGACAAGGCCCAATCCTAAGGATTGTGATAAACTGAAGGATTCCATGTACCTTTAGAAAGCATGAGAGTTCAGAGTAGAAGATTTTCTAGGATGTCTCTATCAAGAATGATGCAAATTTTCAAAGCTTCCTTAGTCTTCTTGAGAGAGCTTGAACTAAATCCTTGTTTCTGCCTCAGAGACTCAAAGAGCCCCATGGAGTCCAGGATGTGGTTGTGGTTCTCCTCTTTGCATCGCTTCTCAGGGGCAACATTCCTGAAGTGACATGTTAAGAAGATAGACTTCGCTGACTTGCACTTGGGGTCATATTCTACTCATTTACTTACCATATTTTTTTGCTGTTGTTCTTTTTCAGTTGGGATCCCCCTCTTCGTGCCTCTGTATTTCAACGTAAAATCCATACAATCGATGTACTTCCAAAGGTGTTGGGCAGTGAGTAACTTGACTCATCCTCTGAAGCTAGATCAAATAGAAAAGGGGACATGAAAATGCTTAGTCCCTTCCAGATGTGGCTTCCTTGACTAATAAGGCATAAGACTTAGCCTTAGCCCGGTGAAGGGGAAATGAAATTGTGTCCAGGCATTTAACTGTCAATCATTCTCTCTGCAGGACATTGCCTGGGTCAGCAGCTTTTACATCCGCCATTTCATTATGTTTGGCCCTTTCTATGGAATCTTCGGAACCCTACTGCTCATATATGGGGTCAAGTAAGAAAGCAAGAATATTTTATTCCTGCAACCTAAATGATCCTCTTATGTTCCTTATCTGAGCTGTTTGGGATTATCATAAGATTGGGACAACAGGCCCCATTCTCTGTAACTGAGATATTTCCATGAAAATATTTTTTTTGAAGTTGAATTGATTGAATGAGAAAAGTTCCTTAGAAAAAGATTTACCCAATCTTGCCCTTTTCTTTCCATATATTAAATTCCCAATTACAGAGTTCCATCTGATCCCCAAGTTCTTTTGAATTGCAATCCAGCTGGACACCAAAATCCTTCCATAATGGAAGGACAGGAATTTTAATAGTTATGTTATGACAAGAGATTTTCGCAAAACCAAAATGACTAAAGAGCTCTCTTCAACTTTACAATTTATTCCTCACCCATTCTTTCACATTATTATTCTAAACCCTACATAATAATGAGGATATTGACAGCTACTATGCATCAGGCACTTGATTAAAGGATTTATCTGCATTATCCTATTTGATGTAATCCTTGCACATTCCTGTAATGTAGATAGCACCATCATTTTTCTGCTAAGAGAGCTGAAGCTCAGGGAGATTAAATCACTTGTCAAGGTTACAGAGCAGGTAAGGGCCAGTGGCAGTGCCAAACCAAAACTTGAATCCAGTTCTATCTGATGACAAAGCCAAAATTATCACTCACTTTGCATATCCTAGGTATCTTTTGATCCTTGGGCCAATGCTGCAGTGAACTTTGGGGTCACTGCTCCCATACATTAGGCTGCAAAGCTGGTCAAGTGATCAAAGCCTAGTGTGTCATCTCTATATACAAAGGGCTTCCAAAGAGGGAAACAAAGGACCACCATTTTATTGGAATCTTTCCTTCTCTTTCATTTCCTCCAATGCTCAACCAGATCTGCCAGCAGTTGTACAAGCCCAGTGATAGGAATTGAAACACCCCAAGTAGTCATCACTTCCTCCTTTTATTTTCTGAAAGGTTTCTTGAAAGTGCCTGGACGATATTTGTTACCCAAATGAGCCATATACCAATGAAAATTAGCAGAGAGGAGAACCGGGACTGGTTCAGCACCCAGGTAATGTGAAGTTCCTAGGAGAAGATCCTTGAGACCATGATTTAGAGTCTGGTTTCCTCAAATAACAATAATTTATATTTATGGAATGCTTACTAGGGGCCAGGCACTGTCCACTGCTTTGCACATAACTACATGACACAGATGCTACGATTATTACTACTTCACAGATGATAAAATTAAGGCATGAAGAAATTGAGTAACTTGTATAAGATCACACAACTAGTCAGTGGTAGAAAGCAGGTTTTAAACATAGGCAGTCTTATTTCAATGCCTTTTCTCTAAACCAAGGGTCAGTAAACTATAGTCCAAGGGCCAAATACAGCCCATTGCCCATTTTTATAAATAAAATTTTATTGGAATACAGCCATGCTTGTACATTTACATATTATCTATGCCTGCCTTCATGCTACAACAGTGAAACTGAGTGTGACAGAGAATTAAAATATTTGTCTTGCATCTTAGAGAAAGTTTACTGACTCATCCCCCATACGACACAGCCTTTCAAAAGAATCTGAGTTCCTAGAATTACAAAATGAATTTTACACCTAGAAGGACCCTGGAATTCACCTCATTTCATTGTATAAATAGAAAGGCCCAGAGAGAAGACATGGCATGGTCTCTGAGCATGCCGTTAATGATTAACAGGGTTATGATCAGCGCAGAATATCTCAGCCTCCTAAGCTTTCCACTCTCTGTGCCATGATTAACTGGAGAATTCTGTCATTATAACACTTTGTTCCCCAAGCTCATTTCCAAATTCAGTGGACCTTCAATTAGAGCGTAGAGTATTGGTTCTCAAACTTTTTGGTCACAGAACCATCTTATATTCAGGAGTTACTGAGAATGTCAAAGAACTTTTGTTTATGTAGGTTATATCCACTGATATTTACTATATTTAAAATTAAAACATAATTTTAAAACATTTATTTATTAATTAACTTTAAAATAATGAAAATAAAACTCATCAATACACGTTAAACATCAGACTGATGATGTCATCCCATATTTAGAAGCTTCTGGGGGAAAAAATCCACAGTATAAGCATGAGACTTTGAAAATGAAAAAGGCAAATTATATCTTAGAAGTATTCTGGGAATGGTTTTGACCTTACAGATCCCCTGAAAGGATCCTAGAGAATCCCAAGGTGTGCTAAATGCATACTTTGAGAAACACTGACATCGAACCACAAAAATAACATTCAAAATGGCAACAACCCCAACTAGAATTAAACCTTAGAAAGACATTGAATAAAATGACATTTATAAGAGTTCTTAATCTTGGCAGTCTAGAGAACCCCTTGAACCCTCTCCTAGGATAAAGGTTTTAAATTCATAGAATAAAATATATTAGATTACAAAGGAAACTACTTACACTGAAATGCACTTCTATGCCCAGAACCTGTGGTTGAAACAATTGAATGCCTTACTCCCCATCTAGAAGTCCTCCAAGTGTGCCCTATAGAAAGGGTATTCTAACACCTCTAATCTCTACCAAAATCCTACAGTCCCATTTCCCTCTGCCAGAGTCCTCATTTATGACAACCTAGTCATCTATTTCCAAAAGCTGATGGTGATTTAGCCCCTCAGGTCCCACATACTTCTTCGTATCTATTGCCTTGTATAAACTTCTTAGCAAAATGTCTTATTACTTTTTAAAATCATAAGTTCCTTGAGACCACACACTGTGTATCTTTCATCCCTCATAGTTTCTTACACTAAATAGGTACTTGTTGAACAATTGAATTATTAAAGGAATAAATATTTTATTTGACACTTGGGCTCACTTTACATCTAATATAAGCTTTTTCCTTGCAGGTCTTGGCCACCTGTAATGTTGAACAGTCCTTTTTCAATGACTGGTTCACTGGGCACCTGAACTTCCAAATCGAGCACCAGTGAGTAATAAAAACAATCCATTGTAAAAGGCAAGGGCTGTCACTTAGAATAGCCCCCCGCAAACAGTCCAGAGCAGAGCCCTACAGTCAAGATTTCAGAGAGAAAAAATGAACCAGAATTCTTTAAAGGCTGCTTTCTTTCTAAAATATGAATGGTAAGGAAGGGAAAAAAGAAAACGAAGTGTAACAATTGTGAGAAATTGAAGTTCTTGAAAAAAATACCAAAGACTCAGTTTCTAGATTCCCAAAGACTTAGGAATTGGTGATTTGTTTTGTTTTGTCTTGCATGTGGTTTGTTGGCAAAACCCAAGAAAAATCATAATACTTGTGTAACCAAGTTGTGTTGAAACTTAATTAAGATTTAATGTTAATATCAATCTATATCATTAGAGCTGAGGTTACAAATTAATCAACAATGAAATCCAGTTCCTGCTACAATTTCCAAATGATATCTGGAAATATTTCACCAACGGGCAGTTAGGAGGATATACACTAAAGAAAGAGAAAATGATAGTACTTTGAAAGTCAGTCTCTCCAGAATATTCAAAGAAGAGACTTTCCACAACCTTTGTACCTGAGTTGTCTCTGATAGGCAGAGGAAGGAAAAATATGTACTCATGGGATTTTCTCATCCTTCTCCTGTTAGTCCTTTAAAATCTCAGCAAGGGGGACACCTGGGTGGCTCAGTCATTAAGTGTCTGCCTTTGGGTTGGGTCATGATCCCAGAGTGCTGGAATTGAGCTCCACCTTGGGCTCCCTGTTTTGCGGAGCCTGCTTCTCCCACCCCTCTGCCTGCTTCTCCCCCTGCTCTGTGTGTGCTCGCTCGCGCTCTCTCTCTCTGTCAAACAAATAAATAAGATCTTTTTAAAAAATAAAATAAAATAAAATCTCAGCAAGGGGCACCTGGGTGGCTCAGTCAGTTAGGCATCTGACTCCTGATTTGGCTCAGGTCATGATCTCAGTGTCATGGGATCAAGTGCCACATTGGGCTCCACTCTCAGCCCAGAGTCAGGGGGAGATTCTCTCCTCCTCTCTCTCTCTGCCTCTGCCCTCCCATGCCCTCTCTCTCTCTCTCTCTCAAATAAATAAATAAATAAAATCTTTAAAATCTCAGCAAACAGCAAAGATTATTATTCATATTTTATCAAAGAAAAGGTTAAAGGCCAAGAATTTCATCTGACTGATTAGGGAAAGCCTTGGATAAAATCCATCTCTCCTCACTTCTTATTCCTATCCTAGAAATTTTCCCCACATACCTTGACTAAAACTTACTGACTACTCAACATATTAATTGTGCAGGAGTTAAACATATAGAGGGAGAGAGACAGAATGGTGGAGGGGTGGTTATCTCCAGCTCTGTAGGTATTTCAAAATGGTAGAAAGCCCTCTACTTTCATTTGACCTGGCTAAAAATAAATATATTTGGTAGAGTTAGTTCTCTTAGGTCTTCCCAAACATTTGCCACCCACAGGGCTTGCAGAGGATTAAGAGATAAGCTTAGAGTGTTTTGACAAGAGTTTTGAACTTCCTGGAACAGGGGTACTATGCAATGTCAAGGTTGGGTCTGCATTGCTAATAGAGTTTTATCTAGTAATAGGGGAAAGAAAACTCCTTCAGGTTTTTCTTTTGATCTAAGTTTTATATTTTCTGTCTCTGTATCTCTAGTCTGTTTCCCACAATGCCACGCCATAATTATCACAAGGTGGCACCCCTGGTGAGGTCACTGTGTGCCAAGCACGGATTGCCATATGTGAGTAAGCCCTTGCTGGAAGCATTTGGAGATATTATCAGGTAATTACAGAGTCTTTCAACTCACAGCTCCCATCACTTCTGGTACCCAGACTGTCACTGTCTTGTGAATCATTTACTCAACAACTATTTATTAAAGCACATCTGTGTGCTCAGCATGGACATGAGAACCTTCAGGGAACAACATCAACAATGCAATGATAATAAATAATTCTTAGTGTGTACCTACTTCCTTCTAGGTAATTAATTGTTAGTGAAAATGCCTTGCTGCCCTCCTAAATTTCAAGGTTCTTAAGACCAGGATTGTGTGTTATTTACCCCTGCATTCCTTCAAGAGCCTTATCATGCTTTATAATTTATATGCCAGGGGTGGGAGGTCTCTCCAATCATCTCGCCCAGAGTTACAAACTTAGATGCCTACAGGGTCCAGGGACATAAATGTGTGGATCAGAGAGTGGTAACTGACCAAGAGCAGAGAAACCTGCTGGAACTGAAAATCTGTATTCATCTTGTATATTCACATCCTCCTAGAAAACACTAAAAGTCCATGATCTGGGTGTAATAAGTTTCTCTTACTTTTACAATTAGAAGAAAAAGAAAATACTGGTGTTTTTAATGAAGCCAACAAGGCCAGGCCTAGCCTGATCTGACCTCTGGACAGTGCTCCCGTTTCAGACTCCCCACCACTCCCATTTCCCTCTTCTGCCTTCCAGATATCTGGTTTCTCTTCCGTTGCTATAAAACTCCCTGCCCCTTTCCATTTCCTGTCCTTTCCCACCTTTTCTTTGCTTAGAATGTTCTTCCAGCCCACCACCTCCCCTCTCACATCACCTTCTCAATTTCCATCCACTTTCCAAGGCTTATAAATGCCTTTTCTTCATCTCAGTCTCCCCTCACCTCCAGAACCAAACCCTTCATCTGCACTTACAGCACCTGCTTCTCTTCACTTGTGACCTTTATCACAATCATGACTAAATAACATCGTGGCTAATATATTGTTTAATGTATGTCTCCCAACCTAGACCAGGAATCCCAGGTAGATGGGACTCATGTCTCTCCTACTCATTGCTACATCCCCAAAGCCTAAAAAAGTATCTTTCACATTGTAAAATATGATGGGTCGGTAGATATAGGATGGGTTCATATAAAGGTATATGCTTTAATTTATAGAGACTTAGAGACTTTATGTTTAATACTAGAAAAAAGAATAATTGATTTTTGGGGTACAAAAGAGAATAAAATGAAATATAAACTCAATCTCCTCCTTATAGGAAAGGTGAACTCATCTGCTAAAAAACAATGCAGTGCATTTGACTGCTTTTTCTGGGCAACAGAAAAAAACATCCATCAGATATAGCTGGAAGTGACAACATTGCCGTGAATCAAATGAAAGAGCACATGTTATATGGAGCAGCTCCTTTTACATTAAAGTCTCACCTACTGATGATTTTGTTTGTCTCTCCTTCAGGGCATTGAAGAAATCTGCAGCCCTCTGGAGGGATGCTTACTACGAAACATGAAGAAGAGCATCAACCTTAATACACATGTAGGGGAATCTCTGAAGGTGGTTTATGAATGTATGCTTACCTGCTGGTGCCACTGGCATAACCGAGGGTGCCAGGAGTGTGAATTCCAAGCATACATGATAACCCCTTCCCTGAAGGTTTTCTCTGCAAATGCAAAGCAAAGGAAACACAAGGTGGTTAAGGTGACAAAAGGGAAATGGGAGCCAAATTCTTTTATTTCTTCAATAGAATCTTGAACTTAGTCTTACCAAATGAATCATTGGGGCATAATCACAAGAACCAGAGAAAATTTAACTGATGATGTGGGTATAGGAAGAAATGGGCCAAAGGAGAGACCTCTGATGGGCACTTCAGGAAACACTTCAGTTGTTCCTAGAAGAGAATGGTGTATTTAAGAAATTTCTGCTGAAATACAAATCTTTGCTTATTCCTTACTTAAATGTGTGAGCCTCTCTTTCTTTCTTTTTTTTTTTTTTTAAGATTTTATTTATTTATTTGACAGACAGAGATCACAAGTAGGCAGAGAGGCAGGCAGAGAGAGGGGGGGAAGCAGGCTCCCTGCTGAGCAGAGAGCCCAATGCGGGGCTCGATCCCAGGATCCTGAGATCATGACCTGAGCTGCAGAGGCTTTAACCCACTGAGCCACTCAGGCACCCCAGAGCCTCTTTTTCTTCAAAAAATAAGTCTAATTAATGTTAAAACCTCCTTAAATGTTTTAATGTTCACTTTGGTTTTTCATTATTGTACCTACATAGGTGTAATTGTTATGTATATAAATTTTGCTTCTAAATTATAAAATCTCTTAAAGGAGTTCCCTACATCAAGGACCAATAGCCACTGATTAAGGAGGTTAGGACTCCACGTTTTAAAATTATTGGTCTTCTGCTAAAGTATAAATTGTCCCTGATCGTATGATTGATTTATCTAATCCCTACCCACCAGAGAAGAATTACTACACCTTGTTATTAGGTACCCCCGATGAAGACAAGAGATTTGTTTTCTGTACTGAGACATCAGGCTGTGTCAAAGCATTTTCAAGCTGAGCATTGAATTAAGCACATATTAGGACAAGAAAGTTTCATTGCTAGAAGGATTAGGGTAGGGGACACTCTCAGCACCATACTGAGGTCAAGCATCTGGGCTTTTGCTCATTCATTCGTGGGTTCATGTTAGAGATGACCCTAGCTGTGGGGAGGGAAAACAAACAGCACAAATTTCCACCGGAAGCTCCAAGCAAGTCAGCATTATGGGTTATCTGTTGTCTGAAATGCTACCAGTAAGCTTTTCATTCCCCTTCTTCAAACCCTGTAAAATACTCTTTTTCTTTGTTTCTTAATTAAGTCCCTGGGTTCCAAAGCAAAGATCCTAAGGCAGAAGGAAGTGTGATGACTTGAAAGAAGCCCCTGATGCTAAAGCATTGGGAGCAGAAGCCAGAGTGGTACAAGAAGGACAGTGAAGAACAATACATGAGGTTACTCAAAGGTCCAGAGGAGTTACTCATGTATGTCAAAGCTCAGAAAGCAAGAACTACTCAGGAGGAAGAAACCTAGAGATGCTAATGATAGCAAACAGGGAAGTTGGACAGAGGATAGAAAGGAAGAAAGGCTTTGCTGACTTCATGATTCTTTATGATATAAGCCCTGAATTGATGTGGCAAGAACCCCCACTGCTCGTGCTGGTGGATCTACACGTGATTTCTCCTGCCTGAATGAAGTCAGGGTTGTAAGTGGTTCTGGGGTACAGTGGTTGGTTTTCTCTGCTGTATCTGGCCCAACTCCCAGAGATGCTTTAGCACTGTTTCTTCTCCTTGTCTCTTGAAATAGCAACCAGACCTCTTTCTGAACAGACTCACTACCTCAAAGACATCCCTCCATCAATGCTGAAACTAGTTCACTTGGCAGTTGCCCAAATGAAGTTGGTTACTATGGGACTAAACAAATCTGGGAGATTGAGACACATTATCTAGGGGAAACACGTGAAATCAGTTCAAGAAATTTGCTAAAGAATACAAATTTATGATGGAATTAATTTTAACCTGCTTTGTGGGTCTTATCTCAGTGTAACAGTCATTTTCTTGAACAAACTATCTCAACTGATTTCTCTTCCTCACCCTGTGCTGACTGGTATTTTTACTTGGGGAGGCATTTTATTACTTCTTTTATTGTATTACTTCTACAATAAGCCTCGTAGAGAAGGAGAACCAAGCCCTATAATGTTCACATCTTCCCAGACCACTGAGCACTGAGTTAGAATCTAGATGGTCAGTACTCAGGGTATTTTATTGCTGTTCTCCAGAGTGTAGGGCTCTACTCTATGGCCACATGAATGAAGGTGGACCAGACTTCTGTCTCTTTAAACTAAATGACTCCTGAAAGTGGCCCTGGGAGGAGCAATCAGTTGAACAGTCAACTCTCAGTTTAGGTTCAGGTCATGATCTCAGAGTCCTGAGATTGAGTCCTGCATCAAGCTCCACACTCTTACCCTCTGCCCCTAACCCCCTCTTGCTCTCTCGCTCTCTCTCTCAAAAAAACAAATAAATATAATAGGAGGAGGGAAAATGACAGAAGATTAGGGGACCCACATTTCATCTGGTCCCTTGAATTCAGCTAGATATCTATCAAATCATTCTGAACACCTGTGAATTCATCTAAGGAAAACACTGCTGCAATTATATAAATAGAAAAACGACCACTTTTTGCAAGGTAGGAGATACAGAGACATGAATCTGAAGGGATATATCGGAAGGGAAACTGCAAGGGAGAAGGAACCTCCATAAGCCAGCCCTGGAAAGTGATACAGCAGCAAAGCACAAAATCAGAACCTTAAAATCTGTCCTAGTGAGGGTGTCCTTATCTGAAAGGTGCTCGGGTGGCAAAGTGGGGCAGAATACCAGGTGGGATAGTGTGGTGGGGATCTCAGGATTCCCAGGGTCACAGAAAGAACAGGGGTGCCTGGGTGCAGCAGAGCTCCCAAGCACTGGAGCAGGGAAGCCAGCGACAGTCAGCAAACCCTGGAATGGCCTCCCACCCAGGTGTTGCCCTAAACCATGAAAGGCTCTCTAAGCAGGGGTCCAGCAAGAAACAACCATTATGAGATGTGGCAACTGCTCCCCAAGCAGGGGCACAGGAGGTGGCTGGGCTGTGGTGAGACCCCACTGCCGGTCCCTGGGAGGACTGGTGTGGGTGTGCACCAAAGGAGTCTACAGAGTTTGGCACACACAAAAGAGACTGACTGCTTTTCCCTGAGGGATCACTGAAGAATAGGGGCAGAGATCATTCGGCTTCCAGGATTGGAGAGCAGGGTCCTGTTATTTTTACTTTTTCTTTTTTGAAAGATTTTATTTATTTTTAAAGATTTTATTCATTTAAGGGAGAACAAGAGTGAAAGAAATCACAGAGGGAGAGGGAGAAGCAGGCTCCCCATTGAGCAGGGAGCCTAACATGGGGTTTAATCCCAGGACCCCGAGATCACAATCGGAGCCAAAGGCAGACACTCAACCAACTGAGCCCCCAGGTGCTCCCATTTTTACTTTTATCTTCATCCTCTAAACCAGTGGGAAAATGTTTCAGGGAACAAAAGCCACATAGAGTTTCCCCAAGCAGCTTACACTGAGCCCCGCCCCCTGGCAAAGGGTGGTGAAACTCCACCCAGGCAAAGACACCTGAGAATCAATGCAACAGGCTCCTCCCCCAGAAGACCCCAGGATCTCAGGCAAATACCAACTCTAGGGAATACACAGAACTGAAAAACGCCTGGGCTAAGGATAATAATATATAGAATTTGAGGTTTTTTTCTCGTGAGATTTTACTCTTTCAGCTTCGAGTTTTCTGTTTCTATTTCTGTTTTCTTCTTTTTCCTTTTCAACTGATTTCTTATTTTACCAGCTCTTTGTTTTTACGTCTTTTTTTTTAATTTTCATTTTTACATTTACATTTTATAGATATATTCTTCATTTTTGGCTTCCTATCATGGTACTCAATTTTATTTTTGTATACATATCTTTTTTCTTTCTTCGTAATTTTGGAACTTAATGTCTTCTAACAAACGTACCAAATACACCCAGGACCAAGTGGATCACCCTATTTTATCCACCTGGGAGATTATATTTTCTCTTTTTTCCCTTTTTTTGTTTTCCTTTTCTTTTTTGGTTTCCGACCTCTTCAGATTTCTCTAGTGTGTATTTTGCTAGGATTGTGGTTGATACTTTCTTTTTTTAAGATTTTATTTATTGATTTGACAGATAGAGATCACAAGCAGGCAGAGAGGCAGGTAGAGAGAGGAAAGGAAGCAGGCTACCTGTTGAGCAGAGAGCCCAATGTGGGGCTTGATCCAGGGACCCTGGGATCATGACCTGAGCCAAAGGCAGAGGCTTTAACCCACTGAGCCACCCAGGCACTCCGTGGTCAATACTTTTTATTTTGTTCTCTCATTCATCTATTCTTCTCTGAACAAAATGACTAGAAGGAGAAAGTCACAACAAAAGACAGAACCAGGAGTAATACTTTCCTGCCATAGACCTACTCAATATAGACATAAGTAAAATATAAGATCTAGAATAGGTCTTATTATATATATATTATATATATAATATATAAATGCAGAATAATGATTATAATGTTACTAGCTGAGCTTGGGGGATAAAAAAGGATAAAAGACACTAGAGAATCTCAGGCAGAAATAAAATCTAATCAGGCCAAAATTAAAAATGCTTTAACTGAGATGAAGTCCAAAATGGATGCTTTAACAATGAGGATAAATGAGGCAGAAGAGAGTCCACAATGTAGAACACACAAGGATAAAAAGAAAGGAAGCCAAGAAAAAAGAGAGAAAAACAATTAATACCATGGGGGAGGCTTTGAGAAATCAGCAATACCATAAAGCAAAATATATTTAAATTATTCGTGTCCCCTAGGAAGAAAAAAAAAAAAAAAAAGAGCAGGACAGAAGGTATATTTGAGCAAATCATAACTAATAACTGGGGAAGGAAATGGTCATTCAAGTCCAAGAGACACAAATAACCCCCCTCAAAATCAATAAAAATAGATCAACACCCCAATGTATAATAGTGAAGCTTGCAGGTTTCACAGATAAAGGGAAAATCCTGAAAGCAGCTCAAGACAAGAGGTCCTTAATGTACAAGGGCAGGTACATTAGACTGGCAACCAGCCCTATCCACAGAGACCTGGTAGGCCAGAAAGTGCTGGCATGCCATATTCAGAGTATTAAATGAGAAAAATCGCAACCAACAAAACTTTATCAATCAAGGCCATCATTCAGAGTGGAAGGAAAGATAAGGCACTTCCAAGAGAAACAGAAACTAAAAGAATTTGTGATCACTAAACCAGCCCTGCAAGAAATATTAACATGGATCCTGTAAGCAAAGAGACACACAAGGGATATCACAATGGCACCAAATTCATATCTTTCAATAGTTACTCTGAATGTAAATGGGCTAAATGTTACAATCAGAAGACACAGGGTAATATATTGAATAAAAAAGCAAGACCCAACCATATGCTGTCTACAAGAGACACATTTTAGACCCAAAGACACCTCCAGATTGGAAGTGAGAGGTGGAGGACAATTTACTATGCTAATGGACATCAAAAGAAAGCTGGGGTAGCAACCCTTATACCAGAAAAATCAGATTTTTAACCAAAGACTGTAGTAAGTGATAAAGAGGGACACTATATCATATTTAAAGGGACTATCCAACAAGAAAATCTAACAACTATAACTATTTATGCTCCTAACTTGGGAGTAGCCAATTATATAAACTAATTAATAACAAAGTTAAAGTAGCACATTAATAATAATACAGTTATAGTAGGGGATTTAACACCCCATTCACCAACAATGGACATAGCAGAAGAGCAACAAGGAAACAAGGGCTGTGAATGACCCACTGGGCCAGATGGACTCCACAGATATATAGAGCATTCCATCCTAAAACAACAGAATACATATTCTTCTCCAGTGCACATGGAACTTTCTCCAGAATAGATCACATACTGGGTCACAAATCAGGTCTTGACTGGTACCAAAGATTGACATCATTCCCTGCATATTTTCAGACCACTATACATTGAAACTTGAAGTCAATCACAAGAAGAAATTTGGAAGGAACTCAAGTATTTGGAGGTTAAAGAGCATCCTACTAAAAGGATGAATGGGTCAACCAGGAAATTAAATAAGAGTTTTAAAAATTCATGGAAACAGATGAAAATGAAGACACAACTATTCAAAACACTTGGGATGCAGCAAAAGCAGTCTTTTTTTTTAATTATTTATTCACTTGATAGACAGAGATCATGAGTAGGCAGAGAGGCAGGCAGAGAGAGGAGGAAGCAGGCTCCCCGCAGAGCAGAGAGCCCGATGTGGGGCTCGATCCCAGGACCCCGAGATCACGACCTGAGCCGAAGGCAGAGGCTTAACCCACTGAGCCACCCAGGTGCCCCAGCAAAAGCAGTCTTAAGAGGGAAGTGCATAGTAGTACAAACATTTCCCAAGAAATTAGAAAAGTCTCAAATACACAAGATAACCTTACACTAAAGGAGCTAGGGAAAGAACAGCAAACAAAGCCTAAACCAAGCAGGAGAAGAGAAATAATTAAGATTAGACAAGAAATGAAATAGAAAATGAAATAGAATGAAATAGAAACCAAAAGAACAGTGGAACAGATCAATAAAACTTGAAGTTGGTTCTTTGAAAGAATCAATAAGATCAATAAACCCATAGCTAGACTTATCAAAAAGAAAAGAGAAAGGACCCAAATTAATAAAATCATGAATGAAAGAGAAGAGATCACAACCAATACCAAGAAAATACAATTATAAGATCATATTATGAGCAACTATATGCCAACAAATTAGGTAATCTGGAAGAAATGGATGCATTCCTAGAAACTTATAAACTACCAAAACTGAAACAGGAAGAAGTTGAAAACCTGAACAAATGCATAATGGGCAAAGAAATTAGAGAAGTATTCAAAAATCTCCCAAGAAACAAGAGTCCGGGGCCCAACGGCTTCCCAGAAGAACTCTACCAAACATTTAAATAACTAATACCTTGTCTTCTGAAGCTGTTTCAAAAAATAGAACTGGAAGGAAGATTTCCAAACTCCTTCTATGAATCCACATTACCTTGATCCCAAAGCCACACAAAGACTCCAACGAAAAGGAAAATTGCAGATGAATATCTCTCAGGAACATGGATGCAAAAATTCTCACCAAGGTACTAGCCAATAGGATCCAACAGTACATTGAAAAGATTATTCACAATGACAAAGTGGGATGTATTCCTGGGACACAAGGTTGGTTCAACATTCACAAATTAATCAACATGATTCATCACATTAATAATAGAAAGAACAAAAACCATATGATCCTCTCAATTGATGCAGAGAAACCATTTGACAAAATACAGCATACTTTCTTGATTAAAACTCTTCACAGTGTAGGGATAGAGGGAACATATCCCAATATCATAAAAGCCATATATGAAAAAAAAAAGCAATATATGAAAAAGCCCAGAGCAAATATCATTCTCCACTGGGAAAAACTGAGAGGTTTTCCCCTAAGGTCAGGAACATGACAGGGATGCCCATTGCATCGCTGTTGCTCAACATAGAGCTAGAAGTCCTAGCCTCAGCAATCAGACAACAAAAAGAAGCAAAAGACATTCAAATTGGCAAAGAAGTCAAATTCTCTCTGTCAAATAAATAAATATTTCTTTTTTAAAAAGGAAGATGCAATTCATATATAAAATGGAATATTGGGGCGCCTGGGTGGCTCAGTGGGTTAAAAGCCTCTGCCTTCGGCTCAGGTCATGATCTCAGGGTCCTGGGATCAAGCCCCACATCGGGCTCTCTGCTCGGCAGGAAACCTGCTTCCTCCTCTCTCTCTGCCTGCCTCTCTGCCTAGTTGTGATTTCTCTCTGTCAAATAAATAAAATATTTAAAAAAAAAAAATAAAAATAAAATGGAATATTACTCAGCCATCAGAAAGGATGAATATTTAACATTTAATTTGATGTGGATAGAACTGGAGGGTATTATGCTGAGCAAAATAAGTCAGAGAAAGACAATTATCATATGGCTTCGCTCATATGTGGAACACAAGAAAGAGCACAGAGGATGATAGGGAAAAGGTTGGAAAACTGATTGGGAAGTCATCAGAGAGGGAGGAAAACCATGAGCGAATCTTAACTATAGGAAACAAACGAGGGTAACTGGAGGGGGGGCTAGGAGGAGGGATGGGGTAATTGGGTGATGGGCATGATGGAGGGCACATGATGTGATGAGCAATTGGTATTATACACAACTGATGAATTATTGAGCTCTACATCTGAACCTAATGATGTAATATTGCTGGCTAATTCAATTTAAATTTAAAAAAGAAAAAGAAATAAATATAAATCAGTCAATCAATCCTGAGAATTAAGTCACAGCCCTACTTAAAACTCTTCAATGGATTCTCATTGCTCTTGAAATAAAGACCAAACCCCAGGACTTCCAACAGACTTTGCCTACATTGGCCATCCCCATGCACCCTGCCCCACCTTATGCCACTCTGGCCCTTGCTCCCTCTGCTTCAGACCCCATGGTTTCTTCTAGTCATCACTTTCCCTCTGCCACAGGGTTTTTGTTCCTGAACACAGTATCTGAACATCTCTGTCACCCTCCTGCCCTCCCTTCTCACCTGGTTATGTGCCACTAGACTGCTGGTCTCAGGGCAACCTCTCCACAAAGTCAATGCCTATTGTGATATGCTCTGTAGCCATTACTACAGGTAAAATTTTACATTCTTTTGTGTGATGTCTTAATTTTTTTCTCTTCTGCCCATGTTTGCAATATCCATAAGAGTCAGAACTTCCTGACATGTTAGAGACACACAATAAAGTTGTGTGGAAGGAGGGGAAGTAGGGAGAGAGGAGGGAGGGAAGAAAAAGAAGTACATGAATGTAATCCTTCCTAATTAGATCAAAAGGTAAATTTTGTCAAGTATATCAAAAGCACTTCTATATCCAATTCTGAATTATTAGAATTCTTATCAAAACTGGAGAACATCTACCAAGCAATAAGTACTGAGCTACACCCTTCATGGCATTATTCCATTTAATTCTCACAATAGCACCATGGGGCAAGTCCTATAATTAATCTCATTTTACAGGTGAAAAACTTGGGGCTTAGGTAGGCCAAACAACTTGCCTGATGTCACAGGTAAGAAGTGGTGGAACAGTTTCAGACTCAGGGATATCTGACTCCATAGTCAACGCTCATTAATTTCCATGCCAAGAAATTCAAAGGAGAATTACATTAATTGATATGGACAGTTGGCATTTCTGGAATATCTCCAATAGCTTGCCAGGAGCTGATGGAATAAGCATCAAGATAGTTAGCTTTTCACCTCAGCAGGAACAGGCACCCCAGGGAAGGGAAGGCTGGAGCAGCATGACAGGCAAAGCACCAGCTCAGAAAGGATTCCTGTGGACTGACAGCTACTCATCAATCCTAAAAGGGTATGCTGCTCAGAGAAATATCACTTGGGAGTACTCAAGCTGAGATCTAAGTTTTCAGAAATGACAGGCACCGCATTAACCTATAGGAACAGGATAAAGAAATGGATTTGAGGTTTTGTGGTGATTTAACATGAATTCAGTCAAAGAAAATTCATCTTCCCTGTGGCTATTTTCATGTGGCCTTCCCTGAAACCGTATTTCCTCTAAAGCCTCATTCCTCTTAGTAAAATGATGCAGTAAGAACCTGCATGCCTTTTCAGTTGGGCATTAAGTAAGGGTGACTGGAATAGAAGTCTCCTATAATAGAACCTAGATTCTAATTACAGCTCCTTAACACCCTACAATAAATTGGCCAGGTCATTTATTCCCTTCATACCTCAGTCTGTGAAATAGGTGTAGTTCCTACTGTTACCTGGTCTACATGCATCATAGCATGGTTGGGACAAATGAGTAAGGTAATAGTTTCATAAACTGAGAACACCCATTCACGTGCTCATTATTGTTATTTTGTTATAATGAGGTTCCTCCCATCCAAGACCTACCAAAAGCAAGAGAGGCCATAGAGTCACACAGACCCTCAGGATAGAAAGACACTAAATTGTTTTAATAATGACAGGACACCTTTCTCCAAATAAGAAGCTTATGAGTCACAAGTGAGAAAATGATTTCTCTTGTGGCAATAAGTAACACCCATGAGTCACCTTCCACATTTATCTCTTAATCTTAAATCCCCTGGGACCAGCATCCATATCTCGGGCTGGAGAGATAGAAGAGAGCCAGGGGTTCTATTTATCCAGAATCCTGGTTAACCATGTGAAGGCACAACTGTCATTGTTGGAAATCATACCCAATACAAGTGTACCATTTGTTACGTCATCAGTATATTATAAAGGACTCTCTTGACTAGTCCCATGCTAATCATCAACCTTAAAGATGCAGAAGGTATAGGGCATTGAATTTAAACCCTTTTGATGGAAAGAATATACTCAGGGACTTTTTCCTCTCCTAGCATGATTTGTGGAAGTTTGCAAACAGACATCAATGTTGAGAGAATTTTACAGTGAATATCTGAGTAGTCATCACCTAAATTGAACATTAACATTTTAGAAAATTCATCTCATTTCGCACCTATCCATCCACCTATCTGTCCATTAATCCATCTGATTTTTGTATGTGCTCCAAAGTAAATCTAAAGAAGCTTACTTTTAAAAATAAGCCCAGATTAGGCAAACCACAAAAGTATATTTCTCTTCTTCAATAAAGAATTGGTGAAAATTGTGGAGTAGCTTCATCTTGCAAGGAATCTTAAGGGAATTTTGCTCTAAGAGAAAAATAACATTGTTAACTTTCTGGAAAATTAAGTCAAAACAGAATAAACATTGGACATACATTTATCTTTCACTGTTTTTCACTTACTTACACATTTATCCTCGTCATCCTCTTTCATTTGGCAACAGTTATTAAACCCCTACCATGTGTCAAGCATTGGGCAGATGATGTGAACGAGAAAGGCTGGATCCTGGTCTCTTGGAGTTTACATTCTGCTGGAGAAGACAGTCAATAAACAAGTAAGTGGAAGAAAAAGCAAGATTATGTACGAATATAAACTGGGTGTTGTGTAAGAGAATGATAAACAGGATGTCAGGGGAAATTGAGTGTGAGAAGATGTGAAGGAGCCTGCCATGAGATCCTGATAAGCAGAATAATCAGAAGTAAGTACAAGAGCCCTGAGGCAGGTGTTGGGGTCCGTTATCAAAGGAATGAGACTGAGACAAAGTGAAAGTTATGCAAAGCCTTATTCTATGCCAAGCATTAGAAGTTAGACTGACCAGCCAGGGGAATGAGACTGAGACAAAGTGAAAGTTATGTGAAACTTTATTCTATGCCAGGCATTAGAAGTCAGACTGACCGGCCAGGGCTGCCTCCGAAGAGAGCGACCCCCTCCCGATCTCACAGCCTGGTTTTATAGGGCATAGCCACAGACCCAAGGTACAAGGTACAGACCCAAGGTACGTGGCTTCTATTGTTAAGGCATTTACTCCTGGAATCGATACCAGGAACCAATACCAGGAACTACTGGGGCATTTATTCCTGGAATGAAGTCCATGGAAGTAAACAGCAATATGACTACCTAGGCAATATGGAGTCGCTCTGGCCAAGCAGGCCCTAATAATTAAACAGGTTTTAACATTAAATTGGCCCTAACAGCAGGAACAAGCTCCTGCTCAAAGAATAGAATGGGAGCCCTGTGAGATTATAGAATAGTGTGCCAAGTTCTCTCTTCACTTTCCTTTCAAATTCATTTCTTCATAAGTCTATTTCACCTTGGCTTTTCAGCAACATTCAAACATAATTTTCTGTTATTTGTACAAAACATTGTTTTCTCTGGGACATCTTCCTAGACTTAACTAACCAGATTAAGTCTTCCTTGATAAGCTCCAACGCCCTGTTCACCGCACTGATACAACTTATCCCTGTCTGTATATCCACCACACTGAAAATGCCATGGGAGCTGTTTCTCATCATTTTATTACCAATCCAGCCCACTGTTTGGCATTGAGTGGGTGCTCAGTAAGTGTCTTAATGAATTAGTTAGTTACAGCTATGGTACATAAGCCTGCAAAATTACACTGAGTCCACATTGAAAAAAATCTAAAATGCCAGGCTGGAATACCTATGCTTGGTTTAGTACACTACATGGATCCACAGGGAATCTTTGAGCTGGAAAGCAGTGTAATTGGAACTGGAATCTTGAAGGAACCTTCTGGAACCACATAAAGAGAAGATTGGAAGATCAGTGGCATGGAAGAGGGGAGACCAGCAAGATGACTAATTCAATAACTGGGTGAGAGATAATGAGAACCTAAATTTGGCTGGTGGGATAAATAATGAAATGGAAAGAAATAAATAAGACATGTTGTAGAGACCAAAACCATGGAATATGGCACATAATTAAACATTAGGGAAGCCCAAAGACAATTCAAAGTTCACATTGTACGTGGTGACATTAACCAAGGGGCAAGAAGTAGAAGACGGAGCAAAAGGGAAGGGTTGCTCTTAAACACCTTGAGCTTGTGGTACTGAAAGAAAATCTGAGTGGGGATGGCCAGCAGTAATTGGAGAAAACGCCCTTGCAAAACCTGGAAAGGAAGTAAGGGCAAAAGATGCCGACTTAAACACACTCCCCAGAGAGCTCACCGAAAAAGAGAGTAGAGGGGGAGACTTGCTTTGACAGAGCGTCTTAAGGATACTTTCAGTCAAGTTGGGGGGTGGGGCGCAGAAATATGGACCAGCTTACCAAAAAAAAAAAAAAAAAAAGACATTAGCTCAGTCCTTGCAGAAATATAAGGGAATGTCAGAGGCTAGGAAATGAGTCTAATACTGAGAGAAGGCATCAGAGAGGAAAGCCCATTGCATTTCATTGACATTTTTTCCATTTGCAAAGTTGAGTTCGGTTCATCTCTAGAAAACATAAAATATCCAGCTTGAAGAATGTGCCCTAAATATGTTGCACTATATTCTGAAAGGAAGGTTTGACTAATGTTTGCAAGTTTGCCATCATTCATAAAAAACACAGATAAGGATTTTATATTTGCATGCCACCCCAAAATTTTTCTATAATGGCACAGACATAAAATTAGAATATTCATATGAAACACAAGGGTGAATGGTATAGGATGCTCATCATGTAGGAGAACCCATCAGAAAACTCTGTGCTCCAGGCCCCACACAGCTGAACTGAGAGATGAGGGGATCAAGGTCACAGACTATCAGGGTGTCCCAGCATATCAGTTCTGGTTTACACCAGAGTTCTTGTCTACACCACTTCAAGGAAGATGTCTGGATTTCACTACTGGTCCTGCAGAAAGAAATAGGAAACAGTCCCCGCAGGTGTATCATTTATTGAAAGACTGAGACACTTCTGTATCAGTTGGTAAATAGCCACTCCACTCTACCCTAAGTCCTACCAACTCCCTCTCCCTGATGCCCCACTCCTTCTACCAGGATACACACCTCCACTTGTCCCAGAATGGAAGTGGGTGAGTGGGTGGGTGGGTAGTAATTTTCCATACCTTTCAAGCCCTTTCTGATGTGCCGAGGAAGTAGTTTATTTGCCAGACAAATATTCTACCCAAAATAAGGTTTAAACTCTAGGCTTCAGGTGAATTGAGCTTCACCATGTTCATGTGACCAACAAAATCTTCCAATTAAGAACAACCATCAAATCCACAAAATATCCCTACCTGGTGACAAAAACAGTCAATAATCTTTATGCTTCAGACAAGCATTCAAAACATTCCTGGTAACTGCTGCCCAGAATCCAACTGTCATACCACACGAGTGCTCCCTATCCACTGTGACCCAATAAACAAGTAGCTGGAATTATTAAAGCCTGTAACTTGGAACTCTGTTCAAACAACTGGAAAAGGTGGCACAAGAGTGGTTTGGGTCTCCTTCCCTCTGTGACAAATGCAAACACTGACTTACATTAAAAGAATTAGTGTTAACGATACATGATTTATTGGGAGCAGGACTAGGCAGAGCTAAAGAGAGAGAGAGTGTGAGGCTGTCTAAGCCCAATGGGGAGTTTCTAGCCAGAGTGATGCAGTGACCACAGCCCCAAACTAAGGTTGTCTTAACAGTTATGCATTCTAGGGGCACCTGGGTGGCTCAGTTTGTTGAGGATCTGCCTTCGGCTCAGGTCATGATCTGAAGGTCATGGGATAGGATTGAGCCACGCATCGGGTGTCCTGCTCAATGGGGAGTCTGCTTCTCCTTCTCCCTCTCCCCGCTGCTCGCTCTCTCTCACTCTCTCTCTCTCTCTCAAATAGATCAGCGAAATCATTAAAAAATAAAATAAAATAGAAGTTACACACCTACGAATTAACCATGTGATCATGAGTTTGCCCCTCCCTAGGGATTACCTCTTTTATTCGCAAATGACCAGTGTATTTGGGCTTTAAAAATACAACGTATGTTATGGTATCAGAACCAGGCCTGTCACTGGTCACCTTTCAGGAGCCACGGTACTAGCCTCCTGACTGTCCTCCTTGCTTTCTCTCCTCCTCTCTCTCTCAGCAGCAACCTTGAACTTGATGTCCTACCTGCCTGGAATCTCCCCGGTATTTGCACTAGAGGTACATACTTATCATCCTGGCCACCTTCTAGCCACTCCAATTCATTCACAGAATCCATGTGCCCTCCCCTACCACCATTGCCTGTCATTCCCTAACCACGAACCTGTTTTCTTTCCTTTATAACATGTATGCCATCTGAAATTGTCTTCTTTGTTGGTCACCTCATCTCACTAGAAAATAGGTTTTAATACAGAAACCTAGAAGAGTGCATCCTAAGTGAGTGAATGAATTTAAGTGTGTCTTTGCCACTGATAAAGTGGAAGGAGAATGGGAAAATGACATTAGCTCCTTGAGAGCAGTGATTTGAGCCTATTCGTCTACTGGTGCAGGCCCAGAGGTAGTGCTCAGTAGATAGTCCTTCTTGGGGGACTCCTTTTCTCCGCCTCAAGCCATCCACCACATCTCCCAGAGGTCCTGCAGAGGATGCAATTTCCTGGTGCCAAGCCACCAGCACTATCCAGGACAGCAGTTTTTGCAGAAGGAGTCTGATGCCTGCTTCAGAGGACCCAGCAAGTAACTGTGGAGACCCTGTACTGTGATTAACACAGGCTGCAGGCACATAGGATGTGGGCATGCCATTGTTCTGCCCTCAAGGAGTTGGCAATTTTATAAAGAAGCCAAGAGTGATATAAATTAAAAAGAAGGATAAAATTAAGACAGTCCAGGGCTGTCAAAAATAGCAGGAGCGAGCAGTTACAAGGGTGTCGCTGGGCATCTATGCAGGAGCTGCCTTTGCCACGATACAAGGTGAGGAGTCAAGGCAGGTAATGTGGAGGTGAGGAGCGAGGAGAAGGGGGGATAGGTGACAACAGCAGGAGGGCAACTGGCTGGGGGTGCAGCCATGTGGGGGAAAAGGCCCCTGGGGGAAGTGGGGAGGTGTGGGGAGAAGGGAATATGGGGTTTGCAGAGAAGGGAGCAGGGGTGTTAGGGGGCGAGCAGTGTGGGAAGGGGGCTGCCAGGCTCCAGAAGACCTCGCAGGAGGGCCTCCACAGGGAAAAGAGGTTGGAAAAGCTGGAGGCAAATGGAGTCTAGGCAGCAGAATTGGCCTCCCACCTCCCCACATCTAGGATTCTTACGTTCCCATTTGAGGGCTCGTCTTTCTATCCAGAGTATGTATGTGGACTTGGACGACTCCTGCTGGAGAATGGCATCCCCACCAGCCCCAGCTACCTGGCCCTGAACCTGCTGCTCCTGTGGCTGAGCTGGAAGGAACGCAGTCCCCACTGTCCTCCCCCACAGGCACTTTGCTGTAGATTACTGGGAAGTTCAGGCAATATTAATTATTCTAACACCAGCTAACATGTACTTAGCACTTACTCTGTGTCGGTCACTTACAAATATCCTCACCAAAATATTGATGCTATTATCCTCATTTTATAGGAGAGGAAACAGAAGAACAGAGAAGTTAACTAACTTGCCACGGTCACACAGGTGATAGGTAGTGGAGGCAGAACTTGAACCCAGGATGCCTATCTCCATAGCCAAGTACTGCTTAGGCACTGGACCAAGAACACATTCCCACTGCACTGGCAACAATACCTTCTGTGCTCTGACCTCTCTGCCTTGGATTTCTCTCATGCTAAATTAAGCTAGAGAGGGAGACAGGAAGGTAGCTAAATTCTCATCTGGCTCTGATATTCTAGTAATTTTCATACCCGGAGAGATTATCATGTACCTGTAGGTCCTCACATGCCCTCAAAATTTTTATTAATAATTTTCAATAGTATTTCATATCTTTCACCTACCAGAATGTAAACTTCCTGACAGGCAGGAACTTATCAGGAGTCCAAAATTTATCTCTTGCTCACTGTGAGACCCTCAGTGCCCAGAACGGTACCAGAATCAAATTAGGTATTTGGTGAATATCTGTTGAATGATCGAATAAATTGAGCTCTTCCATCTTTTGTAACAAAATCCCTTAGCCATATAGAAATTGTGAGGCATCAATCATTTTGGAAATTTTTCAATCCAATAAAGCTGGTATCATTCTAAATCTTACCTTTCCCTGTTCACAGAACATCTTAAATGATCCTGATGATATTATAAGCCTAGGAAATGCCCCTATCCAAAGGTATTTTTGGAATTGAGGGCCAAAGCCTACTACCACCTGACACAAAGAAGGTGACCAAAATGAATCAAAGCCAGGTCTGCATCCAGGTGAGCCTCACACTCTTTGTATATAGAGCTGAATGGAGCTGTAAGAAACAGGTAAATGTTTCGAGTGACAAGTATAAATGTGCCTTACTTATGCTGCCTTAATAACAAGCTAGACTGTCAGGAAAGAAGATATTTGGAGATGGTCCTCAAACTCATAGGAGTAAACAAGATGTAAATTCCCTAAAGGATAGAAACTTGGAAAAAAAATTTTAATGGTGTCAGCTGAGAAGTTCAATGCTATGCACTCAACTAAGCCCCCACTGTTTGAGATTCTTATGGGAATAGATCTTAATCCCAAGAGCTACTCCTCTCTCAAAGCTGGTAGACTCATTGTAGGGTGCCTGCTCATGTCTGCAGGAGGCTAGGAAGGACTCAGCTGACCTCAACCTGATGGACTCCAACTGGCCTTCCTTAGTTTAAACAGCTCAAGGATCAGCAGGTAGGGGAGCCCTGGTTGTTTGGATTCTGTTTGCTTTTGCACCAAACAGCTGGATGACCCTTTGTCTCTGCCCCTAAGGAGTGTTCCAGGGATCATTTACTCTGTGAGAAGTTCTATAATGGGGAGGAAGGAATCCAGTCTTTATCTCCTTGGACCCCTCTGGATTGGTGTTTGCTTTTCACCATTTTCAGTTTTGACCAAGCCCCTTACAAAGCCTTTTGAACTCCATTTTATGTGTCAGTTATACTAAGCGTTGGTTTTGTAGCAATGTCTTATATGCTTTATCTGTACTTTATTTTAACCTACTTCTTCTGTCTTCTCCTTCTCGGGTAAATGGCTCCACCATTCACACAGTTGATCAGAACAAGCATCTAGGAGCCCAACTTGGTTTTCGCTCTCTTTCACTTCCTAAATTCAAACCAAAAGCAATTTTCCTGTAAACTACCCCTTCAAAACAGTGCAACTAAATATCATTGTCTCTGTATCCCTTATACTACTCTAATTCAAGCCCCTGTTAACTTTCAAAAGAAAGATGGCCAAAAAAAAAAAAAAGAAAGAAAGAAAGAAAGATAGCATGAGCCTCATCAAAGATCTTCCAACTTCCATTCTTGCTCTTATCTAAGTCTAATCAGCAGCAAGAATAATCTGTCCAAAGCAATATGTCTAATGTCATTTCTCCCACAATGAAACTCTACTATGACGACTCCTTATCACACTAGAATAACATTCAAACTCCTGAAGGCTCTGTGTCATAAGGCAGTGCCCAGGTTTCTGACCCCATGTGTAACATGTCCCCTTCAGGCCCTCCAGCCCACTTTCTTGTCCTTGGAACACACCAACAGACCAGGTTCATTCCAGTTCCCACTTAAAAATTGTGCACTATCCTTTCCCACAGGTGGTTTTGGTTTTCCCCTGTACCATCTCTGTAAGGAGGCCTCTCCAGACCAAGGTGGGACCTCTTATCAGACACCATCACTCCACAGCATTTTATTTTCCTTAAAGCATTTACCCCTGTTGGAAATTGTCTTGCCTATTAATGGGTTTCTCTGTGCTTACTCTGCTCTGAACACACACTAGGATGCAACTTCCATGAAAGTCATATCCATATGTTCTTATTTCCTATGTGACCCCAGTGCCTAGTACAAGGCCTCCCATATGGCAAGTGTAATAATATCTATTGAACTGGCATTGCACATGTCACATAAAATCACTGAATTTATGTTTTTCCTCAAAAAGAAAGGATTTTGCCATTTGGGTTCTTTTCCAACTTTGGTTCTGGCTCAGACCTGGTGACTGAGATCTTAAATTCTGGATTCGAAGTGACTTATTTGAATTCCATATGCATATCGTACTACCCCTGTGGTCATGGCTGACTCACTTCACATCTCTGAGAGGCCGTTCCTTTATCTGTAAAATGCAGATAATAACAGTGCTTATGCCATAAGGTTGTGCACAGACTCAACAAGTCAATGCACATAAAATCTTTGAGCCCAATGTTTCCTAATGGTAAACACTAAATACGTATTATTACTATTACCAGTGTTGGTTTGGTGCTCTCAGGAGTCACCACCATAAAGTAGAAGGGGCAGATTTCCCCACCAGAGATTACGCCTCTTTCATTCACACCCATTCATGTGTTTATTCCATGGATTATTCTAGCACAGTCAGCATTTGTTCAATCAAAGGATGACTAGAACAAGGTCTGTTACTTAGTAGGTAATTAGGCAACAGATTCAAATTTATTGAGCACTTCAATAAACATGGATTAAATAACTGAATGCACGATTCCATCCTTTAATCCATGAAACCTGAAGTCCAAAGTCTCCAAGAGGTTTAGTAATTACCAAGGGAGAAAGTCAGGATTTGGACCCAGGCCAACTGACTCTGAGAGTTCATGCTTTAAATCCCTATGGTAGCCAGCCTGTCACCTCATCCATCTTCCTAGGAAGAAGATCAAGAAAGACAGCCTCTTTTTTTTTTTAAATTATTTTTATTAACATATAATGTATTATTTGCCCCAGGGGTACAGGTCTGAGAACCATTAGGCTTACACATTTCACAGAACTCACCATACCACATACCCTCCCCAGTGTCCATAACCCATCCACCCTTTCCCTATGCCTCCCCCCACCCCCCAGCAACCTTCAGTTTGTTTTGTGAGATTAAGAGTCTCTTATCGTTTGGAGAGACAGACTCTTAAAATGGCATGATAACCACTGGACACCAAATATGAGAAGAAGAGGCTATAAAGCAGGAATTTAGAACAACCTATTGCTGTTTAGTCACAGTTCCTGCCAGGGCATCTATCTCTGGAAGAGAAGAATTTCAACTTTGCAGAATCACTCATTAGGCACTTGCACTCGGGGAAGTGTCCTAAAGATATCTTTGAAGTGATGGTCTAAAACTATAGGATAACACCTGTGAACTTTCTTTTAATGATGCCATGGGACTAATAAAATGAGGCATGGAGATAATCAAGTTAGAAGGGCATGTGAATGTCTTCACCGATGTTGCAGACAGAGCTTCCATTGAGGATCTCGCCTGTCTGTGCAAGATCCCAGAGAGTCAACAAGGTAAATGACAATGATAACAGGCACTGCAATGAGAAGAAGGGGCACTTTGTTTGGGAGAAGACTTCTAGCAATGATAATACCGATAACCCCTCTCACGGCAAAGGCCTTTGTTCAAAAGACATATGCATGTGCATTCCCTTACTTGCTCTTCCAACACAACACAGATGTGGCTCTGAGGGAGCCACATCTTCCTATTTTATAAACAGAGAAACTGAAGTTTAGAGTAGAAAGATCCAGCAGGCAAAAGCGGATTTCCAAAACCAAGATCAGCCCCAGGTTGGAACAGATGGTCCCCAAACTCATAGGAGTAAACAAGATGCAAATTCCCTAAAGGATAGAAACTTGAAAAAAGAAAATTTTAATGGTCTCAGCTGAGAAGTTCAATACTATGCCCTCAAATCGGCCCCCAGTATTTGAGATTCTTATGGGAATAGATCTTAATCCGACAGCCCTCAAAAAAACTGCCCTCCAGTTTTCCCAGCACCATTTATTGAAGAGACTGTCTTTTTTCCACTGGATATTTTTTCCTGTTTTGTCGAAGATTATTTGACCATAGAGTTGAGGGTCCATATCTGGGCTCTCTACTCTGTTCCACTGGTCCATGTGTCTGTTTTTATGCCAGTACCATGCTGTCTTGGTGATCACAGCTTTGTAGTAAAGCTTGAAATCAGGTAACGTGATGCCGCCAGTTTTATTTTTGTTTTTCAACATTTCCTTAGCAATTTGGGGTCTCTTCTGATTCCATACAAATTTTAGGATTATTTGCTCCAGCTCTTTGAAAAATACCGGTGGAATTTTGATTGGAATGGCATTAAAAGTATAGATTGCTCTAGGCAGTATAGACATTTTAACAATGTTTATTCTTCCGATCCAAGAGCATGGAATGGTCTTCCATCTTTTTGTGTCTTCTTCAATTTCTTTTAGGAGTGTTCTGTAGTTCCTCGAGTACAGATCCTTAACCTCTTTGGTTAGGTTTATTCTGAGGTATCTTATGGTTCTTGGTGCTATAGTAAATGGAATCGATTCTCTAATTTGCCTTTCTGTGTTTTCATTGTTAGTGTATAAGAAAGCCACTGATTTCTGTACATTGACTTTGTATCCTGCCATGTTACTGAATTGCTGTATGAGTTCTAGAAGTTTGGGGGTGGAGTCTTTCAGGTTTTCCATATAAAGAATCATGTCATCTGCGAAGAGAGAGAGTTTGACTTCTTCCTCACCAATTTGGATACCTTTTATTTCTCTTTGTTGTCTGATTGCTGTTTCTAGGACTTCTAATACTATGTTGAACAGGAGTGGTGAGAGTGGGCATCCTTGTCATGTTCCTGATCTCAACGGGAAGGCTGCAAGCTTTTTCCCATTGAGGATGATATTTGCTGTGGGTCTTTCATAGATAGATTTGATGAAGTTCAGGAATGTTACCTCTATCCCTATACTTTGAAGTGTTTTAATCAGGAACAGATGCTGTATTTTGTCAAATGCTTTTTCTGCATCAATTGAGAGGACCATGTGGTTCTTCTCTCTTCTCTTATTGATTTGTTCTATCACATTGATTGATTTGCGAATGTTGAACCATCCTTGTAACCCAGGGATGAATCCCACCTGGTCATGGTGGATAATCTTTTTAATGTGCTGTTGGATCCTGCTTGCTAGGATCTTGTTGAGAATCTTAGCATCCATATTCATCATGGTGCTGGGAAAACTGGACAGCTATATGTAGAAGAATGAAACTCGACCATTCTCTTACACCATACACAAAGATAAACTCGAAATGGATAAAAGACCTCAACGTGAGACAGGAATCCATCAGAATCCTAGAGGAGAACATAGGCAGTAACCTCTTTGATATCAGCCACAGCAACTTCTTTCAAGATATGTCTCCAAAGGCGATGGAAACAAAAGCGAAAATGAACTTTTGGGACTTCATCAAGATCAAAGCTTCTGTACAGCAAAGGAAACAGTCAACAAAACAAAGAGGCAACCCACAGAATGGGAGAAGATATTTGCAAATGACAGTACAGACAAAAGGTTGATATTCAGGATCTATAAAGAACTCCTCAAACTCAACACACACAAAACAGACAATCATATTTAAATAATGGGCAGAAGATATGAACAGACACTTCTCCAATGAAGACATACAAATGGCTACCAGACACATGAAAAAATGTTCATCATCACTAGCCATCAGGGAGATTCAAATCAAAACCACATTGAGATACCACCTTACACCAGTTAGAATGGCCAAAATTAGCAAGACAGGAAACAACGTGTGTTGGAGAGGATGTGGACAAAGGGGAACCCTCTTACACTATTGGTGGGAATGCAAACTGGTGCAGCCACTTTGGAGAACAGTGTGGAGATTCCTCAGGAAATTAAAAATAGAGCTTCCCTATGACCCTGCAATTGCACTGCTGGGTATTTACCCCAAAGATACAGATGTAGTGAAAACAAGGGCCATCTGTACCCCAATGTTTATAGCAGCAATGGCCATGGTTGCCAAACTGTGGAAAAAACCAAGATGCCCTTCAATGGATGACTGGATAAGGAAGATGTGGTCCATATACACTATGGAGTATTATGCCTCCATCAGAAAGGACAAATACCCAACTTTTGTAGCAACATGGACGGGACTGGAAGAGATTATGCTGAGTGAAATAAGTCAAGCAGAGAGAGTCAAGTATTATATGGTTTCACTTATTTGTGGAGCATAACAAATAATATGGAGGACAAGGGTAGATGGAGAGGAGAAGGGAGTTGAGGGAAATTGGAAGGGGAGGTGAACCATGAGAGACTACAGACTCTGAAAAACAACCTGAGGGTTTGGAAGGGGCAGGGGGTGGGAGGTTGGGGGAACCAGGTGGTGGGTATTAAGGAGGGCACGGATTGCATGGAGCACTGGGTGTGGTGAAAAAACAATGAATACTGTTATGCTGAAAAGAAATAAAAAATTTTAAAATTAAAAAAAAAAAGTGCCCTTCCCCATTTGTAGCAAAAGCAAAAATATCACCTTGTAGCAAGTGTTTTTCTAAGCAGACACTTGGTGCCGTATCCGGAAGGAAAATCCAAGCCTAGAAGTCAGAGGAATATACCAGGAATTTTATCTCCAGTACTTTGCAGACTCGGGAAGATCAAAAGTTGAAACAGAGTAGCAAGATCTACTGATGGAGTGAGTTGGGAGCATTTTCAACATTCAGTTCCTAAAACACTTGAATACTGTCAATGCACGGTAAAAGTTTTGTAGCTAAAATAGTTCATCTTGGTTACCAGCTAACACTGCGGGAATGGAAGAAGTTGGATCTACATACAACTTTACTTTATTTAAGAATGTCTTTGAATAGAGCAGTAGTTGCTGGGGGCCAGAGGATGGAGGAAATGGGGGCATGTTGGTCAAAGGGAACAAATTTTCAGTTAGAAAAAGAATAAGTTCCAGGGATCTGATGTATAGTGTTTTGACTCTAGTTAACAGTACTGTATTGTGAGAGTTGTTGTAAGAGTAGATTTTAAATATTCTCACCATAACTACAATGTGATAATAATGTGAGGTGAAGGATATGTTAACTAACTTTATTGTGGTAAACATTTTGCAATATACATGTGTATCAAATCCTCACAATCACATCTTAAACATACACAATATTACATTCAATTTCATGTCAATAATATTGGGGGGAAATATCTTTGAAAGATGTACAGAAAAATTCCATAGTAATTTAATACAGAAATTACTCCTAATTAGAGCAACACTCCTTATTTGTATATAATGGACTCCCTAATGCATCTTTGCTTTAGCTTGTGGGCCGACATCACCATACATTTGTTCCAATACTTCCTCTGCTTGGAGCTGTTTTCTCTGGCCATACAGCTCTTTTTTTTATATAATCCCAAATACAGTTCTAGACCAATTGTAAAGCCACTTATTTTAGGGAAGGTTTCTATATCCTGTAATAAAATAAGATTAGTTTGCTAAACTAAAGTCAAACAGCATATGGTTCATATCTCCTTTGAACACTATTAACTTTAACTTCTGTCACAGAGAACCAACATAAAAATTGAAGTTGAGGACTGGATGTAATTTGCTTACCAATTTAGATCTAAAATCTCTGACCATTGTTTTCAACACCTGAGATGTTCGATTTTTCCTTTGGACTAAACTGACCTCTTTTAACCCTTAAAATGGTAATACGCTTATTTCTCTAATGTCTTATAAAGGAGGTGTGGCTTTAATTAAAAAAAAAAAAACTGGCAGCACTTTGACTTGCTGAGAATTAGTTTAGTATTCCTATAAACTGTACCTGAAAGGCAACTTAGGGTGTGTAAAACGTATACAAGAGATACTTAATAATTAAAACAAGACATACAGAATATACAACAAACACATGTAACCACCAGATATCTATGAATATAAAATATCACCAATACCATGGAAGCACCAGTATTATATCTTACTGTAATTAGTCAAGAAGCGCTTTCCTCAGCATTATGATTTTAAAATTTCGGTAAAGAAATGGAGGCCTAGGGCACCCGGGTCTCAGGGTCCTGGGATCGAGCCTGCTTAGCAGGGAGCCTGCTTCCCCCTCTCTCTCTGCCTGCCTCTCTGCCTACTTGTGATCTCTCTTTCCATCAGATAAATAAATAAAATCCTTAAAAAAAAAAAAGAAAAGAAATGTAGGCCTAGTGAATTCATTTTCACTGATGGATAATATTCTATTATTTTTATAGCATTATTTGTTTAATCATTACTTGGTTTGGATTCTTTTTAATACCTTGTTTATGATATCACATAGCCTGATTTACGTTTTTAAAATCCAATATGACAATCATTGCCTTTTAATGATGAATTTATTCTAATTGTACTTTTTTTTATTATTATGTTATGTTAGTCACCATATAGTACACCATTAGTTTTGGATGTAGTGTTCCAAGATGCATTTTTTTTTTTTTAATTTTTTATTTATTTTCAGCGTAACAGTATTCATTGTTTTTTCACCACACCCAGTGCTCCATGCAATCTGTGCCCTCCCTAATACCCACCACCTGGTTCCCCCACCCTCCCACCCCGCCCCTTCAAAACCCTCAGGTTGTTTTTCAGAGTCCATAGTCTCTCATGGTTCACCTCCCCTTCCAATTTCCCTCAACTCCCTTCTCCTCTCCATCTACCCTTGTCCTCTATATTATTTGTCATGCTCCACCAATAAGTGAAACCATATGATACTTGACTTTCTCTGCTTGACTTATTTCACTCAACATAATCTCTTCCAGTCCTGTCCATGTTGCTACAAAAGTTGGGTATTCGTCCTTTCTGATGGAGGCATAATACTCCATAGTGTATATGGACCACATCTTCCTTATCCATTCATCCGTTGAAGGGCATCTTGGTTCTTTCCACAGTTTGGCGACCGTGGCCATTGCTGCTATAAACATTGGGGTGCAGATGGCCCTTCTTTTCACTACATCTGTATCTTTAAGTACAACACCCAGCGCTCCATGCACTTATTATCCTTACTAATTCATTTAGAATTCTTTACACCTTCTCAGGTGCTTTCTGTTTGTCTTGATTTTTTTTTCTTTTATTTTTTTTCTTCCTTCATTATGTTTTTGATTTTTTTTTAATTCCTTCTCTTCCCCTAAACTTTAAAAGAAAGCTTCATTTTTCTTTTGTAATTTTTGAAAATATATACATCTAAGTAAAAGTCAAAAGTATAAGAATTTTAGGGGCACCTGTGTGGCTCAGTGGGTTAAGCCTCTACCTTAGGCTCAGGTCATGATCTCAGGGTCATGGAGCCCTGGGATCGAGCCCCATATCGGACTCTCTGGTCAGTGGGGTGCTTGCCCCTCTCTCTCTCTGTCTGCCTCTCTGCCTACTCTCTGTCAAATAAATAAATTAAATCTTTTTTTTTTAAAGATATAAGAATTTTAAAGCTTACATCTAATGAACCCTCTAATCTATCAGTATCAGCTGATTTTTCAGTTTCTTGACCACTTCTCAATGGAAAATATTATTAATATTTTATGCTACCTCTATTTACTCTTATTTTTGACCTGTTTACCAATTTCTAAGCTCCCCATTTCTAACTTTTTAAAAAAACTCTTTTAAAAAAACTCTCTTCTGAACAACAGTCCTTACAAACATATTTAGTGCACAACGATTGATGGTAAACTCTCTCCATTTGTGTTTGTATGACAGTGTTTTATCCATGTTTTTCATTAACTTCTTACATATAGATGTAAAACCTTCATAATAGTTAAAATGATGGTGCAGTGAGCACTGGGATACACTTCACCTACATTAACCAATTCTTTTTCTTTCCCTTTTGCTTTATCTCTACACAGACAAATGGACAGATGAGAGATATCCGGCATGTACCTTTTGCAAACAAAGAAAATCTCTATTATAACCACCTGTTCCCACCAAAGAAATTTGATATTGATGAAATTACATTATATATATTCACTATTCTAATTTCCCCACTTTCCCCGCAATATCTTTAGCAGATGTTGTATTTGCAGATCCAGGAGCCAGTTAAGGATTGTGTATTGAATTTAGTTGCAATGTCCTTCCACTCTTATTAAATTTAGAACAGTCTCCTGCTTTGTATTATATTTGTCTGCTTTTTATGAAATTGATATTTTTGAAGTGTCTAAGCCAGTTAATTTGTAGAATTTCCTATCATCCAGATTTTTTCAAGTTGCTTCATGATGAATAGATCCAAGAGAACCATTTTTGGCAGTAAAACATGAGTGATTTTGTTGTCCTCCCTTCTATATATGCACATGTATATGCATGTGTGTACATACATAAAATGAGAGGACTATCTGGCATGTAAAGATGGGAGTTGTATTCTAAGGATAGTTGTAGAAAGACATTCTGAAGTCAAACATGTGTAAACCATGACCAGATCTCAAAAAATTTCTCTAATTCATGCTACTAATTTCAGGAGCTTGACCAGGATTAGATGGATAAATGGTTGAAAAAACCTGCAAGTAAAGGAGAGGTGCAAAATCATACTTGATTATTGTTGCCAGCAAATATGGATACCTGTTTAATATACCTGTTTAATATAGTGGAAACATGTGTTAATCTATGTTTCTTAGAATCACACATATTAGAAGTGGACCTTCTATGAGATCTTCATTTTTGAAAATGAATCCATGGCTCACATATCACTTTTTATGTGGTGATTACTTATCAGGGAAGTAGTAGAAATACAGAAAACAATAAATTTTTTGGTGAGTGTTTGCCATAAGAAATGAACTCAAAAACAGGTGGCTGAAATATAAGAAACTTCTTTTAAGAAGTTGCAAAGATTTTCTTTCTGTTCTTGGTCATCTTCTTCTTGGTCCTTTCTAGACTTCAGTAGCCATGACAAAAGAAAACAGCACTGAAGTGACTGAATTCTTTCTTCTGGGATTTGGTGCCCTATACAAGTTTTGATACATCCTCTTCATTGTATTTCTGGTCATCTGTGTGACCACCATGGAATGATCCTACTCACCAAGGCAGATTCCAGATTTCAAACATCTATGTACTTTTTCCTACAACATTTGGCCTTTGCTGACATTTGTTATTGCTCTGCTATCACTTCCAAGATGCTGAAAAACTTCATATTAGAAAATAAGTCTATATCATTTGAGGGCTGTGTAATGCAATTAATGGTTTATGCAACATTTGCACCCAGTGACTGCTACGTCCTGGCTGCTGTGGTAATGGACCATTAGGTAGCCTTCTGTAACCCACTTCACTATCTCACAGTCATGTCCCAAAGAGTCTGCCCCCAATTGGTAGCTGGTTCATATGTCATGGGTTCAATAAATGCTTCTGTGCATACAGGTTTTACATTTTCACTGTACTTCTGCAAATCCAATACCATCAATCACTTTTTCTTTGATGTTCCCCCAATTCTCAGTCTTTCATGCTCTAACATTGACATCAACATCATGCTCCTTGTCTTTGTGGGATTTAACTTGATGTTCACTGTGTTGGTTGTCATCTTTTCCTACATATATCATGGCTGCCATCCTGAAGATGTCTTCTGCTGCAGGAAAGAAAAAAGCCTTCACCACACGTGCCTCCCACCTGATAGCAGTATTTAGTTCCTGTACAACCTATCATACATGTACTTACAGCCTTAGGCTAACAATTCCTAGGAGAATATGAAAGTGGCCTCTCTTTTATGGCATTGTGATACCCATTTTGAACCCCCTTGTCTATAGCCTGAGAAATAAGGAGGTAAAAGAAGCTCCAAAAGTGATGAAGAAAAAGTTCTTCTAGGCTGGGCCCAAGTTTTTAAAATTCAGCACATCAGAGCATCAAGTAGGGATATTTGACCTTGTGTAATGTTTCTAAAGTTGGGAACACATTCACGTCCTAAGCCAATGTTTTTCAATAGGTAAGTTCTTAAGATGCAAGAAATATGGTAACATCTCTTGGAACTAATTTTCCCCTGAATAGAGTTTGAGAAATATGTCTCAGACAAAATATGGCCATATTTTATTGAGATTATTTAAAATATTAAAAATACTTCATAAAGTATTTAGTTGCTTCAAATATATTTCAGATGTGTTCTTAAAGACTAGAAAACCTCAGTTTTGTATATAATCAATATTAAAATTAAAGTTCATTATTTTCCTTTCACTTAAATGACTTCCCTAAATTATTTACAAAGAAACTTTTCATATGTTCTGTTCCAATTATTGTATAAGCATGAATGTAAAATAAATGCACTGCTTTGTAAAGTCCCTTATGACTCTGGCTATACTTCCTACTTAATAGTCCAAAATTGGTTACATTCTCTAGTACTTGAAAACACTTATTTCTTCTGTGATTATGACTTATGTTTGTCATTAGTTACCCTCTTTATTCCAAATCCATCTCTTTCTTGCATAAGGTAAGGAAACCTCCAGAAATATCATCTATATTTCTCCCTACTTAAGATAGAAAACCTAGAATGTAGATTGATCCAAAAGCCTAAACAATTCACTTATGAAAGGGCATCAATCATTTTAATCTAGACAAATAACTTGAAACCATAGGAATTCAATGAGAAGTTGAAGGGAGTCCAAGAGCCCTTTGAATCAGGAAGATAAGCTGTTACCAGACGTGCTTAAGTAGGTAGATTGAGGACAAATGATAGAAACCACCACATGAATCTAAAGAGGCCATGCTCGTCACATGAAAAAACAAGTTTCACATGAAAATAACACCAGACAGACTAATGATCTGTCGGAAAATCTATTGTTAAGTAACAGCAGAAAGAAACAAAAAACAACAAGAGAAGAAGAAATATTTTTCAAATATGATATCTTGCATCCATCCTGAAAGAAGAGAAAAAATTAACCTGGAGTTGATGTGGGATGACCAGAGTCTTCCCAGCAAAGACTCCACCTTTTAAAGGAGAGACCTTCTATAAAGGGAAGGTCCAAGTACCTTCAGAGACCAGGATCAGGATCAGTTGCTAGAGAGTCATTAGCAAAGTAGACAAAGGGTGCCCTGAGACCCTGGAAAATCAGAGACTGATGTACAATATGGTGTCTATTGTTAAAATACTGTATTGTATATTAGAAATTTGCTAAGGTGGCAGAAGAAAGAAAATTGTAATCATATAAAGTGATGGATATGTCAATGAGTTTGATTGTGGTGATCATTTCACAATGAATACTTACATCAAAATATCAAGATGTACATCTCAAACATATATAAACTTTGCCATGTATACCTCAGTAAAGCTGGAGGGAAAAGATGATGAAGCAAAAACTTGGTACATTTTGGGAAGTCTAAATGGCCAAATTGGAAATAGGGTGCAAAATGGAGAGTCACACAGTACTCTCCATTCAATACCAAGATGAAAGAAATCCCAAAAGAAAATAAGTTCTGTGACAAATGGACACAAGCAATGAAATCTGTGAAATTTATATGAAGGAGGAAATGGTTGATCTGAGCTGTGACAGGGAATGGTAAGGGATTGCTAGCACTTATCCAAAAGAAAAACTTCCCTTTCCACATATAGAGTAGTAACGGTCTGATGCATAATCATACATTGTTTCATCAATCGCCAGCTACACCTTATTGTTTCATTAATCATCAGCAGCCCATGATTTAAAGGGTGTTTCAGGTCTGGCAACTGTCTCTAAAACATTATGATAGAAGCTCAATTAGTCAACCCAAATTTGAAGGCGATGATTAGCGAGATGACTAACTTCACAGAAAATATTAGTCTAGACCGAGATGGAAGAAAATAAAGAATCACACACAAAAATTTAGAACAAGAAAGACACAAAGAAAAGAATACCTACAGAAGCTGAAAGACAAATTGTCTACTCACCATCCTGCTGCAAAATGTAGCTGGTTATCCATTCTCCTTTTACTCCTGTTTTGTGTGGAAGATGATGCAGTCAGGTAAGAAGATATTATACTTCTCAGCTTTCTTTGTAGCTAGGATGGCATGTGTCTTAGTTTGTTTTCCTGGGATACATACTTGGGTAAAGATAACATATGCAGGAGGTGTAAAGAATTAACCATAACCTAAAGAGTAGTCTGGTCTATGTCTTCAGCTAATGGGGTGATCTGTAAGCCCCTGGAATATCATTCCCAACAGGAGTATCTTTGTTTGCCTGGAGAATTTGGCCACTGAACAACCTAACATTGTGATTTATGATAGAAGCTTTGAGACACGCCTCATTAGTTCTAACTTTCAGAGAGACTTGGGGGCTAAAGTTGGGAATGAGAAATCAGCCACATGAGAAATATGTCATACCTAGAACCATAAAGAATCTGGATATTAAAGGTGAGTCTCCCAGGTCAGTAGTACTCCATGTAGCAGTGTTGCTACATGCTGATGTTCAGGAGGGTAATACGGCTCTGAGGACGATGAAATTTTTGTGTTTGGATCCTCACAAACTTTGCCCTATACATTTCTTCCTTTGGTTACTTTTAATTTGTATCTTTTTATTATAGTAAAACTAAAATTATATGTATAGTTCTTTCCTGATGTGTTAGCCAGTTTGGACTCTATTACAAATTACCATAGACTGAGTGGCTTCTGAAAAACAGAAATTTGGTTCTGGAAGTTAGAAGTCTGAGATCAGGGTGTCAACATGGTCAGGGCCTAGCGAGAACCGCCTTCTGGATGGCAGACTGCCAACCTCTGCTGTGTCCTCAGTAATAGAAAAAGATCTAGAGAGCTCTCTGGGGTCTCTTCTATAAGAGCATGAATCCCACTCATCAGGACTACACCCTTGAGATGGGCCTCCTCCAAAACCTTCACCTCCTGATACCATCACATTGAAGATTAGGATTTTGACAGAAGGATTTGGACGGACACATTCAGTCCATATCACCAGAGTTCAGTGTGTCATTCTAATGAATTGCCAAGCCTGAGGGTGATTGTGGAAAAGCCCCCACATTTGTAACCAGCTACAAATGGGGGTGTCCCTAGGGACCCCTGGACTTTTGACTGGTGTCTGAAGTGACATCAGTCCAATGGGAACAGTTTGCCCACACTGTGCAATTTGCTAACCTTTTGGGTGGGAGTTATCCCAAGCAACAGAGAGCAGGAAGCATGAGATATAGAAAAACAGGAGTAAGGAAAGGGCAAATAACTTAGCAGGCTTACACCCTGGAAACTAGAACTCAGTCTCAGTCCCTGAAGGACAAGACTGTTATTCAATCCTTCTGCCCCATTGCATGGAGGTCACCCAAGGTCGTCCTCAGGCTTCAGAGACATTCCTGAGGTAGAGAAGCAGAGAGATACTATAGGAAACCACTCACTAGTAACACACAGCACTGTCCACCACAGATGCATGAAATCAAATAGCTGAGGAGATGTAGTACAAGACACTGAGACCTCTGCTACCCATATAACACATTTCCAGCCAGTGAGATGTGAGGGAAAATCTGCCGGATTGGGGGAAAGCTTGCATTTTCCTAATAAAGAGCATATATTTATATTCATATTCATATACACAAATATATGGTTGTCACCCTACCTTCCTGGATCCTTTTTTCTGCTTTGAAAGGGAATGTGGTATCTAGAACTATAGTAGACCCGTCAGACTGTGAGGCAACCAGCATATGGGAAAGATTAAGCAAATTAGAAAAGTGCAAGTCAATGAATGACTAAAAAGAATAGTTTGACCTATGACTAGTTTTACTTGAGTTTTAAGAAAATGAGAAGCTACTAATGTCATCTGTCAATTTAATTTGGGGGGAAAATATGACAGACAATAAGAAAATGAAATGTCAAGACCAATTAAGCTTATTTTAACTGGTTGGTGAATTCAATTTCAAATTTGTAAGATGGATTTTGATTCAATACTTTGGTTTTATTATTCTAAATCTCTAATATAATTGCCTCTGTGTGTATTCTTTTAGATTAGGTGTGATTTTCAAATAAAAATGGATTTTACCCAAATTTTCATAGTAAAAGAAATGCCTCCATAGGTTTTCCTTCAAAACGTTACATGACAATTATGACAATTATTTTATCTACTGTATTTTTATTTTGTTAGAACTCACATCAGCAAAAATTGGATACTTAAAAATTTGAGATCAATCATGTCAAATGAAATTAAATAATTCCAGACAAAAATAATTACTTTTTCTATGTAAAAAAAAAAAAAAGTACAAGTCAAAACTTCCAAACTATTGTTATAAAGGAAAAATAAGTCCCTGTTTTGGGGACCCAAAGTAAATTGTTTTTTTTTTTCCTACCAGGAGTAAAACACACTCCTAACTGAGACATTTGTCATACGATAAGTAATATCAAATGTCGATTCACCAGTCCTTTGACTATAATTCTCCTTCACAGGTATGGTTGTTAATCAAAAGCTACAGACACTGAATCTAGCCTTCTACTCTCACTGATTAAAGGTTTAACCCTAGCAACTTTATAGCCAAAAAACCTCAAAACAACTCATTCCACAGATTGTTATCTGAAACATTCTTATGGCATAAAATGCAATTGGAAGAAAGAAATTACCTAGGGCTTGTTTTCAAAATATATACATTTTGTTTTCAAAATATATACATTTTTAGAAAAAAAAAGAAGAGATTAAAAGTAGATATTTTTTCTTCAAATAAAGTGATCAAAGTGTTAATAGAAAATATGTACCATTCTATACACAAAGATAAACTCAAAATGGATGAAAGACCTCAATGTGAGACAGGAATCCATCAAAATTCTAGAGGAGAACTTAGGCAGTAACTTCTTTGACATTGGCCACAGCAACTTCTTTCAAGACATGTCTCTAAAGGCAAAGGATACGAAAGCAAAAATGAACTTTTGGGACTTCATCAAGATAAAAAGCTTCTGCACAACAGAGGAAATGGTCAACAAAACTAAGAGGCAACCCACAGAATGAGAGAAGATATTTGCAAATGACACTTCAGATAAAGGACTGGTATCCAAGATCTATAAAGAACTTCTCAAACTCAACACCCAAAAAACAAATAATCTAGTCAATAAATGGGCAGAAGACATGAACAGACACTTCTCCAAAGGTGACATACAAGTGGCCAACACACACATGAAAAAATGTTCAACATCACTAGCCATCAGGGAAATACAAATCAAAACCACATTGAGATAATACCTTACACCAGTTAAAATGGCAAAAATTAACAAGACAAGAAACAACAAATGTTGGAGATGATGTGAAGAAAGGGGAACCCTCTTACACTGTTGGCGGAATGCAAGCTGGTGGAGCCACTCTGGAAAACAGTAGGGAGGTTCCTCAAGATGTTAAAATTAAAATTAAAATTAGAGCTACCCTACAACCCACAATTGCACCACTAGGCATTTACTCCAAAGATACAGATGTAGTGAAAAGAAGGGGCACCTGTACCCCAATGTTCATAGCAACAATGTCCACAATAGACAAATGTTGGAAGGAGTTGAGATGCCCTTCAAGAGATGAATGGATAAAAGTGCGGTTCATATACACAATGGCATGTTACTCAGGCATCAGAAAGGATGAATATCTACCATTTGCATTGACACTCATGGAACTGGAGGGTCTTATGCTAAGCCAAATAAGTCAAGCAGAGAAAGACAACTACCATATGGTTTCAATCATATGTGGAACATAAGGAATAGCACAGAAGACTGCAGGGGAAGGGAGGGAAAACTAAGTGGGAAGAACTCAGAGAGGGAGACAAACTATAAGAGACTCTGGACTCCAGGAAAAAAACTGAGGGTTGCATAAGGGAGGGAGTTGGGTGGATGGGGTAACCGGGTGATGGGTATTAAGGAGGCTCATCACAACACATATTGTGATGAGCACTGGGTGTTATACACAACTAATGAATCATTGAACACCACATCAAAAACTAATGCTGTACTGTACGTTGGCTAACTGAACATAATAATAATAAAAAATATATATGTTTAAATAGTAGTAACCCTCTTCATCACATTAGGAGCCTATGCCCTTAAATTTAGACTAACTTTGAAATTTTTTTCAAATAACCATGTTTTTTGCTGACTATGGTGACAAGGTCAACTTTCTGGATCTAAACACAGATTCTTAGACATATTAAAAATTGTCCAACCTGGGGTGCCTGGATGGTTCAGTTGATTATTGATTCTTGGTTTCCACTTGGGTCATGATCTCTTGGGTCCTGAGATTGAGCCCCACCTCCAGCTTCACACTCAGTGGGGAAACAGCTTGATGATTCTCTCCCTCTCCCTCTCCCCACACTCTCTCTCAAATAAATAAATCTTTTTCAAAAAATTGTTCAGCCTGATTTATAACAAAAAGAAAAAAATTTAAAGAGTTGTTTTATAACAAAGCAACACACACACACACACACACACACCCCTAATGCCAGTAACATGAATTAAATTTATCCTTTCTAGAAAGCTTAAAAGTTTTCAGCAGAAAATAACTACTAACTGTTGTTTATTCCAATCCAACTCAGCCCCCAGAATCTCAGATTCTTGAGAGAGCTAATATTGATCCCTTAGGCCCTAGCTATAAACTCCCCAATTAGAAGAAAGCACACAGAAAGACCCTGGAGGCAATCAGCCAGCATTGGCTGCAGAAAGAGAATCTGGAAGCAACTCTGGTGTAAGTAAAACAAAGCAAATCCCATTTTTCAAAATCAGCCTCATATCATCCCACTGAGTGCTAGAAATATTTCACCCAAGACCATGGATAAGCCCTTCATCCCTGGTGATCTAATGACAGTGGAGGGAGGGATCTGAATTGGACTGGATATGAATGAACAATGATTAAAAGATTAAAAGAATAAATAAATGAAAGCTATTTTCATACATTACTTGCATGGGCTATTATGACCAATTCTGAGTAACCATTCGATGCCGGGCCCTGTGCTGGGAATTTTACATAAATCACCTCACTTTGTCACATCATTACAAGCAGCCTTTACTTCTTTCTCTTCCTCTTCCTTTTTAAGATTTTGTTTATTTATTTGACAGACAGAGATCACAAGTAGCCAGAGAGGCAGGCAGAGAGAGAGTGGGGAAGCAGGCTCCCCGCTGAGCAGAGAGCCTGATGCAGGGCTCCATTCTAGGACCCTGAGATCATGACCTGAGCTGAAGGCAGAGGCTTAACCCACTGAGACACCCAAGGCGCCCCTTCCTCTTCCTTCTTAAAACAGTTAAAGCTATTTCAAAAAGAAAAGGTGCTGAAGTTTTTAAGTTTAAAGACTTTCTCTCTCCACCCCCATGCCCAGGGATACCACTAAATATTTGTTATGGATCCTTCTTGAGTTTTTTCATGGATAAAGAAAGTGAGAAAAAGAGAGAATGGATGTGAATAAATGTTTAATTTTTAACAGAGTCCATACTTGGGGCACTTGGTCAGTTAATTGTCTGACTCTTTTTTTTTTTTTTTTAAGATTTTATTTATTTATTTGACAGAGAGAGAGACAGCAAGAGTGGAAACACAAGCGGGGGGTGGGGTGGGAGAAGAAGAAGCAGGCTCCGTGCTGAGCCGGGAGCCCAAGGTGGGGCTCAGTCTCAGGACCCTGGAATCATGACCTGAGCCAAAGGCAGAAGCTTAATGACTGAGCCATCCAGGTGCCCCAAGTGTCTGACTCTTGATTTTGGCTCAGGTCATGATCTCAGGATCCTAGGATCTAGCAATGTGAGTCTCCTTGCTCAGTGGGAGTCTGTTGGAGATTCTTTCTCTCCCTCTCCCCCCACCCCCTCTCTGTGCTCAAATAAATAAATAAATCTTTTTTTTAAAAAAAGGGTCCATGCTTTACGTCTTACTCTGCAGATTGCTTTGCTCATTTAACAATATGACAGGAGCACCTTTCTATAAGATCCCGTATTTTCATCATACTTTTTGGACAGTGTATTAATCCCACAATATGAATCTATCCTGATTTGTTTAGCTCTATTTCCAAATTTTTGTTTTACAAAAATGTTACACTGTTACAATAAAAATTATGACCTTCTAAGCAATTCTGTGATCCCATCTTATAGACAATGGAACTGAGGCCAAGGAAAGTTAAATGCACACTTTGTCTCTATGAGGTGGTGTGACCACAATTCAAGCCCAGGTCATCCTATTTCCTTTCTACCACATGGTACTGAATATAAAAGATGCTTCAGAAGCACCAGGGTTCAGTATGGGTTAATCATGTTCATAATACTCAAATATTTTTGGTAGGGGTGTGTCCCTTGTTCTGGTTTTTCATAGCTCTAGAAAATTGCTATGAAAATTGTCCCCCAATATGTCATATGTTTTATTTAAATTCAAAATGATTAAACTGAAATGGTAAATGTCATTACACTATCAAGATTTTAAGTTGAATGGACCCATGACCAATTCTAACTTCCTCTTACACGTGCTTTTACGTACTGGTGGAAACTCCTTGAAAAGACTGCACTTCAACCCATACCCCTCACTAAGTATTGAAAAGGATTATTTCTTTTTCCATCACTACAGAATTAAGCCACCCTGTTTATTCCTCATGATATTTGGAAGAACCAGATTGCCCAGGAAACATTAACAACAGGTTTAACGTGTTATACTCCCCACCACTAAAGTCACAGTCTGATCTAAAGCTATCTCATCTCAGACCTACAGCTCTGCCTGACATTACTGATATCAAGGTACAGGAGCTTTCTACTGATGTGTTGGGGATGTGGCTTTTCCTTTGTGAGGGACTTCTGTTATTGCATAGTACTTAAGGTGCATGAAAATATATTTAAGATAATGTAACAACCATCCATGGAGTCACCATCTAACTTCTGCAACTTGCCTCTTATTACTCAGCAATCCATTTGAGAAATACATCCCTGCGGATGTTGTGACATCAATTTACTGAATTTTCACTGATTTACTTAATAGTTTACATTTTTTCTATGATCAACAATGCTTCTTGTGTGTGTATGAATATATTTATATACATACATATATATACTTATATATGTAAGTTGTACATGATAAGATATTATATAATATATATATAACATATCTTAGGTAATGTAAGATATATTATACCTTATATATATGTACATATATATGTATGTTTTACCATATATATGTGTGTGTAAGATATATATATACCTCCTTGATTATGTGGTCAAGAACTTCTCTAGAATATGTACCTATGATGGAAATTCTGGAAAGCATATATTTAATTTTACTAATATCTCCGAAGTTGCCTCCAACATGATCTTGCTAATTTACCTTCTCAGCAGAAATATATGACTCCACAGCTTCACCAAAACTTGGCATTTTAAACTGAGAAATGCAAAACTATATTTCAATACAGAATTAATATACAATTATCAGATTACTAGTGAGTTGTGTGTATTTTCTCTCTTGTTTCTTAAAAAGGCATTCTCTTACTGAAGAGAATTTTTAGATTTTATTTATTCTTTTTATTTAAATTCAATTAGCCTACATATAGTAGTACATCATTAGCTTTGGATGCAGAGTTCAACAACTCATCAGTTGCGAGTAGCACCCAGTTCTCATCACACCACGTGCCCTCCTTAATGCCCATCACCCAATTACCTAACCCCCCACCCACCTCCCCTCCAGCAATCCTCAGCTTAAGAGTCTCTCATTGGCTTTTCTCTCTCTCTGATGACTTCCCACTATGCTGAGTGAAATAAATCAATCAAAGAAAGACAGTTATCATATGGTTTCACTTATATGTGGACTATAAGAAATGATGCAAGGATCATAGGGGAAGAGATTGAAAACTGAATGGGAAGTCATCAGAGAGAGTTGTATTTTCCTATTTTTGTTGACCATTTAGGTTTTCTTTCTATAATTACCCCAATTATATTATTTTGTAGATTTTTCCTATGGGATAATTTATAGAAATTCTTTATTTATACTGGATGATAATCCCTTAACATTTATGTGTACTGCAAACAAATTTACCTAAGTGAATTCTAGTCAGTATTTAGTCTTTTCTCTTTTATAATGTTGGTATTTTTAATTTAGATACGGTTCCATTTTCAATGTTTTATTTTTTGTTCATTCACGTCCTGTTTAAGTGTTTTTCTGTATATCTCAAGCATGGATATTTTGTTGTTTTATTCTCAAAGCCTTACAACTCAAATCTTTAATCCACTTGGAAATTATTTTTGTAAAATATAAAGTACAAATACAATATCTTTCTCATGTGTATAAACATTTATAGCTCCCGTTTATTGGACCATTTTTCACTCAAGTACATGCCCTTGGTTTCATACACCAAGCTTCCAATAGACCTGTAGACTTATTTATGTCTTTTTATCAAGTCCTTTGATCCATTTGTCCACCCTCATATCATGCCATACCATAATGTCTTCATTATTACCACTTCTTAATAAGTTCTGATATCTGAAAGAATAAGTTCTCACCCTGTTGTCCTTTAAAAACCTTGTCTTGGAAGGGGGGTAGGGAGACAGTGGTGGGGTTATGGACATTGGGGAGGTTATGTGCTATGGTGAGTGCTGTGAAGTGTGTAAACCTGGGGATTCACAGACCTATACCCCTGGGGCTAATAATACATTATATGTTTATTAAAATTTTTAAAAATTATTTAAAAAAATAAATAAATAAAAATTAAAAACTTATCTTAACTTTTTTAGATCTTTTCTCTCCCATATAAATATTAGAATAACTGGATCAAGTTGTATGTAAAATTCTTTCAAAATTTGGTTGGAATTACATGGAATTTATAGATTAATATGGGGGGAAATGTAATGTTATAATATTGAGTTCCTCTCCATGATCCTGGTCTGTATTTGGGTCTTCTTTAAGCCTTTTTTTTTCTCTTTTTTTTTCTTTCTTTTTTTTTTTTTTTTCTTTAAGCCTTTAAATAAAGTTACATCATCTCAATAAGGTCACAAACATTCTTTCTTAGATGTATGTCTAGGTACTTTATTTTTGATGTTATTGTCAATATGAATTTTAAATAACATTTTTAATTATTTCTGGTGAACAGAAACGCACTTGATTTTTGTGTATTAAACTACTATATTTTTTCCTCCTTTTTTTAAGATTTTATTTATTTGTCAGAGAGAGAGAGAGCACAAGCAGGGGGAGCAGCAGGCAGAGGGAGAAGCAGGCTCCCCTCTGAGCAAGAAGCCTGATGTGGGACTAAAGTCCAGGACACTGGGATCATGACCTAAGCCGAAGGCAGACAGTTAACCAACTGAGTCACCCAGGTGTCCCTGTATATTAAACTACTATTAAGTAACTTCATTAGTCTCGCTACGAATTTATTTATCAAGTCTACAGGATTTTTTATAGAGACAATTACATTATCTAAAAATAGGGAGAGCTGTGTTTCTTTCTGGTAATCATTTTACCTTTCATGTCTTCTGCATTTTGTCCTGGCTTCCAGAAAAATACTAAACAGATTCGGTCAACAAGCATCTTTGTCTTTTTCTTTAATTTATAGGCATTGCATATCATAATTTTTTTAAAGATTTTATTTATTTATTTGTCAGAGAGAGTGAGCGCAGGCAGACAGAGTGGCACGCAGAGGCAGAGGGAGAAGCAGGTTCCCTGCTGAGCAAGGAGCCCGATGTGGGACTCGATCCCAGTACCCTGGGATCATGATCCGAGCCGAAGGCAGCCGCTTAACCAACTGAGCCACCCAGGCGTCCCTGCATCTCATAATTTAATAGTAAATATAATATTTAGTTCAGCAATGTGGTTCCTACCTGTTTTCATTTTTGCTCTAGTTGACCATGAAAATTTACTGAATGCATGCATTTATTGAAATAATTGTCCTGTATCTATTGAGAAAATCATGACTTTTTAAAGAATATATCAATATGGCAAATTATATCAATAAAATTTCCAGTATTAAAAAATGCTTTCGTTCCCTAGATGAATACAAATAGGTCTTGATTACTGATGAAAAATACATTTTCCCTCCTTCTGATGCTTCTTTCCTGCAAGGAAATCGTTTAGATAATCATAGACTCTCTCCATTCTATCCACTAAGTTCCTAAAAGGGTGGCATGATATATCTGATTGGTAAAACAGAATTTCCTGGAATGCTTTGCTCTGCCCTTATTCTTGGCAGCAGCCAGCCCACAGAATCCCATACTCCCTGCATTCCAGATGCACTTTTCCACCACATACAAGATGCATGTTCCTGTCACTGCCACGAAGACTGGGTGGAAAAGCTCTCAGTTTATGGCATTCATTGGCAGCAAATAACTTGACTAATAATTTTTTGGAGTGCCTGACTGGCTCAGTTCATGGGGCATGGGACTCTTGATCTCATAGCTGTTGGGTTGGAGCCCCACATTGGATGTAGAGATTATTTTAAAATAAAATCATAAAAAAATAAATTAATAAGCTTAAAATTTCCCCCCTGGTGTCCAAAGGTGACATTATCATCCCCATACAGACACTATCTTTTATTTATCAATTTGTTCAAATCCTGGAAAAGGAAGAGAATAGCTATTATCAAGAGACTTTTTGAGACCCTAGAAATTGTTTTTTTTTTTTTTTAATACCTGGATAGATTTGTTCAATGAATGTGTATTTAAGCTGTTTGCATCTAAATTCACAAATAAGTTTGGTTCAAATTTTCTCTTCTCACATTTTACTTATTTTGGTTCCAATGTTATATTGACATGAATTGGAGAATGTTCTTTACTGTGATTTTCAGAAACAGTTTGTATAATATTAGAATTAGTTGTTCAGAAATGTTTGATAGGACTTTCCTGTAACATAACAGGGACAAGTGTTTGTGTGAGTAAATTTTAAAATTGCAAGTAAAATCATTTAATGTTTTAAAAATATTTAAATATTTCACATGTATACACACACACACACACCCCAACTATTATCACCCTCTATCTGTTTAATCTAATTTCTAATAAAAAAATTAAGTAAAAACAAAATAACTTTTTCAAATTATATGGATGAAATAAAATATGGTTCAATAAATACCATGTAGCAGCAAACCAGTATAAAATGGAAATTAAGTTTTATTATTATGTTTGACTCTCCTGGGTAAATGAATAGAGGCAAGAATGGGCTTTATTCAATTTTTTTTTTTCAAAAGAACAAACCAAAAGGCAAAAAAAAAAAAAAATGAAGAATAATTATTTTAAATTTAAAGATTTTTGGTCTATGAAGAATACTATAGACAAAGTTAATAGATAATGGAATGTGAGAAAATATTTGTCAACAACAAAGTTTTCAAATCTATATATAAAAAAGAAGCATCCATCCATAAATTAACTCATAGAGATACCGAGAAAAAATGACTCCAAAATTCTAAGAAAAATATTATATAATGCTCAAATTCATTTCTGGTTAGAAAAAAACATTAAAATGGAAATGTTACTTGAAAACTATTTTTCTGGGGGCGCCTGAGTGGCTCAGGGGGTTAAAGCCTCTGCCTTCGGCTCAGGTCATGACCAGGGTCCTGGGATCGAGCCCCGCATCGGGCTCTCTGCTCTGCGGGGAGCCTGCTTCCTCCTCTCTCTCTGCCTGCCTCTCTGCCTACTTGTGATCTCTGTCTGTCAAATAAATAAATAAAATCTTTAAAAAAATAAAACTATTTTTCTGGTATAAAAAATGTTAACAAAATACCAGTGATGTTCATAAAAAAGGAAGGGTATGAGGACCCTGATGTACAATTAAGAGAAGTATACACTGGTACATCTGTTATGCAATGTGATCTGGAAAAATGTGGTTAAGTCAAATGTATGCATACCCTAAGATTCAAATGTTTGTCCCTAGAAAAAAATTTCGCACTGAGGTATTTGTAGTGAAAACAAATAGTAGGCAATCTACTTTCCATTGCTAGGAAAGCAGATAGGCAAATTATGGTGTATGGATACCATAGAGTAGTGTTACTCAATGTGTGGTGCCTGGACCAGAATCAGTCATTGGACTCTCTGTTTCCACTCTATGACGTGGTAACTATCGAAAGTGAGATTGAGCATCTAAAACAATTACAGAATTTTGACAATGCTGACAATTTTTTTCGCTATATAAAAAATATTGGTCCACAACATATTATAAATTTTACAAAGAAAATGGCCCTTTACCATAGATAACTTGATAAACATTTGCATACAAGACTCTACTTGGGTTTGAGTTCATCGTGGCCAGAGCAGAATTGCTAAGGATGCAGAAAGAATAAGATGAGAATACAGAGGGCGCCTGGGTGGCTCAGTGGGTTGGGCCTCTGCCTTTGGCTCAGGTCATGGTCTCAGGATCCTGGGATCGAGTCCCGCATTGGGCTCTCTGCTCTGCAGGGAGCCTGCTTCCTTCTCTCTCTCTCTCTCTCTCTCTCTCTGCCTGCCTCTCTGCCTACTTGTGATCTCTATCAAATAAATAAATAAAATCTTTAAAAATAATTATAATAAATAAATAAATAAAAAAGATGAGAATACAGAAATAAATTAGAGCAAGATCATACAGAAATGTCTGGGTAACTCAAGATTTTCATAGATAATAATTTGTATTTATGTAAATTGGGATTTGTGAATTAAAATGTACACAGCATAGAAGAAAGCTTAATTTTTAAAAGTATGTTTTTATATGTTCTTTAATTGATATATTTAAGAAATACATTTAAGAAAAGCTTAAATTCTTAATATAAATTAGAAGTCAGTTTGTACCCTGAGAACAAAGAAACTGATCCATGGCAATTCCCCAAAGTATAGATCTAAATTTTCTAAGTCAGATGTCAAGGTATATGGACTTTAAATGCAGAGTCAATTATCCCATAGAAATATCTGCTGACTCCACTGTGAAACCAAATATTACATCATTGTCAATTTCAGAATTAGTTAAAGGATCCCATGGTCTTAGCTTTCTCTGCTCTTCTTTCCTGACAACTTTTCAGCTGAAACTTAATCTGCCAGCCATGGAACAAAATAATGGCACTGAAGTAACTGAATTCATTCTCCTGGGATTTGCTGGTCAACACAAGTCTTGGCATATCCTCTTCGTTGTATTTCTAGTGATCTATCTGGCCACCCTGGTGGGGAATATGGGGATGATCCTACTCATCAAGATTGATTCCTGCCTTCACACCCCAATGTACTTCTTCCTCCAACACTTGGCATTTGTTGATCTCTGCTACACCTCCGCTATCACTCCCAAGATGCTGCAAAACTTTGTCGAAACAGAGCAATCCATCTCATTCGCAGGATGTATGGTGCAATTACTAGTCTATGGTGCTTTTGCAACAATTGACTGCTACATCCTGGCCGCAATGGCAGTGGACCGCTATGTGGCCATCTGCAACCCACTCCGCTACCCAACAGTCATGTCCCAGGCAGTCTGCCTTCAACTCCTGGTTGGTTCATACTTCCTAGGCTTCCTGAATGCCTCTGTAAACACGAGTTTTACTTTCTCATTGAACTTCTGCAAATCCAACAAAATTAACCACTTTTTCTGCGATGAACCCCCACTTCTTGCCCTCTCGTGCTCCAACATTGACTTCAACATCATGCTACTAACTATCTTTGTGGGGTTTAACTTGATGTTCACTGTGCTGGTTGTCATCTTTTCCTACATATATATCCTGGCTGCCATCCTGAAGATATCATCTGCTGCAGGGAGGAAAAAAGCTTTCTCCACATGCACCTCCCACCTGGCAGCCGTCACCGTGTTCTACGGGACTCTCTCTTACATGTACCTGCACCATGGAACCAAGGAGTCTCAAGAGCAGGAAAAAGTGGCTTCCGTGTTTTATGGCATTATTATCCCCATGTTAAACCCCCTCATCTACAGCCTGAGAAACCAAGATGTAAAGGAAGCCCTAAAAGGGATTGGAAAGAAGTCCTTCTAGTTTGAACTTTGATTTCTAACTCAACATCGTTCAACAAGCAAACCAACAGTTCTCTCTTTTTTCAGCAACAGATGTGACAAATGTTTGTGAGATACAAAGTCATTCCTTAGTTATATCAACAGCATCTGAAAGATGCTGGAAAAACATGTCAAATTAACAGAGATAAACTTCTAATTCATGTGTTTCTTACAGAGAAAGAATCTGAAAAGGGTATCTTTGATGTTGTTTTTGTCTATTTTGAGAACCCCTCTTTTCAAATACCCAACATTAAAGAGAGAAACTTTATTAAGGAGAAATGCATAATCAATATTATATAAGTGTCTCTGTCAATAACAGCAGAAGAAAATCACTGAGATAAAAAAATTTTTTTGGCTTCTCTTAAAACATGAAGAAATAGGAAAATCAATATGATAGAGATGAAAATCCAGGAATAGGTCCAAACCCATAAGATAATTTATTATGTCATGATGGTAATATCGTAGACATTGGGCATATATGGATTATGTAACAAATAGTATAGAAATAAACTTTGGTATGGCATAAAGCTGGAAACTTATCTACACAAAAATAAATTTTAAATGGCTCAATGATTTAAATGTAAAAATTAAACTTAAAGAAAACACTAAATTTTTTAAGCCTTTAAAGTGAGGAAACCCTGTATAAATACAAAACAAAACACACAGTAAATTTTCTGCATTAAAAAAATCAAAGTTTTCTGCACAGCAAAATGTACTGAAAAGTAAAATACTTAATATTGAGAAAGAAATGTTTGTAGGTATTGTAGAGAACGGTATTTGACTCAAAATAGCAATATAAGGGGGCCTGGGTGGCTCAGTCAGTTAAGCATCTGACTTCAACTCAGGTCATGATCTCAGGGTCCTGGGATCCAGCCCCCATTGGGCTATCAGCTCAGCAGGGAGCCTGCTTCCCCATCTCTCTTTGCCTGCTGCTCTACCTATTTGTGATCTCTCTGTCAAATAAATAAGTAAAATCTTTAAAAATATATATATATATAAAAGCAAGCAAAAAACTTTTTTAAGAGGGCAGCCTATATGAACACATCATTCATAGAGAAATAAATACTAATTTTTTGTAGCAATACGGAAAGATAATCAACCTGACTTATAGGAGGGAAAAAAGGCAAACAAAACTAAATTATGTTATTTGTCATTTATCATAATGATAAAGTATAATAAAAGTTTCTTAACAGTGTGTTAGAGAGGATTTGAAGTACTCACTCCAGATTTGCTACAATGGATTTAAACAGATAGAGCAACCCTGCAGAGGCAGATGGGAACTATCTACCCGAACTGACGACATCATGCCCTTTGACTCTGAGATTCCTGTACTAAATATCTTCTAACCCTAAATGTATATTCAAATTTATGCAAATTAATATATTTAACATCACATTGTCTTTATTAGTAAAGATTAGAAACCATGTTGTTTACCAGTGAGGATGGGAGGAGTCTGATATACAGATTAAGGAATGCAGCTGCTAAACAAATTAGAATACATCCATTGAAAAGGGGAAATTTCTCTTTCCATACAGATCACCTAGAAATATTAAGTGAAAGGCAAGCAGAAAAACCGCGTGAAGAATATGCTGTCATAATTGTGGGGAAGAAAGAAAGCATATAAACATTAATGTTTACCAAATACAATGCAAGGTTTATATCTGAAGGGAAAAAAAAAAGATGTTAACAGTATTGATCTTCAGGGAGGAAAACCGGAAATTGGAATGGAGAGATAGAGGAAGTCTGGGGTTTTTACTCTAAGCATGTGCTTTTGTATTTATGATATTTTTACCATGGGGATGCTCTGTTATAGAAACCCCCAAAAATGGAAGGCAGAGAGGCTGGAGGGATGGAAAGCAGGAAGGGAAGAAGCAAGAAAAGAAGGAAGGGGAGGAGGGAAGGAAGCAGAGATGGAGGGAGGGAAGCAAGAAAAAAGCAATTTGTCAGAAGCAAGACAACTCTAAAAAAAAAAAAAAAAAAAAGAGGAAGTCTCTAATGGCAGTAATGCAAAAACAAATTTGTCCCCTCTGGAGATCCAAGCTTTTCTTCAGCAGAAAATAACTACTGAATATTGTTTTTTTTTCCATTTGTATCTCAGCCCTAGAACCTCGGATTCCCAAGAGAGCCAGTGTCGATCCCTAGGTCCCAGCTATAAAATCCACGACTGGAAGGAATCCCACAAAGAAAACTCAGTGCGAAATCAATTTGCGCAAGTTGCAGAATACAGAAAAGAATCTGGAGGCAACTCCAGTGTAAGTAAAGTAATTCTCATCTCATCCCAGCATATGCATGAAGTGGCAGAGGGAAAGGCTCAGAGCCGGAGTTCACCCATTTCACCCCAAGACCAGGAGGAATCATCTCATCACTGGTGAGGTCATGGAAATGGAATGAGGAAGCTGAGTGTTGCCTGGGAAAAGACATGAATGAACAAATAATAGAATGAATCAATTGATAGATCAGTTGATCAATATTGTATGTCTTTAATGTATTCTTTGTATATTTTACTATGGCCGTTTGATGAGCACTCCATTCAATGCATGGCCCTTTGCTGGGAAGATTACATAGATATGCTTACTTGATCCTCACAGAACTGCAAAGCAGACTTTATTTTTTCCTCTTAGTTTTCCTCTTTTTAATTTTTATTTTTAAGTCATTAACATTCGCAGGAAGACAGTTCAAAGAGGCACAAAAATAGTACACGAAGGTATCATGTATCCTTTACCCATGTTCCTCCTGTCGTTACATCTTACCTAATTATACTACGATATCAAACCAGATGTGTGTGACAATGTGTGTGTGAAGCTCTCTGTCATTTTACCCCACATATAGATTTGTGCAACCATCACCACCATCAAGATGCAGACCTATGCTACCACAAATGCCTGATTCCATACAAACCTCCCTCCTGCAACCCCTTACAGCCACACCCCTCCTCCCCCACCTGACCCCTGGCAATCACTAGTCTGTTCTCTATCTCTTTAATGTTGTCATTTGGAAAATAGTAGGTAAAAGGAAACCTGCACTATGTGACCTATTGAGTTGGTTCTATTCACTCAGCATAATGCCTTGGCGATCCATCCAAATTGTTGCTAGTATCGGTAATTTGTTCCCCTTTATTGCTGAGTAATATCCTACAGTATAGATGTATCACTGTTTCTTTAACCAGCCACCTGTTGGAGGACATTTTAGTTATTTACACTTTTCAACTCTTATAAATGAAGCTGTTATCAAAAATTATGTACAGGCTTTTACGTGGGTGAAAATTGTGGGCAAACATAATTGCCCAGGAGTGTAAGTACTGGGTAAGTACTGGGTGGTATGCCAAGTGTGTGTTTAGTTCCTCAAGAAACAGCCAAACAATTTCCAGAGTGTACCCCTTCACACTCCCCTGAGCACTGCAGGAGAAATCCAGCCACTCCGCATGCTCCCCGGTATTTGGTATTGTCACTGGTTTTTATTTCAGCCATTCTGATGGGCATGCAGTGATAACCTTCTTGTGTTCTTACTTTGTGTGTACCTAATGCCCAATGATGTAGGACATCTTATCATATGCTTATTCACCATCTATGTGATATAGGCCCTCCTTGATGAATTGTCTGTTCATACCTTTTACCCATTTCCTAATTCGATTGTTTTCTTCAATATTGAGGTCGCAAGTGTATACTCTAGTTATATAAAGGACCCTAGTCCTTCATCAGATACATTTTATTGTTTGAGTTAAATGTGGAAACCTTCTTTCCCTTTGCCTTCCTTTGCTCTCCCCATTTATAATATATTCACCTGACATGTTTCCTCCACTCATTGAGAACCGTATTAGACAGGGTCAAAATTTTTGCTTCAGCTGTCAAACATAACTCAGAAAACTGAAGAGAAAGCAAATCTCCTGTACTTATTCATATGTTTGCTCTTCCCATTGTCCCTCTTTTCCCAATGTTCTAAGATACCTTCTTTTAAAATCAACTAAAAGAAAGAGTTTGGCAGAGTGCATAGAAAAACATTCTGCAATTATGCAAGAAACTCACTTCAAGTGTATGATATTTGTAGGTTTAAAGTAAGAGGAGGATAAAGATACACCAGGCAAACACTAATCAAGAGAAGGACAGAGTAGCTATATGAATACCAGATGGACTAGATTCACCGGCAGGGGAAAAAAATACCTACCAGGCCCAGAGAGGGACACTGACTAATGATAAAAGGATTAAACTTCTAAGAAGAAATAGTAATCCTAAATGCACAGGCACCACACAATGATTTGTCAGTATCTACACTGTGCCTTGCTCAGAGTAGACAAACACTAACTACTTTTAAATAAATAAACCAAAGAAGGCATGAGTGTTTAACTTCTTTTTAATCTTTGCTCTGTGTTTTAGGATTTTTTTTTTTAAGATTTTATTTATTTAGAGAGAGAGAGCGTGAGTAGGGAGAGTGGGCAGAGGAAGAAGAGAGAATCCCAAGCAGTCTCCACACCTAGTATGACCCCTATGTGGGGCTTGATCTCATGACCATGAGATCATGACCTCAGCCAAATCCAAGAGTCAAATGCCCCTTCGTTTTCTGTTCATAGAGTTAACCTGTCATGATTCCTTGAATCAGAGGCAATTAAAAAAAAATGAATATACCTTCTTAAAAGAAAACAAAATACTGTGCATTAATTGTGAAAAAAATCTTTCTGTAACTTTAGCTGTTTTTCTACATTTCAGAAATCTTTTTATTCATTCCCTCTTTCATTAATTAATTTATTCCTGTATTCAATTAACTACTATTTTCAGAGGCAGGCACATGCCCCAGCTGCTGTTTTCATGGAACCTACAACCCATGAGAAAAGTAGAAATTAAACAAAGATGTATGAATAAACTTACAAATAATTATCAGTGTTAAACTGATATAAGACAAAAGGACTAAGCTTTTGGTTTGGCACATATAGCTCATTTGAGCAGCCAAAACAATACCTGAAGAAGGGTTAGTCAAACTGAGGCCAGAATAAAGAGTAAGAGTTAGCAATGGAAATGCTTATAGGGATGAAAAATGGACCAGAAAGTACTTAAATCACACGGACAGAAGTGCTGCAAAGACCAGAAGTGGAGTAACAGCAAAGAACATGAGGAGTCCATGATGGCTGCTACATGGTTAGCAAGGAAAGAAAGACATAGATGAGGATAGGAAGTAAAGTGGGAGCAAGATCATGTGGAATTCTATGAATGAGTCAAGATTTTCAGATAAAGTAATTTGTATTTAGATGTATTGTGGTATTTTAATAAAAAATATATGGTGCATAAAGAAAGTAAACATAAATAAAGATATCTTGTATGTTCCTTGATTGATAGATTTTTAAAATGCCAATCAGCTTGCACACTGAGAACATAACTTCTGGTCCAAGGTGATTTCCCCAAACTGTAGATCAAGTTCTTTAAGTTGTATTGGCAAGGTTCAGCCACCTGCATGTTACCCTTTAAAATCCAAGTCCATTAGGTCATAGAAAATATCCTCTGACTCCACTGTGAAACCAAATATTACATCATTATATCATTGCCAATTCCAAAATTAAAGTATCACATGGTCTTAGCTTTCTCTGCTCTTCTTTCCTGACAACTTTTCAGCTGAAACTTAATCTTTGCCAGCCATGGAACAAGACAATGGCACTGAAGTAACTGAATTCATTCTCCTGGGATTTGCTGGTCAACACAAGTCTTGGCATATCCTCTTCGTTGTATTTCTAGTGATCTATCTGGCCACCCTGGTGGGGAATATGGGGATGATCCTACTCATCAAGATTGATTCCTGCCTTCACACCCCAATGTACTTCTTCCTCCAACACTTGGCATTTGTTGATCTCTGCTACACCTCCGCTATCACTCCCAAGATGCTGCAAAACTTTGTCGAAACAGAGCAATCCATCTCATTCGCAGGATGTATGGTGCAATTACTAGTCTATGGTGCTTTTGCAACAATTGACTGCTACATCCTGGCCGCAATGGCAGTGGACCGCTATGTGGCCATCTGCAACCCACTCCGCTACCCAACAGTCATGTCCCAGGCAGTCTGCCTTCAACTCCTGGTTGGTTCATACTTCCTAGGCTTCCTGAATGCCTCTGTAAACACGAGTTTTACTTTCTCATTGAACTTCTGCAAATCCAATAAAATTAACCACTTTTTCTGCGATGAACCCCCACTTCTTGCCCTCTCGTGCTCCAACATTGACTTCAACATCATGCTACTAACTATCTTTGTGGGGTTTAACTTGATGTTCACTGTGCTAGTTGTCATCTTTTCCTACATATATATCCTGGCTGCCATCCTGAAGATATCATCTGCTGCAGGGAGGAAAAAAGCTTTCTCCACATGTGCCTCCCACCTGACAGCTGTCATCATCTTCTATGGGACTCTCTCTTACATGTACCTGCACCATGGAGCCAAGGAGTCTCAAGAGCAGGAAAAATGGCTTCTGTGTTTTATGGCATTATTATCCCCTTGTTAAACCCCCTCATCTACAGCCTGAGAAACCAAGATGTAAAGGAAGCCCTAAAAGGGATTAAAAAGAAGTGTTTCTAGTTTGATCATCAATTTCTAATTCTCTTGTAAACCAGGCTAACAGTGCCAATTTTTAAGAAATCAATACCAAAGAGATGAACAATCTAGGAAAAGTTGCTCAGTGTTTCTAATACTGAGCTGTAAATTAAAGTAACAATGAGATAACCAGTTTCTACCAATGTAACTGGCAAAAACTGAAAAAGAATGATAACACCTATTAATTTTTGTGATGTAAGGAAAGTTATGCTGTCACCTACTGTTAATCAGAAATTGAAGTGTTACTTCACCCTAGAAGGAATCTAGTGATAAATTTTTAAAACAAACACAGAAAAACTCTTCAACTCAAAATTTCAGACTTGCAAATTGATCTATGGTTATAAAGATATTTATTGAAGCATTGTTGGGAAGACAAGAGCGAGAAAGTGAGTATCCCTCAATAGGGAAATAAATATGTATTGTTGAAATTCCAACTGTTTGCATAACAAATTTCTACAAATTTAAGAACTTAAAAACATGATTATTATATTATAGTTTTATGAGTCAAAAATGTAGACACTGCTTAACTGCACCCTCTGAGATGCTACAATCAAGGTGTCAACCAGGACTGGGAACTCATCTGGAGGCCCAAGTGCGGATGGATCTGCTTCCAAGCTCCCTCATATTATTGGCACAATTTATCTCCTTGCAGTTGTAAGACAATTCTTGCCTTCCTGTCGGCCATCAGCCAGAGGTTGCTCCCAGCTCTTAGAGTCTACCCACTGTTCTTTTCCATGTTGCCCTCTCCATAACTGCTCTCATAACATGGCAGCTTATTTCTTCAAAGCCAGGAAGTCATTTACTGTTAATCAATGTAGATACCATGTAAAACAACACATCTTTGTATGCCCAAATTGTACTGCTATTTCAAGAATCAGTCTCTCCCTGAAGTTTTCCCCACTTAGTACTTGTTTCCTCACCAACTTTTTAACCCTGGAGGTAATTCCTTCTTCCACTGAATACCCATAGCACTTTATTTACAGCAATAAATATTATTCATTATTTATCACTTCCTCTCTACATCATTTACTTACCTATAAGACCCTCTATTATTTATAAGGTAGTTGAGATACATCATCTTTCTATGAGTCTTTAACATCTGGTATAGACACTTAGACACAGTAGGTATTCTATAAATATTGAATGAAGAAATGGTGATAAAATACAATAATAGGGACAGCTTTCTAACTGGAAGTTATGTGAGTATGTAGCCTACACTAGTGGTCTTTAAATACCAGTCTGTGGACAGCAGCATTTAGGTGATCAAGAAAAGTTTTTAAAGTACAAGTAATTATAGCCTGGCCTTGGGGGTATTGACTCAGTAACATTAGTCAGAGCTAAATATCTGTAATTATCTATATATGCAGAGTGTTTCTTTAATTACATTGCCCACAAGAAAATAGTAATTAAGAGCACAGGATTTTGAATGGTTTTGTGTGCCATTGATATCCAACCCTACCACTCACCAGCAGTGTCCATTTACAAGTTAGTTGGGCTTTGAAAACTTGCTTCCCATAATAGTGCCTATCTCATGAGATTTTTTTGTTTGTTTGCCTGTTTGTTAGTAATAGATAGATAAGCTAATGAATAGAAATCATAGTACCTGGCACTAATAAACTCTCAATAAGTGTGAACAGTAAATGAGTATTAACAAGGATTATTTCAACATGGGTGTGGCAGACATAAAAATGTCCTCATTACACATACACACCACACACACACACACACACACCACACACACATACACACACAGAGTCAATAAAAAGTCTCCCAAGGCTTTCAACATGAAAATTTTCCCCTTTGGGAAACTCCTCTCTCCTTCAGCAGAATTTTAACGAATTGAAGGTTGTTTTCTTTGATCCTGTCTCAGCATCTAGAATCACAGATGCTCGAGGGAACAGGTACGACCCCCATAAACCTCAGCTATAAACTCCCTCTGTGGAGAAATCACTCGGTGAAAAATTAGCCTGCACTAGTCTGAGAGAAAAAAAATCTAAAGACAAATCCCCCTGTAAATATATCAAATTGCACTTTTCCTCTTCTGCTGTGCATTATTTTGACAGAAGGTAACCATAGTAAAATCTACAGGATTAGAGCAAACATGCCAATATAATTAATTCCAAGGTTGGGTAGAATCATCTTATCTTCAGCAAAGTAAAATATATAAATGGAGAGGGGTGCCTGGGTGGCTCAGTCAGTGAAGAATCTGCCTTCAGCTCATGTAATGATCCCAGAGTCCTGGGATTGAACCTCATGTCAGGTTCCCTGCTCAGTAGGGAGTCTGCTTCTCCCTCCCCCTGCTCCTTCTCTCTCTCTGAAATAAATAAATAAAATCTTTAAATATATATATATATATATGGAGAGAAAAATTATTGATTGTATTGAGAAGTATAAATGACCAGGGAGATGACAGCTGACATATTAGCCATAGTATTCCCAGCTGAACTTGAACAACTTTTACAGAATATAAGCAATAATAAGACAAGACCACTCCAAGTCTGACAAAACACCACTCTGTGATGATGTCTGAAACAAAAAAGGAACAAGAACCTTTGACAACTAAAGAAGTAGCTAAGCATTCCGCTTTCCAACTGAAGTGAGCAAACCCTCCCTCCCTAAACACTTTAATTTCTCTCTTTTTGGATACAATTGTGAAAATATCTGATCACCGAATTTCTGATAACACTCAAAACAGAATTTGTTTCCGCTTCCTACATCCTTCTTAGAATCACCCAGCACAGGCCTAAATCCTACAAAAGTCCTTCTCAGTTTCCTCTTATTCCATACTCTGATCCCTCAGAGGTGTGAGGTGGTCTTCCTCACAGCAACACGTGAAAGAAGCCTAACTTTGCCTGACACGTAAGTGTCACTGGTGCTTGTTGGCTATTGCACATTGATGGTGTGAACTGTGCCACACACATCTCTTACCTCTCTTGAATCTGGCTTCGTTGTGTTACTAATTTTCATATCTCCAAAGAAATCATGTGTCCATTTTCTTAAATATAGCTAGTTTCAAAGTTAAAAAGAGGGAGCCTCTGTTACCCTTATTTCTACTCTTCAACTTACTTGAGTTTGTCATATATTCTTCCAGATGGTGTTTTTTATATAAATGCACACACACCCAGATTTTTAATTAAAAATCACTTCACATCCTACATGTTTTTCTGCAAAATGTTTTACCCCTTAAGAGTATGTTATTAACATTTTTCCTAAGAATACGTATAGATCTATCTCATTATTTTTAGGTATTTCGTGGAAGTACAAACTACAGATTAACTCTCATCTATTTTAGCATCAACTTACCTACTGCTTATGTTTTGATATCAAAAAGAGGTCTGCATAGAATCCCCTGGGTTTAAAGTAAATTTTTTCTATCTCATTTTATAAAAGATTAAACTGAAGCTGAGGGAAGTTACAGCTGTTGCCCAAGATCACATACCAATTGAATAGTAGTTTTAAGATTCAAATCTAGATCTTTCCCACTGCAAGTCTATCTACTTTTCATTGTAGGTAATATAAAATAAAACTTCAAGGTGGCTTGGACATAATATAGTTTGGGCAACTTCAAAATACTTGCATTATTCATCCAGTTAAAAGCACCTCCCAGAATTTCCGCTCTGGCAAAGATGGAGTAACAGGGATTGGATTTATCTTTCTACTTGAACATGAAAAAGTGGACAAGATCTATAAAATAATAGTTTTAAGACACATCCGTGCAATAAAGGACAATGATTCTTGAGAGACAAGAAACAAATGAGCTCTAAACATTTCCCCAGGTTTCTGCCTTAAGAAAGTTTCCAGACCACAGTGCAGAAAGGTTAGTGTACTTCCTAAAGGAAATGGATCTGAAAATCTGGAAAGACAAATGTAACTGGAATTTGCAGGACAGGATACTAAAAAAAGTTGTTGCAAAGAGAGAAAACCCTAGAAGTGCAGAGGGTTCCCCTCAGTTATGCAGCTGAGTACTGTCAGTACTAACACAGGAGGAAAGAATTTGAGGTTACAGAAGGAAATACTGAAAATATTATAGATAACAGCACCTGATGCTCCCACGAGGCTGGGAATGGTGTGCTCTCACCAGCCAGACTGGAGAACTTTCAGGAGTCATGGTGCATTTGATAGATCACACAGAAAGAACTTTCTTCAGTAGTGGGAATAATTAGCCCTAAACTAAACAGTGCTCCTGTTCCAACTAACAAATCAACAAAGCAAGACTCAAAACTCTTGTACTATTTGGGGAAGAGGAGTTAATTTAGGGTGATGGGCATTAAGGAGAGCACTTTTTGTAATGAGCACTCGATGCATATGTGACAAATCATTACGTTCTACTCCTGAAACCAATACTACACTATATGTTAACTAACTTGAATTTAAATAAAAACTCGGGCAATAAAAAAAAGTATCCTATTCTTTCCAAGTCAATTAACTGTGTTACAGACAAAGCTCAAGAACGTTTGTAAGAATACAAAAATATCTATCACTGAACATGGTAAAATTCACAATGTCTAGCATCCAATCAAAAATTACCATTCGTGCAAAAAACAGGAAACTATAACCATAATGAGAGAAAAATCAATGGTCAAAACTGAGCACTCCCAATGATGTTGGAATTAGCCATCAGGAAAATTAAAACAATTATTGTAACTGTACTCAGTATGTCCCCAAAATATTAAGTAGGGGTTTGAAAGATCAGGTAAAGACTACAGTGTCTGATTGTAAAAGGGGGTGGGATTAACTAGATCAGACATTCCAAAAGACATGACTAGTGATCCAGAAGATACAGCAATAGAAAGCATCCAAATCTAAAGAAAAATGAATCAAAAGAAAAATGCAGGGGCGCCTGGGAGGCTCAGTGGGTTAAAGCCTCTGCCTTCGGCTCGGGTCATGGTCTCAGGGTCCTGGGATCGAGCCCCATGTCGGGCTCTCTGCTCGGCGGGGAGCCTGCTTCCCCCTCTCTCTCTACCTGCCTCTCTGCCTACTTGTGATCTCTCTCTCTGTCAAATAAATAAATAAATAAATCTTTAAAAAAAAAAAAAAAGAAAAATGCACAGCACATCAGGGAGCTATGGAACAACTTCAGGAAAATTTACATCTGTGTAATTGGAGTCCCTAAAGGACAGAAAAAAAAAGGTTGATATAAAAAATTTTTGACAGATAATGCTAAGAATTTTGTAAATGTGATGAAAACCAGAAACCCACAAATTCAAGATCCACAAAAAAAAAAAACAAAAAAAAAAAACCTCCATGCAAAAATGACACCAGACATGTCAAAATCAAATGACTCAAAACCAGGAACAAAGGGAAAATCTTAAAGCCATTCAAGGAAAAAAAAAAAAAAAAACACATTGGGAATAGCAGAACATAAGTAAGCATAAAACAGATTTCTCAGAAACAATGCAAGTCGAAAGACAAAGGAGCAATATCTTTAAGAACTGAAAGAAAAAATGCTTTTATAACAGACCAAATAACTTCATATCCACCCTTTCCTTAACAGACGCCCTTTCCTTAACAGTGAGTCCTTCTGATTTTGCAATGCACTCAAAAAGTACCCTTAAAATGTTAAATCACCTTTTATATAAGTTACCTTTATATAAATATATGTATGTATATACATATATATACTTTTATATAGGTTACTGTCATCTTTTGTATGTTACTGTCCAAATATCTTAATTTCAAAATTACTAAAGATAAATTAAGACAATTTACAAAGTTCTGTCATTGTCTCACCATACCTAAAGTAAGTTTAGCTATCTCTGTATACCACCTTGCTCTCTCCCCACAAGATTCAAAACTGCTTGTAGAAAGAAACCAAATATTCACTAATATTACAAACTCTCCTCAAAGAAGCACCCTGCATAAAGTTTGACCTGAAGTTGAACTGTCATTTATTTTGTTGCTAAAAGGTTATTTAGCTGTGAGTACCTATGTGTCAAGGAATTTGAGGGAATCAGAGATGTCAATAATAGCATAACTTCGTTTGCTTTACTTTATATACCAAAGTCATGTTCTGACTTTATCTTAATGATGGAGAATCAGTTCTAACGTTATTGATATTAACAAAGATAAGACCTATAATGATTAACCACATGAACATATTGTTTCCTTATCTCTGGGCAACTTCGGAAGTTGTTGCTCTAAAGCCAGCGGGCAGAGCCCCACAGGTAAGTGTTTATGACTGTGGTCACATTCAGAAGTTTAGCAATTCCTATAACAGCAGGTGAGGATTTAAATCATCATAAAAATAATAAAGATCTCCAAAGAGCCCCAGCTTTGGACTTCACCAGTTCCTAGAACTATTAAAAAAAAATTCTACCAATGTGATTTCAACCACTTTCCTTTAGAATTTTCTCATTATTCCTTTTCACTTGCCAGAGAGATTGCTTTTTTTCCTCTATGCAGACTCTTTTTTCCTTCAATAAAAATATGTACTATCTATGCCTAAAACTGTAGAAATATACAATGACCTTTTTTTTCAATTCTTCTCTTTTCTAGTAAGTGATACAGGGATCAAAACAACCTTAAAACCATAATTGCAGACTTCATTCCTTCACTTCATCTATTCCATGCCTTATTCCTAGAAAAAGTTTAAAGCACTTTATGAAAAAAAATAAATAAATAAAGCATTTTATGGACTATCTAAATAGAAATTTTATAATTTTTATTCAAGAAATTTTAACCCACGATAACACAAAACCTTTTTGTCAGATGCCAGTCTATAAAGGTGATTTTAATGTGAAATACCCATTTAATAAGTGAACATAATCTTCCTATTTGAGGCAAATTATTCTGTAAAACTTAATCATTAACTTCGAAAACTTCATTGAGGTAGCCTCAGTCCACACTAGCACCATAATCCAGCAATTTTTTAAATAATAAAAGGTAAGGAGTGTGCTTCCTTGATCCTTGCAAGTTTTCATATTTTCTGGCAGATGTGAGCACAAAGGGAAACAGAGAAATGGGTAGACAAAATGAGATCTTTGCTCCAAGAATTTTAAAGGGAAAGCTGGAGAAAATCAAACACTGGGACTAAGTTTCTTGCAAAATCATTTTTTGGAAGAATCGAATTTTGCAACAGCATCATTCCATGGATAAATGTCATGAATATCTTTTTTTTAAGATTTTATTTATTTATTTGAGAGAGAGTGAGTGAGTGACAAGGAGAAGCAGACTCTCCACTGAGCAGGGATCCCAATGTGGGACTCAATCCTGGGACTCCGGGATCATGACCTGAGCCAAAGGCAGACACTTAACCGACTGAGCCATCCAGGAACCCCATGAATGTTCTTTTATGTAAGAAAGTTTATTATAATCCTGGAGAGAGAATCACAGTTATTATTAGTTCTCATTAGTATAGGCTTTCTATTTGTCCACATATTATCTCACTGCTCTTTAACAAAATAATCCCCATTTTCAGATTGTGAAAATCCTATAATCCCTATTTTCACATTATGTAACTCAGAGCAATTGAACAACCTTTTCAAACCATATAACTGAATGGTGGAGCCAAGTTTTTAATTTAATTCCAGAGACTGCACTCTTGACACAAATAAATATATATACACACACATGTGTGTGTGTGTGTGTGTGTATCAATCACTTTGTGATTGTATCAATCACTTTGTCTGTTCTGAGCTCCCAGTGACTTCATGCTCCCGTATACATATCAGCATGGCAATCACTGTCTTGATGGAGTTTAACTTGAGTATTGCATTGATTGTCGTGTTTGGTCATCATATTCTCCTACACATATATCCTGCCTGCTGTCCTGAGGATGTCTTCAGGGAGGAGAAGACTTCCCAGCTGGTGATCCCACCTAATAGCTGGCACAATGTCCATAGGACCCTCTGTTATGTGTATTTACAGCTTAATTCTAACAAACCCTAGGAAAATATGTAAGTGACCACCGTGTTTTACAGCATTGTGATTCCCATGTTGAACCCTTCAAGAAGCAAGAAGTGATAGACGCATGATAGCAAAGAAGTGTTTATGAACTGGACTTCATTTCTTAATATTAGGCACAAGGAAACATTCAAGCAAAAGGTTTTTACAAGAAACTATTTGCTCATGGGACGCCTGGGTGGCTCAGTTGGTTAACTGTCTGATCAGGTTATGATCCCCGAGTCCTGGGATCAGGTCCAAGTAGGGCTCCTTGAGGAAGGAGCCTGCTTCTCTCTGTCTGTCGCTCCCCCTGCTTGTGTGCCCGCTCTCTCTGACAAATAAATAAATAAAATCTTAAAAAGAAAAAAAAGAAGAAGAAGAATCTGTTTGCTCAAAGCAATTTCTCCAATAGTCTCAGAAACATGTTGAGATTCCTAAATCCCTAAATTACATGAAAGGTTATCAAATCTTCACAGAGATAGATTTATCTGGAGAGGCAACACAGCCCTTCTGCCTGATGAACAAGCCTCTCTTGCTAATGACTGATCTTTAGAAAAAATAAGAGAAATCTGCAATCAATATGCTACAGCAACATCTTTCAAAGAGTATTTGAAAACCAGCCAATGCAATATTAATCTGAGAAAAGCAATGTCAGCTTCCAACTTAAGAAAAGTTAAGGGTAGAAAAGGGAAATTTTTGTGCCCTGGGAAAGCAGGGAAGACTCCATAAAGTCATGTGAGGTAGACTGAGGTGCAAAAGGAAATATTAAGCAAACACCCATGAAGGGTGAGCAGAGAAAAATTTCCAGGGTAGTCAACAATGAAAACTTTCCCCAGATCCTGGAAGTATACAGCTCTCATCTTATCCCATTATCTTATGCCCACATGCCCTCTGCCAAGATCTGAAGCCATTAATGACCCCAGTGACAGAGACCGAGGACACCTCCAGCTGGCCAATGGCCAGTAGCAGGCTGCCATACCAAAGGCTTCTAACATAAGGCCTAACAGCCTCCTACCCAGTCAGTGGCATAGGCTGGCAAAACAATAGAAGGCTTCTCTCACTCCAGCATCACAAAATCTGATGGCTGTGTCAATGCAGACAAGCACTATGTCAATGCAGACAAAATTTGCCCTAACCCAGCATTTCCCAAAATGGAGTTCAGAGAACTTACTCTCACAAGGAGCTCAACATGAAAAGGATTCCAAGGCCAAGTCATAAAAATTCTAAGTTAGTATCATATTTGTTTACCACTGGACTTTCCAGAAGCATAGTAGATAGAAGTGTGCATTTTGAATCTCTAAGACAGAAAGAATATGGAGTATTTCCTAAATGTGTTGGGCCACAGGACCCTTTGTAATCTATGGGCCATTCTGTGTATTGTCTCAATTCTAAAATGTACATTTCTTTCATGTTTTAATATTCCCAGTGTTGGGATTATTTTATAATCCACTGTACATTTGACAGGGTAATAAAATTATTATAAAATTAGTGCTGACTGCCAATCTGTCTATCTCTTAAATATAATAAAGGAAATATACTTTAAAAGCTTGGAACTTATGTTTCCTATAGAGCAGTTTGAAAAATACCTGTCTTTTAAAAAGAGCTGGCTATATTGCATGGAGCAGTGGGTGTGGTGCATAAACAATGAATTCTGGAACACTGAAAAGAAATTTTAAAAAAATAATAAAAATTTAATAACTTAAATAACTAAATAGAAAGAGCTGGCTAAATGCATTTATTTTTTTTTTAAGATTTTATTTATTTATTTGACAGAGAGATAGAGAGTAGAAGTAGGCAGAGCAGCAGGCAGAAGGAGAGGGAGAAGTAGACTCCCTGATGAGCAGGGGGCCCAATGTGGGGCTCAATCCCAGGACTCTGGGGTCATGACCCTAGCCGAAGGCAGCCGCTTAACTGACTGAGCCACCCAGGTGCCCCTGGCTAAATGCATTTATAAAAGTAACTAAAGTGGATAGACTATTGAATTACTTCCCAGAAAACACCATTTGAAGAATATCTTCAGCTCTAAACAGAATACCACATTTGTATATGAATAATCAAATTCTATTCAGTCATTAACACAAGTACCTTAAAGATTCCCTATAGAGAGCATGTTGTTTACTCTGTTCTAGTTATTGTGGATGTTAAATGTCTTTCTTTCTTTAAAAAAGTATCTGATGACTCAGGCTGGCCATTTCACACAGTCTACCTATTTTGGTGAATTTCTGGTCCTTGAAAACACTTATTATCACCATTATTTACTAACTTCAGTATGAGTCAGCTTTCTTCCTCACCTAAGGAAAGTAAACTTACATTTTCTGTAATCCCAGCTCAGGCTGACCAAAGAGCAGAAGTCAATTTCAGATGGGGTCTACTTCAGTTCCAAGAATGGTTGGTCATTCCTACCTATCAGCTCTCTCTGACCTTACCTCCAACAGGATACTACCTATGGCCTTAGAATAGCCAAAAAGTTACTATCTTACTCTTTGGTAAGGCTGTTTAACAGAACATCACCAAAGTGGAATTTATTGTCTCACATTTCTGGAGGCTAAAAGTCTGAAATCAAGGGGTTGGCAAGATTGGTTCCTTCTGAGGGCTATAAGATAAAGGAGCTGTTCCAGGCATCTCTCTTTGGCTTGTAAATGGATGTCCTCATGTTTACATGGTGTTCTCTGTATCTATGTGTCTGTCTCCAAATTTCCCCTGTTCTTTAAGGACACCAATTATAATATGACATCATTTTAATTTAATTAAAATATCCCTGTAAAGACTTTCTCTCCAAATAAAGTCCCATTCTGAGGTAATGAGATTTAGGGCTTCAACACATGAGTTTTGAACGGGTGCAATTCAACCCATAACACCATTTATAGTAAAGTCCACTCAACTGTTCAGGGCACTAAGAATCTAGGCCTAAACATCTAAACCCAAAACAAAACCAGGTCAATCCTTTATTCCCTCTTCTTTTCTTGCTAAATCTCCAGGTGGCAATTTGGACCTGCACCCTTTAAAAAGAGGTGTCCTCTGGTTCACAGATCAGGACCAGACACCCATAGAGAACTAACTGAGCACCAATAAATTCTCAAGGGTATGAATTACACATAAGGAAGAGTATAAGAAGGTGAGAGATTATTATAAAAAAAAAAAACACTCAATTTCAAGCTTAGGTACACCTTCATGATAATTATAGCAATCATATATTTAATGACTAGTTACAATGGGCCTGGAATACATACATATTTAATCTTCAGTACCACTGCATGAGGTTGATACATTCAATTAAATCTGGTGTATAAGTAAAAAGCTTACTACAGACCCTGGTACATAGCATGTGTTTAATAACCAAGGCTTATACACATGCCTAATTAATAAATGAGAAAAATGGGCTTCAGAGACACCTAGAATTGTACTAATAGTGAAAGATGCAGCCTATATTGGAATCCAGGCTTGTCTCTCTCCACAACCTAAGATTGTATCTACTAAATTATGCCACAACCCATTCCTACCTTGTGTCACAGAAGCCCAAGGTTATATAAAACCCAAGACACCCATCCCCTCCTGAGTCACGGAAGCCTTTTATGGATGCCCCTATGTAATCTTTAGAGTTTGAGAATAACTGTTTTAAGATTCAACTAGGACTTCAGAAATGTGATTTGTGTGCTTCCTCTTTTCCCAGGACTCCTTCCCCACACGCACACTCAGAAAGTCCCAGAAACTTTTTATGAGCACCAGGAATGGTACCAGCTGTGTTTCAGGGACTAAGATGGCCAATGGCTTCCTGGTTCCCAGACCTAAGTGGCTGGATGGTGGAAGGAAGCTATCTCCTGGCTCAGAGAAGCCCAAGCAGCTATTTCCACTGAATCTATTTCACATATTCCAGCATTCAACAGTCCTGCGGGTTATAGACCCCAGCTCTGTACTTGATCCACATACTTATTCACCTGAGTTCAAGAGCTCAGAGTCAGCATGGTCCTGGGGTCTGCAAAGTCAGCCTGTTTGGGGTTTCTTCAGGTTAAGAGGACTATCTCAACAGAGCTTCTTCAGTCAAGAAGATTGGAGTATAATGTAACCTGCCTCCACCACCATTGTCTCCTACCACTGTTGTTGTCAGTGGAGGGGATACTGTGGTCCAGCCAAGCAAAACAAGGAAGGTTTTCAGAGATGCATGCTCTTTAATTTGACATCACCTTGTGAATGTACCAGATCGCCCAAGAAACCAAAGTCAATTGATTGAGGTAGAGCCCTCTATTTGCTTAGTTTCTAAATCAGCTGTTCTCTTTCAACTTACCTTAGAATTATCATTTCCTTGCCTTAATTTCTACACCAGTATAATATTGAGGGTCCAAAAATATGCCAAGTGCTTTTGCATACACCACCTTATTTGATATAATAACTCTGAATCCATTCTGTCATTGGCCCCTTTTATAGACAAAGAAAATGATATTCAGAATTGTCCAATGGCTTTCCAAATCCCTCAGGTACAGAATCACAAATCAAGATGGGCATTTACAAGTGGGGATTTTTGTTGGTTTTTATTCTTTTTTATACTGTATTTATTTATTTGTCGAGAGAAAGAGCACAAGCAGGGGGAGCAGCAGGCAGAAGGAGAAGCAGGCTCCCCGCTGAGCAAGAAGCCCGATTTGGGACTCGATCCCAGGACCCTGGGTTCATGACATGAGCCAAAGGCAGACACTTAATCATCTGAGCCACCCAGGTGTCCTTTTTGTTTCTTGTTCTGTTTTCTTTCCATTACAAATGATTGCATCTCTGATTCTCAACACTCCCCTTGAAATCTGGTGTCTTTGATGATATTATATAAATCTTACTTGATCAACTCCACTCGATTTTCAATCTTGCTTGGCATTTCCTACTCAATTTTCAAAAATACATTTCTTCAACAAATGCTTTTGGGATGCATGCTTGGTGTCATAATTTGAGCTGAGCGAGGACATAAAAATGAGGAAGCTAGACATGGCCTCTCCCTTCATGCAGCTTACAGCCTAGCATTACTGGCACAACCAGTGCCGAACTTGGCTGAAAATGCAAAAGGGGATATGATTCAACCACATTCAAACATAGGGAACAAAGAAAGGGCCTTTCGTAAAAGGAAGTCAGAATTTAATTCCTGAAAGTAACCATTAGGAAGAGTCCTGAGTACTTGGAGAAATGATTCAAGAAGCTAAAATGAACCATCTATAAAGGGAACATCTAGCTAGACTTCTAGATGTCTGCAAAAGTTGAGAAAGCTCATTAGGAGAACATTTTCACCAGGTGAAATTCTCTGACTGAGCCAGGCATAAGAGCTTCTGGAGTCTATGTTTTCTCAACAACTGTTCATAACAACCGTGCAAGCAGAGTCAGTCTGACTAATGCAACTAAATCACTGTCTGCACTGGGGCACAGGCCCCAGGCCATTAGTGTCTGGAGTCCTTGTCTATAGCCTATATCTCTAAATTTCACAGGGTTTCCATGTTCTCATTTGTAATATGGGGACTGTAATAACCTGTCAAAACTTGTTAGAAAGAATCTTTGAGAAAAATGTAGTCAAATACGCTGTGAAAACTCGTCTTATATAATTCCTCCTGGAGCCTCTGTCTTAAGGTTTTCTCAAGCTCGAAAGAGCTACCATTTTTAGAGTATAAAAAAGTTTCTGCCATCTGGTTTGAAGAATGAAATTTGCCTTTGCAAGAGACTATCATTGTTGGAGGGAGGTCTTTAGCATTTTCAGTTTTGCAGTTGTTAGGTGAGCATTCATTCTTTGTTTGTTTTTGAGAGGAAGATTACTTGGGTGATTATCCAAGGATTTAACGGGATTCAGTTGCAGTTTGATCCAAAGGCTCAAGTAATAACATCCAGACTTGGTTTCTTGGCATCATTTAGCTCTGCCTCCTCCCTGGGTTACCCTCAGCCTCTAGCTGGTCTCCCTCCTGATACAAAATGTCTTCTGCAGCTCCAAGTCTCACATGACCAAATCCAGTGGTAGACAGAAAGCATTTCTTTCCACGAATTCCAGAAGATATCTGCTCAGAGCTCACTGGCTCAGATGAGATTGTGTGCCCTTCTCTGAAACAGTTGCAGAGGGCAGGGATGATTAGCTCATGCCCCTGACGCTAGAGATGCAGCCAACCATTCCCAACTACAAAACTGAGTGGTTGGAAATTTACCAAAAGAAGAGAGATTAAACACTAGACCACAAGTGATAGATGTCCACTTCGTTGGGGAAAGAGAGATTCCTACCCATGTCATTTTAATACAAGGTAGATTAAAATCAGCCAGGTAAAGGTGTGGGCAAAGGGCAAGAGGGCAAAGGTCAGGGAGTAGGTTGATTCTGAGAAGGATCCAGGAAGGTCCTGAGCTCTGGTCTTGATTCTCCTACCAGCACAGTGGGAGCTGGTCTCATTTCATCTTCAAGAGCCCTGGGTTCCAGCTGCTGCTGTCAATTATATGCACCAACATAGTTCTCCACAGAGGTTCCTTGCCTACCAAAAAACAAAACAAAATGAAACAAAACAAAACTTAAATTCTTTAGCCTCTCTAGTTCTAACCTTTAGGATTTTTGCTCTGGGCCCCACTGTTGACCTCCTCCTTTCTCTGCCCTCAGGTGCCCAGATACCCATGTGTCCCTTACACTGTGATGGCTCAGCTGATCTATCCTCTCTATCTCCTGCTACCAACCAGCCCCCCTGGTTGCATCCCCCCACCCCCCTCCCCTCCAAAATCCTCAGTTTGTTTCTTAGGGGTCCACGGTCTCTCAGGCTTCGTCTCCCCCACCGATTTACCCCAATTCACTTTTCTCTTCCTTCTCGTAATGTCCTCCATGTTATTCCTTATGCTATTTTAAAAGTGGAAGTGTTTGCCTAGAGGAAGGTCCCTGCTAACACATACCAGGGCTCCTGGCTGCTCACTGTAAGCTTTTTATCCCTGCATCAGCTGGTGATACAGAAGCTCAGACCATCAAATTTGTGAATGGCAAAAAGCCAAAAAGGGGAGCAAATATCTTGGATGATGGGACAAAAATCTAAAATAACTTTGCCCAGTTCTAAGTTATGGTTTATACATACCAAGAAGAAAGTTGATGGGGATGTTAGACCTTCCACTTAGATTCAAAAAGACGATTTGCCCAAAAACAGGTTGAAGAAAAAGTAATTTACCCTAGCATTTAGGGAAAAGATTTAGGGACTTTGGCTCGCAGAAAGTCCACTGTGAGTCAATGTTACAATCTGACTCCACAGAGAGCTAACGTGTATTTAGAATGTATTTAGAATGAAGGGCAAGGATGCATTGTTTTGGACAGTTTTGAGTTTAGTTCTGTTAAACTGACTTTAAAAGGGAAATAAGTTGAATAGGGTTTGTGTTTAGAAGAGAGTGACCAGGACAACTAATAAGAGGACTTGTGGTTTTATCATCTGCAGAGTATTTGGAGTATCTGGTCAAAAAAAAAAAAAACAAAAAAACAAAAAACGGTTGTGCAGGATATAATAGCCTACTCCAAACGCTACCAGCTATGGATGGAGAATTAACATTTACTGTGTGGCCCATCAGGGTAGAATCAAAGGTGAAGTGAGATGGCTCAACATATGGAAAACTTCTAATGATCAGAACTTTCCAGAAATGAGTCACATTGGCAGATGGTAAGCTTGCCTTCAATGGAGGTATTTGAACATAGGAGAATCACCTGCTGGAAGGTAGTAGAAATTCCACAAGTACATAGTGATGAAGAGACAGGTGCCTTTAAAAAAATAACTTCTAATCTTGTTCCCTGTTCTATCTTACATCTGTGATTATTTGAATATAATTATGTGGAAATAAGTGCATGGAAGGCTAAAATTGGAAGCAAATATAGAATGATGTGAACAATTCAAATTTTAATGTGCATTAGTTTCCTTCTTCATTTATCCATATTCTCTTCCTCATTTCATATAAGAAAGGTACATGTACATGTGATGTGTATGTGTCTTTCTGTGTGCAAATCATAATCTAGACCAAAACACATATAAATTAGAAAAGGTGAGTTCTGAGAGCAAAAAGCAAAGAACAATATTAGATGGCAGGTCACTTAGGTTCTATGCAGTTACTAAACAAACCATGAATTTGGCACTGAGCTTCCTGGTTGCCAAAGCAAAAATGGGAAATCAGTCACATGATTCTCAATGTTCACAAGAAGAAAACATACCAGATCTTCAGGGTGAGCAAAATTTCTCCTGGCACTAAGCCCTGAAGGGAATAGCTTTTGTGGGGGTGCTTATTAATGTCAAACGCTGTGTCCTTAGCAAAATCTCTGCAGCAGACACAATAAGGAGCCTTAAAGCTATTTCTTTTTTTTTTTATTTCTTTTCAGCGTAACAGAATTCATTGTTTATGCACCACACCCAGTGCTTCATGCAATCCGTGCCCTCCCTAATACCCACCACCTGGCTCCCCCAACCTCCCACCCCGGCCCCTTCAAAACCCTCAGATTGTTTTTCAGAGTCCATAGTCTCTCATGGTTCATCTCCCCTTAAAGCTATTTCTGACCATCCCTAGGAGAAGACAGACAGCACGACGCAAGGGCACAATGCAGTAGAAACAATTCTCTGCAGACCTGGAAAACATGGTTTGAATTTTTTTACAGTCTAGGAAACCAAAAAATTAGTAATATCTAAAAAAAATTTTTTAAGATTTTATTTATTTATTGACATGGGGGTGGGGGGAGAGAACACAACAGTGGGAGAGGCAGGGAGAGGGAGAAGCAGACTCCCCGCTGAGCAGAGAGTCCCATGTGGGGCTTGATTCCAGAACGCTGGGATCATGACCTGAGCTAAAGGCAGATGCTTAACCAACTGAGCCATTCAGGCAACCCCTGAATTGTATTTTAAAAATGGGTTGGATGACATAGCTTTCAGGCAATCCCTCATACACATTACATCTCTAAACCAGGTAGAAAGCTTGAAATTATCCTCTGTGATAAGGAGTCAATCTTCTTAAAGTTTATAAGCATTCCTTTTTTTTTATTTTTAACTCTTTTCCTTTAATGCCTTGTATATAATGCAGGACCCCTGTCTTCTGCTGGGAGTGTTGACTGTCCCGAGACTCTCACCTACAGCCTCTATATACAGCTCATTGCTCCCTTTGTGGTACTAGGCAGCTTGGGTGACACGTATCCTCCCACTGGGAACTAAATTAAGACATCAAAATCTTGTCACATCAGGCACTTAATAATCGCTAGTTGTTTGCTAGCACTGTTCATTTGGGATGAATGCAAAATTCTGATCCTGAAAGAAAGCTGCCAGTTTTTATTAACAGTCAAAGTCAATTCAAATATCCGGACTGTAGCTAAGGCAGGAAAGCTGACAGACAAAAGGTTAATGAGACTTTACCTACACCTTGAACTAGCATATCCTGATTTAAGGACTGGTGGTCCTTCTCATCAATGTCCTGTTGACCACTAGGTATGGATGCAGCATAGGATACCTGGAATGGGGGAAGAGGCATACAATAATGACCTAGACATTACTATTATGACCTACATGATTGGTGCCAACCACCCTTAGTCCCTCTCTGCCACTGTCCCATCAACCTTCTTTCTTTATTTATTTAAAGATTTTATTTATTGGGACGCCTGGGTGGCTCAGTTGGTTAAGCAGCTGCCTTCGGCTCAGGTCATGATCCCAGCATCCTGGAATCGAGTCCCACATCGGGCTCCTTGCTCGGCAGGGAGCCTGCTTCTCCCTCTGCCTCTGCCTGCCACTCTGTCTGCTTGTGCTCACTCTCGCTCCTTTCTATCTCTCTGACAAATAAATAAACAAATAAATAAATCTTAAAAAAAAAAGATTTTATTTATTTATTTGAGAGAGAGAGATAGAGACAGGGAGACCATGAGCAGGGGAAGGGGCAGAGGGAGAAACAGACTCCCTGCTAAGCAGGGAGCCCCATGCAGGGCTTGATCCCAAGACCCTGAGATTATGACCTGAGCTAAAGGCAGATGCTTAACCAACTGAGCCACACAGGCACCCCTCAACCTTCTTTCCAATCTTAAAATTCCCTTTCCTTTTTTTTAATTGATGGTCTTCCTCCTCCAACTAGAATGTAAAATCTTTAAGTGCAAGGACCTGTGTATTTCCTATCTCTTTAGAGAAGGGGTTTGGGCCAGTGTGGTTGAGATTGGTGGGTGCACATCAGTATATGCAATATGTGTTCTCCCTTTTTCTCGGTAGGGGAACTAGCTGAGCACGTGGCTAGCAGTTGGGTGGCCATGCAGCTATGTTTCTGCCAGTGGAACGTGAGGGGAAGTCATGTGTGCCTTCTGTGCTGTAGCCCTTAAACCAATAGATGTGTTTCCTCCACATTCTATTTTCCCCTTTCCTGCCAACTGGAAACCCGTAGCCACCCAGCCTACACAGGTGCAGTGAGGACACCCAGGAGGACACCAGGGCTGTCCAGCCAGCCTGGGTGACTGCTGGCCTGGACAGAGCCCAACTACTCACCCCCGAAGAGAAAAATGAGCTGCATTTTGGGGTCTTTTTGTTACAGTTTAACACCCCTGCACGAGTACAACTGATTCACTCTGAGGATCTGCTCCTACTCAGAAAAGCTGGGGACTGACTTCATCACATACAATCACTGAATTTAAGAAATCTGGATTCTTAGGGACCATGATCATGTAAAAAAGATACACTTAAAATTGGATCTTAAAATTTTTCTCCATTTATATGAATGTGCGTTTCTCGGAGACAACATTTAGCCTGCACCTTTGAAACAAACACTTGTACCAGCTGAATAGAAGAGGGTCAAACAGTTGTCTTCTTCATTAATCACAAGAAGTACAGCAGCCACAGTCAGATGAATCACTACAGTTTCACATGAAGAACACTACCTGTCCCATCATGATGTAGAGGGTGTCCTAGCAAGTGTTCCCCCAAACTGTGGCAAGTCTACCAGGAATGAGAAATGAGATGTGTCCTGTCTTTTAGGCAGAACACGAACTTTTTATTTTTTAATAGCCATGTATTATTTTAATGTATATTTAATGAGTCTTCGATTTATGGCAAACAGCTATGCTTCTCAATTAATAGGACAATCCAATTTTCCTTAAAAACAAATTTAAACAAATAATGCATTATATGTTTAAAAATAATAATACATTGTATGTTAATAAAAATAAATTTTTTTTTAAATTTTTAAAAAACAAATTTAAGTAAATAAAAGATGAGTCCGTTTAGAGAAAAACACAATTAGTATAGGCAATGACAAAAGTTGTGATGGTGGTATGCAAACTGAAACAGGGAAACTCAACACTAACTATGAGGTAGATTGAGAATACATTATGATTTTCACTATGTAGAGATGAAACGAATGCTCTCCAGTGGCACTGGTCAGCTAAATCAGTGGACTAAATTATTAACTTGAGTTGAGATTACTGACAACTAGCACTCACAGGCACCTTTTAGGTACAAAATACTTTTTCTCATTACTGCTTTTAATTTCATCATTTAATGTGTTTAAATGTAATGTTAAAGCAAGTGGAAAATAACACAGAGTTCTATCCTTCAAAAGGCTGGGTATGTATTATGTTGGGTAGAGCAGTGGTAAAGGAGAGTCTTTGTGGCCTTTAATAGTATAAGATCTATGCTCAGAATCCAGGTCAGTCACTCGTAAACTGTGGGGTGCAGAGGGAGCCTCTCACTCAACAGTTGTAGGCAGACCTTGTCTGAGCACCTGTAATGCAAGAGGCAGGGATACATCCGTGAACAGAACAGCAAACATGCTTGCCCTGGGGGACCTTAACTCCTATGAGGGAGACATACACTAAACACAATAAATAAGTAAATTCTACAGTGCATTAGAAGATAAGAAATGCTCTGTAGTAAAGGGGGAAGCAGGAGAAAGAGGAATAGAACTGTACAAAATAGAGCAATCATGGCAGGATTCATGGGGGAGGTGGTATTTGACAAAGATTTGAAAGAGGCTGGGGCATGAGCTAAATGAGTGTCTTTGGAAGGAAGGATCCAGCAGTGAGACTTCTATAGGGCTTTCTAAGGCCAGGCTTTAAGCTGAGACAACTGTAGGGGCCACCTCTTTGATGTCCCTTCTCACAGGGATCTTATGCTTCATGATGTCCAATCTCTGAAAACCACTGTTTTATGTGTTTAGTTGCTTATTTAAGGTGGGAGGGTAAATCCAGTCCCTATTGCTCCAAAATTCAGTTCTGAACGTGTTGAGTCTTAGTGGTCTACTGGACATCAAAATAAAGCTGGAGGGCTCACTAACACACATCTTACTTCCAGAATTTCCAGTTCAGCAGGTCTGGGGTGAGACCCAGGTGATGTGTGGCTGCTGGTTGGAGCTACACCCTTGAGAAGCACTGGTACATGTGATTTTTCCCCACAGTCTAGCCAATGTCCTTTTTATAAGAACATAGATCAGAAAGTTACTTCCCTGCTCATAATCGAACTAGCTCCAAAGATCTCAAATGTCACCACCTTGGTTTCCCTCACCAGTCCCAACAGTCTGCTTCCCCAAACTACCCCCGCATCCCTGTGCTGAGCCGTTGGTGCACTGCCTGGCGTGCACCAGGTCCTAGGGGCCTCCCTTGATGCCTGTACTCATGCTGGGTCCTCTTTCTGGAAGGTCCTCCTTCCATCTGGGGTCTAGAAGAGCAAGTCCAAGCCACCATTCTAATCCCCTCTGTGAGCCCTTCCCTTCCTGCTCTGTTGGATCCCATCCCTCTGTCATCACTTGGCACAAAGTTTCTTAATAACTTATTTAACATTTCTATCTTCCCCCATTACACTTGGAGGTCCTTGAAGGTTCTTTAATTATTTTTTAATTATTCTTCATTTAATCCCTTTAGCTTTGTATCCTAATTGGATGGTAAAGACCCCTGGTCTTTTTTACAACTGGCAGAAACAGTGTTAATTGTCATGATAATGGGGATGGGGACTGGAGGGGGGGGGGACACTGAGCATGTATAGGGCAGAGGTCACAAAAGTCTCAAACAGCAGGGGTTCATACCAGCAAGAACAGTTCATCCCATGTCCCTCATGATTTCCAAATGTCCCTCCAGTCATCATGAAGGTGAAACACATTTTTGTCATGATCTGAGCCTAGAACCTAACTGTTTCACAATAGACACAAAATGTTTTTTTGTGTAGGGGCACCTGGGTGGCACAGTCGGCTAAGCATCTACTCTTGATTTTGACTTGGGTCATGATCTCAGGGCCATGAGATTGAGTCCCAGGTCAGGCTCCACTTAAGATTCTCTCTTCCTCTGCCTTCCCTCCCACCCACTGTCCATCCCAACGCCCCCCCCCCCACCACTCCACACACACACAAAAATACTAATATATAGTATAATTTTAACATACACTAAATTTTCCTAGATTACACCTACCACATAAATGGAGGAGAGTTTGGATTTTGTTTTGCTGGAAACTTGACCAAGAAATGTTACCATGCAGAGAAATTATATTATCAAAAACAATTCTCTCATTGGACTTGAGCCTCCAGTGCATGCGAGTCACTCACTCTGCCTTCACAGCTGGGTACATCACAACACACAGACATGGCGTCTGTTTTATGCCATCCAGAGCAACTGTGCTTAAGCATTTGAACTTGAAATGCTTATTTTTTTAAGTTCTTTCCTTCCATTTTTCCTTTCCTGTAGGGTTAGAATGCTAGACTGATTTTTGCTACAGCTGTAGACATGTTATTCCACTTGATTTTAGGACAGGAAAGGAATTGCACTTATTTACAAATTGTTATCCAAGGGTCGTTTGGTATGGTGAGCTGTGACCAGCAGACCACCGACCTGCAGAATCAGAGGGTGGAATTGGAAGTGCTTCACAATTTCCCTCTGAGGTCTGTGTCCAGTCTCAACTCCAGCCTTTTCCCACCTCACCTGCTCCAACCGTGGGGACTCCCAGCTGCTCCAGAGCACACCACACCCTCATCCTTCACACAGGTCCTAACTACCCCCATCTGGAGTTTTTTCACCCCTTCTATTGGCTTTCCATGGAACCCTGCTCAGAGATTAGCTCCACACTAAAATCCTGTCCGGTTCCCCTCTTTGAGGTCTTCCCAGGCCCATTGTTCATATCACTCCCTATCAGCACCATCACTCTTGTTGACATAACTGGTTTACAGGTCCTCCTCTCCCTCGGGTCTGAGGAGTCCCGAGGGACAGCATATTGGTTGAGAATTTGGCTTGGAGTCACTCAGCAGGGTTCAAATTTACCTCTCACACACTCTACTTGGGTGATCTTGACTGTAGGCAATATAATTAACTTTTCTAGACTTCCATGTTCTCATCCACATATTAAAGACAATAATACTTACCTCTCAAAGAGTTTGAAAGAATTAAATGAGATCCTATATATACAGCAAGTGCCTAGCACAGTACGTGTCCCTTAGTGAACACACTAACTACTAGTTATCACCATCATGCTATTATCACTCATTCCTCATGTCTACCATATCATATGCCATATAGTGGATGTTCAGTAAATGTTTGCTGAATGAATTGATTTGGTTGCAATATACTACTCCTCTAAAAATAACTTGTTTTCAAGAATTGCTAATTGTGGAATACCTAACCTCAGAGAAAGCTATTGAGAGAGAGAGAGAGATTAGTCAGAGGATTTTTATGAATCTCTCTGGTGGCACCATGTACACAATTTACCGAGCCAAGCCCCACCTGTGCCTCTTGACCATTTATAATTAATCTGGTTGGCCCAGATCTCAGATCAAGGGAATTAGCCAGAAAAGTAGAGATGGTTGCACTTTTTATTCAAGCTTCAGTGCCAGAAGATAGATAATCCTTCTAAAGGGGAATTTTTAGACTCTGTGGGAAGACCTGTCTCATACCCTGCTCCAATTTAAAACAAGCATTGGAACTGGAGGGGAGCCAAGGACTCTGACATGGATGAGGGAGGAAGTGAACATGCTCATTTTACCCACAGAAATGGCCTGAGAGAGAGTAGAGGGAATTCTTAACAACTCCAAGAGGAGAACTGAAGGAGCATGCCCTCAACCACAAAAAAACAAACCAGGGAGATATTCCTAATCCCCCCTACATTGGCAATTACAGTGACTCTTCACCTCCAGAAGATATACAAAGAACTGAAGTCTGTATTTGGATGAGGAAAAAATTTTTACACAGTTACCTGGAAATGTCAAATAAAATTTGGTGTTATTGAAGGCTTCGATTTTCAGAAACTTAGATCAATTTTTGAAAAAGCCCTGAGTGATTTCTTTCTGTTCCTGTCTTTATGTTTAAATGTCACATAAGCAACATTTCTGCAGTTATCATGACAAGTGTGATAAGAATGGGCTTTCTGGGAAACCCATTTGGAAGCTGATGAATTTTTTAGATGTCCTTTAGCAGCACTTTGGTTCATTGGCAACATTCAGTGCAGTTGTCAAACTACCATAGAAAAAAAGAAGCTGTTCCAAGCAGTGTTTGTTTCCTACTAAAATATAATCTTTTAGTCGTGTGTTCTATTTGCTAGGTATGATCACACTTAGGGTATGAGTTAGTCTCGTCAGACTCAACTACGGTCCACCATTAACTAGCTAATTTCTTTGTTGACACCCAGGGAAATGCTTTCCATTTCCACTCACGCTGCTGCTTGGGATCTGTCTATGGTCCCATGTGCCATGTTCCCTTCTTGAATAGCTACGGAAGCAAACAAGGCTCAGAGTAAAAGTCCTGAACAAAAACTGGCCAGAGCACTTCTTGGCTTCTTGACTTCCAAAGGTCTTCAAACTCTGGCCTTTGCTCATCTCTCCAGTTCCAGCTCTTTCTTTCACTTTCCATCCTTTCTGGCTATTTCAGATCTTTTTAAGTTTCTCAGACATGCCTTGCTTTCTCTTATTTCCGGCCTTTGCACATTCGGTTCTCTCCACCTCGGACACTCCTCTCTTTCCCCTACCAATGCTGCTCACCCTTCCAGTCTTGATTTAAAATTCTTTTCTTCCTGAAGGCCTTCCTTGAGCCCTAGACTGGGCAAGAGGTTCGTGTAAGGTGTCCTCAGGAAGGCCTGTATTTCCCCCACTTATGTAACTATCAGTTTCCTTCCCCAAATAACAGGATTCACAACTTCTGCCTTGGGCGCACTGCTTCTCCATTATTGAGTTTATAACATACATATTCAATAAACATTAACTGAATAAGGAGATCCATGAGTGAATCAGCTGTCCTGCACACCTTCACGTGGTAAGACAATATTCCCTCTGGTGTGTGAATTAACCAAGGTCTTGTGAGCCAAAGAGATGTGCCCAATTCAAGTGCAGCATTTTGGCATCAGAACTAGTACATAAATCTCCAACACCCAGGACAGTGTTATGTCCATTATTTTGAGGATTACAAACCGAAATGTCCACTAGGGTAATAAGTGAAATGGGAGGGGTGCAAAACCACATGCAGGGGAAGGGGTCTATGATAAGCGGAACGACACACACCCACTACTCAGGTCCAGCCAATTGTTGCCACAGGACAAGGTCCGGTGTTTCCAGAGATTTTTTTTTTTTTTTTTTTTTTTTTAAGATTGAGAAATCTAAGAGCACCTGGGTGGCTCAGTTGGTTAAGCATCCCACTCCTGATTTTGGCTCAGGTCGTGATCTCAGGGTTGCGAGATCAAGCCTAGCTTGGGACTCCACTCCTGCTTAAGATTCTCTTTCTCTTTTTCTCTCTCTCTCCATCTGCCTGTCCCCCAACTCATGTGCTTTCTCATTCTCTCTCAAATAAATTAATTTTTAAAAAAAGAATGAGAAATCCAGAACTTTACATGAAATAGTCTGACATTTTAATTCCAACCCCCCCCCCAAAAAAACTGTTTTTATTGTGACATGTTGTGAACTTTAAAGAGAACACTCAAGGACTAGGCAGGGCCTCCAAATCTCCACTTTGGTGTCTCTACTTCTCTCCGGACTGAGCTTCTCTCCACACAACTCTTGTAGAGACCTTCCCATGTTCCAACAAGCAGCATTCGACAAATCCACAGCCACCTACTGAAGGAAAATTGCTTGAGAATCAAAAACTTCAATAAAAGAAAATTGTCTTTTCCCCAAAGAAACACTGAGCTTCCCCATCTCCAATTGTTTCTGAATTAATCGATCCCCATGGCATTAAATTCAGCTCCCACACATGCTATGATGACTTTTATGATCCCACATGACAGAAACCCAAAACAACAAAGGTAGAAAATCTTTTTTTTTTTTTTTTCCACAGGAGGTTCCAAAAGACCACTTACATAAAGATATAAGACTGGTTTTTATTTCTGGGAGAAAATGGTAACAAAGTTTCTACTTGCCTCCCCACTCCATTATGACTAATCAATGTGTGAGGGAGAGAGAGTTCTAGCATCAGATTCAGAGGGGTTGGTTTTGGGATCTGACCCTTGCGCTTGTAGCTCTGTGATCTGAGGAATGTGGTGACCCACCGAGAGCCTTAGTGCCCTCACAAGACGGATAACATGGGAGGAAGAGCTACCTCTGCATCAACGTCAAGAATTGACAATAAGCATAGATTAACAGACTTTACTATTCTTGTAGTTCTATTCTAAGTAGAAAGTGCCAGGTTCTGAAATCATTGTGCTGTGCCTGACTGTGGATGGTTGGAATCTCCGTGGTCCGCAGAACTAACTCACACAGAGAGGAAATCTCACTTCCGTGCCCTTGAACCTATTTCTCTCATTTTCATCCAGCTACTCTCCTGTCCTTCTTGTTCAAAATAGTGAGAAGTCACAGGTACTCCCCATCACTGCTTCCTCACCAACTTCTCTGTAATTTCTCAGGGGCACCAATTGATATCCTTTGGGCTCCTACAGGAACCGTTGTCTGCACTGACCTGTGTTTGCTCATTTGACCCTCATGTCCAACCAAATGGGTCAAACCCCCACATCTGGAAAGTAGTGAGGCCAGGTTATGAATCCTGTTTTTTGGATTCTTGATGCTGGGAGATACCATAATACCTACTTCCCACCATAATTTACCCAGAACATTTACCCACCATACTGACTTCCCCATAATTTACTCACCATATTATTTACCCACCATGGTACTTACTTCACCCTTGACCCACAGGGAATCTGGCTTCTGCCCCCACCATTTCTTTATTCAGTCATTCCCTGAATAATTACAGAGGAAGTCTCTACAATGTGCAGGACTTCATAAAATGTACAATTCTAGTGGGTAAGCTAGTAATAAATATTAAGGAGGAAAAAACATAGCAAATAACGTGGATACAATGTATAGGGCAGGAAGACCCGGCTGACAGTTGGAATATGGACCCAAGTGCAGCTCATGCAGCAGGAGGCGCAGAATTCAGGTAAACTGGTAAAATATGGGGGAAATCTGTGGGAAAGGAACTTGACTATTAAGCTCCAAATTTGTGCAAACCACAACATGTGCAATGTCAGTGTCTAATCCATCATCTACCCATTTTATTTGTCTAATGTACTGCTATATCCATTTAAGAAACCAGAATTTTTAATAATTTTATTTTCATATTATTGATACTCCTTTAAGAAAGGTGTCACTGTCCTTTTCACAAATAATGAAATGAAGATTAGGGACATTGCCCATTGGCTCGAGGTTATCCAGCTGGTAAGTGGCAGAAGCAAAATTCAAACACAGGAAGGACTTCAAAGCTAAACGTCTGTCTTCCAAACCACCTTACAGTAGTCAATAAACAAGGATCCAAGTCGGAAAGCAGTGTCGGAATGTAGCAGCAGGTGACAGCAGGTGTATTACTTGACTAGGAACACCACAACAAAAGACCACAGCCTAGGTGGCTTAAGCAATAAAAATTTATTTCTCATAGTTCTGGAGTCTAAAAGTCCAAGATCAAGGTTCCGGCATGTTTGGTGTCTGTGAGATCCCTCAGTAGCTTGCAGACAGCCACCTTCTCACTATCTTCTGAAGGACCCTGAGTTACCACATTCTGATACACAGCCCTGTACAGATGCTCAGGCTGCAGACTTACTCTCTCATGGCCTCCACCAGCAGAGCCACGGTGGGAGGAGGGGCACAGGTGCTGCAGCTATGGGACAGGGGGCTGGGGAATCATTTCCCTCTGCCCTAGCAGCTGGCCTCAGGGCCCTGGTGTGTCTCCACCAGTGCATAGCTCTCTTTACTCAGCCATCTCTTCTCTTTCATTACAAAGGGTTGTGTGTCAAAACAGATAATCATGTCAAAAAATGGGCAGACGACATGAACAGACACTTCTCCAAAGAAGACATACAAATGGCTAACAAACCATAAAAAATGTTCATCATTAGCCCTCAGGGAGATTCAAATCAAAACCACACTGAGATACCACCTTACACCAATTACAATGGCCAAAATTAAGAAGACAGTAAACAACGTGTGTTGGAGAGGATATGGAGAAAGGGGAACCCTCTTACACTATTGGTGGGAATGCAAGTTGGTGTAGCCACTTTGGAAAACAGTGTGGAGATTCCTTAAGAAATTAAAAGTAGAGATACCCTATGACCCTGCAATTGCATTACTGGGTGTTTACCCCAAAGATACAGATGTAGTGAGAAGAAGGGCCATCTGTACCCCAATGTTCATAGCAGAAATGGCCACAGTTGCCAAACTGTGGAAAGAGCCAAGATGCCCTTCAACAGATGAATGGATAAAGGTGTGGTCCATATATACAATGGAGTATTATGCCTCCATCAGAAAGGATGAATACCCAACTTTTGTATCAACATGGACGGGGCTGGAGGAGATTAAGCTGAGTGAAATAAGTCAAGCAGAGAGAGTCAAGTATCATATGGTTTCACTTACTTGTGGAGCATAAGGAATAACACAGAGGACACTGAGAGATGGAGAGGAGAAGGGAGTTGGGGGAAATCGGAGGGGGATGAAGCATGAGAGACTATAGACTCTGAGAAACAAACTGAGGATTTTGAAGGGGAAAGTGGTGGGAGGTGGGTGAGCCCGGTGGTGGGTATTAAGGAGGGCACATATTGCATGGAGCACTGGGTATGGTGCATAAACAATGAATTCTGGAACACTGAAAAAATAAAATAAAATAATTTTTTTTAAAAAGGGGTGTGTGTGTGTGTGTGTGTGTGTGTGTGTGTGTGTGTGATTGTTATTCCACCTGGAGCCTACATCTCTTAGCACTCAACACTGGTGTATCTATTCCCATCATCAATGAACTCTATTTAATCCATGTACACCAGTACCATCCTTTTTCACCTATGTGCACACATGTACAAGTGTCTGTCTGTCTATCTGAGAGAGTTAAGCTGATAGAATAAGATAGAAAAGAAGCAAAAGGGAAAGGAGGAGGAAGAGAATAAAGTGAGAATTGGAGAATCGTTGGGGAAAAGGAGGGAGGAGGGGCTACCAGGGAGTGGAAATCTGGGCACTAGGCAGGGATCCATGGCCTGTATAGTCAGGCGGCTAATGATGGAGGAATCCAGCAGGCTCGATTGACAAGGCTGATTGTCCTGCTTATGGTCCTGTGGTTACCTGAATTGTAAAGAGTCTAGGCCAGTTTCCCAAAACTGTGCCATGCTCAGCATAGCCATGCTACGCCTGGGGGCCAAAGCATATTAGAGTATCTTTGACAATGAGAAGCTGGTAGTATCTATCCAGGAGGCCAAAGATTTTTTTTTTTTTTTCATGAAGGGTCATGCAAAAGGTTAGTGAGAGCATTGCTCCAGACCAGCATTTCCTGAATTGGGAGAAAAAAAAAAAAATGCTGTCATTTTAGGATATGCTGTATATGGTATTCCCTTTTGTGAATATACTCACAAAACAGCATTGGCATAGTTAAGGCTCTGAGAAGTCCTAAGTGTAGGGGTTGAGGTGTGGTTTTGGCTTTGCTTAGGCCTTGCAGTATCACACTACACCTGTAGTGGGCTTATGTCCTTAAATCCAGCTGAATAAATCCAAGAACAAGTGCTACTATAGCTCCCACCTCAGATTGACGTTCTTTCTCTGCAGGAACCCTTACTAGGTGACCCTTTCTGGAACAGATACAATCTCTAGGATCATGTGGCTATCTTCCAGGCCAACCAACGTGTTCTGAACAAGTCAACCCAAAAGCCCTTACTGGCCTAACTTCATGCTTAGGAAACCAATACCTGCCTCCTGCCAGGAGTTCACAGCTAGAAATAAGATTGCTTCAACTTGTACATTGAAGCTTGGCCAAATGTAACCTTACTTCTTAAGGTTGAGAACAGGGCTAAAAAATGTACTATTTAAATTGTAGGGAAGTCGTGGGGCACCTGGGTGCCTTAGTTGGTTAAGCAGTCAGCTCTTGATTTCAGCTCAGTTCATGATTTCAGGGTCCTGGAATCAAACCCCACTTCAGGCTTCATGCTCCGTGGGGAGTCTGCTGGAACATTCTCTTTCTCCCTCCCCCTCAGCCCTCCCCCTCACCACTCCCTCTCTCTCTCCCTCTCTCTCTCTCTGAAATACATAAATCAATCTTTAAAAAAATTAAATAAATTGTAGGAAAGTTGTGTGAGCCTGAGAATCTAGAGAACGTGTGTGATTCAGAACAGATCACGATTTTCTTAACAGACTTCAGTTTTCCAAATCTATAAAGTGAGAGTATAGGATGACATTATGGGCTTGACTGTGTGCTGCCCACATTCATATGTTGAAATTCTAAGTGCCAGTACCTCAGAATGTGACTTTATTTGGTGATAGGCCTGTACAGAAGTCATCAAGGTGAAGTGAGGTCCCATGGGTGAGCCCTAGTCCAATATAATTGTTGTTCTTATAAAAAGAAGATATTAGGACCCAGACACACGTGGCGAGAAAGCAGCCATCGGCAAGTCAAGGAGAGAGACCATAGCAGCACCCAAACCTGCTGACACCTTCAACTTGGACTTCAAGCCTCCAGAATTGTGAGAAAATAAATTTTTGTTCTTTAAAGCCACTCTACCTGTGGCATTTTGCCATGGAAGCCTTGGCAAACTAATAGGCTTAGAGACACTTTTCAGAGCAAGCCCTTGGTTGCCTATCCAATATCCATTCTCTCCTTTTTGCTAACACAACCCACTTTCATCCAAAAATCTACCCTCTCCCATGTGACAGAGAGAAAAGTGATCTTACCACCAGCCCACAGGCACAGTGTGAATAAGCAATTGTGTTCAGTTTATTCCTGTTGCCAGAGATTAGCTCAGAAACAGGCATAAGACCAAATTCAAGGCCAGAAGGGGGCTTCTAGGAAGTTCTCACTCCCCATGGAAAGACATAATAGATGCGGTCTCTTGCTCTTCTAAAAATTTGTGTGTCTAAATGGGACCTATGAAATATCTGTAGTTACTGGGGGTCTAGCAGAGAGCCAACCTGAGAGCGGACAATTTCCTTAGGATGGCAGAGAGGAGAGACCGGTGATAAAGCTTCCCATACTGACTCAGACAACTGAGTACATCCCACCGCATCTTCCAGTCATGGCAGACGAAAAAAAAAACAAAAAACACTTCTTTGAAAACCAATAGGAGTTTTCCATGGTTGCAGCTGAAGGCATCCAATAAGAAGATGTACTCTCTGATCCTTTTCAGCACCATGACGCTCTCACAGCCAGGTTCCTAAGACTACTGGTAATGGTTAAGCCCCTCCAGAGAACCTTACAAACAGCCTCCCACAACCCTGTGAGACAGGAACTATCTTTAGTCCCATTTAAGGGAAGAACAGGTTTCGCAGAGATTAAGTCATTTGTCAAAGCCACGCTGTGATGCAGTCATTACCTGAGACCTGCCTGGTCTGGGATCCTTGCTTTACCCACTACGCATCAGAACCTCTAAGATCCAGTAATTTTCCAATCAGCCACAGGGCCCCTGTGGGCCATGAGAGAAAAGTCCTTGACCACCCAGAAGGTTTCCACTTGACATATCTACTTTTTCAGAATGTATTACACTTTTTTAAATGCTAATTCACTGCAAAATTATTAGGAAGAGTTTATAAGCAACAAATCTAGTGTTGCACTTTGGATTTTTCAACTAAGATGACAAATCTCCAGCTAATTTCTACTACCTTTTCCTAAGAGATTACACTGTTGTCCAAGCAAAAAGTTGATATTTTTTCAATATTAACTTTTTTTTCAATATTTTTTCAATAGTCCAAAAGTTATATGGTTCTTTCTCCCTTTTTTCTTTTCTTCAGCTGAATTTTGGGAGTCGTTAAGGAATTTTTCTCTATTCAATAGAAAAAATTATAAATATCTACTATGTACAAGTTACTGTAAGGAAAATAAGATAAGATGTAGAAAAGAAATGATCTGTCATGGAAAAAAAGTAATTGGCCATTGAATTGTAACAGAAGACTTTAGATTGGACCTCATGAAAGACACTCAATCAGAGGGGCATGAGGTATTGAAAGCGTTGCAAGAAAGCTAATGAGAAAATCTTTCATAGAGTGCCCAAAAAAAAAAAAAAAAAGGTCTAGAAATTTTAAGTACAACTTTTCTTGATTCTGTAGAAACAAGACTAGTTGTCCAAGCATTTGGTTATGAAGACCCCTTCCAGACTTACACAGGAGGAATTTACTGGAAGAAAAGAGCAGTATCTTATAGAAGCCAAGAGTAGGAGCATCAAAAACAAAAACTCATTCAAGAGCCAAAGCAAGTTCTCCCTGCTTCTCTCTCTTCCTCCCTTGCTTCCCTTTCTGTCTCCTTTTCACCCACTTTCCTTCCATGGTCATTCAATTTGTTTCTAATCCATTCTTTGTGCAAATGAACTTTCTTTATTCTACTCGCACATGGTCCAGTGTCCCAGGATGGTCCTCTCAGACCCCATTCCCCTGTCACCTGATAGAGCCAAGACCTATAGAAAACTCAACAATCCTCTCTGTGACCCAATTCCAGGCATTCTGGAAATGGTCTGACTGGACCAGTCCAGCCTCTGGGTTGGTTTTCCTGAGTCAGGTGTCTACCCAGTGCCCAATCAGCTATGACTGAAGAAGCAAGAACATGCAGGAAAACATGGCTATCAGAGTCCATTCCTGTCCGTGGAGGATGGGATGGCCAGGCAGAAGGACTGTTCTCAGATTCAATGGTGGGTGTGTCCTCCAAAAGACATCTACAACACATCTTCAGAGCCCTCTTGCATCATGAAATTCTCTGTTGGGGGAATTTAATGATGCCATTATTCTGCCCAGTGCAGTCCCTTTCTCAAACAGAAATGCAAACAGGGATTAAGAGCAGGCACCCAGCCCCACTCCTCAGTTACAGATACTCTGTCCCTGCCCCTCCCAGGGGAAACCTGGGGTTGGGAGTGGTAGAGTGTCTTCAGCCTAAGCAAGGAAGCACAATCTCAGCAATTTCCTGGCTGCTAGCACTCAGCTAATGAGCACTTTCATCCACAGCCTCAGCTCTGCCCCAAGATGAACACTTTCACTCCCTCCATGAGTTCCAGGGACTTGGGGTTCTCAAGTCCCCCTTGGCAAATGTGTATCAGGAGTAGGGCAGTGCTCCACTCAGACCACCATCGTTAGTCCCTCACCCACACTGACTACTGTGAAGACTTTCTAAAATGGAAAGAGCATCTTGGCACTCCCTGCTCCAAACCTTTGACTGAATGCCCTCTACCAACAGGCTAGGGTCCTCAGCCCAGCTTACAGGACCATGACCCCTTTATAGTGCAGCCCTGAGCGCCACTCCAGCCTCACCTCACACAGTTCTATAGGAGACACAGTCCACACCACTACCCTGACTGAGCTACCGCACTTCCCTAACTCACAGTGTTCTGGCTCAGCACATAGCCACACACTGATCCTCCTGCCTGGACCACACCTCTCCCTGGTCACAGACAGCTGAGCCCTTGCCTCTGTTGTGACGTATCACACCAGAAGGATGGGACTTGAGTTCATGCCCACTTTCCCATTGACTCATTAACTCCTTAAAGTTGGGGACTCTGCCTTGCACCAAGGTGTATTTCCTGGGCCTCGGGGTGTGTCAGTGCATCAAGGAATGTTTGAAGAAAGTAATGAGAACACAAGTGAGGGAGAGAAAGAGGGAGAGGAACAAGAAAGGGAAAAACCCTTCTGTTCCTTAACTGTGTCCCTGATGGGCTCAGCCATGGGATCTGGGAACACGGAGGCCAGTAGCAACCAGGCAGAGCAAACTTCTTCCACTGTCATAACATACAAAGTCTCACTTGATCCTCGGACTATCCCTAAGGCTACTAGCAATTATCCCCATTTTATAGAGAGGGAGGGCAGGAGCTAAAGAAGAGAAGTGACTTGGAAGACTACTAGTTGATTTTCACACCCAAAGCCAAGGGGATCTCTTCCCACCTAGGGGACTCCTTCCTGGTCAGCAGAGATGCCAGAGGCTGGTGTGTTCTGAGGCACCCAGGGCCAGGCATCCACCATGGGGAGGAGGGGTGGGGTTGCGGGGACCCGGAGGGGGTCCCACTTTGAGCGGCCATCTGGGAGCCAGTCCCACTCACTGCCCAATTCCTACCATGGCACACGCTTCACCTTGTTCCCCTGGGTCCAGCAGGCTGACGCCTTCTCAGCTTGTTGCTGGCCCCTGCTCTGTCCTACATCTGGGGAGACAGTGAATAAGCCTTCCTTTCTTTCCAGAGCTTGTTGCCTTCAAGGTATTTATAGATTGCTCCTGGCCCCGCTGAGGCATCTCTTCCCTCCTGTTTAAATTTAGCTCCCTTTTTCAGAGTCCATAGTCTCTCATGGTTCACCTCCCCTTCCAATTTCCCTCAACTCTCTTCTCCTCTCCATCTACCCTTGTCCTCTATATTATTTGTTATGCTCCACCAATAAGTGAAACCATATGATACTTGACTTTCTCTGTTTGACTTATTTCACTCAGCATAATCTCTTCCAGTCCTGTCCATGTTGCTACAAAAGTTGGGTATTCGTCCTTTCTGATGGAGGCATAATACTCCATAGTGTATATGGACCACATCTTCCTTATCCATTCATCCGTTGAAGGGCATCTTGGTTCTTTCCACAGTTTGGCGACCGTGGCCATTGCTGCTATAAACATTGGGGTACAGATGGCCCTTCTTTTCACTACATCTGTACCTTTGGGGTAAATACCCAGCAGTGCAATTGCAGGGTCATAGGGAAGATCTATTTTTAATTTCCTGAGGAATCTCCACACTGTTCTCCAAAGTGGCTGCACCAGTTTGCATTCCCACCAACAGTGTAAGAGGGTTCCCCTTTCTCCACATCCTCTCCAACACACGTTGTTTCCTGTCTTGCTAATTTTGGCCATTCTAACTGGTGTAAGGTGGTATCTCAATGTGGTTTTGATTTGAATCTCCCTGATGGCTAGTGATGATGAACATTTTTTCATGTGTCTGGTAGCCATTTGTATGTCTTCCTTGGAGAAGTGTCTGTTCATATCTTCTGCCCATTTTTTAATATGATTATCTGTTTTGTGTGTGTTGAGTTTGAGGAGTTCTTTATAGATCCTGGATATCAACCTTTTATCTGTACTGTCATTTGCAAATATCTTCTCCCATTCCGTGGGTTGCCTCTTTGTTTTGATGACTGTTTCTTTTGCTGTGCAGAAGCTTTTTATCTTGATGAAGTCCCAGAAGTTCATCTTTGCCTTTATTTCCTTCGCCTTTGGGGACATATCTTGAAAGAAGTTGCTATGGCTGATATCAAAGAGGTTACTCCCTATGTTCTCCTCGAGGATTCTGATGGATTCCTGTCTCACGTTGAGGTCTTTTATCCATTTCGAGTTTATCTTTGTGTACGGTGTAAGAGAATGGTCAAGTTTCATTCTTCTACATATAGCTGTCCAGTTTTCCCAGCACCATTTATTGGGTTTTGAAGGGGCGGGGTGGGAGGGTGGGGGAACCAGGTGGTGGGTATTAGGGAGGGCACAGATTGCATGGAGCACTGGGTGTGGTGAAAAAACTATGAATACTGTTACCCTGAAAATAAATAAAAAATTGGAAGAAAAAAAAAAAAAAAGAGTTGGATGCCCAACTGACTGAGCCACCCAGGTGTCCCAGAACTAAGCTATTTTAGCCTCTATCTCCTAACACTTCCCCCTATACAGTTCCTACTTGGGATGTATTCGCTACCTTTGAAATTCTTTCCAACGTTTAAAGCCCAGCCAAATGTTCACCTCCTCCTTAAAACCTTCTTAAACATTCTAGCCAGAAATCTCTACTTCTCAGAAATGTTTATAGATCTTCTAGCTTCTACCCTTAATTTGCCATTTTTATATACTAATTTGTTGGATAAGATTTTTGATTTGTTTTGAACTTTAAAATAATATCTACCTATCCTAGCCTGACATATCTACCTCTGCTAGCCTGAAAGCTTCAAAGGCTAAGGGGGTTGTAAGGAAGATGCCTTAAACTTTTGTGAGTCTCCTATAGTATCTACCACTTATCTTTACACAGAGTGGGTGATTCAGCAAAAGTCTGTTGATTATGTTTAAGAAGTAAAGATTCCAGACAAAGAAACCCAAAATACGGGGCACCTGGGTGGCTCAGTCATTAAGTGTCTGCCTTCAGCTCAGGTCATGATCCCAGCGTCCTGGGATTGATCCCTGCATCGGGCTCCCTGCTCAGTGGGAAACCTGATTTTCCCTCTCCCACTCCTCCCTGCTTGTGTTCCCTCTTTCACTGTGTCTCTGTCAAATAAATAAATAAAATCTTAAACAAAAAAAAAAAAAAAAAATTAGCTCCCTTTGTCCTCTTCCCCTGACTTATCTCCTGATCCCGCCTGGGTTTCCTCTACTGCCTTTGTTCTCCCTGTGTTTGTTCCACATCTTCTTTCATCTGCCGAGCAGAAACCATCTCGCCAAAGAGTTGCTCTGAAGCCTTTCTATCACTGTCTCCAAACTCAGACCTCCCAGCAGTCCTCTCTGCCCACTTCCCACTTTCTCTTGCAGAAAAAAAAAAAAGGTGGGGGGAGCCTTCATCTTTATCTTCCCTCAGTCTAGCCTGTTCACAGAAAGGGAAAATGGGCATGACTAATTTGCAAACAGAGCCAGAATCCACAGTTTCCCAATCTTGTCAGCTCAAGGCTATTTTTACTTTTAAAAGCTCCCGGTTTCAGTGCCCCTATCTTGAGTCTCAACCCAGAATCATTTTCTCTTGTGCACAGTGAGCGATGTCAGCATCTTGCATGTCTTTGTTCTCTCGGGCCTGAAACTCAGCCTAAGACAATGTTATCTTAGTGCTGGGAAGAGCAGCTGCGATCAAAATCCAGAGGAGGGGAGTGTACTGTTTTCCTCTAATAACATTTAATAGACATATGGAGGTTGAGATTAGGTGTCTTTAAACGTAGATCACATATGTAGATGTAGAAATCTGTATATGTAGATCTGTATATGTAGAACATACGGGGGTCTCCAATTCCAATGCCTCCAGGAATCGGGCAGGTAGAGAAACAAATGAGCAGTAGGGACCTACAGCATGTACACTGTGTCTAACGTACTGGGTAATGAATACCACATTGCCCAGATTTTCTGATTTTTCCAGAGGGGTCAATAATCTGGACTTTTAAATAATAGCAATTATTGAAAATTTTCAAAACACTTTATTTTTTTTAATACTTTCTTTATTTATTGAAAGAGAGAGTGAGAGAGACCATGAGAGCTGAGAGGGTCAGAGGGAGAAGCAGACTCCCCATGGAGCTGGGAGCCTGATGCGGGACTTGATCCCAGGACTCTGAGATCATGATCTGAGCCGGAGGCAGCTGCTCAACCAACTGAGCCACTCAGGTGTCCTTTCAAAACACTGTATGAGTCCAAATGACCTGGGCACTCCACAGTCCATCCATACTCACATGTCATCCACAAGCCCCACTCCTCATCACTTCTCTAGCTGTGGCTTGTGGACCAAATGGCCCTTCCAGTTCCAGTCAGCATGTCTCTGGCTCTCAACACATATGGCTCCCTTTCAACCCCTCTGCTATTCTTAAGATTGGATTCTGAACTGATAACAGCAGAGCTTTGCCTCTAATTCAAGCTTCTTATTTCTTCTCTGTTCTCTCTGTTTGGTGAAAGTGTTGTTCATCTTCAAAATCATCTTCCAGAAGATCTCCTATGGTGCATCAGTCAGGATGAGTGAACTTACGCTGCAAAAACAAATAACGTGAAATTCCCTAAGGCTTAAAATCACAAAGATTCACTGCTCACCTGTGCCATAAGTCCTTTGTGGGTCCCCTGTAGCTGCTGCTTCAAGCCACACTGGGACTCTGGCTGGTGGAGCGGCCGCCACCTGAAACATGGCCATCATCATGACTGAGAAATAATATGATGGATGATACACTGGCCTTTTTCTAAGTGAAGTATAATTGACACATAGTGTTACATTCGTTTCAGGTGTAGGTACACTGACTTGGAAATCTATTCCCCAGAAGGAATATTCAAATCCTTTCTGCTCATTTAATTTCCCAAAGCCAATTACATGGCCCTATCCAGTGTCCTAGAAGATAAAAGAACAGCATTTATCATATGCCTGGAAGGTGCAACAATGGAAATGTTTGTGAACAGCACTAAATGACTTCCACAGATGGGATTTCCACTTCTGGAGAGGTTTCTAAGTGTTATGCAGTGGTTCTGAATTAAATTCATGTATTCATTTAACAGTAACAACTGAGCAAAGTCCTGAGGTTGTTAATTTGAGGACAAAGGTAAGAACTTGTCTCTGCCTTCAAGAAAGTACGACTTACTAAAGGGCATCCAGAGATCCATGCCAAGAATGTGGAAACAAGGTAAAACATGGGCAAGTGTAAACAGGCAAGTGTAAAGAAAATCCAGAGTATAGAAATGGCAGGAAACAGGGGGAAGTTAGTATCTGAGAAAATCCCTAAAGTAAGGGAAAGTAGACACAAGCAGGAAGGACTGCCCATCCCAAGATGAACCCCTCCATCCCAACGCTAGGAACCACATGGCAGATCAAAATGCTACACGGTCACAGCTTCCTCATAACTAGTCCTACATCTTGGTAATCCCTGTCCCTGTCTAGATGCCAAACCCAGACTGGAGCCAGTTGATTAGGTCCAAACATCAGCTCCTCTAATTGCTTGCCAGATGAATTTGGACAAGTCACTGAAACACCTGGGTCTGTTTCCTCATCTGTAAAACGGGGACATTAGCCTCAGAGCATTGATAGGGAGAGTTGAATTCCTTAATAGGAGCCTGGGCACATAGCAGACGTCATGTCAGTGGTAGCTGGCATCCTGTTCTGTCTTTGTCATTGCCTCAATCTGGTGGTCTCCCTCTTGTCTCTTCTTTCTTCAACACCTTGGTTACAAGACTGTTCTTCATAAACAATGTGTTCTTAAGCATCGATTAATACTTCTCTTGAGTCATCCTCGGAAGGAGATTTCATCTACATAAAGCACAAGAGAGTTTTCTGTCCTCAGGATAGGTCCCCCTGAGCACATCCCGTGTCTGCCTCATCACCAGTGACATTCTCATAAATCTGTCTTCATGTATTACCCTCCCACAGTACTCTGTGAACTTCTCACTAACGTCAAATTGTCTATGGGACATGCCGCAGAGCACAAATCCTACCAGACGGACTCGTAGGGAAATAAAGACTTCTGTCCTACACTGCCCATGGGAAAGTCTGTTCTGGAGAAGAGCACAGAGTGTGGGAAAAATACCTGTTTCATTGCATTTAATCCAGCATTTTCTGGATTAAATCATGACCATGATCATTTTATTTTGCATGTTACACACATTGGAAAATAGTGTGCAGAAGCAGGAGCTACTTCTTATTCATCCACTGATCCACAGAAATGTGGGTAATGCAAGGAGTATAATCACCATGGGAAATAAGCCAATAAAGTGAACTAAATTTGTTATGTAATCTCGGGGAAACTATTTCCTCCGTGGGCTTCATTTTTAAAATGAAAGAATTGGACTAGAGAGTTGATGAGAACCTTTCCAACCTCCCTTAGTAGCCAGTCTTTCATTACATTAGATTTTCCTTGCCTTCTGCCTGGTCATAATTGAGCCTCATTATTTTATTCAAGATGAGAGCAAAAGCAAAACTGTCAAGCCCTTGTGGGCAGGAGGCTAACAGAGGAAATGCTCAAAGCTGACACTTGCTGTGTGCCAGCCCAAAACGCAGATGGTTTTGCGGGGTCACGGCATCTCGTCGCAACAAGCAGAATGGATAAGTACCACTATATTACTTAAAAGACGCGAGGCACAAAGAGAGTAAGTAAGCTATTGCTTAAGCAAGTCTACCCAGTTGGCGGAGATGGGATTTGAATCCAGGTCATTTGACTCCAAACCCATACTCTGTATCATTAGGCTGCCCTGCTTTGAGGGTTTGGAGTCCCACAGAGTCAGAGTCTAGTTCATTCTGTTTCCAGTTAAGGGAGGATAAAAAGCTCCAAAGATTTTGCTTCATTTCTTCAGAATAACTCAGCATGTTGGCCATGTGATATTTGTCCATCTTCAGATTCTGACTTTCTTTTGGCTTCCGCTGTCAGGAAAGAATGCAGGGGGGAGCAAATTCCATGCATTTCTTCTCATCAGTTGTCATCATAATAATTATCTCCAGCATTTCCAGGAGGCACTTTCATATCCATTGTGCCAGGTATATTCTTTGTCAGCTATGATTTTTTACACGTTGATTTCACAGTTGAGGAAGCCGAGGCTCCCAAAAGTAAAAAAAAGTTTGCCTAAGACCACATGCCAGTAAATCGTGGATCCTGGATTTGACCCTGGTCTTTGGGCCTCAGTGAAAATGTAGTCGGGGGCTCTCACCATGATCCAAGGCACTCGACTGCCAAAGTCAAGCACAGGTTGGAGGTGGGCAGAGTTAGTGAAGCTACAGGTGTGAAGTCAGTTGGACTTGACATGGAGGGCCCGGAGCTAGGCAGGAAACCCAGCATGACAACCAGAGGGAAAGGAGAGACCCTCTCTCATCTTTGGTGTTGGGAGGGCGAGGACACACGAGGCGTTTAAGTCCCCTTCGTGCCCCTGCTCCTTTGCCGCTTCCTTCTCTGTAACCTTCCACTTTGTCGAGTCACTATCCATCCACCATCTTAACCACCTCCCACATCATGGGTTTGCGACAGATTTTGCCATCACCCACAAACATTCACAGAGAGCCTTCAATATGCCAGGCCACCATCCTAGACACTAAGGAGACTGAGATGAGATACGGATGCATCACTGGGCTCCTGGGAAGATGGCTCACTTCAGGCTCAGGAATCACTTGTGGGGTGGTGGATTTGGTCTGAGTCTGGATGGGTATACAGGAGCCCTCTAGAAGGAGAGCATGGACCAGAATAAATGCTGGGCAAAGAGTATTCCAGGCAGAAATTTGGAGTGCTTTCTGATCGAAGCACATGATGCATGGGGGGCACATGTCAGGGTTGAGGCCAGGAAGGAAAGTTCAGCCAGAGCTTCATGGGCCTTGAAGTCCAGCTGAAGACAGTTTAGGAGTGGGGAAGCATCCCCTATGGGCTAGGGATGGTTTTGACCTATCTTTGTTGTCCTGCTCTGCTCATAGGGAAGTCCTCCCCAGAACAGATAAACTAATTCAGAAATTCTCATTATAATTAGAAAGGAATATGAAAACTAAAAAAGGGAGACAAAGTAGCACTATCCTTGGTCAATAAAGTAACCATAATTTAAGGCACACCGTGCCACGAAGACAGGATGCCAACAGGAGCAGGCAAAGGTCTCTGACCCTTGCCTGAGCCCAGGAGCCAATCCCTTGCCTGAGCCCAGGAGCCAAGTAGACGCAGGTCCTCAAGATAGATCCTCTCCTCTTCCCTCCATGGGACTCTGTGTGAAAGGAACATGAGTGCCCTTCCTGACATCCTTGCTAATGAAGACAGTCTGCCCATCCGAAGAGCGGAGTGAATGACAGTGGTGAGCTTCTGGGACAGGACTGACCCCAGAGCTCACGTCCTCTGCAGCCTTGGGGAGCAGCTTTACTGAGTGCTATGCACAAACTCAGCACAGGGAGGCAGTGCGGGCCCGTGGTCAGCCCCAGCCCACACACCGTAGAACAGTGAACTGAGACAAACAGATGAGAGAAAAGGACCAAAATAACACAAGTAGGAAGAAAGGGAGGGGAGTTTCTACAACAAATTTATCGAGGTTTGCTCTCAAAATAAGACGTTTTCCTCTGGGAAGTACCACTACGCTATGAATCCAGTCCTTGGACTCTTACAACAAACCCTTGACAAAAAGAAATCTTACGAGAATGTCCTCGGTCCTTGCTCATTTGCTGGGACTGACACTTACCTCCACGGCCACTGGGTCCCAGCCTGCTGGACCAGTTTCTTATCCATGCTCTCCCTCACATGCAGGATGCTCAAGCCAGCTTCTCTGTCCCACCCAGGCCCTTGTCTGTATCTGTCCACCTGTTCTCTCCACCCAGAAGAGCCATTTTCAAAAGACCCCTCCTCTATTCCATTTCTGATCTAACTCGAATGTCACCAACACCATGAAGCCTTTCCTGATCCCTCTCAAGCCAGAAAAATCACCTTTCTCTCCCTGTCTCCCTCTTTATCTCTCTCCCTCTCTCTCTCTCTCCTTCCCTCCATCTGTCTTTCCAGTGCTTCCTAGAATATCTTCTGCCCCTCTCTGTCACCTGCTACCATCTACCTTGCATGGCAGTCACTTGTATATCTGGATAAATATGCTACCTTCGTGTTTCCACAGCATGTCCCAATGTATGTGCGAAAAAGGAAGTTAAGTTCTGTCTGAGGAATGGCCAGGGGTATTCTTGCTTGTCAGGTAAGCTTCAGTTTTCTAATCTAGAGAAGCCTTAAGATAAAAAGATCAATTGGGGACTTATTAACTAAATTATGGTACATTTATACCACAAAGAACTACACAGCTTTTTAAATGAGGTAAGAAAAAGTCTATATATCCAGGTATAGAAAGCTGCCCAAGATGTAGACTTTAAAAAAAAAAAAAAAAGGAGGAAAACTACAGAATAGTATAATGGTAATGGTACCACCTCAATTACTTAGAAGGAAAAAAAAAAAACAAAATTTTGTAGACGTACATACAATTGCACCTAAATTCTGGAAGAATATATGTGGTTTGCATGGCCCATGTGGCCATGTGGTAGTGTGGCAAACCCCTGCAACAGGACAGTTCTTCAACACACATATATGACAGGAATCCCAGAAGGAAAGCAGAGAGAAAAAAGGTCAAGAAAAAGTATTTGCAGAAATAATGGGCAAAATTCCCCAGTGCATGCCAAAAGGGAAAACACAAAGACATTCGCACCTAGACACATCGTTCTGAAAGGGCTGAATACCAAAGACCCAGAAAACCTTGGGAGCAACAGCAGTCATTTATCTCATCCCTTCCAAAGGAATAACACCGTGATTAATGGGGGTTTCCCGTCAGGAACAATGAAGGCCAAAATGTAGTGGTAAGACACAGTCAAGGTATTGAAAGAAAAAAGAACTGTCACCAGGAATTCTATAATCAAGTAAACAGCTTTCAGTATGGAAGGTGAAATAAAGATATTCCCAGAGAAATACAAACCAAGAGAACTCATTGCTGGCAGATCCTTCTTATGAGAATATTAAAGGTATTTTCGGCTGAAAAGAAAGGACACCAGATGCAAATTAGAATCCATAAAAAGGGGACGCCCGGGTGGCTCAGTCAGTTAAGCATCTGCCTTCAGCTCAGGTCCTGGGATGGAGTCCCGCACCACATCTCCTCTGGCTCCTTGCTCAGCAGGGAGCCTGCTTCTCCCTCTGCCTGCAGCTCCCCTGCTTGTCCTCTCTCTCTGACAGATAAATAAATAAAACCGTTTAAAAAACAAAAGAATCCACAAAAAAATATTGACAACAATAATTTTAAAATACAAAGAACACCAAAAACTGTAAATATTGGGCAAATATAAAAGACAGTATACATCTATTTTCCTCTTTTCTTCTTTGAATGTCTTTAAAAGACATGAGATTATGTGAAGCAATAGCTGTGACACTGAAATGTTAGCTTACAGCATATATAAATATCATATATATGACAATAGCACAAAGGAGGAGAAGTTTATGGAGTTATACTGGAGAAAAATGTTTTCTATTTTCCCAAAATTAAGTCAGCATTAATTTTTAATTAGCCACTAAGAAAATTACTTTAAAAATACCATGAGAGACTGTGGACTCTGAAAAACAACCTGAGGGTTTTGAAGGGGCAGGGGGTGGGAGGTTGGGGGAACCAGGTGGTGGGTATTAGTGAAGGCACAGATTGCGTGGAGCACTGGGTGTGGTGAAAAAACAATGAATACTGTTATGCTGAAAATAAATAAAAAAATTTTAAAAAAATATATAGCTTAAAAAATATCAACCAAAAACTGCCTGCCAGTTAGGAAGTAGATATTAACAGATCAACAAATTTGCAAAATCCAACCTTATGTTGACTGTAAGATGTGTACTTGAAATACAAGCATATGTCATTTTAAAAGAAATGGATGAAAAAGAGACACAATGCAAACACTAAATATATCAAAATCTTCTGTGACTATATTAATATCAGATGAAATAGATCAAAGTGTTACCAATTTTCCCACAGAGTGGGAAGAGCCCGGGTGTTAAAGGCAGTGCGTCCTGCATTAGCCCTGCTCAGCCTCAGACATCTGTCAAAAAAGTGATAATGAGATGTCTAGCATTCCAAACACTCTACGTGAATCATCTCTAATTCTCACAAAGCCCAAAAGATCAATATTATCACCCCCATTTTTTCCCACTGTATAACAGGTGATAATAGATATGCAATTCACTATAGTAACAGTAATGATTATTATTAATCCTATTTGTTCAATAAATTCTTATCATGTGTAAAGCACTATATCGTTAGGCTCTAGGGGTACAGTGATAACTAAGATTAAACTCCCTAATCTCGTGGATTTTTTTATTTCTAGCAGAATGGAAACAACCAGAGTAAAACATAATAACAATAATTAATCAGATAGTGATAAGTACAATGCAGAGATCTAAAGTGGAGCAGTATGATAGAATGATTGGGTGAGTAATTCAGGTAGAAGAAATAATATTTCAGCTTAAAATGAAATTATAATGAGAGACATGAAGATCAGGAAGAATAGTAGTGTGGGTAGAGCTAACAGTGCAAAGGCCCTGGGGTAGGAACAAGCTTAGTATATTGGAGCAAAGATCACTATGGTTGGAGATGTGATGTGAGCACCAGGGAAAGTAGTGTGATATGTGATTAAAGAAGTTAAGTGTGCAAGGCTCTGTAAACCAGAATAAGACATCTATGTATTACTCCACGTGATAGGAGACCATCAAAGGATTTCAAGTCCATTAGTGACATAATGTAATGCACCTTTTTAAATAACACTGTCGCCTCAGCAAGGAGAACAGAGTGCAAGGTAGCAAAAACAGGTACAAGATCACTTGGGACTCATTGCAGCAGTCCAGGGAAGAGGCGGGGCAGGGTGGGTGAAGAGAAGGTGTACAAATTTGAATGGATTTTGGAGATAGAGCTAACTTGGTGATGGGCTGGATTAAGATGAGAGGAGAGGAGGAGAAGAAGCAAGGGTGAAGCTCTGGTTTAGAGCTTGAGCAACTGGGTGGACGGCAGTGTCATCTACCAAAAAGAGGAAGACCGGAGGAAGAACAGAATCACTCAGGGTAATGCTAAGAGGCAGTGGGGTATAGAATCAGGAATCCCGCTTTAGCTATAGTACATTGAGAGACTTAGCAGACTTCTTTAACTATTTTCTACACCTAGACAACAATATAAAGACGACCAAGAGAGAGCTCCCATCTTCGGGGAATTCGCAATCCTAGAACGGGAGAAGAATGGAAACACAAGAATTCAGGAGAACTGCAGGTGCTTTTTGGAAAAGGGAACAGAAAGCATGAGGGAGAGAGAGCCAGGACCTGGCAGGGCAGCAGGGTGTGGACACGTGGGGAGGTTCCACAGAGCAGCGAGGTTCTGGTTCAAACTGTAAGCATGAATGAACACGAACGATCGTCACCAGAGTGTGGATAGATTCTAGGCAAAGTGGGGATACTTAAACTGAATTTTTCTAAAAGTGAGCTTCGTTCAACATGGTTGAGCAAACAGGTGCTGTTAAGGTTTAATGTGTGTTAGGGGAGGACAATGGAAAGGCCCTGGAAGAGTATGTTTGAATCAAATCAGGGAAGATTTGGAAGGTGCACTGGGGCCTTGGGTTTTCTCCTGGGGCCTTGAGTGGATGGGGAGATACAGAAACCTTTTAAGCAGAGAAGTGAGCTGCATGGAGATAGGCATTAAGGTCACACTGGCAACAGTGTTTGAAAAGAGGTGGTGACGGATGGCAGAGATGGGGACAGGGAGGAAGAAACAAAGCAGGAACCCAGGTCTGAGATTATCCTATAGTCTAGGTGAGGGGAAGGAAAGCTTGAAGGGAAGCATCAGGAATGCAAATGAAGGGAAGGATGAGAGTCCCGGAGATAGGTTTTGACGATTGATTGGATGTGGAGAAAGAAGGCCAAGATAACTCTGAGATTGAGCATGTCTGGGAGACTCGGGATGCCATGAACCAAGATAAAGGACCCACGAGGAGAAAACAGGACAAGGGAGAAAATGGGGAATGAGGGGGATGGTGAGTGATTTTGATCCCGTTTAGTTAAATGTGCCGACATGACATCGGTTTCCAGGAAGAAATGATCAGTCAGGAGGTGGACATTTGGGCCCATGTTCAGGAGATGGGTCGAACCTCAAGGTCAGGATTAGAGAGTCCTTTGCCACCAGTGATAATACTGTATGGTGCATCAGGAACGGAGGCAAATCCTTTACATGATTATTCCATGGCCTCCCCCGTGTAACAGCCCCATAAAGTATGTCTTATTATTTTTCCCATTTTATAGATGAGGACATTAGAAGTTCAGGGAAGTTAAGAGTCACACACAAATTAAATGGTGAGGTCAAGATGGAGCTCATGCAGCTGAGCGCTGCCGTGCAAAGTTAAGTCCAGGGTGAAAGCGGGGAGAGTCAGTCTCACAGGTGCCCCTCATTGACTCTGCTCAAATGTCCATGCACAGGGACATTTCTGAGTCTCCTTCTCCCAGCTCACAAATAGCACGGAAACCCAGAGAGGGGAATGAATTTCCCCAAGGTCACAGTGATGTTCCAACGGCCTTTCTCCTTATACTTGGTATAATATCTGGACTCTGAGTTCTGCACACTCTGACCTCTCTACCTCTCCAGCCTCACAAGACAAGCACACTCCTACCTTAGGGTCTGTGAGTTTGCTCTTCCTTCTGCCTACAGGGCTCTCTCTCTCACACACAGGCTCTCGGGGCTCCTTCCTTCTCAACATGAGGTCATTAGCTCCCAGGTCACCTTCAAAAAACACCTGCTCTGACCAGCCAACCCAGCATAACCACTTCCTGTCCAACCCTGCTGCCTGGCAGGATTCGATTTTCTTCATGACAGTTAGGGCTCCTTATTTACCTATTTGATTGTTAATATTCAGTCTCTACCTGCCAGAAAGTACAACAACATTAACGTGTCCCCCAGAACGTGAGTACTGAGGGGAGGACGTGAGAAGAAAGGAAGGGACGGGGGAAGGAAGGAAAACAGGAAGGGAGGGTAGGAGGGAAGGAAGTTAGTTCTGAGAGATGGAGGGAACTGTCCCATGGATAGAGGGGGCAGGAGGAAACCTCTCCAGAGCCCTCACTACAGAAGGACCTGCCAGGCCTCCTTGGAGTCCCAGCCCTTCCCCTGTGATCTCTGTATCCCACAGACCAATGAGAGAATCGTGCGCTGGGAAAAGTCAGCACTCCACCGGAGAAGGAAGAGAAAGAGATCACACAAGAGCCTGCACACAGACCACCCATCAGCACCAGAGCCAAACTAGCACAGGCCTCTCTCCGGGTGTGTCCCCTCCACCCCTCTCTGGCCTCTTATCTCCTCCTTCTCCCCTTAATGTCCATGCCCCCATTCTCAATGGGCCACCCTCACCCTGCCCCTTATCTGCCCATCCCCTCCATCACGGGATCCCAGAATGTGTCCCCTTTCATCTCCCATATCCCCTTATCTCCTCCCTTGTTCCCCAGCCTGCCCCTCTGGGCCCCCCAGCCTCTTATCAAATGTCCTTCTCTCCATCACTGCCCCCTTATCTGCTCATCCCTCTCCCACATGACTGGTCTTTTCTGCCTTCTTGATAGAGGCCTACAGGAAACCGCAGACTCAGGGGTGTTCCAGACTCCCAAACAGGGACAGGCAGAGGGAGCGAGTGCCCCCCACCTTCAGAGTCCAGAACAGGGCGCTTCTAAGCCTTTCCACAGAAACCAGGATGGGGGCCTTGGAAACCTCTTCTGGAGCTTAAAGCATTTCTCCACCTCATACCAAGAGATGTTGGGCAAGTGGCTCCAGCCTCCCTGAGCATCATCTGTAACACCAGGCTTAAGTACACCTCCCTCCCAGGATCACTGGAGGCCAGGGACAGCACATGACAAAGGCCGTGGCCCTTCCAAGTCTGCCTGCTCCCGTTCCCCCACCGCGGGCACAAGGAGACCCCTGCTTGAAATCCTGTAGCTCTAAGTGCTCTCGGCCCGGGTCACCCCAGCCATCCTGTCGGGTAGCAGCTGTCGGAGCTGACATCCCACTGGGGATAGAGCTAAGGCCTATGTCCTGAGCTCACACAGTCTGTCCGCAGGTGGCCTACAGGAGATCCTCCGCCTTTTCCACACACTGAAGCAGCTCCCAATAATAGGGGAGGAACCTCTCAGCACCCCTACCCTACAATGGTCTGCCGTGATTCTAAATTCCAAAGCCACCTGAAGCCCATGGCGGTCTTCCCCTCACCTGGAACATCTGCCAGGTTCCCAGAACAAAAGGTGAAGGGGAGAAAGGTATTTCCTCTAAAGCAATGGAAAGGTCCACCTTCTTCCCCTGGGACCTCAGGAAATGACGTCAGCAGCCCCACTTGGCCCGCTTGCTGGTGCTAATCATGTTCTCACACCCAAGAACATTTTGTCCCCACCTCCTGAGCCCCACTCTTCCTGACTATAATTAGGGATGTCACCTGGGTGTTGCTGTGCAAAGTGACACCAAGAGCCCTTCACACACCTGCTCGGGGAGGCTGTGGTGAGCCCGGCGCTGAGCAAGACAGAGAACAGGCTGCTGCCAGCCTGCCTGGTGGGGACAACAGGCTCACAGAAGGTGTGGATGTCACTGCACCACGTAATGAAGCCACAGCCAGCAGCTGGGGCTGCTGATCACACTCCTGGCGCCAATCCAGGCCTCTAGGGAGAAAGGGTCCTCTGGGACCACCCACTACGACAGCCACCTTACTTTTCTGACAAGGACGGCTGACGCCCAGAAAGGGGAAATGCTTTGTCCTGAGTCATACTGCACTAACTCACTGGCAGGAGGACCCAGGTGCCCTGCCTCCCCCACCCTTGTTCCCTACTCGGCCCCCACCTACATTTAAGATGGTAGTTGTTAACCAGGGCAATCTGGCGGTATCAGAAGACACTGTTCGCTGTCCCAGCTCCAGACCCCAGAGGCCGGTGGGTGGGAAGGCATCTCAGGCTCCTACTGTGCACGGCACAGCCCTCTGCCACAAAACATCTCTGATCCAGAAAGTCTGTGGTGCCAAGATGGAGAAACCCTGATTTATAAACACTGCTTCTGGGGTCCCTGACTGCCGGTCACATCCACTGCTCTTTTACAAGCATCCATCAGGCCCTTTTTGCATTTGCTGGATTTGGACAAAAAAAAAAAAAAAAAAAAATGGATATTGGCAACACGGGCTCCAGGTAGTCCAGTGACTCTGAAGGAAGAACACTCTTGGCACTTCCCTATTTCTGTGCCTTTGCACAAGCTGTCCTTTTGGCCTGGGTGGGAGGCTATCCCTGACCCTATCTCCTTGTACCAAATCCCACTCATCCTTGTAGGCTGGTCTGGTGCCACTGCCTCCAGGAAGGCATCCCTGGTTTCTCCTGCTGGGAGCTACGAACTCAGCAGCAAGTCAGCAGTTCCACTTCTGACACTAAGAGGAACCCATCATGTATTTGAGCTAGAAGGCAGTATAATTCCGTGTCACCTTGGTGGGTCCTGGAGGCCAAAGCTCTGAGATCAAATCCTGGCTATTCTACTTCCTCACTGTGTAACTTCAGACAAGTTACTTAACTACTGTAAGCCTTGTATGTATGTAAAACGGCCGCAAGGGTGGTAGAAGTGGCTGCTCAGAGGATGATTGTGAACATATCATTAGCTAATCCACGCAAAGCACTCAACACCATCCCTAACACATGGTTAGTGGGCAACGGAGATTAGCGATCATGGTTGTTGTATCAGGATATCCACCAAGCTCTGTGCAAAACCCTGTGCATTCGGTACCTCCGAGAAGCCACAAGCCTGAGTCACAAAGCCAGGGCTTCTGCAGCTGCAGTTTCCAGGTATAAGCTGAGTCCTAGAAATGACCTTCCACAAGACCTGAGTCACAGAGATACAAAAGACAGAGCCGGGACTCCAAGGCAGGTCTGAGCGTGTGCTTACCCCACTGGACCACCCCACCTGTGGTTCTCAGTCATGGAACCTTGCCCAGACGGCCCCACACCCACTGGCTCACTTATGCCCAGGGCTTGCCATGGTATCATGCGTGGTTTTCAGGACTCACAGCTGGTGATCATGGCTGGATTTCTCTGAGCTAGTTGCCTACATGAACTCATGCACCCTTCCTAGCAACCCAGGAAGAGAGACAACACTGTTGACTGGCTCCACATGAAGGACCCGAGACCCAGAGGGGCTGGGTTACTTGCCTGAGGCAGGGCTGAGGTTTGAATCCTGGCAGTGTGGGTCCAGAGCCCACAGCATGGCCACTTTATCTTAGGCCTCCCTTCATTCCTACACCTTCTACCCAGGCACTGAAGGATCCACAGAGCTTTGGACAACCTCAAAATAATTCCCTAATAAACCCCTTGTAGTTCCAGTCTGTGGATGCATGGTAAGCGATGCACCCTGTCTGCCCGTCCACAGTCTGGTTGGGAAGTCAGGGAAGGCAAGAAGGTGGGAAGAAAGTGCAGAAAGGGAGGTGGAGCGCATGGGAGGGAAAAGAAAGGAGAACAAATGAGGAAAAAGGTGGGAGGAGAGAGGCAGGTGAGGCAGGGCTGGAAGGGAGGACCCAGAAGATGAGGGAAAGGAGGCTGGGAGGACAGGGGAGGAGGAGCTGCCTGGCTGAGCTATTTCTGTGAACCTAAGTGCTGCTGATTTGCATGTTTAGCTTCTCTTTAGCTTCTCTTTGCATATTGAGGTCAGAAGGTCTCAGCTCCTCATGTGAGAAGGCATAGAAATTCATCAGTGCAGACTTCTGGAAGACTCCACAAGCACACCATGCCCAGCTTTTCCCTGATGGTGGAAAAGAAAGAGGAGGAAGCTTCCCACAAGGGTGGAGAGTATGCACACCCACGCTGCTCCCACTTGACTGGGCTGCTGGCTTAACCTCCAGAACCTCAGTTTCCCCAAACACAAAAAGAAATGAAGTGGGCTAGGGGCTCTGGGAGGAGCCTAATCAAGTTAAACAAATGACTCCATTAATTAATTCATTGAAAGAGCTTATCTGATGGAGTCAAAGGGAGTTGTAAGAGATTGGCCAGGCATCTCAGATGCCTTACCCTTTGTCCTGAATCTTTGGTTCGAAGAAAGGAAGAAAGAAAAGAACAAAGGGAGGGAGGGAAAGAAGGAAGAAGGGGGGATGCAAGGGAGGGAGGGAAGGTGGGGGGAGGCAGGAAAAGAGGAAAATACCTTTCCAAGCTAACTTCAGCACTCGTCACTTGCATTATCCTCAAGCTGTTCTATGAGGTAGACACTGGAAGAATCCCCATTTGTAGATTAGAAAAGGAAGGCTTGAACAGGCTCAGTTACTTGCCCATAGTCACAGTATTAGAGGCAAAGAGCTCTCTGAGTGCAGAGCTGACACTTCAAGCTACTGCACTAGACTGACCAGACACACGCACAAGAACAGACAATAAAGGAGAGTCCGGGCACATGCGGTGGGAACAAGAGTGGCCCACAATGTCTCTCCCTCTCTCCCCACTTTCTCTGCACATTCACTCCACTAGCGTGGAGCAGACCAATTTGGGGAGTTACTTAGGGCTCCTCTGTGCCCCTAAACCTTTGGCTTACCTGCAGTTTTGGTTTGTCATGGCAGGAACTCTGACCCTAATTCTATGTAACCTCTTGTTTCAGTTCCCAACTTCATCAACTAACTGAGCTCCAACGTTACTCAGCCCCAATTCTTCAGACAAGATGCCAGGTGCATAGCCCAGCCTGTGGGAGGTCCTCAGATAGCCACGCCTGGCCCACCTTGTTATGGCCTGGAGAAACAAAGACGGGGAGTAAGAACAGGAAGATTATATGCCACTGGTTACTGGGGGCTGGGGGCAGCAATGGTTCGCTTCTCTTGGGATTCACTCTTCAAGACAGTGGTCTCCGGATATCCGAGTGGCTCAGTTGGTTAAAGCGTCCGACTCTTAATTTTGGCTCAGGTAATGATCTCAGGGTCATAAGATTGAGCCCCACATTGGGCTCTACACTCGGCATGGAATCAGCTTGAGATTCTGTCTCCCTCTCCTTCTGCCCTTCCCCCATCTCTAAAAATAAATAAAGAAATCTTTTTTTTTTTTTTTTTAAAGACAGTGGCCTTTGCTCAGGGTGCCTTCACTCAAAGGGAGACTCAGTATCTCTGCTCAAGCTCTGTTGAGAAGGAGAAAAAGCAGTGGAGACCAAGAAGTCCCCCTGGGAAGACAGAGAGGCAGAAAGGTTCCCTACCCCTGGCCTGCCTACTGCCTGAAGATCTACCATTAAAGATTCCTGTCAACCTTGGACAAGTCATTTAACCTCCCTCTGCATGAAAAGCATAAAAGGCAGCCCTGGACGTTTTCCTCTGAGCAGAGGCTAGGAGGATTAAATCACAAATGCAACTGCAATTTGTAGGGGTTATTAGGGGCTGTGGGCATGCAACCGCGTGTTGCAGCAGAAACTGCTCTTATCTCCCCATCTGCTTACAGAAGGGAGAACGGAGATGGAAAAATACCTATTAGCCACCCCACACCTCAAAAAAGAAAAATGAAATCCAAATAAAACAACAGATGAATGAAACCCCCAGGAGAAGTTCTGGAGCCAAGGGGATTTCCCTCCCCACAGAGATATCATCACTAGTGGCATAATTTGATTTTCTGGCAATGCCTGTGGTTCAGTTAACAAGAAGGAGTCGACATTGTGAACACAAGTCACAGAAAATCATCAGGTTATGACCTCACCATCGTCCTCTGGAGGAGAGCCTTGAAAGAAAGGCCGGTGGTAAACCAGATGTCCGCACCATGTCTGCACCATGCAGGGAAAGAACTACCTAGGGAACAGGACTGGGAATGGGGGTCTGGATTTGCAATCTTCCCAGACTTTACGCTCTCGAGCAGGATTCCACAGTGCCCCCTCTTCCACCTGGACCTAGGAAGATATCTCTAGAAATGTAGTTTATCTTGTTACACACCTGAATGCCACTCAGCTGTTCTTGCAGACGGAAGGGACCATGTTTCCTGTCATTACCATCTGGCCACCTGCTATGTTTCTCAGTAAGGCCTCCTAAAAATACTCTTCTCCAATATCCCCTGTGAATTTAGCAGAATAAAAAGAAAAATCAAGCTTAATCTGCTCAGACTGGCTTTCCATCAAGGAATACTTTTGTAATGTGTGATAGAGTGGGAAAGCAGAAGTTTCAGAGACAGATCTGAATTCGAAGAATAAGTGTTTTTATTATTACAGCTAGGATGTATATTACCATGTGCTGGACACTGCTCTATTCACTTCATCTGGACTAGCTCATTTAAGGTTCTCAATGAGTTAAGTCACATTATTTTTCTCCCCCATTTCATAGATAAGGAAACAGACACATAAGTAACTTTACCAAAGACACTCAGCAAGAAAGCAGTAGCGTCAGTCTGACTCCAGAAACAAGCTTGCAATCCCTCTGCAGAATTGTCTACAAATAAATGTTGGTGCCTTTCCCATCTCCAAGATCCTGGTTCAGACAGACTCAGGCATGATGCGACTAGACAAGAAGGGAAGGGAGGGGAGTTTGAGAGGACAGAGGGATAGGAAGTCAACAGCCTGGTTGGTTGACGTGAGGACCATCAGACAAACATGCAGCACTTGAGTGAGGGGCAGTTTGGGCAGCCAGTTGTATCCATGGGGAGCCTGGGAAGCAGCAGACATGTCTCCAAACTATATAGCTCCCAGTATCACGGTTTTGGGCACTGACAAGGGCCAGGCAGGAGGCAAGTTGGCAGGGATTCAAAGGCTCCCACCCCAGTATAGACATAGATAGATAGATGATAGATATTGAAGCAGTGTGCTGTATCAGATGCTTAGCCCCAGAGACAGAGCCATCTGTGACAAGGTGGACACATGGGTGATAGGGGCTGGTACAGTATTAGCAGATACCAGACCTCTGACAGAGGGTAGGCTGGAGCTGCTGATACACCTGTCCTGGTCAGTGTGACCTCTGACACTGGTCTGGGATGAGTCTCCCAACAGGGGTATGGGGGTCTCCAGCTAAGGGGGGTTTAGGTAGTCTGAGATTCCACCGTCCTGTCCCTTCCCACATCAGTGCTCCGTGCGGGGTTCCTGTTATCCCTCTGACCTACGGATCATTACTGCTCTCACCCTTCACATTTACTGAGCACTTACTTTGTTCACAGCTCAGAATACCTCACCGCTGCTTTTTCATTAACCTCTCACAACTGGCATATGCGGTAGGATGTTATTTTAGGTTCTCAGGTTGCAAACAGCAAACCCATGCTCTTGTTCCGCTGTCTCTCTCCTTACCACAGCGCCCTTGGAGGGCACACGTGTCTGAACAGAAAGGTAAAAAATGGCCCAACTTCCCTTGGCCTTTAAGAAAGTGAGAAATCGGGGCACCTGGGTGGCTCGGTTGGTTAAGCAACTGCCTTTGGCTCAGGACATGATTTCAGGGTCCTGGGATCAAGCCCTGCATCGGGCTCCCTGCTCAGCAGGGAGCTTCTCTCTCTCCCTCTGCCTGCCTCTCTGCTTACTTGTGCTCTATCCCTCTGTCAAATAAATACATAAAATCTTAAAGAAAGAAAGAGCGAAATAGACTTTTTTAAAAATTATTTTTATTTTTCTATAAACATATGATGTATTATTAGCCCCAGGGGTACAGGTCTGTGAATCGCCAGGTTTACACACTTCATAGCACTCACCATAGCACATACCCTCCCCAATGTCCATAACCCCACCACCCTCTCCATATTCCCCTCCCCCCGGCAACCCTCAGTTTGTTTGTGAGATTAAGAGTCTCTTATGGTTTATCTCCCTCCCTTCCTACCCCCAAAACTCCCCACGTTGCATCTCCACTTCCTCATATCAAAGAGATCATACGATAGTTGTCTTTCTCCAGTTGACTTATTTCACTAAGCATAATAACCTCTAGTTCCATCCACGTTGACGCAAATGGCAAGATATCATTTCTTTTGATGGCTGCATAGTATTCCATTGTGTATATATACCACCTCTTCTTTATCCATTCATCTGTTGATGGACATCTAGGTTCTTTCCATGGTTTGGCTATTGTGGACATTGCTGCTATAAACATTCGGGTGCACATGCCCTTTCGGATCACTACGTTTGTATCTTTAGGGTAAATACCCAGTAGTGCAATTGCTGGGTCATAGGGTAGCTCTATTTTCAACTTTTTGAGGAACCTCCATGCTGTTTTCCAGAGTGGTTGCACCACCTTGCATTCCCACCAACAGTGTAGGAGGGTTCCCCTTTCTCCGCATCCTCGCCAGCATCTGTCATTTCCTGACTTGTTAATTTTAGCCATTCTGACTGGTGTGAGGTGGAATCTCATTGTGATTTTGATTTGCATTTCCCTGAAGCTGGATGATGTGGAGCACTTTCTCACATGTCTGTTGGCCATCTGGATGTCTTCTTTGAAGAAATGTCTGTTCATGTCCTCTGCCCATTTCTTGATCGGATTATCTGTTCTTTGGGTGTTGAGTTTAATAAGCTCTTTATAGATTTTGGATACTAGCCCTTTATCTGATATGTCATTTGGAAATATCTTCTCCCAGAGAAATGGACTTTTATTGTGTTAAGGCACTGAGGCTCAAAGACTAACTTGTTACCTCGGGTTCACCTGGCACATACACTACTCACAATCCCACAGGTTTGTTGCGAGAACTGCCCTTACACAGGTAAAGGGTTTATAATCTGGACTGACATGTAGTCAGCACTCCATAAATGCCCCATAAATGCCAGCTGATGTCAGTAGCATTCTCTGTTGACGGAATCCTGAGAGTGGTCCCTGGAGGGCTTCTGTCTTAATGGGTGTTGGCAGTTCCTGTGCCAGAGTGAACATCAGCTCAGCTCCTGTTCAGAACAGCTGCGGCTAGACATGCTTCATGTTTGCAATGGGTTTTATTAGGTTTGTTTTTTGTTTGTTTGTTTTTAGGAATTACACCATAACCTCAGACTCGCAGAGTTAGAACGGATCGCAAAGGTCACCTTACCCGTCCCTCAGCCTTGGCTTCACGGCCTTCCCCAGCTTTCGTACTGAGGATTCCTTGAGCCTCAGCTGACCACCCACAGGGCCTATCCCAGGGCTCTTGCTGCCCGAACGTTTCTTCCTTCTGCTTGCCTAACTGTCTCCAAATGTCCCACCCTGGCCAGTGCAGCTGCCCAGCACAACTAGCCGCCCAGTGACCACTCATTCCGTTCATTCAGCCAGCAGCTATTGGGTTCCTACCTTGTGTCTGACCCCGCTGCTCCCTGTGACCTCAAGTGAGTTACTGACCCTCTCTGAGCTTCCCGTGCCTCGTCTATAAAATCAGAGGAGTAACAGCATCAAGTCACTGAGTCATGAGGATTGTGTATGGTTCTGTGTATCGGGTGCGTATCCCAGAGCTTGGCACATACGTAGTGAGTGCTCAGCAAATATCACTTGTCCTTGTCGCTCCTGTGGTTGCAATGATTTAGGAAGAATAGGAGCCGAAGTCAGTATTTACCAGTCTGAGAAGGACTGTAGAAGACAAAGGGTGGGATGTTACAGAATCAGTGAAGGCTTCTAAGAGGGTCCTATTAATCCACAGGAAGAGAAATGCAACTGGCTATCGGAGGACCCTCAGAAGGCTTGGAAAGCCAAGAAAAGCCACAGTACAGAGCTCAGTGGGTCCCCCTTAAAAGACCCCAATATACACGGTAGGAGAGCTGTTTTTCGGTATAGCAGCAGACCAGGGGTGGTGGCATCAGAACCAGGAGCTGCTCAGGATTCAGTGCTAAGGTGGGCGCAGGAGTGCCCAGCACCGGCTTTTGTGCAGCACAGAGCAGTCCCAGCAGCTTAAAGAAGCTACACAGGGTGGACACCATGAACAGAAAACAGATGAGGCGAAATGGCTTTGCGCCAACTTAGAGCTCCCCGACAGGGATGTGAGCACAGCCAGGGACGCAGGACAACCAGAGACAAAAACCAGACCCCCAGGCTGCGCTTGTGAATGGCTCCTGCTTCTGAGCTGGGGCTCCCACATGCAAGAGGAGAACGCTGGGGTGGGGGGTGTTGGGAACAGAAGGAGGGACTGACTATATGCCCTCCCCAGCTCGCCATCACGGCCCAGCCTCACTATGGAGCCAGACCAGCCAAATGGAGCACACGCAGTGGGAGGCGATTGGCCCACTCCCTCCCGACGCCCTTCCAGAGCCTGGTTTGTGGTTTTGTAGAGTCTGGCTGCATCTTCTTTTGGAGGAGAGCCTAGGAGGAAGGCTTTTTTTCCTCCCCGTGCCTGCTGCTTGCCTGCTGCTTCACTGATCACTCTTCCCATTTCCTGGCGGCTGCTAGGATGTGACCAAGGAGGGCAGGCAACCCTTCAGTGGGTGGAGGCGGCTCCCCGCTGAGTCACAGAGGATGTCCCCCACCCCCGCCAACAAAACAGAAAGCCCCGGCTCTTCCTGAGAAAAGGCAAGAATCCTGCTGAATCCTACTTAAAACAAGAGTCGTTTGGGGTTTGTTTGGGTTTTTTTTTCCTATTTGGGGAAACAAAGTGCCCCCACCAGAAGCAAGGGCCTTGAGTGGGCCAAGAGGGAAGTGGAGGAGAGGGTGTCATGGAGAAAGTCTACCCATCAGGTCACATCAAGTATAAACCAGCACTGCTTTCCAGTTGATGGCTGCCCCCAGCATCCAGGCACCGGGCCGGGCACCCATTAGCCAATTACAGTGACAGACATTGGCAGTCTCCATCAGGTGACCAGCATGGGTCAATGCCTCCGCCAACAGAGTAGAGTCTGGGCGAAAGCCACAACCTGGTTTGGATTCTCTCCAATATATATATTTGTGGGTGACCTTCAGTGAGTCATACCATATCTGTGAGCCTCTGTTTCTTCGTCTGCAAGCTGGAGCCAGTAATAATGACCTGAGAGGATTCCAGGGACGATTAAATAAGACGAACTTACACAAAAAGCTTCACACAGAGCTGAGCCTATTGTGAGCACTCCAAACTAGCAGCTATTAAAACCTCCAGCTATCATGAGCATGCAGAAAGCTTGTGCCTCCAAAAGGAAACAAGGGACTCAGGTGTGGGTCCCCCTCTGGAGTGTGATGACTCAGCTCCTGGCACTGTAGAGACCGCCCCTTGGGACGATAACAACGTCTCAGCTTTTCCTCTCTGCATTGATGAGTTCCTTATATTTAAGACTCCCCCCGCAGATCACATGCTTGTCTCCTGCATCACAGCAGTATCAAAGGCTGGTAAAGACCCCCAAGCAGGTGGACTCCAAAGTGGTGGTCTGGCAGATGCCCTTGCTTCCTGAGGGAGCAGGAGATGTGGGGAGTAAAGCATTGCGGGGTGTGTGTGTGTGTGTGTACGTGTGTGTGCGCGCGCGGGCGCACTCCCTCGAATGTTCTTAAAGACCCAGAGGAGAGACAAGCAGCATCTCAGCTGACATTTGCAAACAGAGCTATATTGAGAGGTGTCATCTTCTCCAGCAAGGTCAAAAGACTCATGCCTGCTAACCTGGAGAGGTGGGAATTGCAGGCTACAAACAAAATCACACTGCCACTCAGAAACCTGCCAACTGCTACAATCAGGGTAAAAATAATTAGAAAAGTAAGTCAGGTGTGAATCAGATGCTCTGGTACCCAGTGGAGTATGGAACACTTCTGTCGATCCCCTGTTCTTCCTGAGGCTCCTCCTGCTCCAGCTTCTAGGACACAGTTTCTGCCCCCCGTTCTTCTGGTTGCCAGCCATCCCTGTCCCCTTCCCTGGCTACTCATTCCTTCCCCGTGCCCTGGCACTTGGCCCTTGGCACCCTATGTCTTCCTGCTCATATTTTATTCCCTGGAAGGTTGATCCTTTCTCAGGATTCATCTCCTCCCACCCCAGGCTCACGGCTGCTAAGCGCCAAGCCAGAACCTCCACTGGCTCATGGGCTCTCCTGAATAAGTCCTTCTTCATTCCCTGGGTTATTCCACCAAAAAATGTTTAGAGAATCCCCTCCATGTCAGGCACTGGGCTGGGTTCTAGGGATAAAGAAGTGAGACTTACATCTGGCTGGACGGTCTATTGCTAGGAAAGAAAAAGTTTAAAAGAAACTTTTAAAAATTAGAAATTGTGACAGACCTGTACCCCAGGGGCAAATAATATATTATATGTTAATTTTTAAAAAAGAAAAAATTAGAAACTGTGAAAAATGTTATAAAGAATATAACATAGCCTAACATGGACAAAACTGAGGGTTGAGGGAGGGGGGAAAACACTTCCTTTCTATGAAGTAAAACCATTCTGAGTCGAGAGTGTTGAAGCTAACACATGACGGGGAGCAGAAGCTGTGTGCGGCACGGGGAAAGATCTTTCTAGAAAGATGGAATAGCTAGAGAGAGGCTCTCAATGATTTCTTTACAAAATAATCGGACTGGAATGGGGGACATGAAATGGAGGGTTTCCAATTTGAGGATCATCAACCAGAAGTTAAAAGCAGGCAGATAGAAGTTTTATATGGGCTTCAGCCAGACATCCAAATAATTACCTAAATTGTCCCGACCCTGACATTTATCACCAGCCCTTCCCTTGGAGATATGTAAGTAGGAAAATAATGAGAAGAAAGTTATTTTGTAATTACCCAGCATGAATTATGACTCTGAGAGGCCATTTCCAGGGGTGCTTTAGTGTAATTTAGTTCAGCATTATGGGAGTTTAATTTAAGATGACATTATCGGTGCAGAGAAGCTCCGGAACCAGACTCAGAAGAACGGGATTCTCATTCTAGTATTCCTAGCCATCTGTCTGTAGATCCTAACCCTGTTCAGCTTTGGTTGCCTTCTCTGTGATCGGGGAATAAAAATTCCTGTTTTCCTTAGTTCCCAGGAGAGTTGGAAGGATCAAATAAGGCAATGGATATAAAATGCTTTGCAAACCCGAAAGCACAGCTCCTGGGAGGGAGTTGCTCTTTGTGCCTTTCTTTGAAGTTGAAGGACTCCTCTTGGTTGCCCCTGACAAAAAAAAGCGTAACGCAAACTGGTTTAAGGAAGGAAAAAAATTACTGGCCACAACGATGAAAAAATCTGGGGTTAACTAGCTTTAGCTATAGTCCGATCCTTGGGCTCGAATGAAACCATCTGTCTCTAGACCTCTCTCTACCTCTCAGCTCGTCTCTTCCCCGTGTTGACTTTCTCCTTAGGGTCTTCTTGGTGGCTAACAGTTGCTCTAGACCTATACCCTCCCGGATTTAATCCGTCAGGAAAGAGAGAATGCTTGTCACTCAAGGAAAATTCTGAGCCTGATTCTCACTGACCCAATAGCATTATGGGGCCATCCTGCACTGACCACTGTGCCCAGGGCATGAGAAGCCTTGATGAGCCTTGCCTGAGTCATACACCCAATCCCCAAGTACAAAGCGCATTGACCTGAGTGGGGACCGGATGGATTCCTGGGGAAACCAGGAGAAGATGAATGGCAGTTGGTCAGTGAAACAACAGAACTTGACTCTGCCGCCATATCCTAGGTCCCTTCTTTGGAAATGCCTGGCCATCTTCAGTATGCCAGCACCAGTGGTAATCAAAGAGTCATGAGATCACAGGCTGTGGCATGGAAACCAGCCGTGCTTAAGACCAAGTCCTACAGAAACTCATGATGCTGTACCTTTTCTCAAGTCTTCAAAATGCAACCCATTCTGGAACATTTTGTCTTTCTTTCCCTTTCCTTTCCTTCCAGACCTGGGCTTCTTTCCATCACAGGCTGACTGCCGCCAGGCAGCAGCTCTGGTCTTCGAGGAACCTGTCCTGTGAGCTTCACAATGTCTCCTGCAAGTCTTGGTTCCATCCATTAATCAATAATTCTATAGCTTTTGTGTCAGCTTCTCTCCTGCTCCATAACCATCACCCCACTCCCATGTCCCCCATATATCAGGGCACATAAGCAACACAGTGGAACACGAAGACCTGATAACTCACTGGGGGTGTCTGGGGTGGTAGGAGGGTGTGTGGTGGGGTGGGGGGGGTTGATGCAGAAAGCTACACAGAGGAGAGAAGAACTGAGTCTTAAGTAACGATTAAGAATGTGCTAGAACCTAGAGTGAGAGATCATTCCAGGCATGAATTGTTGGATCCAAAACTATTTTGATCTCTCTTTACAAAAAAAGAAAACCCTTTTCTCAACCCAGAAGTTGTAAACCAGTGGCCTGCAGACAGATTGGGCTGACAGATGTGTTATATGTGGCCCACACAGCATTTTGTAGAATTCAAATTAGTTGCCAACATTTAAAAACGATGAGATTTTACATAAGGATCTGGATTTTCAGCTGCTCTTGAAAAACTCAGGGGCTCTGACACCCCTAGGCCTGAGTCCCCACTGGGGCAACAACCAACTGAGTTAAGTAACACCCGCCCTCTTGAGACAGGGCAGGGCCCACACAACCTGCTGGCCTCCTTGCTCTCCCGGGTCATCTGCCTTGTCCTTGCTGGATTTGAGTTTGTGACCCTGTCTCTACCCAAAAAACTAACCATTTTCTCTTCAGACTATTTCTTATTATTAGTATCGTATAGTGTAGTGTAGTGTACTCTCATGCCCCATTAAACAATCCAATCTGCTTACATTACTCCCTTCCTTAAAAATCTCCAGTGATTCTCCAAATCAACAAAGCGAAGTCTAAACGCCAACGGTAGGCTGGTGGCTTGGTGCAGGAGTAGTTGACCCCAGTGCAGGGGAAAAGTTGACCTCAACCACTCTCCTCTACCTTATCCACCACTTCTAAGCCCTAAAACCCTCTACTCTGAATGTTTGTCATTTCCTAACTGCATCCTTTCCCATGACTACTTGCTCCTCCATACTGTCTCTCCAACTGCTCTGCCCCAACCAGACTTCCCTCAGCCTTCAGTGTCCTGTTGAGGGACCAACTTCTCTCTAACTAGAAACCATCTGACTCTTCCCTCCCTCCTCAGGGGCCCTGCAGAGGCACTGGATTCCTGCCTTGGTGTGAGCACCTGCCATGTTTCTCTCTAATTATCTGTTTACACGGCTGCCTCCTCCACACCCAGCCAGTCTGAGATCCTTGAAAGCAGAAACCATGGCTGATTCATCTTTGTATATTCAGTGCCTTTTTGTATACCTTGGCAGATATTAGATACTCAGTAAAATCTTGTTACATCAATGAAGAAAGGAACAAACACATGGGGAACAAACTGGCAGGTGTTCATGGAATGTCACACCTCAGCAATTGTAATGAAAGAAATCCTTTTCACTAAAGCGCTTCTGTCTACTCTGGAAGAGTTCCCTTCTCTGGATCCTTGTGGTAATAGATCTTGAGGGTAGATCCCAGCTGAGTTATCAGAGGAAGCTACAACGAAGGTCATATAACCATTGGGTATTCACAGAGGATTACAGAGCCAGAAAAGACCTTAGCACTGGTTTCTGACCTTTTTAAACACCCCCTCCACAGGTGCAGGCCCCAAAGTCCTTGAAGCTGTGACTGGGGCCCCAGCACCAACTCCAGTCAGGCATAGTAGCTCTGTGGCTGACACTCCGGAGAGAAGTCTACGATGCCTTCTTCCTTTCTCACTCAGCTCCAGCCACTAGTCTACATGCTGTTCCTCAAATATACCAAGTACCCTACTGCCTCAGGGCCTTTGCACATCCTAGAATTCTCTTCTATGTATTCAGCGGGCCTACTCCCTTACTTTATTCAGGTATAAAATCGTATTTGACCTTATTAGAAAAGGTTTCCCTGATCACCAAAATAAAACTGTGACAGTGTCCCCCACTCCTTAATACTCTGAATCCTTTATTCTGCTTTAAGGAAGAACTGTAAGAACAGGGCATCGGGGGCCAGAGAGAGCTGAGGCTTGTTGTCACCAAGACCCCCTCCTCTCTCCTCTTCATCTCTTATGTTTTTTTTCGTTGTCTCCGCTCTTTTCTACCTAGACAGGTCTTCTCTCCATGAAGGAGTAGTCATGGTTCGATCCTTCAAGCTCATAACCGAAAGGACAAGGGATTCTTCCCTCTCATCCTAGTGAGAATAATCGCAGAGAAATAACCTGCTTGGCCTAGTTTGGGTCCCACGTCAATCCCTAAACCATCACCACAGTCAGAGGATGTGTCCTTATTGGTCAGGTCTGACTGGGTCTTTCTGTTAGTCAGTTTATTACTATGACCAGAATCAAAAATGCTCATCTGCCAGGCCTGGGTCGCCAGCAGCCTTGGAGCTAGGACTGGAGCAAGCTCCATCTGAACCCTGTGGTTAAGTGGATGGAAAATCGAGGAGCAATTGCTTCCCTAGACAGAGGAGACAGATGGACACTGGGCAGACGGGTGTATCAGATGTCCGATTATGGCTTCCCAGTTCCCAAAGCACCTCTTCCACCGTTTACCCCCACTGAGCTCACACCAGTTCTGTGCAATTGCCCAGGCATTATGACCTCTGGGGGAGATATTTAAAATACTGTAGAACCAGCATGACATGGGCACTGGCCAAGCAGAAGGGAACTGTCTTATCCTTTGGGGCTGTTACAACAAGGTACCATGTCCTGGGTGACTTATGAACAATAGACATTTTTCTCACAGTTATGGAAACTGGAAGTCCAAGGTCAGGAGCCAGCTCAGTCAGGTTCTGGTGAGAACCCCCTTCTGGGCTTCAGCCTGATGACTTCTCATTGTATCCTCCCAGGGCAGAAAGAGGGCTAGCTAGTTCTCTTGCCTCCTTTTTTGTGAGCATGAATCCTATGATGAGGGAGGGTTCCATCCTCATGGTTTAATGACCCCCCAGAGCCCCAGCTCCAAATGCCATCACATTGGTAGTTAGGATTTCAACATACGGATTCTGAGGGGGACATCACAAGACCACTGGGAGGACCGCCCTGGGGAACACCAGTAGGACCATAACCTGATTGCCCTCAATTTCCAGGTGAAATACTGAAACCAAGAAAGATGTTCAGACTTGCGTCCTGGTCACATAGGGAGTTGACTGCAAGAACCCAAGACCCCTGCCACCAACCTTTGGCTTCTTTCCACTGTCTCAATCTACCCTTCTGTCCTAAACTGGGGAGGTGAAGTGGGGCAGGATTGGGGCAACCAGAGAAGAGTCGCTCTTCTGATCCCAGCTGCTTGGAGGAAGGAGCCAGCCCTCTGGAGCACACACAGAGGGCTGCTTAGCGGCTGCCATAAAACCTGGGAAAGCAGCACCTGCCAGACAGCAGGGATCGAGAGCAGCCAATGGGTTGGGAGCGCGCCACGAGACGGCAGATGCTAGGAGGGCTGCAGCTATTCTGGGGTACAGGCAGTGGCTGCTTTGTCACCCCAGCCCGGCTCCCAGCCCTCCCTGCCAGGGCCTTACTGACGTAGGATCTGAGACCTGAGAATTCTGGGCAGACCAGTCAGGTCAAAGGGAGTCAGCGCCTTACAGAAAAGAGTCCACTAAACACTGTCTCAAATGCCTGGCCGTTGCCCTTGTTAGAAGTGGCCCAGTCTGCTCAGAATCATCTGGGCCAAATACTCCCGGATAGACTCTGAAACAGCCCCCTTACTTGAAGGGCAGGGAGAGACTGAGGAAAGAGGCAGCCCACTCCAGGCCCATGGGTGGCAATTTTAATACTAAGGTAAGGAACTTACATTCAGGACTTGTCCAGGGCAGCAGCAAGATGAATGGGTCCCCACACCCACCCTCCGGATCCCAAAAGTTTCTATTAAGAAGCCATAACCGGGGGGCACCTGGGTGGCTCAGTGGGTTAAAGCCGCTGCCTTCGGCTCAGGTCATGATCCCAGCGTCCTGGGATCGAGCCCCGCATCGGGCTCTCTGCTCAGCAGGGAGCCTGCTTCCTCCTCTCTCTCTCTGCCTGCCTGTCTGCCTACTTGTGATCTGTCTGTCAAATAAATAAATAAAATCTAAAAAAAAAAAAAAAAAAAAAAAAAAAAAGAAGCCATAACCGGGTCCAGTCAAGGACACCATGCAGGTGTCCTCAACACCACATCACTAGCTCAAGACCAGGGCCTTGGAGCAGCCTCTGAGAAAAGAAACCACAAGCGGAACCCACAGTCCAAGGACAGGGGCGGGGGGGGGGGGTTGAGGAGCCTCCGCGTCCCCTGGGGCCAGCTCACGGGCCAGTCAGCACTCACATCTTTCTGGTGACATTCCCCAATGGCCCCCATGTGATTAGATGAAGAAACTGAGGCCCAGAGAGGGGCTATTCTTTGCCCCAGGGACCCACAGCAAACTTAAAGGAGAGTTGTTGGCATTGCTTGATTTCTCAATTCAGGACCCCTTCCCCTAGACTGCCTCAGACCGGGAGGTGGTCTGATTTGCCGTTCTTGGGGTCATCATCCTTCCACTTAATGGGGTCCATTGAGCTTGATCTTCACGCCCCTTAATCCTCCAGTAGGGACCACGCCATGGCAGCGGGCATGAATTCCTACCCTCACGTGCTGCATGAGGACCACCAGTGCCTTCTGGATTCAGAGCCTGAGCCAGCCCAGAGCCGTTCTCTGGGCCAAAGACACCACCCAGATGCAAACACCTTGGCCCCAAATGTCTCTCCTGGAGAGAGGAAAACAAAACATGGGTGAAAAAGAAATCCGTTCTTCCCTGCTCCTGACAGGTCCCAAACTTCTTTCTAGCGTGTCCGCCTTTCCAGGCTAGGTGGACAAGAGTGAGCATTTCTTGCAGCTCTGGCACGCACGTCCCGGGGACAAAACTCGGAGACACTGCGGCTGCACAGCCCTCCCCAGTCCCCATCCGCTCAGGCCTCTCGTCTCCTCCAAGCACCGGGCCTGGGGCAGACCTGGGAGCTGGAAGGCAGCTCCGCCTCACAACCAATCACCAAAACAACAAGTCTCTGCTCCAGTGTGCAGGTGCACAGCAGTGCTCTGTTTTGAACCCTGGTGTGGTGACCAGGAGAATTAGGATCCCCATTTAACAGAAGAGGAACACCGAGGTTCAGAAAGATGGTATAGGCTTGGGCTTTGGAAGGAGAATGATCAGGGAGAAGTTCTTCCCCTGCCATTGGCAGGCTGTGGGGACACACACAGAGCAACTTAGCCTCATACCTGGCACAAAGTAGGTGGTCAGTAAATATTCTCTATGCATTGTCATCCCTAGGACCAGAGAGGCAGAAAATAACAGTGCTACAGCTCTGACCAGTCTCCTGGCCTTCATCCAGCAGCCTTGGGAGAGGACGGCATGGTGAGGAAAACAATCACAGGCAGGAATAAATCACTCCAGATATGGCAGTTTCTCTATGCCTAAAACAAGATAGATGGTGCACCTTTATCCATGTAGACAGGTCAGATAGAGCAAAAGGTTGTGGCTCACAAAGGTGGGGGGTGGACGTGACCTCCCTGCAGTTCCAGGGTATTTCCAGGTAAACCTTTGCTCATCCCGTAAGTTGGAGCTCCTTCCCAGGGCCTGGAAAGGAAGCCCACAGCTTTTCCCAATCGTGCCTCCCAGCTCCTCCTGCTCAGACTCTCCTTCTCCAGGAAATCGCAGGGCGACATCTGGGCTCCCTCCACCATCCTCTTCCCTGAATGGTATGGACACCCAGGCGAAAGGGACCACCCTGAATGATTCACAGTTTGGTGGTGCTCATTGGAGCTGCTCGGTGGTCTGGCTGTGGAGTCCGGGGCTGGCGGAAAGCATCTGGACAGCATCAGAACCGCGAAAGAAAGATGTGTTGGAAGGACTCAGCCCCAGCAGCAGCCAACAAGGATGGAGGATGCAAGGAACCAGACAGGAAGGGATGATGCTTTTCAAAACCAAGGAGTTTATATTAACCACATGTTTGTTTGTTTGTTTGTTTTACATTTCTCGACACAACTAGAGAAGAGAGATAGGTAGATTATCAAGAAAGAGTCAAAGGGAGCATCTAAGTTCAGCATTTGCTATCGATAGTGAACAGAGTAGCACCATTAAGTACCAGGTCAAATAAGCTATAAACAACTGGATTTTTTTAAAGATTTTATTTATTTAAAAAAGATTTTTTTATTTATTTGAGAGAGAGAAAGAGAGCGAGAGAGAGAAGGAGTGGGGAGGAGGGGGAGAAGCAGGCTCCCCAGCAAGCAGGGAGCCGATGTGGGGATTAGTCCCAGCACCCTGGGAACGTGACCCAAGCCGAAAGCCGACGCTTAACTGACTGAACCACCCAGGTGCCCCAAACAACTGGATATTTTTAATCAGTCATTACCACAGCACTGTTTTTATAAGCCCGCTATGTACATCTTATTACCCCTTGATTCATATTTAGAGGACTCGGGAGAAATAACGTTTTCCTTGTTGCCGCCTCTTGGTTCATTAAAATCTGTATTTCATAGACTGAAGTAAGTTATCTCACATGAGCGATGCAAGGCTATAAAATCACCTAAGGGGTGAAATCACACCACAAAGATGTGAACAATAAATAGGTTGTAGATACACACACACACACACACACATACACATTATCTAACGAAGGTGATATCTGTAGTTAAAAAAAAAAAGTCAAGATGAGCTTATAAAGAACACCTGACAAGGAAAAAGAGAGAAGACAGGACCAATGCACGGAGCAAATGCATGACTTTCTCAGGGAGGCCACCCCCGCCCCAGGGGAGCACGGAGCCCTGAGTTTACCTACCTGGACCATCCTGCATTCTCCCTTTGAGCAACTTAAGATCTTTACAATCACTGAAGATCTTTTTTCCCTGTGTCTGTCTTCCCAGAAAGGGACCTTGCCTGCTTTCTTGACTGCTATATTTCTAGTGCTCAGCATGGTACCTGGTGCATGGTAGGAGCTCAATAAATAAGAAGATCTCTTGGGTAGAATGGTAGGTTACGGCCAGCGGCTCCCCCAGTCCCTTCATCACAGGCTGTGCGGATTGAGGCCACGTGGTCATCCTTCAGATCCATCAAACCTAGGTCCTACATCTGCCCCTGTGTCCTGATTTAATTTTCTTCATAGCACTAATCATCACCTATCATATACGTGTTTGAGTGTATGTTCATCATCTGTCTCCAGAAAGTGAGCACAGGAGAACTGAAACTTTGTTTTATTCACTACTAAAGAGACAACAGTCAAAATGTGGAACCACCAGCCATCATGGACACCAATCAAAATGGATATTGGCCCCGAATGCCCTACAGGTACACACTGTATATCCATCAAATGTGGCTATATTCCAGTTCATAGGACAGTGTCTGGAATATAGTAGGGGCTCCGTAAACATGTTGAATAAGCAGAAGGATTTCAGTCACCCTCTCTGTAAGATGGGACATCAGAACTACCCAGCATATATTGTTTTCTTTCTGGCCCCATGCTGGCCAACTCTGGTCAACTAAGGAAACAGTAGGTCCCTCTCTTCCATCCCCAGCTTTCCTCCTGCCACAGCAAATTTGGCCATAATGGCCTCTCTCAACGGGCTGTCAAAGCAGCAAGTAAATGTCTGCTCTTCCCACCTCCTGCTCCCCTGGAAACTGACTGTAAATTTCCATCTGTTATTTCACTGCTTTATACCCACTTCTGTGTCTTCGATCAGCCTCCAGAAGCCTCTCTCACCAGTAGCACCAGTGGCAAAGAGTAATGTCCCCAGATAGACACTGAACCAGTGCAGGCTTGTTTCACCCAGAGAGCTTGGAAATGCTCTCAGCACTGGGGGCCCAGCAACAGGCACAGCTGACCCTGTATTTCGGAGTGCACTCCCTCATTCACACTGCAAAGACTTGCAAAGTTCTTGTGCTTATCATGTACCAGAGACCCGAGGAAGACCATAAACAAAGCAGTGTACCTGCCCAAGATTTGCTCACAGCCCAGCAAGGGAGACAGACAGATGAGCATGAGATTATACTGAGAACTTCCGAGAGGAGGAAGTTGACGAGCACAGAGAGCTGCCATTTCTAACAAATTTTAGTTTGTTTCTCGTCTTAGTAAAATTAACTTTGCAGAGAAACATCCCTGAATAACATCTGGTGACCCAGGTTTACGTTGGCATGTCTGAGCCCTGCAGCTGCCTAGGACTTTCAGGACAATGGCAGTGACTCCGAGAAAGATTTGACCAACAGAATACTGGCAGACAAAAGCAGCTACCTGCCCTCACTCCTCCCTTCCCATCAGCCCTTGCCTGCTCTCCACATTTCCCTCTCCCCACGGTGGGGGGATGGAAGCTAGGGGCAGAGGGCAGGAGCCAAGACCAACCACATTACATAGGAAGGCACCCCACCTCGAGACATACGATTATGAGATTTTACTATTTATGCCTCCAGAACATCTTATCCCTCTTCTCAACCCCTCTGCTCATATGCACAGGCAGGTACACACACCCATGTACACACACCCATGCACACACACACACTGTTCTAAACTCTTCAGGAAAGATGCAAGATGGCAACATTCAACTCCAAAGGGAAGGTGTGGAGGATCACCAAGGCAGGGGCAGGCAGCAAACATCAAAAGAGTCCAAGAACCGGTCCAGAGGTCCAGGAACCAAGGGGCAGAAAGAAAGTGCAAGCTGGCCCCGAGGAATAAGGATTGCTGGGATTTTACTGCCCAAAAACAACTGCTGCGATTGGAGGTGTGGTTCCATACTCACCTCTACCAACTGCCTCCTGAAATAATGGCAATAACAGCAACGAAAATCTGTTGACAGTTGGCATTGTGCCAGGTGCAATGACCTATTGTACGTGAGTCATTTCGTTCTTCCAGCACCCCCGAGTCAGGTATTATTATTATTACTGTTGCCATTGTTGTTGTTGTTGTTGCTGTTGTATAGCCCTTGCTGTAACCACTGTGTTACAAGAGCCCCCACCACATAATAATGCCTCCCAGGTTGAATGAAGACATTTTAAAAACTGAAAGCACAATGGCCACAGTCGCCAAACTGTGGAAAGAACCAAGATGCCCTTCAACGGACGAATAGATAAGGAAGATGGGGTCCATATACACTATGGAGTATGATGCCTCCATCAGAAAGGATGAATACCCAACTTTTGTATCAACATGGATGGGACTGGAAGAGATTATGCTGAGTGAAATAAGTCAAGCAGAGAGAGTCAATTATCATATGATTTCACTTACTTGTGAAGCATAAGGAATAACACGAAGGACATGGGGAGATGGAGAGGAGAAGGGAATTGGGGGAAATCGGAGGGGGAGATGAACCATGAGAGACTGTGGACTCTGAGAAACAAACTGAAGGTTTGGAGGGGCGGGGGGTGGGAGGTTGGGTGAGCCTGGTGGTAGGTATTGTAGAGGGCATATATTGCATGGAACCAACCAGCTGCTGCTCTTCTACTTCGCTGGATCTATTGAGATATCTACTATACTAATAGTCCTGATCTCCTATGGTTTCATTGTGCTGGTAATTCTGAGGATGCATTCTGCTGAAGGGAGACGGAAAGTCTTTTCTACATGCGGTTCTCACCTAACTGGAGTGTCAGTTTTTCATGGTACAGTTCTCTTCATGTATGTGAGACCGAGTTCCAGCTATGCTTTGGACCATGACATGATAGTGTCGATATTTTACACGATTGTGATTCCCATGCTGAATCCCGTCATCTATAGTTTGAGGAACAAAGATGTAAAAGAGGCGATGCAGAAAGTGTTTAGGAAAATTTGATTCAATAAACTGTATTTTAATAGGAAAAAAATTGAATTTAAAAACAGAGTGACATTCTGTACTTCAATATCAAGAAGATATGACGAAAATGTTTGCTTTAGCTTATTAATGTATTTTTGTTCTCCCTGGATATTTTATCTTATTTTATTTTTGTTATTTTTGAAATAACATTCATGGATATTTTAAATATCTGGATATCTTAAAATAAAGATCATAGTCAATCCTCTACTCACACTATTTTCTTAAACAGAAAATGTGTATCATCCACTTGCTTTTTCATATATTCCTGCTGATATATGTATACACACACACACATAAACATACACACACGTATGTTTTTGTACAAGCTTTACTGATGGATACAACATGAATGCACACAAAGGAATATATGTATGCAACCTTTAATTTAGAATGTTGTAAGTTATTTTCTTTCATCTCTGTATTACTTGAATGCATAGGCTACAATATTTGCAATTATAAATAACATAATTATATCTGACTAGCTTGATCAACTATCACCTAATTGGTAGCACAGCCCTATCTCACATAATCCTAATCCAGTTTCCATGGAGTGTTTGGTTCAGACTCTGCTCCAACCCTAGATCCACACATTGGCATCTAATCCCAGACTGTGGTTCAAGGATCACAGATAATATGTTCAAATCCCTGGAGTAACTAACATGCTGCTTGTGAGAGTGTATTTCTCCCCTTTTTGTTATTTGTCCAGAGCATGGGCATTAAACCTGCTTTAATTTCTTATAGAAAACAAAGTCTAAGCATTAGCATGTATGAAGATCATACTTACACTCAAGAATGGCAATAAGAAGCACAATTTAGAAATTAAGGCAGAATTGGCTGGCACATTCGGTTCTTCCCCCAACTAAACCCAGCTTATCCCTATGGGATCCTTGAAAGCTTGACCCCAGCTCAGCTTTTAGCTCTGTTTTCCTTTGACCTTCCCCTTCTGATGCCCTTGCAGATGCCACCACTCAGTGCCCAGGACCAAGAACCAAGGTACAGAAAAGAGCACCTTCTGTTGCTTGCTTTGTCTTCCTTTCAGCAGACGTCATTGTCATTGCAAAGATGTCTCCTTCAAGGACAAATTTTATGTTGTGATGTTCTCCTTTCTTTCATTTTTATATATTTTTTATTATTATTTTGTGAAAACTATTTTCTTCAAGGAATGTCTGTATTTTTTAATCCCAGTGAGACCATCTTCTTAGAGTCCTGCTTAAAGATATTTCTCTAAAGTGGGATTATTAGGTCTAAATGACTGCTCACCAGTTCTTATACAAAGCATCTCTTATCATCATATATTCCCACCACAATTTCTCTGCATTTATTTTCTCCTGTTTACAAGGCCCTCCCCGCTGCTCTTCACATAGTTCCTTTCTCCAAATTCAAAAACTAAATTATAGCCACTGATATTTGTTATCCTTCCATATCTAAACCACACAAATGAAGAGTGACCCTGTGTGTGTGTGTGTGTTTGTGATTCAGCATTAAAGAGATCCTTAAACACAACTCATAATCACAAAAATAAATTTTATGCTTTTTAAAATTATAAAGGTCTAAATGAAAAAAAAATCACAAATATAGTAAAAGAAATAAACATAAACTCAAGGAAACAAATGTAATTATGTATCTGGTTGAATTAATAAATAATAGACTAAAATTCCATAGAATAATGAACAAAAACTATACACAGATAATTACAAGAGAAGAAAATTCTTTAAGCCAATGCATATATGTTACCTTAATAACGATTAGGAAAATGTGAATGTAAAGTGATATAAAAACACTTTCACACACTCATATCACTGACTGACATCAAAAAGTCCAGGACTATCAAGTGATTGTGAACACATAAAGGAAACATTAGCATTCTGCTGGTAAGCATGTGTGTGAGTGCCTTTCCTACAAAAATTTGGAAATGTGAAATTTTGTGATCCAGTAATGGTCTTATTCTGTCTTATAATTTTATCTGCTTGACCAAAGTATGTTTTGATATAGCATATTCAGAATTTAGGGTACAGAAAATATACGTTGTACAATAAATAATAAGGTTCAAATGAGAGATTAATTGTAAAATAAAGCATCAATAAAAATGGGAAGTGTAAAACTAATTTTTTTCAAAAATGGGAAGTGTAAAACTAATTTTTTTTTATTTTACAATGATACAGGAACACCACATAGATAAGGAATTTCGCTGAACTGATGGACGAATGAAAGTACTGTTAACTGAGCAAGGTACAGACTATCGTTGGCCACATGACAGACAATTGACAATTTACAGAGGAAGCAACAACACAAGCTTCATGTGAACACTTGGACCCTAGAAGGAACCTTAAGGATTTCAATTCATTCTCATGAGTAACATAAGTTGTTTAAAAATCTTTGGTATTTCCTCTCTATGATCCACAATTTGTCTGTTACTTCTAAAATGTACCACACTCATGTTAGATTTTAGGAATACCAGAATGAAGGAACAGTGTGTCCTGCCCTAAAGTGTGAATATTCTAGGGAATGATAACCAAGCTGTCACTGTTTATCTATCAAAGTTAAAATCACATTAAAGATGTATGGCACAGATGAAGACAAAACCTCATATTTTATTTCAGAATATGGATAGTATATTCCCTCATTCACTTATTCTTCATTCATTGTCTCAGTCAGGAAGTCACCAAATATATTTTGAAAACCTACTCTTTTCTGGGTATTATTTGACAAGATATTAATACAAAGACAAATTATTTAGACATGCTTTTTCACTTATAAAACATACAGACCAGAAAATCTGACACAAGAAGTAAAATAAAATGTTATCAATGTTTAATTGTAATATTTATACATGCGTGAGGAAAGACCAAAAGATCATATGAAGGAACACTTGCATGGCTCAGTCGGTTTGGTGTATGCCCTCAGCTCAGGTCATGATCCTGGGGTCCTGGAATCTAGTCCCATGTGGAGCTCCCTGCTCAGTGAGGAGCCTGCTTCTCCCCTCTCCCTCTGCTACTCCCCCTGCTTATGCTCTCTTTCTCTGTCTCTCTCTGTGTCAGATGGCTAAATAAAATCTTCTTTAAAAAAAGATTATATGAAAAATGCATTTTCTATCAAATAATTTTAATTAAAAGCCAGCAATAAAACCAAATATATGATGGGCATATTCAAATTTCAATACAACAATTGAGAGTCTTCTTACAATAATGCATATTTTACGTTTATGGTAGAAATCATGTGTTTCTTATGGCAAATACACCAGGGCTTTTTCTTGATGAGAATGGAAGCTTTGCCTTCAGTTCTATTCCCAACATTCACAGTAAAGTGAAACATTGGGGCCAGAATCCGGAACTTTCTAACTGTTGGATTTTCTCCACCCCAGGGCCCCAGCAACACTTCCCAAACATTACTGGGAACAGTTCAAAAGAAACAAATACACAAAGGGTGGATCATTGCACGAGAGTGTTCCTCAATAGGATCATCTAAGCAAATTCTAGGCTGGCCCTACATTTTCACTCTCTGGGTGCAATTCTTGTGTGGAGACCTGTGTAATTGGTCTTTCTTTCTGTGAGGAATCAGAACCCATCTGGGAATTCCTGTTTTCTTGTATAGGGACTGAACCTATAAACAAGCTTATTCCGGCGTTCAAGTCTTCGGGGACTTCACGCACACGTAAATTTCCTCAGCGTACCTCCTGCAGAACCTTCACAGTGGGTCTCAGCAGATCTCTGGACAGGTAGGTTCACCCCAGCCATTTACTAAGTATTCATCCTGGATGTGAAGACCGTGTATCTTGGGAACTTTATGGATTCAAATCAGACTCAGGACTGACTGGGGTCTTAACTCCCTGTTCTCTGAAGCCTCAGTGGCAGGGACAGAGAAATGACTCAAAACATGGTCCCCAGCACCCCTGCTGGTAAATTAGACAGTGTGAGCATTTCTACAGAGAAATGAAGAGTCATTATGAGGATTCTATTCGACCTCAGGGGTAAAGAGGAATTTTTCTGCCTTAGAGCTGGCAGACTGATGTTTTAGAAGGCCCTCTATACCAGACAGGAAGCTTCTTAAGTAATTCGAAATATCTAATTTCTTCTCCAAGATGGACCTACTAAATTGTTAAACTTCAAGAAAAATAAGTTTCTCCCCTTCTGGATGTTCACATTGTCCAGGGTGACAAACTCTAAGATGGAAAGGTTCCCTGATGTCAGCTGTCAGGCTTTCAGATGCTGGTGGACACTGACAGTTCCTGTCAAGGTGCAGTTTGTCCCGAACACAACTCAGGTGTAAATAAGTTGAGGACAAGTTGTACAGTTAGAGATCAATAGAATACCTCTTGAAATCATTTCAGAAGATATTTATAAATATTTTCACTCTTATTCTTCAGCCTAACTTTAATATAAATGATTAATATTATATAAATATTTTTATTTTTTTAATTTTTTTATTTTAGAGAGAGAGAAAGCATGAGTGGGGAGAGCAGAGGGAGAGGGAGAGAGAATATCGATCAGTCTCCATGCTGAGCACATAGCCCCACTCAGAGCTTGATCTCAGGAACATAAGATCACGACTTGAGTTGAAACCAGGCCCCTCCGCATTATGTACATCTTTAAAGTTCTTTTCTGACATGTTATTTTATTTGGTAGGCTTATAAAATACTTCTTTTCAAAAACAAACTTGAAAAATTATGTGTAAGAAACTAACATAGCTTTATCAGAAACAAATCAGAAAATTTCTGAATAAGAGAAAAAGTCTTTATTTCAGTGACATACTTACCAAGATAAAAAAAAATACCTAAGTTTTGCCATTAGTGATATTTCATTAGAAGAAGGAATTAATAAAAGAAGGAATTAATAACAGGTAATGATATATGCAAATATGTTTTTCAAAGCTAATTGCATGAATTCATAATACACAATCCACAGTATTGTTGGTAGTTTTTTTTTCTCTTGTTAAATTAAGGATGTTTATTGAGTATATTATATCTCTGAGTGAAATATGCACTGAGCTGCTTTATGTGCACAAAACAAGCTGGAAACATTTTGTCTAAAGTCAGTGTGACCATTCCATTTTCCACCATGGACTTACCTGTACATTTCCTTCAGATGTGGAGGTAGGAGAAAAGAGATATGGGATATCTAGTGCAACACAATTGTATAACCTCATCAGACATATTTGATGTATGGAATAAATTATCTTATATTCAACAATCACCATAGATTTAAGAAAGAATCAGGTTGTGGGAGAACACAACCTGCATTGTTTTTTAAATATATAGCCAGATATCACATGTCCCAGTTGATTAAATATGCAAAATTATAATACACTTGCTATTTCACATTTCAACTATGAAACTTAGTGAGATAAAATGAGTTACTGGGACACAAACAGGAAACCACATTTAAATATTATTCAAAACATGCTAATAAGAACAGCTGGAACCAATTATCCTGCGTTCATTGTTAACAGACTCTGTACTAATGCATGTTTGTGTATTATTTCATTACATTCACACAACACAAGAATATAAATACTTGATAAAAATCACACAGCTAATAATTGGTGGCCTAACATCTAACCAACCAAGTGACCAAACAAACAAAACACATAAAGCAAAACTGGAAAACCATAGCATTAATAAATATTGTACACAGACTCTTTGTATGACTTAATCTCATCGAGCCTCAACTGTCTGTCTCATCAGACATATAAATAATTATGTTCATCTTCTAGGACCCTCCTGCAAGATAATGAGATCATTATTTTGAAATGGCTAGCATTGTTCTGGGCAGCATACATCACATAGCAAATAATGTTAACAGGCTTCTCTCTGCCTTTCTCTGAATAAGGAAAACAAAATGACCAAACTTGAGCAATTCAAAACTACAGGTAATATTTTTCAAAACATCAAAACAGGTTTTAAACAAATTAAAGAAAAGAGCTGTAAGATGGACAAAATAATAGAGAACACAATAATAGAGAAGTATCTGAGCAGGTAGAGGTCAGAGTGATAAAAAGGACTAGTTTATTTAGCAGAAGAAATATGATTATTTAAAAAAAAATTCAGTTTCTGAATAACCCTAAAAAGGAAGACTAAGGAGGTAGAGTCTGTGGTGGGCAGCTGAAATAGCACAGTATGGTAGAAACTGTTACAGAAAACCCAGCATTGTCACAGTATTTCATGCAGAAAAAGAAAATTTCCAAGGATGGTGACAGGGTGTGGATTGAACAGACAGCCACTGGCAGCTAAGTTAAAAATAACTGAAAGTCACCGGAAGTCACTCTGGTTCATCAGCTTCTTACATGTATCTATCATTTATCATTGGAAACATACACAGAGGCATGAATGTGTATATGTAAATATATATCCATGCAATATTATAATTAATATGTTTAATATACATATAAATATTAATGCATATACTACAGTAGATTAATATATATTCAACGAATATACATTATTTAAAACACAATTGAAAAATTAATAGCTTGTTACAACTGTTCTATTAACCTGAAACTGAAAAGATAGGGGTTGGGAGGATGGGTGAACTTGGTGATGGGTAGTAAAGAGGGCACGGATTCCATGGAGCAATGGGTATTATACACAAACAATGAATCATGGAACACTACATCAAACTAATGATGTGCTATATGGTGACTAACATAAGAAAAAAATGAGAAAAAAAAGTTAAAAAAATAAAAAAAGTTTAAAAAATGAAACAGGACTTTAGAATGTTTGTATTTCTCAATTTTGTTAAAAGATTTGGAGAAATGCAATAAGGTCTGACATTTTTAATTGTGAACAAAAATAATCTGATTTAAACGAGACAGTCTAAAATCTAGCATCTACCAGAAAAATCAACCTCATCATCTACTAATCTCCTTTCATTTTCCCCCACAAAAAGATGAGAACAACAAAATAAATGGCCTCAGAAAATCTTACTAGTGTGACCGAGTTCATTCTCATGGGAGTCTCAGATCGCCCAGAACTCCAGATTCCACTCTTCTTTGTTTTCCTGCTGATCTATGGGCTGACCATGGCAGGGAACCTGGGCATCATCACCCTCACCAGTGTTGACTCTCAGCTCCAAACGCCCATGTACTTCTTCCTCAGGCACTTGGCTATCATCAATCTTGGTGATTCTACTGTCATTGCCCCCAAAATGCTGGTAAATTTCTTGGTTTCAAGGAAAACCATATCATACTATGGATGTGCAGCCCAGCTGGGTGGGTTCCTGGTTTTCATTGTTGGTGAGATTTTCATGCTGGCTGCAATGGCATATGATCGTTACGTGGCTATTTGCAACCCCCTGCTCTACATGGTGGTGGTCTCTCCGCAGATGTGCATACTCCTAGTGTCCCTCACTTACCTCTACAGTCTGACCACAGCACTGACTGTCTCCTCCTGTGTGTTCTCAGTGTCGTACTGCTCTTCCAATGTAATCAACCATTTTTACTGTGATAATGTCCCTTTGTTGGCATTGTCCTGTTCTGACACCTATCTTCCAGAAACAGCAGTGTTTACCTTTTCAGGGACCAATTTGTTTTTCTCTATGATTATTGTTCTAACATCGTACTTCAACATTGCCCTTGCCATCTTGAGGATCCGTTCCTCAGAGGGTCGACGAAAAGCCTTTTCCACCTGTGCCTCTCACATGATGGCTGTCACTGTGTTCTATGGGACACTTCTCTTCATGTATTTGCAACCAAGGACCAACCACTCCTTAGATACTGATAAAATGGCCTCTGTCTTCTACACCTTGGTGATACCAATGCTGAATCCCCTCATCTACAGCCTAAGGAATAAGGATGTGAAGGATGCATTGAAGAGATTCCTAAAGAACCCTTGTCAGACTTTCAAATTAAAGTAAATTTAAAGCTTCAGTGGTCTTCATTTAAGACAATCTCTGAAGAATTAAACTGCTCCTGAAAAACTAATCTCTGTTAAATACAGAGGCAATAGTTAAAAATTACATGGATTTCAATGGGAAGATCTTAACCCTTTCTATTCCGACCTCAAATATCCAACTTTCCCCAACACAAAGATGTATTAGTTGACCAAGGAAAGTACACTTATTTAAGTAGTAAACAATAGTTCCAAAATAAATACATTTTAAAGTGCAACACAACTTGCTACTGGGTTTTTGTAATTTCTAGCCAAGGATGAGAAAGTCTGAGACCTGAGGAAGGAATGTGAGAACACTTCTTGGAATATGGTTGTGTCAGGTCATCCTACTTGCCATAGATCTGTACTTTTCAACTATTAAAAGTTTTATTTTTCATTTTTGGTGTATTTTGTGTTTCAATTTCTTAATGTCTTTGAATCCATTTTTATCTTGCACTTAATATAAATTTGAATAACAGAAAAAGAAGTCTTCAGGTCAGAATAAAAACTAGATAAAATAATGCTTAGGGGCACCTGGTTGGCTCAGATGGTTGGGCTTCTACCTTCAGCTCAGATCATGATCTCCTAGTCCTGTGATTGAGCCCCATGTCTGGCTCTCAGCTCAGCTGGAAGTCTGCTTCTCCCTCTCCCTCTGACTCTGCCTCTCCCCTTGCTTGTGCTCTCTCTGTCTCTGTCTCTATCTCTCTTTAAATGAATAAATGGAATCTTAAAAAAAAAAAAAAACAACTTATACTTACATCGAAATAGAACATTTAGCAAAACAGAAAAAGAAATCATACAAATGGGGATTCTACTTTTTAAACGCTCTCATGTGCTATATGTACACAAAGCAAAATGTTGATATTTATCCTGATATGATATAAAATTAATATTCTCTATGTCATATCATCACGGCAAACACTATGGTATAAAGTTCATTGTCTGTGTTATGGATTCATAACAATAAATTTCATTACTTTCAGCATTTTTATTTAGTGTGTTTAGGAGTAAAGTGTTATTAGAACAAAAATAAACCATTGTCTTCAAAGTGACACCAACTCTCAAGGACACTGGGATCAAAAAACAAAAAAACAAAAAAAGTTAACAGTCATTATGTGCCATAGCTCCTTCTATACATGTAAAATGCTCCTAATTTGCAATAGATTAAGGGACACTAGTCAAGGCATGCAAGTTAGACAATATCTGGAAATAAACTAGATGTGAAATTATCAGAGATTCTGAAATAAGGCAAATATAGGAACCAGGACCCTCAGATCCATGAATCAATTTATAATTTTAGTCATAAATAAACAGTAAAGTTGAAAATAAAGTCACACTATATGATGGATACTTCTGGTCTCTTTTTTCTATGAAAGTCAGAGTGTTCACAGTTCTGGAATTTGGACATGGGCATCTATGGTGGGTAAGTGAGGGCACATTATTCTGCCTAAAACATCTACATTTATATTGACATATATTCTATAGCTAGGCAATCTAAAATCTTGCACCTGTCTCATTCATTAGTACTCAATGGGATAGTCTCTCAAAAACTTGCATACTATATACCCTTTCTGCATATATTAGCTACAAAATTAATCCTAAACAAACTATACAAAGCCCTCTTTGATTAAAGGATGAACTAAAATCATTGGGTTCAAAGGTAACAACGTGTATGCACACATACACAAGTGCTTGCATATCACTAGAACACATTTATCAGAAATAAATCAACCCAATCCACCAATCAAGCAGGCACATCAGCCCAGTACCAGTTGTCCATGGAGTAAGACAGGGAAGATAATTTATATGGCAACTTTGATCTCCAACTGATCAAACTTACCCTCTCAGATGTTAAGGCACCTGTACTTCTAGCTTACGCCTAACTAACAGCTCTGGAGGTTCCATGGCTTTTGTGTCCATATAGTGACAACGAAATTCCCCTGGTGGTGAAGGACAGAGAAGATGCAAGACACAACCATAAAGCAAGGTCTGACAACACCTGTGAAAGTTAGGGCACACTTCAAACAGCACCACAGCACCCCTCCTTCTCCAGCTGCCACAGAAGCAGTCGCTTTGACCTGATTCCATATATAGGGATACTCAGTTGGTTAAGCGGCTGCCTTCAGCTCAGGTCGTGATCCCAGCATCCTGGGATCGAGTCCCACATCAGGCTCCTTGCTTGGCAGGGAGCCTGCTTCTCCCTCTGCCTCCGTCTGCCTGTGCTCACTCTCTCTCTCTCTCTCTCTCTCTCACTCTCTGACAAATAAATAAATAAAATCTTTAAAAAATAAATAAATAAATAAAATATAAATACAAAAATATCTACTTCTTAAAAAACATATACAATGGAATATTACTCAGCCACAAAAAAGTGAGCTCTTTTAATTAGTGACAACGTAGAAAGACCTTGAAGGATTGTGCTAAGTGCAATAAATTCAATAAAGGAAGATACTATGTGATTTCACTTGTGGACTATAAAAACAACACGAATTGAACAAAAAAACAAATTCTTAAATATAGAGAAGAAACTAGTGGTTTCCAGAAAGAAAATAGGTGAGGAAATGAGCAAAATAATAAAGGAGATTAAGAGATATAAACTTCCAGTTATAAAATAAGTCACAGGTATGGAAAGTACTCTACAGAGAATATAGTCGGTATTATAAGAGCATTTTATGGTGACAGCTCATGACTGCAGTTAGCATGGTGAGCCCTGAATAATGTACAGAATTATAGAATCAATAGGTAATAACACCTGAAACTAATAAAGAAGTGTGTGTTCATTATACTTAAATTTTAAAAAAGCATCTAACCACAGAAGCAGTGTGAGTTGTAATTGTTGGAAGAGGTTACTAATGATTTCTTGAAAATACTTTGAAATGCATATTACAAAGATCTAGTAACTTACTGAATGATAAAGGTTATTAATGTTTACACAATAATAAAAAGTGATTAAGACACAGGCTGAGATTATATTATATTAATTTAAAACCTTAATAAAATATGTTAAGTAAGGTCCTTCCATGTTAAGATATGGATGCCTAAAACATTGCTTATTGATCTCAGAATAATTAAAATTGGGGGCAAATTAGCAGTTTCTAGATCTCTGCTGTAATCATTTTTCTCTTTCCTTCTCTCACAATTTTTTAGCATTCTGTACATTTCATGTTTTGACCACTGGAGCTACAAACTCTGAAACAGAAAGAGTGTGGAAGGCACTCAGGACCGGCACACAGGGGTGAAGAGTGGCTGCACACAGGGAGGGGCTGTGCCTCCACAGAGTCGTCAGGCTACAGCTCAGCCATTTCTCCACACCTGCCAGGAGTATGAGAAGTCAGCTAGACAGACACCCAGGAGGAAAAGCAAGATTTGGACGTCACCCTCCCCCACTCTGCTACAAGGTGTGTTAGTGTTTTGTAATCTTAACAACTACTTTATCAGCATTTTCACTGTGATAAACATTCTAATAGTTTCATTACATTAAAATTAATGTATATATGTCTCCATTATAATCTCTAAACTTCTCAATTGACATGGATTATATCTAGTGCAGTTTTCTATTTTGAGTCCAGATCAATATTTGAATTCCTTTAAAAAATAATGTATTACATCAAGTTAGACAATTTTAGCTCTATAAAATTAAATTGGATTTAACTATTTGTTGTAACATTTACCACGTGTGCCAGTAGTACATATTCAAAAGCTGGATGTCCAGAACATGAAAATGCTTGGATACTGATTGTGGGATATATATTAATGAAAGAAATCTTTAAGTAGAATTAACTTATTTAAATAAATTAAATGTACTTATTTTTCCCAAATCAAGGATGCAGGAGATACATTGCAGGCATGTTCATTCATGGGTCGGGGGGACACACACACAAAGTAGTTAATTGTGGTGATGCATGTAGAAGTAAAAATGAATAAATTTCAAAAACATAGTTGAGTGAGAACCTTGAAGTATCAAAAATAAGTTATATAAGAGCATGTAAAACATATATTCTCTTTACTTTATAAAACTATATTTCATCTTAAGAACTTATATCAACTTTTTTAGGAGAGGTACTTGTGTAGGGAAAGGAAACTGAAGCAGAGTTGGAAATAAGGAACAGGAGGAAAAAGGAATTGGAAAAGTTGAGGTAGATGAAGTGCAATGCTTAAATAAAATGGGTTAACACAAAATGATTCATGTTTATTTGATGGAAGATGAAACAAAAGTATAAGAATAGTAATCAAAGTAAAATATAGTAAATGTACTCCATTTCCATCAATGTCACATCCAGTTGGCTTTATCTGGATCAAACAATCATTTGTCTTGTCCGTGTACATTTTTTGTAGAGCACAGCATACTTTTAAATATATTTTTAAAATTTAAATTGTATTAATTAACATATAATTCATTATTTGTTGAAGGGTACAGGTCTGTGATTCATCAGTTTATCAGTTTATTTCCTAAGATTAAGAGTCTCTTATGATTTGTCTCCCTCTCTAGTTTCATCTTGTTTCATATTTTTCTCTCTTCCCCCATGATCCTCTACCTTGATTCATAGATTCCTCATGTCAGTGAGATTCTATGATAGTTGTCTTTCTCTAATTGAATTATTTTGCTTGGCATAATACTCTCTAGTTCCATCTATGTTATTGCAAAAGGCAAGATTTCATTTTTGATGGCTGTGCAATATTTTAGTGTGTGTGTGTGTATCACATCTTTAACCATTCATCTGTTGATGGGCATCTAAGTTTTTTCCATAGTTTGGCTATTGTGGACACTGATTCTACAAACACTGGGGTGCAGGTGGCCCTTCAGAGCACTACATTTGTATTTTTGAGATAAATACCAAATAGTGCAATTGCTGGGTCATAGGGTAGCTCTATTTTCAACTTTTTGAGGAACCTCCATACAGTTTTCCAGAATGACTACACCAGCTTGCATTACCACCAACAGTGTAGGAGGGTTCCCCTTTCTCATCCTTGCCATCATTTGTCATTTCCCGACTTGTTAATTTTAGCCATTTTGACTAGTGTGAGGTGGTATCTCACTGTGGTTTTGATTTGTATTTCCTTCATGCTGAGTGATATTGAGCAATTTTTCATGTGTCTTTTGGTTATTTGGATGTCTTCTTTGAGAAATGGCTGGGAGAAATGTCTGTTCATGTCTTCTGCCCATTTCTTGATTGGATTATTTGTTCTTTGGGTGTTGAACTTGATAAGTTCTTTATAGATCTTTGATACCAGCCCTTTATCTGATATGTCATTTGCAAATATCTTCTCCCATTCTGTCGGTGTCTTTTGGTTTTGTTGACTGTTTCCTTTGCTGTACAAAAGCTTTGTATCTTGATGAAGTCCCAATAGTTCCTCTTTGCTGTTGTTTCCCTTGCCTTTGGAGATGTGTATAGCAAGAAGTTGCTGTGGCCAAGGTTGAAGAAGTAGCTGCCTGTGTTCTCCTCAAGGATTTTGATGGATTCCTGTTTCACATTTAGGTCTTTCATCCATTTTGAGTCTATTTTTGTGTGTGGTGTAAGGAAATGGTCCAGTACCATTCTTCTGCATGTGGTTGTCCAATTTTCCCAAGACCATTTGCTGAAGAGATTGTCTTTTTTCCATTGGATATTCTTTCCTGCGTTTTCAAAGATTAGTTGACCATAGGGTTGAGGGTCCGTGTCTGGGTTGTCTATTCTGTTCCATTGATCTATGTGTCTGTCTTTGTGTCAGTGCCATACTGTCTTGTTGATTACAGTTTTGTAATATAGCTTGAAGTCAGGCATTGTCATGCCACCAGCTTTGGTTTTCTTTTTTAACATTCCTTTGGGGTCTTTTCTGGTTCCATATAAATTTTAGGATGATTTGTTCCAGTTCTGTGAAAAAAGTTGATGGTATTTTGATAGGGATTGCATTGAATGTGTAGATTGCTCTAGGAAGCATAAACATTTTAACAATATTTGTTCTTCCAATCCAAGATTTTTCTATTTCTTTGTGTCTTCCTCAATTTCTTTCATAAACATTCTATGGTTTTCTGAGTACAGATCCTTTGCCTTTTTGGTTAGGTTTATTCCTTGGTATCTTGTGGTTTTGGGTGCAGTTGTAAATGGGATTGACTCCTTAATTTCTCTTTCCTGTCTCATTGTTGCTGTATAGAAATACAACTGATTTTTGTGTATTGATTTTATACTGTGCCACTTTATTGAATTCCTGTATAAGTCCTAGCAATTTTGGAGTAGAGTCTTTTGGGTTTTCCACATGTCATCTGCAAAAAGTAAGAGTTTGACTTCTTTGCTGATTCAGATACCTTTATTTCTTTTTATTGTCTGATTGCTGAGGGTAGGACCTCTAGTGCTATGTTGAACAGCAGTGGTGACAGTGGACATCCCTGCTATATTTCTGACTTTAGGGAAAAAACTCTTAGTTTTTCCCCACTGAGAATGATATTTGCTGTGAGTTCTTCATAGATGGATTCATGATATTGAGGTATGTACCCTCTACCCCTACACTGTGAAGAGTTTTAATCAAGAAAGGATGCTGTAGAGTCAAGATGGCAGAGAAGTAGCAGGCTGAGACGACATCGGGTAGCAGGAGATCAGCAAGATAGCTTATCTAACCATTATGAACACCTACAAATCCAACGGGAAATTGAATAGAAGAAGAGCAACAATTCTAGAAACAGAAAACCTACCACTTTCTGAAAGGTAGGACATGCGGAGAAGTGAATCCAAAGCGACGGGAAGACAGACCGTGGGGGGGAGGGGCCGGCTCCCGGCAAGCGGCGGAGCAAAGGAGCACAAAATCGGGACTTTTAAAAGTCTGCTCCATGAAAGGACATCGCTCCAGAGGCTAAACCGGGGGGAAGCCCAGGCAGTGTCAGCATAACCCCAGGTCCCACGGGGTCACAGAAGGATAGGGGGCGTCTGAGTGCCACAGAGTTCGCAGGTATTAGAGCAGGGAAGCTGGCTACAGCCACAAAGCTGAGGAGTGAGCTCTCAGCCCGGGGTTACATTATGTCGGTTGCAGGCTGGGTGGGCTCGGAGCACAGCCGGAGGCCACGGAGATGGAAGCAACTGGGCACATTTCTCCAAGTGCCAGTAATTGACTGCTTTCCTACTGGCGTGACCGCAGGCCAGGGAGGCTGGGCGGTTAGGCACTTTTCTCTGAGGGTGCACTGAGGAGCAGAACCCCAAGCTCTCGGCTCCTCCAGGCCGAGAGATTGGGAGGGCGCCATCTTCATTCCCGTCCTCTGGAACTCTACGGAAAATGCTCAGGGAACAAAAGCTCCTGAAAGCAAACCCAAGCAGATTACTTAGCCAGGCCCCTGGCAAGGGCGGTGCAATTCCGCCTGCGGCAAAGACACTTGAGAATCACTACAAGAGGCCCCTCCCCCAGAAGATCAACAAGAAACCCAGCCAAGACCAACTTCACTCACCAAAAACAGTGGAATTCTAGAGGAGGAGAAAGCAAATCTTATCTGGACAAAATGACGAGGCGGAAAATCTCACCACAAAAAAAAAAGAACAAGAGGCAGTACTGAAGGCTGGGGACCTAATCAACATGGACATTGGTAATATGACAGATCTAGAGTTCAGAATGACGATTCTCAAGGTTCTAGCTGGGCTCGAAAAAGGCATAGAAGATATTAGAGAAATCCTCACCGGAGAGATAAAAGCCCTTTCTGGAGAAATAAAAGAACTAAAATCTAACCAAGTAGAAATCAAAAAATCTATTAATGAGGTGCAATCAAAAATGGAAGCTCTCACTGCTAGGACAAATGAGGCAGAAGAAAGAATTAGTGACATAGAAGACCAAATGACAGAGAATAAAGAAGCTGAGCAAAAGAGAGACAAAGAAATACTGGACCACAAGGAGAGAATTTGAGAGATAAGCGACACCATAAGATGACACAACATTAGAATAATTGGGATTCCAGAAGAAGAAGAAAGAGAGAGGGGAGCAGAAGGTATATTGGAGACAATTATTGGAGAGAATTTCCCTAATATGGCAAAGGGAACAAACATCAAAATCCAGGAGGTGGAGAGAACCACCCTCAAAATCAACAAGAATAGGTCCAAACCCCGTCACCTAATAGTAAAATTTACAAGTCTTAGCGACAAAGAGAAAATCCTGAAAGCAGCCCAGGAAAAGAAGTCTGTAACGAACAAGGGTAAAAACATTAGATTGGCAGCAGACCTGTCCACGGAGACCTGGCAGGCCAGAAAGAACTGGCATGATATATTCAGAGCATTAAACGAGAAAAACATGCAGCCAAGAGTACTATATCCAGCTAGGCTATCATTGAAAATAGAAGGAGAGATAAAGAGCTTCCACGACAAACAAAAGCTGAAAGAATTTGCAAACACCAAACGAGCTCTACAGGAAATATTGAAAGGGGTCCTCTAAGCAAAGAGAGACCCTACAAGGAGTAGGTCAGAAAGAAACAGAGACAATATACAGTATCAGTCACCTTACAGGCAATACAATGGCACTAAATTCATATCTCTCAATAGTTATCCTGAATGTTAATGGGCTAAATGCCCCAATCAAAAGACATGGCATCAGAATGGATAAAAAAACAAAACCCATCAATATGCTGCCTACAAGAAACTCATTTTAGACCCGAGGACACCTCCAGATTTAAAGTGAGGGGGTGGAAAACAATATACCATGCTAATGGACATCAGAAGAAAGCTGGGGTGGCAATCCTTATATCAGATCAATTAGATTTTAAGTGAAAGACTATAATAAGAGATGAGGAAGGACACTATATCATACTTAAAGGGTCTGTCCAACAAGAAGACCTAACAATCTTAAATATCTATGCCCCTAACATGGGAACAGCCAACTATATAAACCAATTAATAACAAAATCAAAGAAATACATGGACAGTAACACAATAATAGCAGGGGACTTTAACACTCCCCTCACTGAAATGGACAGATCATCTAAGCAAAAGATCAACAAGGAAATAAAGGCCTTAAGTGACACACTGGACCAGATGGACATCACAGATCTATTCAGAACATTCCATCCCAAAGCAACAGAATATACATTCTTCTCTAGTGCACATGGAACATTCTCCAGAACAGACCACATCCTGGGTCATAAATCAGGTCTCAACTGGTATCAAAAGATTGGGATCATTCCCTGCATATTTACAGACCACAATGCTCTGAAGCTAGAACTCAATCACAAGAGGAAATTTGGAAAGAACGCAAATAAATGGAGACTAAACAGCATCCTTCTAAAGAATGAATGGGTCAACCAGGAAATTAAAGAAGAATTGAAAAAATTCATGGAAACAAATGATAATGAAAACACAACGGTTCAAAATCTGTGGGACACAACAAAGACAGTCCTGAGAGGAAAATATATAGCGGTACAAGCCTTTCTCAAGAAACAAGAAAGGTCTCAAATACACGACCTAAACCTACACCTAAAGGAGCTGGAGAAAGAACAGCAAAGAAAGCCTAAACCCAGAAGGAGAAGAGAAATCATAAAGATCAGAGCAGAAATCTATGAAATAGAAACTTAAAAAACAATAGAACAAATCAACAAAACCAGGAGCTGGTTCTTTGAAAGAATTAATAAGATTGACAAACCCCTGGCCAGACTTATCAAAAAGAAAAGAGAAAGGACCCAAATAAGTAAAATCACGAATGAAAGAGGAGAGATCACAACCAACACCAAAGAAATATAAACAATTATAAGAACATACTATAAGCAATTCTATGCCAACAAATTCGACAATCTGGAAGAAATGGATACATTTCTAGAGACATATAAACTACCACAACTGAGCCAGGAAGAAATAGATAACCTGAACAGACCCATAACCAGTAAGGAGATTGAAACAGTCATCAAAAATCTCCAAACAAACAAAAGTCCAGGACCAGACGGCTTCACAGGGGAATTCTACCAAACATTTAAAGAATAATTAATTCCTATTCTCCTGAAACTGTTCCAAAAAATAGAAATGGAAGGAAAACTTCCAAACTCATTTTATGAAGCCAGCATCACCTTGATCTCAAAACCAGACAAGGATCCCACCAAAAAAGAGAATTACAGACCAATATCCTTGATGAACACAGATGCGAAAATTCTCACCAAAATATTGATCAATAGGACCCAACAGTACATTAAAAGGATTATTCACCATGACCAAGTGGGATTTATTCCAGGGCTGCAAGGTTGGTTCAACATCTGCAAATCCACCAATGTGATACAATGCATTAATAAAAGAAAGAGTAAGAACCATATGATACTCTCAATAGATGCTGAAAAAGCATTTGACAAAGTGCAGCATCCCTTCCTGATTAAAACTCTTCAAAGTGTAGGGATAGAAGGCACATACCTCAATATTATCAAAGCCATCTATGAAAAACCCACTGCAAATATCATTCTCAATGGAAAAAAACTGAAAGCTTTTCCGCTAAGGTCAGGAACACGGCAAGGATGTCCGTTATCACCACTGCTGTTCAACATAGTACTAGAAGTCCTAGCCTCAGCAATCAGACAACAATAAGAAATTAAAGGTATCCAAATTGGCAAAGAAGAAGTCAAACAATCACTCTTTGCAGGTGATATGATACTATATGTGGAAAACCCAAAAGGCTCCACTCCAAAACTGCTAGAACTTGTACAGGAATTCAGTAAAGTGTCAGGATATAAAGTCAATGCACAGAAATCAGTCGCATTTCTTTACACTAACAAGACAGAAGAAAGAGAAATTGAGGAGTCAGTCCCATTTACAATTGCACCCAAAACCATAAGATACCTAGGAATAAATCTAACCAAAGAGACAAAAAATCTATACTCAGAAAACTATAAAGTACTCATGAAAGAAATTGAGGAAGACACAAAGAAATGGAAAAATATTCCATGCTCATGGATTGGAAGAACAAATATTGTGAAAATGTCTATTCTACCTAAAGCAATCTACACATTTAATGCAATCCCTATCAAGATCTCATCCATTTTTTTAAAGAAATAGAAAAAATAATCCTGAAATTTATATGGAACCAGAAAAGACCTTGAATAGCCAAAGGAATATTGAAAAAGAAAGCCAAAGTCGGTGGCATCACAATTCCAGACTTCAAGCTCTATTACAAAGCTGTCATCATCAAGACAGTATGGTACTGGCACAAAAACAGACATATAGATCAATGGAACAGAATAGAGAGCCCAGAAATAGACCCTCAACTCTATGGTCAACTAATCTTCGACAAAGCAGGAAGGAATGTCCAATGGAAAAAAGACAGCCTCTTCAACAAATGGTGCTGGGAAAATTGGACAGCCACATGCAGAAAAATGAAATTGGACCATTTCCTTATACCACACACGAAAATAGACTCAAAATGGACGAAGGACCTCAATGTGAGAAAGGAATCCATCAAAATCCTTGAGGAGAACGCAGGCAGCAAACTCTTTGACCTCAACCGCAGCAACGTCTTCCTAAGAACATCGCCAAAGGCAAGGGAAGCAAGGGCAAAAATGAACTATTGGGATTTCATCAAGATCAAAAGCTTTTGCACAGCAAAGGAAACAGTTTACAAAACCAAAAGACAACTGACAGAATGGAGAAGATATTTGCAAACGACATAGCAGATAAAGGGCTAGTATCCAAAATCTATAAAGAGCTTATCAAACTCAACACCCAAAGAACAAATAATCCAATCAAGAAATGGGCAGAGGACATGAACAGACATTTCTGCAAAGAAGACATCCAGATGGCCAACAGACACATGAAAAAATGCTCCACATCACTCAGCATCAGGGAAACACAAATCAAAACCACAATGAGATACCACCTCACACCAGTCAGAATGGCTAAAATTAACAAGTCAAGACATGACAGATGCTGGTGAGGATGCGGAGAAAGGGGAACCCTCCTACACTGTTGGTGGGAATGCAAGCTGGTGCAACCACTCTGGAAAACAGTGTGGAAGTTCCTCAAGAAACTGAAAATAGAGCTACCCTATGACCCAGCAATTGCACTACTGGGTATATATCCTAAAGACACAAACGTGGTTCTCCAAAGGGGCACATGCACCCAATTGTTTATAGCAGCAATGTCCACAATAGCCAAACTATGGAAAGAACCTTGATGTCCATCAAGAAATGAATGGATCAAGAAGATGTGGTATATATACACAATGGAATACTATGCAGCCATCAAAAGAAATGAAATCTTGCCATTTGCGACGACATGGATGGAACTAGAGGGTATTATGCTTAGCAAAATAAATCAATCAGAGAAAGACAACTATCATATGATCTCTTTGATATGAGGAAGTGGAGATGCAATGTGGGGAGGGTTGGGGGCAGGTAGGAAAAGAAAAAATGAAAGAAGATGGGATCGGGAGGGAGACAAACAATAAAAGACTCAATCTCAAAAAACAGACTGAGGGTTGCTGGGGGGATGGGGGATGAGAGAGGGTGGTGGGGATATAGACATTGGGGAGGGTACGGGCTATGATGAGTGCCGTGAAATGTGTAAACCTTGCGATTCACAGACCTGTACCCCTGGGGATTAAAATACATTATATGTTTATTAAAATAAATTAATTAATTTTTTTAAAAAAAGAAAGAATGTTGTACTTCCTCAAATGCTTTTTCTGCATCTATTAAGGGGATCACATGGTTCTTGCCCTTTCTTTTTTTATGGAGTGCATGATAGTGATTGATTTACAGAAATTGAGTCAAACTTGCAGCCCAGAAATAAATCCCACATGGTTAAATTGAAAAATACTTTTATTCTACTGTTGGATCCTATTGTCTAGTATTTTGGTGAGAATTTTTGCATCCATATTCAACAGAGATATTGGTCTGTAATTCTTCTTTTTCGTGGGGTCTTTTTCTAGTTTGGGGATAATGTTGGCCTTATTGTATTTAATGTATGTATTGTATTTAATGTATTTAATGGCCTTAATGTATTTGGAAGTTTTCCTTCCATCTCAACTTTTTGAAAAGTTTCAGAAGAAAAGGTATTAATTCTTTAAATGTTGTTGTAGAATTCCCCTGGGAAACCGTTTGGTTCTAGGCTCCTCTTTGTTGGGAGATTTTTGATTACTGCTTCAATTTCTTGCTGGTTATGGTTCTGTTCAGGTTTTCTATTTCTTCCTGGTTCAGTTTTAGTAGTTTATATGTCTCTAGTATTGCATTTCTTCCAGATTGCCTAATTTGTTGGCATATAGTTGTTCATAATATGTTCTTATAAGTGTTTGTGTTTTTCTTCAGTGTTGGTTGTGATCTCTCCTCTTTCATTCATGATTTTATTTAATTGGGTCCTTTTTCCTTTCTTTTTGACAAGTCTGGTAAGGGGTTTATCAATTCTATTAATTTTTTCAAAGAACCACCTCCTAGTTTTGTTGATTTGTTTTACTGTTCTTTTGGTTTTTATTTCATTGATTTCTGCTCTGATCTTTCTTATTTTTCTTCTCCTGCTGGGTTTAGGTTTTATTAGCTGTTCTTTCTCTAGCTCCTTTAGGTGTAGGGTTACGTTGTGTATTTGAGACCTTTCTTGTTTCTTGAGAAAGGCTTGTATTGCTATATACCTCCCCCTTAGGACTGCCTTTGCACCCCAGAGATTTTGAACAGCTGTGTTTTCATTTTCATTTGTTTCCATGAATTTTTAAATTCTTCTTTAATTTCCTGCTTGCCCTATTCATTTTTTAATAGGATGCTCTTTAGCCTCCATGTATTTGAGTTCTTTCCAACTTTTCTCTGTGATTGAGTTCCACTGTCAAAACATTGTGGCCTGAAAATATGTACGGAATAATCCCAATTTTTTGGTACCAGTTGAGAACTGGCTTGTGACCCAAGCTGTGATCTTTTCTGGAGAAAGTTCCATTTTCACTCGAGAAGAATGCATATTCTGTTGCTTTGAATAAAATGTTCTGAATATATCTGTGAAGTCCTTTTGGTCCAGTGCGCCATTTAAAACCCTTATTTCCTTTTTGATCTTCTGCTTAGTTGATCTGTCCATCTCAGTGAGGGGGGTGTTAGAGTCCCCTACTATTATTGCATTATTACTGATGTGTTCTTTATATTTTGTTATTAATTGGCTTATATAATTGGTTGCTTCTACATTAGGGGGATAGATATTTGTAATTGTTAGATCTTCTTGTTGGATAGATTCTTAAATTATTATATCGTATCCTTCCACATCTCTTATTACAGTCTTTGGTTTAAAATCTAATCTGTCTGACAGAAGGATTGCCACTCCAGCTATCTTTTGATGTCCCTTAGCATGATAAGTGGTTTTCCACTCCCTCACTTTAAATCTGGAGGTGTCTTTGGGTCTAAAATGAGTCTCTTGATGACAGAACATTGATGGCTCTTGTTTTTGTTTGTTCATTTGTTTGTTTTTTAATCTAATCTGATATTCTGTGTCTTTTGATTAAGGCATTTAGCCCATTCACATTTTGGGTTACTATTGAAAGGTATACATTTAGTGCTATTGTATTGTCTGTGAGTGTTACTGTATATTGTCTCTGTTCCTTTCTTTGTTACTTTTGGGCTTTCTGTTTGCTTAGAGGACCTCTTTCAATATTTCTTGTAGGGCTGGTTTGGTGATCACAAATTCTTTCATTTTGTTTGCACTTGAACTTTTTAAATCACTCCTTCTATTTTGAATGACATCTTAGCTGGATAAAGTATTTTTGGTCGCATATTTTTCTAGTTTAGTGCACTGAATATATGATGCCAGTCCTTTCTGGCCTGCCAGGCCTCTGTGGATATGTCTTCTGTCAATCTAATATTTCCAACCTTGTAGATTATTGACCTTTTGTCCAAAGCTGCTTTCAGGATTTTCTCTTTGTCTTTGAGAATTGAAAGTTTCACTATTATGTGTCAGGGTGTTGACCTATTTTTATTGATTTTGAAGAGGGTTCTCTGTGCCTCCTAGATTTTGATGCTTGTTTCCTTCCCCAGAATAGGGAAGTTCTCCACTATCATTTGCTCCAATATACCTTCTGCCCCTCTCTTTCACCTTGTTCTAGGATCCCAATTATTCTAATATTTTTTCACTTTATGGTGTCACTTATCTCTCAGATTCTCCCCTCATGATCTACTAGTTGTTTACCTCTCTTTTTTCTCAGCTTCTTTATTTTCCATCTTTTGATCTCCTATATCACTAATTCTCTCTTCTGTATCACTTATCCTAGCAGATAGAGCTTCCATTTTTTATTGCATCTCATTAATAGTCTTTTTGGTTCCAACTTGGTTTGATTTGAGTTCTTTTATTTCTCCAGAAAGGGATTCTCCACTGTCTTCTCTGCTTTTTTCAAGCCCAACTAGTATCTCTATAATCATTATTCTGAACTTTAGTTCCAATATCTTACTAATGTCCATATTGATTAGGTCCCTGGCAGTCAGTACTGCCTCCTGTTCTTTTTTTTTTTTTTTCTTTTTCTTTTTTTTTGAGGTGAGTTTTTCTGTCTTGTCACTTTGCAGGAAGTGGTTGCTTTTCTATTCATAGAGTTACAGCTATTCTCTTCTTCAATCTCTGGTCAGGTTCTCATGTCTTCAGAATGTTTGATAGCCACCTAGCTGAATTCCTGGGGCCAGACAAAATTAAGGTTTCCTACTCTTCTGCCATCTTGGACTCCTGCCCTGTTCATGTACTTTTAAACAGATAAAATTTAAGTACATCAAATAAGTCATACCATATCTATTTCCCCTTGGTCCCTATTACTTTGTCTTTCATTCATAAAATAGGAGGTAGAATCAGATTCTAGCAATTTTATTAAAATAAAAGCTAGCAAAATATTGGTATACCTGCAGTAAAATGAATAAAATTCAAAAACATATAGTTGAATGAGAACATTTCGATATCAAAATGAGCTATACAAAATGTTGTGTACTTTAAAATGTATATTATATTTACTTTATAAATTGCATTCCATATTAAGGACATATATTAACTTTTGAAAAGAGATTCATACCTATTTAAGGAAAAGTAACAGAAGTAGACATGGGAAATTAGTACTGAGCATGCACATGGGATGTGGAATTAGGGTATCGTTAACTCAATTTAGTCCCTTAGTTTACAAAAAGAAATAAAAATAGGAGCTACACATATATTCATAATTTTTATCCCTTCTGAATCCTCTAACATACTATAGGACATATTTAAAAGTTCTGTTTTTATCCTCAGATATAAAACATGGAAGAAGACTTTGTGGAAATTCTGAAAGTTTATGTGATTTATAGATGATTAAGGCATATAAGAAATAATCTACTTAAATCCAGATATTTGAATGAATACAATAAAAATAACAACTAAGGAAAGCAGGCAAATTGTTTATGTAAAAAGACATTTCCTCAACAGGGGAATCAAAGTTACTCTGAATAATTAGCAAAGACCAGTGACATCATTTCCTACTCTCAGATGACTTGGGAATAACCAAGAATTGCTTTCAAGTTCCCAGGGGGAGTGTCTCAAAGGGAGGAGATGTTCATAAATTATTCTGACAGTGTCAAACTGGTAATCACACAAGGGAACACAAAGGCAGTCCTCACTTAAGGTTAGTAGATGCTACTGATTATAATGATCACTAGATTAGTTGTAGTGATGGTTTTTGAAACCTACCTTCCATTTAAATGACAGTCATGAGTATAGTCACCAATGCCAGACTCAATACATTACATTATGCATATTAATCTTCTCTTTTAATAACTAGGTTTTCTGGAGTAATGATATATGTTTACCACTATGAGTATGTTCTTTGAAGGTGGTAAGTGACCTCGTTTCTATTTGTTACTATTTCTACATTTATATAGAGAGTCTAGACAATATATATGGTGAAGGGAGAGTAAACATTTTTGCAAACTCAACTTAGAATCCTCCTCTTCCTTCCTTCTCTGTCTTTTTCTCTCCTTTTGATAAGAGTGCAATGTTCTCAATTTGACCAACCTATTTATTCAGTTGAGGTTATTTACAAAATGTTATAGAATATTTAGTTGACATTGGGTGTTTGCATTTGCTCAAGAGACATCCTTGGTTTCCACGCCCAATCCCTAGGTCCTGCTACAACTCTGGAGTTTCTGCTTCCATTTGAGAAGAGTCAGGTTTGATGCTTATTTTGTTTGTTTGTTTGTTTGTTTCCAGGAAGTGCTTAAGAATGACTGGTGGGGATCAGGGTCACATAATTATTTATTCAATTCAGTTTGGAAAGAATGCCAGGAATTTGCAAAATCACAATAAAATGGATGTTAGAATGAAGAGGTTTACCAAACTGTCCAAACTGCTGTGGAATAGTAATTTCTTTGGGTATAATTTTTGTAGCTTGAGGTATTTGACTTTGTCATTTGTTTGGCTGCTGTTAATGAATATTTGTTATTGCTTTGCCATAAATAGTTTGTTAATTTGAATAGATTTTTGGATAAAGCAAATTTATGTAATTTTATCTACCAAATTAATGTTGGATTTCTATTCTATTTTTTGGAAATTTCTGTTTAAGGCATCCAGAGATTCCAGTTTTTGAGTTTATGAAAGTTTAACACTTTCTTATGACATTAAATACTTAACCAGTCCAGGGTTGATTTTTGTATAGATGAATGAAACATCCAATTTTATCATTTGGGATAGGGATAATCACTTTCCCAGGTTCACTAAATAGACCATTTTTTAATACTAAGGACATCCTAACATGCCACTTCTGTCTTACACTGCAGTTCTATGTATTCATGGGTCCTTTCCTGAGGTCCTTGTTCTTTTCCATTGATGTAAGTATGCCATATTATCTCAAGAATTCCAAGTTTATAAGTTTTATTATCTAGTTGTACAGGTCTTTTCAAAAGTATCTTTCTTCTTTACAGTATGCATTTTCTAAATGCATTTGAAGTCATTGTCAAATTCTACCAATTTCCTTAGTGAGTTTTGATTGTAAAGGTATTGAACAAATAGACTAAATTCAGCAGAAGTCACATTTGGTCACACTAAATTGTGCAATCCAGGAACCTCTTATTTATATATAGAGGTCCTTTATTTAGGACCTCTATAATGTTTCCCCAAAAAAGTTTTTTTTTTATTTTTTAAAGTAGGTGTAGTCAGTTTTTACAAGATGTCCTATCACTATGGAATTTCCCTTTTATTCTTAATTTTTGTCACTTTTGTCCATTCTAAATAACACTAATATTTATTCAAATGTTTATTTTTTTCTAATTCATTCTGATACTGTGGAGAATCCTGATTACAAATCTTCCAAAATTAAATGTCTAGCCAAAAATGGGATTAATGCAACTTAAACAAGTTTTTTATAATTCTTATACATTTTTAAAATTGATATCAAAGATATATTACTATTGTTTATGGTTATACATCTAAAGTGAAATTATAGGCCTTTATATATAATGGGTTTTTAAATATAAATATTTATTTTTAAATCAGAATTTAGGCCTTGCAGAATGAGTCACAATGTAGTCCTCGTTTTTTATACTCCAGAGAGTTTATAATAAAATTAGATAATTTTTTCCCATGAAAAGTTTGGGAGCACCTGCCTTTAGAAATAATCTGAGGGAGAAAGGAGATGGAAAAGTAGAGGTAGATGAAGTGTAATCCTTCAATAAAATATGTTAAAACATTTCATGTATACTTGACAAAAGATGAAATAAAGGTGTAAGAATAGTAGTCAATTAAAATATAGTAAATGTAGTCCATTTCTCTCAATGTCATTCCCAGCTTTATCTGGATCAAATAAACATTCGTCCTTGCCCATATAATTTAAAAAATAATTAAGTATTTTTAATGAATCATGCCTTATTTCTTTCCCCTCATTCCTTAGTACTTTGTCTTTCATTCATGTACTTCATGCAGTGTTATTTGCAGCCTCTAATGCATTTGAGATAGCACTCTCTAATTTGGAGTAATATTTCTCTTTGTTGTATAAATATATTTATAGCAGTTTACTCAACAATTTAGTAGATACCTTAAGAAATACATTTTAATTTATTTGCCTTAAATATGTTAGAATAGTATAATCACATAAAGTCTATATCAAAGATATTAGCAGTCAAAGCAAAGCAAATGTGGGAATGACAACTAATTGTTTTTTCTCATATTGAATAACTTATATAGATGCAGGCCTTACTTGGCATGTAACATAGCAATAATCATAAACTGAAAATGATCAACATCTGAGTGCTGAATTTTCACATGCATGGCTCTACAGAAAATAAAAGTTTATTTATGTGCATTAGAACGCATGAGTTAGGGACTTCTGCAAAAGACTGAAATTATTGTCTAGCATTATAAAAATATCATAAACATTGTTTAAAACTCATAAAAGCATAGTGGAATAAAAATACAGTTTTAAAAATGAAATGAATGGTAGAATGAGAATGCTATTAGATATGTAGAGTTATAATGAGAAAAGTAAATCAAAGTCTACTAAATGAGTTTTCATTGGAGGTTGGGACAAAAGTTGAAAGGACAAGAAGCAGTGGGCTATTACTTTTATTACAATTCTTTCTTAAGTATGAAATGGCTTAACTAATTACAGGTAGCTTAAGTAAAAACCATTTCTAAAAAGACATCAGTATTTCCACTCAAGACCAAACATTACTAACATTATGCAGACCATAAAGAGATTGCATTGACTTGATGATGATAGCCAGCATGTGGTACAAAAAATAAAATGGCTACCATATACCTTAGGTTGAAACACATTCATCATTTGGTTCCAGGTTCAATAATGGAGATGAGTCTTATTTTAAATTAACCCATCTAAAAATTGGATTTATCTTACCCATAATGGCTTTGCCTCCTAAAATGTCAACAGATGTTGTCTTCTGAAACCCAATGACTCTTGTGATGGTTGTTCCCACAGCAATTTTCCTTAACAGCCTGGATGAACAAACAAAATCTAACAGTGCTAACAGAATTCATCCTAATGGGAATCACAGACCGTCCGGAGCTGCAGGCTCCCCTCTTTGGGTTCTTCCTCATTATCTACACAGTCTCAGTGGGGCAACCTGGGCATGATCATCCTCACCAAGGTGGATTCCAGGCTCCAAACACCCATGTACTGCTTCCTCAGACACCTGGCTTTCATTGATCTTGGTTATTCAACTGCTGTGGGACCCAAAATGCTGGTAAATCTTGTAACTAACCAAAATACAATCCCCTACAATTGGTGTGCTACACAGCTGTCTTTCTTCATCTTGTTCATCATCAGTGAGCTTTTCATTCTGTCCGCAATGGCCTATGACCGCTATGTGGCCATCTGTAACCCTCTGCTCTACACAGTTGTTATGTCACAAAGGGTGTGCTGGATTCTGGTAGCCATCCCCTATCTCTACAGTGCTTTTCTTTCTCTGATAATTACCATAAAGATTTTTATGTCATCCTTCTGTGGCCATAATGTCATTAGACATTTTTACTGTGATAGTCTTCCCTTGTTAACTTTGCTGTGCTCAAGCTCACGTGATATTGAGTTGATAATACTGATCTTTTCAGCCTTTAATTTGGTTTCATCCCTTCTGATAGTGCTAGTGTCTTACATCCTAATCCTTATGGCCATCCTTAGGATGAACTCTGCAGAGGGCAGGCACAAGGCCTTCTCTACCTGTGGTTCTCACCTGACAGTGGTTGTTGTATTATATGCAACACTATTCTTCATGTATGTGCAACCCAAATCCAGTCATTCTTTTGATACCGATAAAATCGCCTCTGTATTTTACACTTTGATAATACCTATGCTGAATCCCATGATCTACAGCTTGAGGAACAAAGAGGTAAAAAGTGCCCTGCATAGGATTTGGAAAAATCTGCACAGACTACCTACGTGGAATGCAACTTAGATTATGTATTCAATAAATTAGGTTATACAATGCTTTTTATTATTTGACATATGTCTTATAAAGGAGCAATGGGTAAAAGTCATGGACACCTAGAAATATCTTTCTTGTTTTCAGCTTATAGAATTTTCTCTAGTGATCATTCTTCTGTATCAACATTAGTTTCAGCATAAGAGACTGAAGTCTGGACTACTGTTCTCACATTGCCAAGTACTTATTTTGCAAATGAAGACAAGTTTTGGTTTGTTGTGTTTAAAATACACCTCTGCTTAGATAATCTTTTTTTAAAAGGCTTTTTTGTATCTTTATTAAATATTAAATAAATACCAGTGCCTACCACACTGACATAGGGCATAGATAGATGACACTTACTGTTTTTGGAGAAGGAATATACGTATAAATGAATAATCAACACCACCCGTTTGAATGACAATTTAACAGCCCCTTGTGGTGGATAACATCTCAGAATTTGTTAAATGATGATATGTGAGCCTATATATTCTTCAGAAAGCAAAAATAAGTGCGATTATTTTCAGGTGGCATAAGTGTGTACAGTAAAAATTCCAAAATACTCATCATCCTGAAATATTAGAAATAAAAAGTGAATTTTTCAAGACTGGTGCATATAAGGCCAGCATATAAGAGATCAGTGGGTTTCTTTTGTTTTTGTTTTGTTTGTTTGTTTGTCTGTTTGTTTGTTTGTTTTTGCTATACACTAGCAAAAAAAAAACAGGAAAGATATAATTTTATTTTTTTTAAATTTTTTAAGATTGTATTTGTTCAATAAATAAAGAGAGAGAGAGTGCGCGTGTGCATGAGCAGGGAGAGAGGCAGAAGCAGAGGAGAAAGCAGACTCCCTGCTGAGCAGGGAGCCCAATGCAGGACTCAATCCCAGGACCCTGGGATCATGACCTGAGCCAAATGCAGATACTTAACCATCTGAGCCACCCAGATGCCCCAAGGAAAAATATCATTTTAAACTATTGCTTTTACTAGAAATAAAAATTGAAATACCAAAGGAAAGTTGTAGTGAATGATTTGCATGATTGTTTCCTAGAAACTACAAAACCATTGCTGAATTATTAAGGAAGATATAAATGTAGCATATACAATACCTTTGTTTGGGTGAAATAAATGTTGTGTGATGGGGTTCATCCTCCCTAAATTATTCTATGCTTTTAATGCAGCAACAATAAAAAATCCAATAGTATTTTTAATACTCAAGTGGACTTTGAGAATTATGCAGAAGTACAAAGGGTCTAGAATATCTTTGAAGAATAAAGAACACAGAGGTTTCCAATAATAGATATCAATTCCTTTAATAAATCTAGATGATCTTTTAAAAATTATTTTTAAAAATATTTTTAAAACAATTCTTCTTTTGTTCATTCTTAATTACTACAGCTTTATAATAGGCCATGAAATCTGGAGGTGTAACTCCTGCAACTTTTTCCTCTTTCTATAAGACTGTCTTTAATTTTTTGGCATTTTACCTTGCATAATAACTTTTAGAGTCAGCTTCCTCAGACACCTGGCTTTCATTGATCTTGGTTATTCATCAGCTGTGGGACCCAAAATGTTAGTAAATTTTGTAGCTAATCAAAATACAATCCCCTACAACTGGTGTGCTACACAGCTGTCTTTCTTCCTCTTGTTCATCATCAGTGAATTTTTCATTCTGTCTGCAATGGCCTATGACCACTATGTGGCCATCTGTAACCCTCTGCTCTACACGATTGTTATGTCACAAAGGGTGTGCTGGATGCTGGTAGTCATCCCTTATGTCTACAGTGTTTTTCTTTCTGTGATAATCAGCAAAAAGATTTTTACATCATCCTTCTGTGGCCACAATGTCATTAGACATTTTTACTGTGATAGTCTTCCCTTGTTAACTTTGCTGTGCTCAAGCTCACGTGATATTGAGTTGATAATACTGATCTTTTCAGCCTTTAATTTGGTTTCATCCCTTCTGGTAGTGCTGGTGTCTTACATCCTAATTCTTATGGCCATCCTTAGGATGAACTCTGCAGAGGGCAGGCAAAAGACCTTCTCCACCTGTGGATCTCACCTGACAGTGGTCCTTGTATTATACACCACTCTATTCTTCATGTATTTGCAGCCTCAAACAAATCATTCCTTTGATACTGATAAAATTGTTTCTGTATTTTACACTTTGATTATACCTATGCTGAATCCCATGATCTACAGCTTGAGGAACAAAGAGGTTAAAGGTGCCCTCCATAGGATATGGAAAAATTGGCACACACTGCCTATGTAGAGTCAAAATAAACAGTGTATATAATAAATTAGGTTAGAGACTACTGTTAAGTCCATGTCACAGGGCTTAGGAAGCAATAATGTGTAAAAGTCATTTTACACATTTTAGAAATATTTTTTCCTGTTTTCAACTTCTAGATGTTTCAGTAGTGATCATCCTTCTGTTACCAACTTTGGTTTCAGTGCAAGAGACTGATATACAGACCACCGTTCTCACATTGCGAAGTACTTGGGTGATGATCAAAGACAACTTTTGTTTTGTTTAAAATACATCTCTGCTTCATCTTTTTTAAAAGATGTTTTTGTGTCTTTCATTTAATATTAAATAAATATGCCCATCCCACTGGCATATGGCATAGGGAAGATGGCACTTATTATTTTGTGGAGGGAATATACACATCAATGAATAATCAACAATATCTGCCTTAATGTTACTTTAATTTTATCCCCTTGTGGTGTTGGCATCTCAGATTCTGTTTTGTGTTAATTTGTATACACGTATATACTTAGGAAGGCAGAAATAGAAGTGTGATTATTTTCAGGGAGCATAATCGTGTACATTAAAAATTTAAAACAACTCTTCATGCTGAAACATTAGAAATAATAAGTGAAGTTTGCAAGATTGATGCATATAAGTTCAGCATATGAAAGATTAGGTTTTTTTTTTCCTATATGCTAGAAAAAACAGGTAAAAATATAATTTTAAACCATCTATTATACTGGAAATAAAAACTGTATAATATCTAGGGAAAATTGTAATGAAGGATTTGCATGATTTTCTTGCTAGGAACTAAAACATTGCTGATATTAGGGAAGACATAAATGTGGCATATGCTATACAAATGCTTTGGCAAAGGATCCAGAATATCTTAGAAGAAGAAAGAACACAGACATATTCTAAAGCAGATATCAATTCCTTTAATAAAGCTAGATCATTTTTAGAAATTATTTTTGAAACTATTTTAACTTTTTGTAAATAATTCTTCTTTCCTTCCTTCTTTGTCTTTTCTTCTACCTTTTAGAAAGATGGAAGCTGATTCTAAAATTTATTAGGAAAGGCAAACTGCCTAAAAGTTAAAGACAGTCTTGGAGAAAGAATAAATCTGCAGAAGTTACACCACTAGATTTCATGATCTATCACAAAGCTATAGCAATTAAGAAAACATTGGCATATCAAGATAGTATGGAGGTTCCTCTGAAAATTAAGAATAGAAAATATCACATGATCCAGTAATTTCACTACCGGATATTTATTTACCCCCCAAAAAAAAACAAAACAGGACTTCAAAAAGATATGCACAGTCTTTTGTTCATTGCTACATTATTTACAGTAGCTGAGATATAGAAGCAGTCCAAGTAGTCCTTGAGAGATTAATGGATAAAAACATATATATTGGATGGGGCGCCTGGGTGGCTCAGTGGGTTAAGGCCTCTGCTTTCCGCTCGGGTCATGGCCCAGCGTCCTGGGATCGAGCCCCGCGTCGGGCTCTCTGCTCAGCGGGGAGCCTGCTTCCCTCTTTCTATGCCTGCCTCTCTGCCTGCTTGTGATCTCTGTCTGTCAAATAAATAAAATCTTTAAAAAAAAAAAAATATATATATATATAGGAATAAAAAAGAAGGAACTATTGCCATTTGTGATAACATGGATGGACATAGAGGGCATTATGGGAAATGAAATCAATCAGAGAAATACAAATACTATATGAATTCACTTACATACGAAGTATAGAAAACAAAACAATCAAACAAAAAACAGAAAAATACCCATAAATGCTGAGAACAAACTGATGGTTGCCAGAGGGGAGGGGAATACAGTGAATGGATAAATGGGTGAGGGGGAGTTGAAGATACAGACTTCCGGTTATGGAATGAGTGAGTTACAGGATAAAAGTTACAGCATAGGAAATATGATCGATTGTATTTTAGTAGCATTGTATGGAGATGGATGGCAGCTAGTCTTGTGGTGAACATAACATAATGTATAAACATGTTGATTCACTATGTTGTGTGTCTGAAACTAATGTAACATTATGTGTCAACTGCACTTCAATAAAAAAAAAGGTAATATTTTCCAGAAATCAGACTAATTGATCAATGGAATTGAATGGTGACTTCAGAAACCGATCCACATGTATATTGTCACCTAGCATGTGACAGATGCATCACTATTTTCCTAAAGAGAAAGAATGATCTTTTCAATAAATGCTATTAAATAATTAATATACTATTTTGAGAAAAAAATAATCTTGTCACATACTCAGGACCTATACAGGATCAATTCTACTTGGATTAAAGATTTAAATGCGAAAGACAACAACATTTGAAAAGAGATCATAGTGGGACATCTTTGCAATATAGAAATATGTACAACATTTTAAACAGAACACACAAAAACAATAGCTTTCTAAGATTTAAAATGATTCATTGAATTTTATATGGAAATTCTGTTCATCAAAATTCTTAATGTGAAAGGAAACTCTCATAGTGGGAGAGGATACCTTTATCAGACCTACAGAATCAGACAGAGAGCTGAAAGGGACTCGTGGGCAAAATATAAAAGTAACTGTTACAAATCCATAAACAGTTCACATGAAATACAATTCAAAGATGACAAAAGATATTAACAACCATGTTTCAAAAGAAAATATCTAATTGGCCATTAAACACATGAAAAGGTTCTCAATTTCATTCAGCATTAGAATAACACAAACTAAAACTATAATGATCCTCATACACATTATCTACAAAGGTGAGAAAGAAAATGATGGAAAATACTAAATCTTGACAAGAATACTGATTACTCAAAACTATTCTCACTGGTAGTAGGATTGCACATTAATACAACCACTCTGCAAACTCATTAGTCACTATTTACTAACGCTGAATAGGTGTATCCACAACTCAATAATTTCAGTGTGAAGGATATACCCAATAGAAATAGATTCAACATTAAGCCAATCTAGATTAAATATTTCTGTGGTTGTGAAGGATGTGGAATGAGCTGCCTTTAATTACCATTTTGAAGGTTTATATCACTAGTCATAAGCCTGAAAATTCAAACTAATTCTAACATTTGATGATAGCACAATGAATAAATAATTCGTGGTATAGTCATAAAATGGCACTGTATGTAGACACGAGAATGAGCAATCTAGAGCTACCTATAATAACATACTGAATGAAAGAAGCCAGACCAAAAAAAAAAATGCACGCTTATTATTTATTTATATGTTAACAAAAATACTTGAAAATAATTTATGCTGTTAGAAGGCAGAATAATGGTTATTTGTGTGTGTGTGTGCGTGCATGTGTGTGATAGGAAAAGGAAGGATTATTCTGGGGACCTCATTATGTCTTATTTTTGTTATTATCATAGCAGTTTGATGTGGTTTCTGATTACATATTTGTGTTGGATTTTAAAAATACGCATCTTAATATGTATATTAGACTTCAATAAAAAATTTAAAACACTACATAAAAGGGGAAAACAGCTGCACTTATGTATTACTATTGCATGTAATTTTTTTAATGATTCAGAAAACATCATTCAAACATCTTTATTACGTCCCTGGACAGAAAAGTCCTCAAGAGCCACACTTTATTAACAGGAGTCAATTAAGGGTTGGGAGAAAAAATGAAAATACCTTTCCTACACATACAATATTTTGATTCCAGATGCAGTAGAAAGACTTAACCAGGAGATACTGTGTGGAAAGGTACCTAACAGAATTTTATTTGTCATGGAATACAAGGATGCCCTGTATAATTAGCAGAGATACCACGACTTCCTTTGATGCTTTTGAATGCTTTAGTTGCAATGAACTTGTATGCTTTCTCCTCAGGGACAGCATCAATTTAAGAAAGACACCCATACCACCTTCTTAACTGGTTGTGTTAGGAACAGATGGGAGCACAAAGAGAGTCCCCTCAGAGGGAAGTGGACTACACGTGTCTCTGTGACTAACTCAGACCACTGACTCTTCAGGACCTCATTAGTGTCTTATACCCCACCTCTCTCAGTGATTTAGCTATCTCTTTAATTATTTGCGTTGATAATTGAAGTTTCTGGGCAAACACAACGGTGTACACAACTTTTTTTTTTTTGTAATTTTTGGTGAAAGCTAGACATTTGCTATGATGCAGGAAGTTTGTACTCTCTGAATAGTTAAAAAAAAAAAATCTCTGAAAAGGGAGCTTTGTTAAGAAAATTCAAAACGAAGACCTGAAGATTGTCATGATTATTTTCTTTGATTTGGATCCTTAAGAAAATGTCAAAGATGATGTTGTTATATGTAGTTATTTGGATGTTTTTCAGAATTCTTAAGCTCAAATAATAACACATTTCCATAGTGATTTCCAGCTACTTCTCAAGTAAAAGGATTATCTCAGTATGTTTATAATCCTTGCAATTTCTGAGGCGCCTGAGTGTGTCAGTGGGTTAAAGCCTCTGCCTTCGGCTCAGGTCATGATCCCAGGGTCCTGGGAAGGAGCCTGGCTCTCTGCTCAGCAGGGAGCCTGCTTCCTCCTCTCTCTCTGCATGCTTCTCTGCCTACTTGTGATCTCTGTCTGTCAAATAAATAAATAAAATCTTAAAAAAAAAAATACTTGCAATTTCTGTTTCCAGTATGCCATGTGTTTCCCAGATGTACCAATGAACTTTGTAAATCACTTTTAGTTGGAGGTGAGGCAAAAACAAATGATTACAGCCTTGCTATGTCTCCATCACACCACAAAGTCTGATTAGTAAGAGGACTGCCCTGCTTCCTTACCTATAAGCCTTGGAAGAGTTTCTGAAATGCCATGAGATTGTCCCTTGAATGACTCAATGCACATCTAATGGAGATCAGAACTAAGATTAAAAGATGTACAAATACAAATTCAGGTAAAAAGAATTCCAGTAAAATTATGAAGCAGTAATATTTATTTTGCCTAAAATTGAGGATTCTTTTCCACTTCTTTATTTAGTAGCTTTTTCTAGGGGTAGCTGTGTGGCTCAATCAGTTAAGCATCTGACTTCAACTCAGGTCATGATCTCAGCGTCCTGGGATTGAGCCAACATCAGTCTCCTAGTTCATGGGGAGTCTGCTTAACTCTCTCCCCCGTGTCACTTCCTCCTTCCACTGGTGCTCTCTCTTTCACTCAAATAAGTAAAATCTTTAAAAAAAAAATTTTTTTTCTAAAAACTCCCTTTATTCCCCCTTGAAAATTACCTTGATGTTTAAGTATATGCATTTAAATACATATCTTATAGTTCTTTAACTGCAGAATATACTCATTGTCACTTAATTCAGTGTAGAAAGCTGTATTTGGCAGTGGGAGGGGCAGGACAGAGGAGTGGTTTAATTCTCTCACCTCTATACTTAGGTTAGATTTTCTTGAACACTTGGGGTTGGCAATACCTTTGGGTACCTATCAAAGAATGGAATTACTGGATCATAATGATAATTGTATGCTAACTTATTGAGTAACCAGCTATGTGCTTCCCCAGTGGCTGTGCCATCTTACTTTCCCAACAATATGCAAAGGTTCTAATCTCTACATCTTTGCCAGTCTTTGCAATTGTTCTTGTCTTTCCTTTGTAAATCACTCTAAAACAAGGGAAGTGGTATCTTCTCGTGGTTTTGTTTTGCATTTTTTCTGATGACTGAAGACATTGAAAATTTTTCATGTGCGTATTGGCATTTGTATATTTTCAGTGAGAAATGTCTGTTCAAGTCTTTTGCCCAATTTTAATTTGGGTAATTTTTCTTTGAGATGTTGAGCTGTTAGAGTCCGTTGGATATTTTATATACTAGGCCCTTAACAGATATAAGGTCTGCAATTTTTTCCCATTATATGGGTCATCTTTTCATTCTTTAATAAATTCCTTTGATGCATAAAACTCATCTTTTTTTTACATTTTGATAAAGTCCAATTTAGAAGTTTTTACTTTTGTTTTTTGTGCTTTTGGTATCATACTCAGGAAAGCTATAAAGAGTTTAGCTGAGCTGGGAGAGAGAGTTGAACTTCCAGGTGTTTGAACAGGCAATTAAAGCTCAGACCACGGGCACCTGGGTGGCTCAGTGGGTTAAGCGGGGATCCTGCTTCCTCCTCTCTCTGCCTGCCTTTCTGCCTACTTGTGATTTCTGTCTGTCAAATAAATAAATAAAAAAAAATCTTTAAATTCTCCAGATCATTCCAATGTATAACCAAGGTTGATTTAAAAAAACAAAACAAAACTCAGACCATAAATGCAAGATGTCAGCCTTTAATCACTTATAATGTCAGTCATATGTCATGAAAGTTAACGATTATTTTTTTATTTACTCCCATTTGGTTTCCCAAATGGCCTGCATAGACAAACACAGTCTAACACTGTGGAAAGAATTCATTCTAATGGGAATCACAGGACTCCCTAAGCTGCATGCTCCGTTGGTTGGACCCGATCTCACTGTTTGCCCGGTCTCAGTGGTGGGTATCCTGAGCTTGACCATTCTCACCAAGATGGACTCTGTGCTACAAACACCCATGTACTTCTTCCTCAAATTCCTAGCTTTTCACTCATACCTGGGTTATTCAACAACCGTGGCACCCAAAATGTTTGGTAAGTTTTACTGAGGAAACAAATACATTCTCTTATTCCTGCACCACGTGGGAGCTTTCCACATTATTTATGTTCATTGTTTTGAGCTGTTCATTCTATCAGCTGTCCTATGATCCCTGCCATGGACATCTGCAACCCTCCACTCTACCCTGACATCATGTCACAAAGGTTGTGTCAGGTGCTGTGGCAATCCCCTATCTCTCTGGCACATTTGTTTCTCTTCTAGTCACCATAAAAATTTTTAATGTATCCTTCTGTGGCTACAATATTGTCAGTCATTTCTACTGTGATGATCTCCCCTTGTTATCTTCGTTCTGCTCAAGTACACATAAAATTGAATTGACGATTATGATTTTCTGTTTTAAATTTGATTTTACTGCTTCTAATAGTCTTGCATGTTACCTGGTGATCCTGGTAGCCATCATCAGGGTGAACTCAGCTTTTTATCTACACTGTGTCATTCATACACAAGTTGTTACTGGTTAACTATATATGAATGTACTGCTTAACAAAGTGTTATAATTTTTGCAGATAATTAAATTAAAACGTATAGTATAACCCAAATGTTTCTTTCTGCAAGTTCACTTAGAAATAGGATGGATACATAGAAGTCAATCTCTAAATATATGTTGCATATAAAAAACTATTCATTATAATCACTTATTATTTAAGTAATAATAAGTCAATTAATTTATTATCATTCATTTATTAATGAATAATACAGCACAGGCTTTTTCTACCCGGAGGTCCCACCTGACGGTAGTCACAGTGTTCTGTGGGACTTTGATATTTATGTATATGCAACGTGACCCCAGTCATTACTTTGACACTGATAAAGTGGCATCCATACTTTGCACCATTGTTATGCCCCTGCTGAATCCCTTGATCTATAGCTGGAGGAACAAAGAGGTAAAATATGCAGGACAAAGATGTGGGAAAAAGTATGCAATATCTTCTCAATTGACTCTACTATGTGATTTCTATGAATTCAGTTATCAACATTAAGCTTTGTTATATTCCTTGGGAGGGGAAAGCAAAGATAATTGAGGTCAACATATATTTAGAGATGGACTTCTATGTACCAGTTATATTTCTAAATGAACTTGCAGAAAGAGACATTTGGGTTATAATATACATTAATTTAATTACCTGCAAAATTATAGCATTTTAAGAAGTACATTCATATATAGTAAACTAGTAACAACTTGCATCTGAATAACATGGTGTAGAGAAGATTTACATGTGACAAAACAGGTAATGAGAAAGGATCAGGCCAAGAGTAGAAAGATGAAAGGATATAAAAGGAGATCCAATTTTATAAGAAAAAGCAGTTTATGGCAAAAAATCAAAAACGGGCTATTGTGACTATGTAAAGTCAATTTTATTCCAAAGTAATATTTATTATGAAAAACAAATAATTACATTGCTATTATTTTCAGAACATTTAAAATTAGAAGGATCCTTCAGTTAATTATTTTTTTAAAGTTAGGTAATTTGCAAATAAATACAAACTAATAATGTGAGTACATCAAATTTGAAACTTCATAAAGGATGTTGTTGGAGTAAATGTAGAGCATGAAGTCATCCATAATATCTGGCTAGCTAAAATGTTACATGGGGGCCGCTGGGGGTAATGGCAAGTTTTGGAGGAGGGCACAGGCTTTTGGAATGCTGAGTCCTGCGTGACCACTCACGTAGGAATGGTGCAGGGAATTACATTCCCCAATGCTTTCTTAGCCCAAACAGCTGTCCTGTGATCTAAAAGATATATGCACAGTATCCTAGGCTATGTTTAGCAGAACTTCTAGAACACGCTGATTAGCATATTGTATATTTCCCATAATCAGACCCTCCTAGTTCCAGTAAGATCCCTGTCACACATCACTAGGTTGAAAAACAGAGTAATAAAGACTTATGATTATCCTGAAGCACTAATAAAGGTGGAAGCAAAGAAGAGCAAAGGGTCTTTGTCTCTGAGCATTGACCCCCTTGCCTTCTCCTCTCTTTCACAGCAAAGTCTGGAGTAATCTTTCATCCATCGGTACAGGGATTGCTGGCCATTCCTGGCAGGATGTCATAAGCAAATTGAAAAGACAATTATTTTATTGCATATAATAGAAAAAAAATATTATTGAGAATATACATAAATTAAATTACACATACATGCACAATTTTAAAACCACATAACTAGTGATAGTATATATAATATATGTATCCAAAAATATAACAGTAAATACAATTTATTTTTTAAAAAAGACAGTATGGATGAACCTTGAAGACATTATACTAAATGAAATAAGCTAGTCACAGAGGGACAAATACTACATGATGCCATCTATATGAGGTATAACAAATAAAAAATCTATAATGTCATTACCTGCACATATATATGTGTGTGTGTATAAGTATGTAGATATGTGTGTGTCTCTTACAAGTACTTTGAAAGGTAAAATTCTGTGATCCATGATGATCCTGTCTTATCTTAGTATTTTATGTTTAACCAAATTAAGTTTATTTGATATCATATTCACAGTTTAAAAAGTGGACAATACTTCTTGTGCAATAAATAATAAAGTTCAAATGAGAGAACAAATTGTAATATAAAGTATCAATAAAAATGGAAAGTGTAAAGGCAATATTTTTTTTCTAAAAAATGCTAAATACACAGGGAAGTTGGCAGAGCTGATGAGGGAATAAAGTCCTGTTGACTGACCAGGGTAAACTAACTTTGATAACATGACAGATAATCTACAAATGACATTTCAGAGGAGGCAACAATGCAACCTTCCTGTGGATACTTGGACTTTGGAAAGGACCTCAAGGATTTCAATTCTTTCTCATAGGTAATTTAAGATGTGTAAATATCTTTGTTATTTCCTCCCGATGGCCCACAATTTGACTGTTACTTCAAAAATGGTAGAGCATAGGGATCCCTGGGTGGCTCAGGAAATCTTGGTGGTGCTGGTTGCTAAGAAAAGAATGCATCTAAATATCAGTAGAGGGGTGCCTGGGTGGCTCAGTGGGTTAAGCCTCTGTCTTCAGCTCAGGTCATGATCTCAGGTCCTAGGATAGAGCCCTGCATCAGGCTCTCTGCTCAGCCAGGAGCCTGCTTCCCCCTCTCTCTGCCTGCCTCTCTGCCTGTGTGTGATCTCTCTCTCTAGGTCAAATAAATAAATAAATAAAATCTTAAAAAAAAAAAAAAGGTAGAACCTAGAATGGGCTATACCTGTGTTAGATATTAGAAACGCTGAGATGAAGTGTCCTGCCCTAAAGTAGTGAATATTCTAGAGAACAATATGCAGGTTATCACTGTTTCTTTATGAGTTAATATCACATTAAAGATAGATGTTAGAGCTGAAATCAAAACCTCATATTTTATTTCAGAATTTTAAGATGGATATTATATTCACTCATTCACTTACTCATCATCCATTGCATCAGTCAGTAAGTCGGCAAATATCTTTGAACACCTACTCTTTCCTGGATAGTATTTTAGAAGTTATTAATACAAAGACAAACTATTTAAACATACCTTTTTCACTTAAAAAGATAATAGACTAGAAAATCCCACACAAGAAATAAAATAAAATGTTATCAATATTTAATTACAGTACTTATACATGTGTGGGGAAATATCACAGATTATACAAAAAAAATGCCTTTTCCATCAAATAATTTTAATTAAAAACCAGAATTAGGACCAGGCATTTGATGGATACCTTCTAAAAGTCTCTAGAATGACTGAAATTTAGTCTTCTTATTACCATGAACATTTTGAATGACTCTTATGGCAGAAACACCAGGGCTTGTTTTTTGCCAGAATGGAGCCTTTGCCTTCAGTTCTATTCCCAACATTCACAGTAAATGGAACACTGGAACGAGAATCCTGGGCTTTCTAACTGTTGGATTTTCTCCACCCCAGGGCCAGCAGCCACACTTCCCAACCACCACAGGGGACAATTCAAAAGATACAAACACCCAAAGGGTGGAATCATTGCATGAGACTGTTACTCAGTAGGATCATCGAAGCAAATCCCTACGCTGGCCCCACATTTTCACTCTCTAGGTGCAATTCTTGTGTGGAGACTTGCATAATTGGTCTTTCTTTCCCTGAGGAATCAGAACTTTATCTGGGAATTCCTGTTTTCATGTGCAGGGACTGAACCCATGAATGAGCTTACTTTAGCATGCTGCTCCTCAGAAACTTCAGAACCACGTAAATTTCTTCAGCGTGCGTCCTGGAGAACCTTCACTTTGGGTATCAACAGATCTCTGGACAGGTAGGTTCACCCCAACCATTTACTTAGTACTCATCCTGGATGTGAAGACCTTGTATCTTGGGAGCTTTATGGATTCAAATCAGACTCAGAAAGGAAATATCTTTTCTACTCTCTTCTGAGGACTTAAATCTCCGTTCTCTGAATGCTAAGTGAAAGGGACAGAGAAATGACTCCAATCATGGTCCCCAGCATCTCTGCTGATAAATTAGTGTGATCATTTCCACAGAACAATGAAGATTCTATTTTACCTTAGGATAAAGAGGAATGTTTCTGCTTTAGAGCTGGAAGAACTGATGTTTTTGAAGACACTCTCTACCAGACAGGAATCTTAAGTGATTGGAAATACCTGATTTCTTCTCCAAGACAAACCTACTAAATTGTTTAACATCAAGAAAAAGAAGTTTCTCCCCTCCCTGATGTTCACATTGTCCAGGGTGACAAACCGTATGATGGAAAGATTGCTTATGCCAACTGGCAGGCTTTCAGATACTGGTGTACACTGACAGCTCCTGCCAACATGCAGTTTGTCCCAAATACAACTCAGGTGTAAATAAGTTTAAGACAAATTGTACAGTTAGAGAACAAGAGAAGATTTCTTGAAACCATTTCAGTAGCTATTTAAAACATTTGCAGTATGGTTTCTTGGCCAAATAGTAATATAAATGATGAATATTAGGTACATTTTTTAAAAGTTCTTTTCCTGACACGTTAGCATTTTGGTAGACTTATGAAATATTTGTTTTCAAAAACAAACTTGAAAAAATGTAAGTCAAACTCTGACATAGCTTTATCAGAAACAAATCTGAAACCTCTCTGAAGAAACAGGAGAAAAATACTTTAAGTCAGTGATATGTGCTTATCAAAAGACAAAAAAGCAATCCTAGCTTTGCCATTAGGACTATTTCTTTAGAAGAAGCAATTAATAACAGGTAATTATATATACAGATATATCTCTTTGAAGCTAACTGTATGAATTCACATCCACAATCCAAGATTATGGCTATTTGTGTTTTGTTCTGTCTTGTTTTGTTTTTACTTAGCTAAATTAAGGATAAAGTTATTGAGTGTATTATATCTCAGAGTGAACTGCTTGCATGTTCAGTGAAATGAACCAAAACATTCACTGTTTCAGTTTCAGTCAAACTAAAATGTTTTGTTTAAACAGGAAATGTTTTGTTTAACATTTCAAACAGGAAATGTTTTGTTTAAAGTGAGTGTTGCCACTGTGTTTTTCACCAGAAGTTTACCTATGCATTTCTTTTCAGATGTGGTGGTAAGTGAAAAGAGATATGGGATATCTACTGCAACACAGTTGCATAACCTGACTAGACATACCTAATGCATGTATTAAAATATCTTTGATTAAACAAACACCACAGATTTAAGAAAGAATTAGTTTGCAGGGGAACACAGCCTGATTTGTTTGTTACATATGTAGCTAGAAATCACATGTCCCAGTTGCCTAGATACACAAAATTATAATTCACTTACTATTCCCATTTCAACTATGAAACTCCCCAATGGGGTAGAATGGGGGGTTGAACTGGGACACAAACAGGAAACAACATTAGAAAAATCATTTAAAACAGGCTAATAATAAGAACTTATGGTACCAATTATTCTGCATTCATTGTTAACAAACTCTGTACTAACACTTGCTTGCCTAGTATCTCAATACCTTCATATAACACAAGAATATAAATACTTGATAAAAATCACACAGCTAGTTACTGGTGGCCTAACACCCAACCAACCAACCAAGTGGCCAAACAAACAAGCAAACAAAACACATAAAGCAAAGCAAAACCATAAAACCATACAATTCACCAATATCTTATGTAGATTCTTCACATGACTTAGGCTCATTGAACCTCAACTGTCCAATCAGACATAGAAATAACTACATCCACCTTCTAGGACACTTTTGCTGAATAATGAGATCGTTATTTTGAAATGACTAGCATAGTCCCGGGCCCAGAGTACACTATATATTGAAAAACGTTAGCACTCTTCACCTTAGAGTTCTCTGCATGAGGAACACAAAGTGATCAAACTTGAGCAAATCAAAGCTATAAGTAATATTTTGTAAAACATCAAAACAGGCTTTAAACATTTTAAAAGAAAGAAGTACATACTAGGAAAAAAAAGAAGAAAAAGAAAGAAAGGAAGGAAGAAAGGAAGGAAGGAAGGAAGAAAAGAGAGAAAGAGAGAGAGAGGGAGGGAGGGAGGAAGGGAGGGAGGAAGGAAGAGAAAGAAAGAAAGAGAAAGAGAGAAAGAGAAAGAAAGAAAGAAAAGAAAGGAAGAAAGAGAAAGAAAGGGATGCCACGAAACCGTGATAAACCAGCATCTGAGCAAGTAGCGGTTGGAGTGGTAGAAAGGAGAGTTCATTTGGCAGAAGAAAGGAAATGTGATTAAGTTTCTAAAAAATCAGTTTCTTATTAAGAAGCAAGACTTCTGAGGTGTAGTCGGTTGGTGGGCAGCTGAAGCAGCATTGATATCATTAGATAGAAAGTGATAGTAGAAAGTGAAGGAAAACCCAGCATACACAAAGTATTTTGGACAGAAATATAAAATTCCCAAAGTTAATAACAGGGTATAGGCAAAAGAGAAAGCCAGTGGCATCTAAGGAAAAAAAATAACTGAAAGTCATTGGAAAGTCACTTTGGCTCAACAACTTCTTCTCCATAGCTATCTTTTATCATTGAATACATATACAGAAGCATGTTTGTATATATGTATATATGTCGTATATATGTAAATGTATATTCATGCAATATTATAATTACTGTGTTTAAAATATACATATCAATACATACAATATAGTAGATTAATATATATTCAATGAATATGAATTATATCCAACACAGTAGTGAAAAATTAATAACTTGTTACAACAGTTCTAACAACATGAAATTGGTATCTACAAAGTTTATACTTCTGAATATTTTTAAAGGACTGGGAGAAATACAAATAAGCCTAACACATTTAATCATGAACAGAAATAATCCTGTTTAAATGAAGCAGTCTACAATCTTGGATCTGCCAGAAAAATTTACTTGCCATCTATTACTCCCCTTCCATTTTCCCATTAGAGGATGAGAACAACAAAGTAAATGGCCTCAGAAAATCTCACCCTGGTGACTGAGTTCATTCTCATGGGAGTCTCAGATCACCCAGAACTCCAGATTCCACTCTTCTTTGTTTTCCTGCTGATCTATGGGCTGACCATGGCAGGGAACCTGGGCATCATCACCCTCACCAGTGTTGACTCTCAGCTTCAAACACCCATGTACTTCTTCCTCAGGCACTTGGCTATCATCAATCTTGGCAATTCTACTGTCATTGCACCGAAAATGCTGGTAAACTTCTTGGTTTCAAAGAAAACCATATCCTACTATGGATGTGCAGCCCAGCTGAGTGGGTTCTTAGTTTTCATTGTGGCTGAGACTTTCATGCTGGGTGTAATGGCCTATGACCGCTATGTGGCTATTTGCAACCCCCTGCTCTACATGGTGGTGGTCTCTCCACAGATCTGCATACTGCTGGTGTTCCTCACTTACCTCTACAGTCTGACCACAGCACTGACTGTCTCCTCCTGTGTGTTCTCCATGTCGTATTGTTTCTCCAATGTAATCAACCATTTTTACTGTGATACTGTCCCTTTGTTGGCATTGTCCTGCTCTGATACCTACATTCCAGAAACAATAGTGTTTACCTCTGTAGGAACCAACTTGTTTTTCTCAATGAGTATTGTTCTAACATCGTACTTCAACATTGCCCTTGCCATTTTGAGAATACGGTCCTCAGAGGGCCGACGAAAAGCCTTTTCCACCTGTGCCTCTCACATGACGGCTGTCACTGTGTTCTATGGGACCCTTTTCTTCATGTATTTGCAACCAAGGTCCCACCACTCATTAGATACTGATAAAATGACCTCTGTCTTCTACACCTTGGTGATACCAATGCTGAATCCCCTCATCTACAGCCTAAGGAACAAGGATGTAAAGGATGCTTTGAAGAGATTGCTAAAGAATCCTTGGGAAGCTTTCAAATTAATGTAAATTTAAAACTACAGTTGTCTTCATTTAGGGGTTTGTATTTACTTCTGAAAAGCTAATCTCTGTTAAATGCAGAGGTAATAAATAGTTAAAAATTCCATGTATTTCAATAAGAAAATCTTAATCCTTTCTATTGCAACCTCAAATACTCAACTTTTGCTAATACAAAGGTGTATTGGTTGACCAAAGAAAGTACATTTATTTAAGTAGTAAACAATAATTCCAAAATAAATACATTTTAAGATGCAACACAACTCGCTACTGGGTTTTTGTAATTTCTAGCCAGGGAAGAGGAAGTCTGAGAGCTGAAGAAGGTATGAGAGAAACATTTCTTAGAATGTGATTGAGTCAGGTCATCTTACTTGCCACAAATCTGTTCTGTTCAACTGACAGAAGTTTTATTTTACTTTCATTTATTTTATCTTTCAATTTCTTAACCTTTTAGAATCCATTTTTATCTTGTACATAACACATATTTATATCATAGAAATGTTCAGTAGAAAATGAAAACTAAACAGAAAATGCTTAGATATACATGGAAATAGGCCATGTGACAAAACAGAAGAAAATGTATGAAAGGGGACTCCACTGTTTCATTCTGCTCGCATGTGCATGTACACAAAGCAAAATGTTGATATTTATCCCAATATGATATAAAATTGCTTTTCTCCAATCCTCCTTTCCTCCTTAATATTGTGTGGAGGTAATCATCTGTGGTATAAAAACATAACAGCAAATATCACTTCTTTTAGAAATTTTGTGTAGTGTTTTGGAGTAAAATATTAGAAAATGAAAGAAAAAAAGTCATTGCTGTCAAAGTGACACCAAGTCTCAAAGGCAGTATGGCCAATAAATAAATAAATACGATATATACATAAATGTTACTTGTCATTCTGTGCCTTATTTCTGTCTGTACATGCAAAATGCTGTGAACTACAATGTCATGAGGGAGATGGGGAATGCTATGATAGGTTAGGCAATGCCTGGAAATAATGCAGATTTATGACATTTTCAGGGAACTCAGAAATAAGTCAAACACAGGAATTATGACACTCAGTTTCATGAGCTAATTCTTAACTTTAGTTTTAATGAGCAGAATAGCTAGCCAAAAACAGAAGAGTCACACTGTATGGTGGATATTCCTGGTCTCCACAGACAAAATTGGCAATAACTTAATAGCATTAGCCTTTAGGATTTTTAAATTTTATTGTTTATAAATATATAAAAGTATATAGTATAGACAATTTATTTTCTGTTTGTCTGGTTTACCTGATTATGGCTGTATTTGGTGGTACCAGCCTACATACGTACAACTGGGGATGTATATTCCTCAGCAGAAAGACATTGTCTTTGAGTCTAGTTCCATAAACAGAATTGGAGAAACAGGGCTAAAGTCACACTCACATGTCTACTAATCTTATTTATTTTATGCAATGAATTAAAGTCAAGAATGAAAACCTTAGTGTTTTCTACCTTTTAACTTGATTTACATATAAGTATTTTCTTTTTTTTTTTCACATCTTAGGATTTTATTTAAAAGAACTCATACCATAAAATAAAACCCTGTAGAACTTTTATTTGTTTTAAGCACAAAAGCTTAATTTTCTTAAATGATAAGCAAAAATAAGCATATACAGATATCAATAAGTCTATCGTCATCATTTATATAACATAAATTTACAACAATTAGATTCATAAAAATAAAGTATTCAAAATAAACTCAAGACTACTTGCAAAAATGCAAAGAATCTTGAAAAGTTGAAAATAACATAATGTACTTTGATCTATTTTATGTACAATCTTAACAAAAACATGTATTAGCGGTTTTATTGTTAAAACACCCTGATTTCTCTGTGCAGCTTTCCCAGCTCTTTCAAGCACCCGTGCTACTCAGTCAAACTCTCTCTCCTCACAGATTACATGATACTTTATATGGAAAACCCAAAAGACTCCACTCGAAAATTACTAGAACTCCTACAGCAATTCAGTAACATGGCAGAAATCAGTTGCATTTCTGTGCCGTAACAATGTAACTGAAAAAGCAAAATTAAGGAATCAATTCCATTTACTATAGCACCAAAAACCATAAGATACCTAGGAATAAACCTAACCAAAAAGGTAAAGGATCTGTACTCTAAAAACTACAGAACACTTATGAAAGAAATTGAGAAAGACACAAAGGATAGAGAAACATTCCACGCTTGTGGATTAGAATATTGTGAAAATGTCAATGCTACCAGAGCAAGCTACACTTTCAAACCAATCCTTATCAAAACACCTTCGACGTTGTTCACAGAGCTGGAACAAACAATCCTAAAATTTGTATGGAACCAGAAAAGACCCTGAATTGCCAAGGGAATGTTGAAAAAGAAAACCGAAGCTGGGGGCATCACAATGCCTGACTTCAGGCTATATAACTGTGGTCATCAAGACAGCATGGTATTGGCACAAATACATACATGTATTTTCTAAAAATAATGACATTGTCTGTTGTATTAGTTTCCCAGGGCCACTGTAACAAATCACCAATGACTCAGTGGCTTGATATAACAGAACTTACCCCATAGTTCTGGAGGTGTGAAGTTCAAAATGAGTCTCAATGGGCTACAATCAAGATGTCAGCCCGCTGTGTTCCTTTCTGGACTGCCATGAAGAGTCTGTTTCTTTTCCTCTTCCAACTTCTAGAGGCAACCCTCATCCGTTGCTTGGCAAACCCTTCTAAGCAGTGATCCTGCTACTCTGACCTCTGCTTGCACTGTCACATGTCCTTCTGACTTGGACTCTCTTGCCTCTCTCTCCTTCTTGGGCTTACATTGGTCCCACCCAGAGAGTCCAGGATAGCCTCCCCATCTGGAGGTCCTTAACTTCATCACACCAGCAAATCTCTTCATGTGGAAGGCACCATGTTCACAGTTCAGGGAATCTTTGTTAGGGTAGAGAACCCATTTCTGCCTCAAATATTTATATCCATATTGGCATATTTTATGAAACTGGGCAATCTAAAGTCTTCATGTCTCATTGACTATTACTCAGTGGAGTAGTGTCACAAAAGCTTACACTAGTTACACTTTCTGCATTAGCTACAAAACTTGTCCTAAACAATCTATACACATAGTCCTTTTGAAGGATAAGTAGAAAGTATTTGATTCAAAGGTTCCAAATGATATGCATACATATACATGGGCTCACATATCACTTATACACAATTGGGCTTCCAATGGGGATTTTCTTATCCCTTAATGTTGGGGTTAATGTAGAACATGAAATCATCCATAATAACTGGCTTGCTAAAATGTAACATAGGAAGCCACTGGGGGCAATGGAAGGTTCCAGAGAAGGGCATTGGCCTTTGGAATGCTGAGGCCTGGGTGACCACTTTGCCAGGTGAACGCTTCCCCCGAAGCTTTATTAGCGCAAACAGCTGTCCTGTGAACTAAGAGATGTGTGCATTGTCCCCTAAAGTTATGTTTAGCGGAAGTCCCAGAACATGCTGATCAGCACATTGTAACTTTCCAGTAATCATACTCTTCTATTTTCTGTAACACTTCTTGTCACACATCACTTTGTTCGAGAGAGTAATAAAAATTTCCGATTATCCTGAAGCACGAATAAAGGTGAGAGCAAAGAAGAGCAAAGGGTCTTCATCTCTGAACGTTAAGCCCCTTGCTTTTTCCTCGCTTTCACAGCAAAGTCTGGAGTAACCTTTCAACCATTGGTATAGGGGTTGCTGGCCATGCCCCACACCTTAAAGTCTACATAAGTTTGGTGTGAGTTGCAAATGCCATCTCCCTGCAAGTCCATAAGACTTCATCAGATGTCTACATGCCGTATGGCACATCTATCATCTCCGCTTTCCAAATGGCTATTTCTACAAGCTACGTCCATGGAAAGGAAAAAAATTCTTTCAAAGAAACCATTCAAAAAAGAAGTAGAAATCACTGTAGATATGGGTGGCAGGAGACAAAATAGAGGTTTCTGTGCTAGGTCAGGTCTCCTTCTGCTTAGAGAAGCTTAACTACCCTACCACAAAATAATTCTCCACTGTACTTCTTTTATCCCTCATATATATTGGATCTTAACCTAATACTGATGCCTTTCTCTTATTCATTCTCTCTGTCCTTCCTTACTTTACTGTCTCAGTTAAAAGCTACAGAAGATTTTCCTTTTATTAAACAGAACTATTACTTATAAAGCCTAAGACCATGCAATAAATAATGCCACCAGTTGTCACTCCCTGTTCTACACACCTGTCCAGAATTGGTTTTGACTCTTTTAATACATAAAAGTACTTGCACAAAGAACAACCATCAACTAGGTTGGAGAAATTTTGTTACCAAAAATTTGTCGTCAATCTTTGATACAAACTCTTACCTCACCTCACAAAATGTACATGACTTGGGTTAACTAAAATGTAAATATCAAAATATCTACTTCTTAACGCCAAGTCACAAACATAATTTGAGCTATAGGTGTCAGAAAAGGTAATAATTTAAAAAAAACACTAAAATTCATATTCAAAGAACTAATAGATTACTGAATGATAAAAACTAATGTTTACCCAATCACAAAGTGATTAATTTAAGACATGTACTCAGATTATATATCAACTTAAAACCCTTATTAAATATTTAAGTAAAAATTTCCATATAAGTTATGTTTGCTCAAAATACTGCCTTGAGACCAATGGATAGTCAATAGGGTGCAAGCTAACATTTCCTTAATACCTGTGACATCATCCTTTATATTGTAATCACTTTTCTTTTTGTTTGCTTCCTCTCTCACAATTTTTCAGAATTTTATCTGCATTTCATGCTCAAACCATAGGGAATTACAAACTTTGAAAGAGAAAGGCACTGTGGGAGACACTCAGGACTAGCACACAGCAGGGCTGGAGATTGGCTGCCCACAAGGAGGGGCTGTCCCTCCAGGAGGCTACAGCTCAGCAACTTCTCCACACCCACCAGGAGGATGAGAAATTAGCTAAGCACATGCCCAGGAGGAAAAAGGATCTGAAAGTCTCCTCCCACCCACTCTGCTATAAGGTATATGTCCAGGTGTGTGTGTCAATGTTTGGTCACTTCAACAACTACTTCATCTGCATTATCACCGCCATAGACATTCAAATAGCAATATTATGTTAAAATTAATGTGTATCTGGGGCGCCTGGGTGGCTCAGTGGGTTAAGCCTCTGCCTTCTGCTCAGGTCATGATTCCAGGGTCCTGGGATCAAGCCCCACATTGGGCTCTCTGCTCGGCAGGGAGCCTGCTTCCTCCTCTCTCTCTGCCTGCTTCTCTGTGATCTCCTTCTGTCAAACAAATAAATAAAATCTTTAAAAAAAATTGATGTGTATCTATCTCTATTATTATTCCTGAACTTCTTTGTTGACTTGGGTTATACTTAGTGTATTTTTCCATTTCAAATTGAGATGAATATTTGGGTTCCTTTAAAAAATAGTGTATTAAATCAAAGAAAACAATATTAGCTCTATAAAATATATCTAATTATTTGCTACAAATTTTACCATTCCTTCAAGCAATATATATTCATAAGTTGGATGTCCACAGTATGAAATGGTATGTACTGATGGTGGAATGTATGTGGATAAAAGAAATCTTGGAATAGATCCATCCTTGTGTAAATAAAGGAATGTGCTCATTTTACCCCAAAGCAGGGCCCCAGGAGATATTATGACATATTCATACATGGGTCAGTGGGGACCGCACACACAAGTCATTAACTGTAGTGAGGCATGTAGAAGTCACAAGTTGGGAACTAACTAAATGCCTGTTACTATGACAGCAAACCTATAGTAAATGGGGTCATAGACAGATTATGGAAATTTTATTAAACAGAGACTAGCAAAACATTGACATATAAGTAAAAAATAAAATTCAAAAACATGTAGTTGAGGGAGAATCTTGAAGTAAAATTAGTTATATAACACCCTGTGTGTGCACTTCAAAGCATACATTATATTTACTTTATACAGCTGTAATTCTTTTTAAGAACATTTATCAATTTTTGTGGAGGAGCTACATGTGTGGAATTATGATGAGCAAGCACATGGGATGTTGTGTTAGGGTTCATTTACTCAGTTTACTCCCTTAAGTAAAAAAAAAAAAAGGAACATAACATTATACATATATTCATAATTTTTATTCCTTCTTAACTTTTTTTTGCAGTTAATGAAAATATTTATTTGAAAATAACTGGTTTTCTTGAGGATATTTTTTGACAGTTAGTGAAAATATTCCTGAATTTTTAACACACTATAGGTCATGTGTAATAGGTTTTTTGTCTTTATCCTCAAATTTAAAATATGGAAGAGGTCATTGTGGAAAACACTGAAATTTTATGTAATTCATAGATGATTATACTATGTATCAGAGAAATGATCTACTTAGATCCAGATATTTGAGTGAATACAATGAAAATAAAGAAAACGGTTGAATATATATATATATATATATATACACACACACACATATATATATATATATATATATATACACACACACACACACACACACACACATATATATTTCCTCAATTGGGAAATCAGTTACTCTGAATAATTAGCAAAGACCAGTGGCATCATTTCTTGCTCTCAGATGCTTTGGGAATAACCAAGAATTGCGTTCATACTCTCAGGGGAGTGTCTCAAAGGGAGGAGATGTTCATAAATTCTTCTGACAGCAGTCAGGTCTAGTAATCACACAAAGGAACAAGAAGACAGTCTCCACTTAAGGTGAATAGATGGCATTGATTATATTGATTATTAGATCAGCTGCAGTGATGATTTTGGATCTCTGTCTTCCATTTAAGTGACCGATATGAGTATAGTCACCAAAGCCAGACTCAGTACATTACATAAAGCATGTAGATCATCTCTCTTCATAACTCGGTCTTCTGGAGTAATGATATATGTTTACCACTATGAGTATATTATTTGAAGGTGGTAAGGGACCTCATTTCTATTTGTTATTATTTCTACATTTATATTGAGATTTTAGACAATAAACATCGTGAAGTGGGAGTAAGCATTTTTGCAAGCTCAACTTAGAATCCTCCTTTTCCTTTCCCTCTCTTTCTCCCTCCTTTTAATACATGTGCAATGTTCTCAATATGACCAACCTGTTTATCTCAGTTGAGGCTATTTACAAACTGTTATAGAATATTGAGTTGAGGTTGAGTGTTCTCATTTGCATAAGAGGACATCCTTGGACTCCATGCCCATCCCCCAGGTCCTAGTACAGCTCTGGAGTTTCTGCTTCCATCTGATAGGAGTCAGGTTTGATGCTCACTTTCCTTGTTTCTTTCGAGGCAGTGCTTGGGTAGGACTGGTGGGAGGAGGGCCACATAAATAAATATTCACTCAATTGAGTTTCAGAAGAACTCCAGAGTTTCAGAAGAACACTGCCCAGGCACCCTATAGTTTGCACTTTTTTAAGATACATTTTTAATCACTGTCAACTTCTACACATTCCCTTTGTGAGATTTTGACCATAAAAGCATTGTACAAATATGACTAATTTTAGCAAATTGACATTTTTATAACACTAGATGCAGTATCTGGGAACATAGTATTTCTACCAGTTTGTTTAGGATTTCTACAATATTTCCCAAAAAAGTGTTAACTTTTCACCTTTTAAGAGTAGGTACAGTGTAGTTTTTATTAGATATTCTATCATCATGGCATTTCCCTTTTAGTCTTAATTTTTATTGCTTTTGTCCATTCTAACTGGTATTAATTCTTCATCTATTCAAATGCTCAATTTTTTCTAACTCATTGTGGTAATATAAATTCTAATTATAATTTTCCAAAATTAAACTGTCCTGTAGTTCTTATACTCTTTAAATTTGATATCAATGACATATTAATATTGTTTATGGAATATATATGAGAAAAAGTGTATATAGATATAGATATATAGATATAGATATAGATATAGATATAGATATGATGAACTTATAAGCCTGAATATGTTCTGGGTCTCTTTTATTATAGTATCTTTCTTTTTTAAATCATGATTTTATCTTCTAAGGATGAGCTGCAGTGGGGTTCACATTTTTAGAATCTGGAGTAGTTAGTAAAATAATATGGGTGCTTTTAAAAGGATTTTATTTATTTATTTGTCAGAGAGAGAGAGAGCGAGCACAAGCAGGGGAAGCAACAGGCAGAGGGAGAAGCAAGCTTCCTGCTGAGCAAGGAGCCTGATGTGGGACTTGATCCCAGGACCCTGGGATCATGACCTGAGTGAAAGCAGCTGTTTAACCAACTGAGCCACACAGGCATCCCTGATTTTTATTTTCTATGAAAGTTTGGAAGCACCTGTCTTTAAAAACAATCTGAAGGAGAAAGGAGTTAGAAAAGTATAGATCAATAAGGTGCAAACCTTAAATAAAATGTATTAACACAGAACATCTATGTAGAGTGGGTTGAAGATGAAACCAAAGTGTTAAGAATAACAATCAAAGTAAAATATAGTAAATATACCCCATTTGTGCTCGTGCCATATCCAGTTGGCTTTATTTAGATAAAATAATCATTTGCCTTGCTCCATGTCATTTAATTGAATAAAATGAAAGTACTTACAATGAATCATGCCATATCTCTTTCACCTTGTTCCCTAGTACTCTTTCACTCATGTACTTCATGCAGTATTATTTGCCAGCATCTGAAACATTTGAAATGGGATCCCCTAATTTAGAGTGATAGTTCTCTTTCTTGCTTAAGTAAGTATATTTATAGAGTTTGCTGGATGATTTTAGGTGGTATATTAGCAAATACATTCTAATAATTTTTACTTGTCTTAAGATGTGCTAGAAAATACAACCACACAATTAAACCTTCCGTTTCAGAGATATTAGTGCTAGGGTCAAAGCAAAGGTAGGAATGTTAGATAATTCTTGTTTTCCATATTAAATAACTTGTAGATGCAGGCCTTACTTGGTGTACAACATATCACAGATCAAAAACTGAAAAATTCCACAACAAAGTGCTAAATACTCAGATACATTATTCTAGAAAAAATAACACTTATTTATGTGCATTAGCATGGGCATGTTAGAAATGTCTGCATAGTAGCTAAATTGTTGTGTATCATCATAAAAAATCTTTAAATAATATTTAAATTCATAAAAGCATAGTGAAACAAGAATGCATTAAAAATGGGTAGTGGAATGGGAATACTATTAGTTCCAGGTTCAGTGATGGAGGTGAGTCTTATTTTAAATTAACCCATCTAAAAAATTGGATTTATCTTACCCACAATGGCTTTGCCTCCTAAAATGTGAACAGATGAAACCCAATGACTCTTGTGATGTTTGTTCCCACAGCAATTTTCCTTAACAGCCTGGATGAACAAACAAAATCTAACAGTGCTAACAGAATTCATCCTAATGGGAATCACAGACCGTCCAGAGCTGCAGGCTCCCCTCTTTGGGTTCTTCCTCATTATCTACACAGTCTCAGTGGTGGGCAACCTGGGCATGATCATCCTCACCAAGGTGGATTCCAGGCTCCAAACACCCATGTACTTCTTCCTCAGACACCTGACTTTCATTGATCTTGGTTATTCATCAGCTGTGGGACCCAAAATGCTGGTAAATTTTGTAACTAACCAAAATACAATCCCCTACAACTGGTGTGCTACACAGCTGTCTTTCTTCATCTTGTTCATCATCAGTGAGCTTTTCATTCTGTCCGCAATGGCCTATGACCGCTATGTGGCCATCTGTAACCCTCTGCTCTACACAGTTGCTATGTCACAAAGGGTGTGCTGGATGCTGGTAGTCATCCCTTATGTCTACAGTGCTTTTCTTTCTGTGATAGTCACTGAAAAGATTTTTACATCATCCTTCTGTGGCCATAATGTCATTAGACATTTTTACTGTGATAGTCTTCCCTTGTTAACTTTGCTGTGCTCAGGCTCACGTGATATTGAGTTGATAATACTGATCTTTTCAGCCTTTAATTTGGTTTCATCTCTTCTGATAGTGCTTGTGTCCTATATTCTGATCCTAATGGCCATCCTTAGGATGAATTCTGCAGAGGGCAGGCACAAGACCTTCTCCACCTGTAGATCTCACCTGACAGTGTCCTTGTATATTACACCACTCTATTCTTCATGTATTTGCAGCCTCAAACCAGTCATTCCTTTGATATAGATAAAATCGCCTCTGTATTTTACACTTTGATTATACCTATGCTGAATCCCATGATCTACAGCTTGAGGAACAAAGAGGTAAAATGTTCCCTGCATAGGATATGGAAAAATTGGCACAAACTACTTATATAGAATTCACTATAGACTATGTATACAATAAATTAAGTTATAGACTACTGCCTATATGTCACAGTGCTTAGGAAGCAGTAATGTGTAATAGCCATAGAAAACTAGAAATATTTTTTCCTGTTTTCAACTTATAGGTGTTTCAATAGTGATCATCCTTCTGCTATCAACTTTGTTTTCAGTAAGAAGTAAAGAGTAAGAGTAACGGTTTCAGTAGGAGATTAATTCTCACATTGCCAAGTACTTGGGTGACAATCACGTATCTCTCAATAATCACTCTCAATGTGAATGGCCTAAATGCGCCCATAAAACGACACAGGGTTGCAGATTGGATAAAACGACAGGACCCATCCATATGTTGTCTACAAGAGACCCATTTTGAACCTAAAGATACACCCAGACTGAAAGTGAAGGGATGGAGAAGCATCTTTCATGCCAATGGGCCTCAAAAGAAGGCCAGGGTAGCGATTCTCATATCAGATAAATTAGATTTTAAACTAAAGAAAGTAGTCAGAGATACAGAAGGACACTACATAATTCTTAAAGGGACTATCCACCAAAATGATCTAACAATTGTAAATATCTATGCCCCCAATATGGGAGCAGCCAATTACACAAGAAAACTATTAATCAAGATAAAGAGTCATATTGATATGAATACATTAATAGTAGGAGATCTTAATACACCTCTCTCAGAAATAGATCATCGAAGCAGAAAATCAATAAAGAAATAAGAGCATTGAATGACACATTGGACCAGATAGACCTCATAGATATATACAGAACATTCCACCCTAAAACAACAGAATACTCATTCTTCTCAAGTGCACATGGAACCTTCTCCAGAATAGACCACATACTGGGTCACAAATCAGGGCTCAACCGATACCAAAAGACTGAGATGATTCCCTGCATATTCTCAGATCACAATGCTTTGAAACTGGAGCTCAATCACAAGGAAAAGTTCAGAAGGAACTCAAACACCTGGAAGCTAAAGACCACCTTGCTTAAGAATGCTTGGATCAACCAGGAGATCAAAGAAGAACTTAAACAATTTATGGAAACCAATGAGAATGAAGACACTTCACTCCAAAACCTATGGGATACAGCAAAGGCGGTCCTAAGGGGGAAATACATAGCCATCCAAGCCTCCCTCAAAAAAAATTGAAAAATCCAGAATACACCAGCTGTCTCTACACCTTAAAGAACTGGAGAATCAACAACAAATCAAACCAACCCCACATGTAAGAAGGGAAATAATCAAGATTAGAGCAGAGATCAATGAGGTAGAAACCAGAGATACAGTAGAATGTATCAATGAAACCAGAAGCTGGTTTTTTGAAAGACAAGTTTTATTTTGTTTAAAATACATCTCTGCTTAGATAATCTTTTTTAAAAGGCATTTTATATTTAATATTAAATAAATATGCTCATCCCACTGGCAAATGGCATAGGGAAGATGGCACTTACTGTTTTTTATGGAGGGAATATACACATCAATGAATAATCAAGAATATCTGCCTTAATAATACTTTAATTTTATCCCCTTGTGGTTTGGCAGCTCAGATTCTTCTAAGTGATAATTTGTATACCTGTATATACTTGGGAAGGCAGAAATAGAAGTGTGGTGATTTTCAGAAGTCCTAATTGTGTACATTAAAAATTCAAAGCAACTCTTCATGCTGAAACATTAGAAAGAGTAAGTGGCTTTTGTAAGATTGGTGTAGGTAAGTTCAGCATATGAAAGATAAGGGTTGCATTTTTTTGTTTTTTTTTTTTTTTTTTTTTTTTTTTGTTTGTTTGTTTTTCCTATATGCTAGCAAAAGCCAGGCAAAAATTTAATATTAAGCTATCTATTATACTGGAAATAAAAACTGTATAATACTTAGGGAAAATTGTAATGAAGGATTTGCATGATTTTCTTGTTAGAAACTATCAAAACATTGCTGATATAAAGGAAGACATACTGTGGCATATACCATACAAAAGGATCCAGAATATCTTAGAAGAAAGAACACAGACATATTCTAAAACAGATATCAGTCCTTTAAGAAAGCTAGATTGTTTTTAAAATTATTTTTAAAATTATCTTAATTTTTTGTAAATAATTCTTTCTTTCTTCATTCCTTCTTTGTTTTTCTATCTTTCAGGATGATGGAAGTTGATTGTAAAATCTAGTAGGAAAGGCAAAATGCCAGAAAGTTAAAGACAGTCTTGGAGAAAGAGTATAAAGTTGCAAAAGTTACACCACCAGATTTCATGACCTATTACAAAGCTATAGTACTTAAGAAAACATTGCCGCAAGTGGCATAACCACTGTTGAAATAGTATGGAGTTTCCTCTAAAAATTAAAGATAGAAATACCATATGATCCAGTAATTTCACTACTGGGTATTTTCCCACAGAACATGAAAATATGAATTCAAAAAGATATATGCATCTTTATGTTCCTTGAAAGATTATTTATAGTAGCCAAGATAAAGAAGCAGCCTAAGTAGCCACTGATAGAAGAATGGATAAAAATGCAGAATATAGGGGTGCCTGGGTGGTTCAGTGGGTTAAGCCTCTGCCTTTGGCTCAGGTCATGATCTCAGGATCCTGGGATCAAACCCGACATCAGGCTCTCTGCTCAGCAGGGAGCCTGCTTCCTGCTCTCTCTCTGCCTGTCTCTCTGCCTACTTGTGGTCTCTCTCTCTGTGTCAAATAAATAAAAATCTTTTTTAAAATGTAGAATATATACATATATATGTATGTATATATTCCACATTATTATTATATATTATCATATATGTATATATATGCGTTATATATATACATATATATTATATATGTATATATTCTATATATACCTACATATATGTGGAGTATTATTCAACTATATAAAAGAATGAGTTCTTGCCATTTGTGACAACATGGATGACATAGACCGTATTATGGAAAGTGAAACAAATCAGACAGAGAAATACAAATACTATATGAATTCTCTTATATATGGAATATAGAAAATGAAACAATTAAACAAAAAGCAGAAATGGACCCATGAATACTGAGAACAAACTAATGGTTGCCAGAGGGGAGGGGAGTACAGGGATGAGAAAAAATGGGTGAGGAGGAGTGGAAGATACAGACTTCCAGTTTTGGAACGAGTAAGTTATAGGAACAAAAGCCACAGCGTAGGAAATACAGCTGATCTTTTTTAATAGCATTGTATGGTGACAGGTGGCAGCTACACTTGCACTGAGCATAACAAACTATAAATATGTTGATTCACTATGTTGTGCATCTGAAACTAATGTAACATTGTGTGTCAACCGCACTTCAATAAAAAAAAAAAAAAAAAAAGGAAACCATTTGCCAGAAATCAGACTAATTGATCAATGGAATAGAATAGTGACTTCAGAAAGAGATCCACATATATATTGTCATCAATATTTCCTAAAAAAAGAAAGAATGATCTTTTCAATAAATGCTATTAGGTAATTAATATACTATTTTGAGGAAAAAAAAAAAAAGAATCTGGACACATACCCAGGACCTATACAGAATCAATTCTACTTGGATTAACAATCTATACGTGAAAAGCAACCAACATTTGAAAGGAGATCATAGTGGGACATCTTTGTGATATAGAAATATGTACAACATTTTAAACAGAACACACAAAACAACAGCTATCTAAGATTTAAAATGATTAATTGAGTTTTATATGGAAATTCTGCTTATCAAAATTAATAGTGTGAAAAGGAAACTCTCGTATTGGGAGAGAATACCTTTATCAGACCTATGGAATCAGACAGAGAGCTGACAAGGGATTCATGTGCAAAATATAAAGGTAACTCTTACAAAACTATAAATAGTTGACATGAAATACAATGCAAAGATGACAAAAGATGCTAACAATCATGTTTCAAAAAAAAATATCTAAATGGCCATTAAACACATGAAAATGTTCTCAATTTCATTCAACAATGAATATACCTAACAGAAATACATTCAAGATTAAGCCAATCTAGATTAAATATTCCTGTGGTTGTGAAAGATATGGAATGAGCTGTCTTTAATTACCATTTTCAGGAAATGTTTCTCTATATTAGGACATTTTTAAATAAATTATAAACAATTCTCTTTCATAAATACATGACAAAAATCCAAGTTTTATTATTTTTTAAAAACCCAAAGGGGTAAAAGTTATATGTTCATCCAAACATCAGATGGAATGGAATGTTTATAATACCACCAATCACAAAACCTACAAATTCAAACCAATTCTAACATTTGATGATAGCACAATGAATAACTAATTTGTGGTATTTTCACAAAATAACATTGTACACAGACATAAGAATGAGCAATCTAGAGCTACCTATAACAACATAATAACTGAAAGAAGCCAGACAAAAAATAACGTGTATAGTATTTCTTTATATGAAGTAACAAAAATAAGTGAAAACAATTTATGCTGTTAGAAAGCAGTGTAGGAGTTATTCATGTATGTGCATATCTCTGTGTGTGTGTATGTGTGTGATAGGAGCATGAAGGATTCTTCTGGTGTCCTGATAATGTTTTATTTTTGTTCTTGTCATAGCTGTTTAATCTGTATTCTGATTTCATAGTTGTGTTCGAGTTGTAAAATTGTATGATGTATGCATCTTTAATATGTGTATTATGTAGTATGTATTAATAGGTTTAAAACACCACAAAAGAGGAGAAACAGCTGCACATATATATTATTATTACTTGTAAATTTTTAATGATGTAGTAACCATCGTTCAAACACCATTATGTCCCCAGACATAAAGTCCTAAAAAGCCACTGTAATAAAAGGAGATATTCAAGGGTTGTGAGAATAATGAAAATACCTTTCCTGCAGATACAGTGTTTTTTATTCCAGATCTCTGTGTTAGAGTAGAAAGACTTAAGCAGGAGACACTGTGTGGAAAGGTATCTAACAGAACTTTATTTTTAGGGGACTATAACGATGTCCTGTATAATTACCAGATATACCACAGCATCGTTTGAAAACTTTAGGCTTAATTAACTTGTATTCTTTTTCCTCAGAGAGAGCCTCAAAGGAAGAAAGATGCCACTAAATCCTTTTCACTGGTTTGTGTCAGGAACACATGGGAGCACTGAGAGATTCCCCCTCAGCAGAGAGTGGACTGCATCTGTCTCTGTGACTCACTCAGACCACCGACTCTCCAGAGATAGCGTCTGATACCCCCTTGGTGATTTAGCCATCTATTTAATTATCTGTTTTGATAACTACAGTTTCTGGGTGAATATAAGCTTGTAAAGATCTTTCTTAAAATTTATTTACCATGATGCAGCAAGCTTATACTCTGAATAATAATAGTAATAGTAATAGTAATAATAAGGCAATCCCTGAAAAGGGAGCTTTGTTAAGAAAATTCTCACCCAAGACGTTAAGTGTTTCTGATTGTTTTTTTTCATTTGGGCCTTACAAAATGTCAAATATGATATTGTTATATATAGTTAATTGGATGTTTTTCAGAATTTTTAACCTCAAGAATGACAGATTTCCGTAATGTTTTCCAACTACTTCTCAAGTAAAAGGATCATCTCAGTATGTTTATAACACAATTTCTCTGTTTCAAATATGCCTTGTGTTTCCCAAATGCACCAATTTCCTTTGCAAATCACCACTTTATTTGGAGGTGACGTGGAAACAAATGATTACAACATTGGTATCACTACCTAATGTCTCCACCACACCCTAAAGCCTGATTAGTTAGAGGACTGCCCTGCTTCCTTACCTACAATCCTTGAAAGTTTCTGGAATGCCATCAGATTGTCCCTTGAATGACTAAATGCACATCTGATGGAGATTGGAACTAAGCTTAAAAGATGTACAAATACAAACTTAGTCAAAGAAGAATTCTTGCAAAATTATAAAGCAGTAACACGTATTTTGCCTAAAATTAAGGTGTCTTTTCCACTTCTTTAACAGTTTTTTCTGAAACTCTCTTTATTCCTCCTTGAAAATTTCATGGATATTTAAGTACATGTATTTAAATGTGTATCTTATTGATTGTTCGTTGCAGAATATACTCATTATCATTTAATTCAGTGTAGAAAGCTGTATCAGGTAGCAAGAGGGAGGCAGAGGTTTGCTGTCCATCATAAAAATTTACTTTCATTATTTGGGAGCCAAGATATCATTAGGGCATTTTCAGCTGTGATGGTCTACCATTGATCGTTTTGCTCTAGTAGGCACACATGAAATTAAATTGACAATTCTGATCTTTTTAGCTTTAAGCTTGGTGTCATTTCTTCTGATAGTCCTTGTGTCTTACATGCAGATCCCTGTTGCCTTCCTCAGGATGAACTCTGCAGAGGTCAGACACAAGCCTTTCTCCACCTGTCAATGTCACCTGACAGTGATGGCCATATTCTAAGGCACTCTATTTTTTATGCATGTGCAGCCCAAATCTAGTGATTCCTTTGATACTGGTAAAATAGTTTCCTTATTTTGCATTTTGGTCATACCCACACTGAATCTCTTTATTTGTAGCTTGAGAAACAAAGAGGTGAGAAACACCATTCATAGGTAGTGGAGAATGTTTACAAATACAGGGGCACCTGGGTGGATTAGTTGCTTAAGCATTTGCCTTTCGATCAGGCATGATCCCAGGGTCCTGGGATCTAGCCTGGAGTCCTGGGATGGAGCCCTATGGCCCCAGCACCCTGCTCAGCAGGGAGTCCACTTCCCCTTCCTCCTGTGACCCTCCCTCCTGCTCTCACTTGCTCTTGCTCTCTTTTGCTCTCTCTCTCTCAAATGGATAAATAAAAAACTTTAAAATAAATAAAAATAAATAAAATTCAATAAATGATGTATTATGCAAAGCATTCTAACATTGTTTTAGCCTTGTACTGTTGCTTGCATGGGATGGGCAGTATTCTGTGAAATTATCATATGTGAATATATGCATGTGTGGAGGCTGAGAAAAATTAAGGCCATCCCACCTCAGGTTTAGCCTTAGCATAGGTACAGCCATCTTAGCTCCAGCAGCCATCTCAGACTCCTGTGCCCAAGGGCTGAACTTTCCCCTACTTTACTTTAGTTAAGAAGCCCCACCCTGCTTTAGTTCCAGAGACCCCCACCCTGCTTTAGTAACAGGAATCCCCACCCTGCTTTAGTAACAGGAACCCACAAATACCCCTGCCTTAACTAAGCTCGGAGTCCAAGTGTCTACTCCACTGTGTCAGGTATACTTGGGCCCAAGCTTAAGCTTGTCGAATAAACCCTAGTGCGATTGCATCGGTGTCGGCTCCTTGGTGATCTCTCAGACGTGAAAACTCGGGTACAACACATGCTTAGGAAAGCATAAATAAAGGTATTATCATTTGAGATGGCATAATTGGGTGCCTCAAAAATTCAAAAGAATCTTAAGGTTGAAATATTAAAAATAATGAAGTTTTTAAGGTTAGTACAAATGAGGTTTCCATATAAAAGATCAATTATTTTGCCGTACACTAGCAAAACATGGGTAAAAATAAAATTTTAAACATGAATAACACCAGAAAAAAATCCATATTATAGCTGGGAGGAAATTCAGGGAAAATCTAACAAATAATTTGCATGAATTTATTGCTAGAAACCACAAAAATATTACTGAGTTATTAAAGAAAACATAGATGTAGCATTATATCATGTCCATTGGTTGGAAGAAATAAATGCTGTGATGAGGTCAGTTCTCTCAAAATTATCCTATAGACTGAATGCAGTAACAATCAATCCCAATAGTATTTTTAAATATTTAAGTTGATATCTGAATTTATATGGAAATGCAAAAGAATAAAATAGCCAGAGCAATATCCTATAAGAATTTAATAACAGGCATAAATTCCTTTCATAAAGCTAGGTTTTCTTTTTAAACACGGCATCCGTGCACATACGGATAGAGATGCCAATAAAGCATATAACAATAAAGCCCCCGAATAGACTCACATGTGTAATTTCACTTTGGTGGGGGAACACAAGGCAAACTGAACTGAGAAGAAGGCAAAGCTGACACCTCACAACCCCTTTCCCATAGAATATATGTGACATTCCTCAACCACTCCTGGCTGCCCTAAAGGAAAAACAAATCGTCAACCTAGAGATTACAATTCTGCAAGACCTGAGTCTCCCTCAGTTTATAAATATTTTAGCAATCTACAAGAACAAAGCATTTTTATCAATAAACAAGCTTCCAAAAGGAAAGGGATACAACTAAATGCTCTTATAACCTGCAGCCCATTGGCAGATACTCGAAGGGCCAGAGTATAATTTTCCTCCAGGAAGTTCCCAACTACCTTAATGTTAATATCTTACTAGAAGGATAAACAACCCTGCTTAACTTGACAATGGCAAGGACTCTCTTCTTTAACATGAAAGTTCTTTTGAGACCTCCCTTTTTCCATACCTCCCCCAACCTGGTAGTACTTAATTGGCCACAATTGGCCACTCCTCACAACCCAGGGCAGCAGCTCCTTCTGCCCAAGGGTTCTGTCCCTGTGCTTTAATAAACCATCATTTTGGACCAAAGATGCCTCAAGAATTATTTCTTGGTCCTCGGCACTGGACTTCACCCCACCAAACCTCACCTATATTCCAAAACCCCATCAAGCTGACTTAAAACAAAAGTCCTGCTGTAGTGTCATGGGGAAAGGAGAACTTCTCAGCAAACTGACCTTGTTCAATTAAGTTCCCCTGTAAAACATAAACCTTGTTTGCATCATATGCAAACATTAATTGAGATCTATTGTGAATATAAATGTGAGCTAAAAACCACAAAGCTCCTTGAAGAAAAGTAAAATACATCCAGGACTTGGAATAAGCAAAGAAGACCAAGGAGGTGGGGAATGAATGCATATCTTAATGGAAAGGGCCCAGGCTTTCCTGACATCACACTGATGAGGGGAACAGAAGGCTGGCTGAGGACAAAGCAAAAGGTGACACCCTCCAACCTTCCCCCACCCCCACTCCTGTGTGGAACATATGTGACATTCTTTAGGAATCTCCCACCCATCTTAATGTTAATACCTTGCTAGAGGGCAAAATGACCTTGGCAATGGCAAGGCCTCTGGTATCTGGTATCTTGTAGGTCCTCTTTAGCATATGAAAGTCTATTGAAACCTCCCTTTTCCTTACTTCCCCCAACCCTATCCTACATAACCCCTCATAACCCCAGGGCAGCGCTCTTCCTGCCCAAGGGTCCTGTCCCCCGTGCCTTAATAAACCATCATTTTGCACCAAAGATGTCTCAAGAATTCTTTCTTGGTCATCGGCTCTGGACCTCACCCCACTGAACCTCACTTATAGTCTAGAACTTCATCAACACCGGTATACGAGGTTGAGCTGTGCTCATTCAGCACTTCATATAAGTTACCCATTTTGTTTAGAATTTGTGATACAGTAGAGGAGTACTGTTCAAAGGCAAGAATGCAAGGTTGAGTTCCCATTTGAAAACCCATTACATAAATCACAGAAAGTGACATCCTTATAGGTTAAAAGAAAGCAAATAAATTTATGATAAAATTCAACACCTATTTGTAATAAACTGCCAAGCTGAGCAGAATAGAAGAAACTAGGGCTTGTAAACAATATCTATAAAAATTCTTCAGAGAAGGGACAATTAAAAAAAATTGAATACAGAGATATTTAAGGTAGTGAAAATACTTCTATGATTTTATAATAAGGAATACATATTATTACATTTAAGAACCTACAGAAAACTGTTAGGTCCCTCAATAATGGGTCCATGATTAAAGGAGCGAGACTGATACAAAGCGAAGGTCAAAAAAAGCTTTATTTCGCACCAAGCATCAAGAATCAAACTGACTGGCCAGGGCCATGCCTCTTACAGAAAGGGCGACCTTTCTCTGCTTTACAGACTAACTTTTAAGGGCAAAGGCCATGCGGTTGGGCCTGGCCACGCATAGGTGACCAATGAAATTGTAACACACAGAGAAAGCTGCACAGTCATGCTAGGTGACCAATTGAATTACAATTTATCCTAGTAGATATTTGAATTAGCCTATCACCTTGGTCAGGATTGGCTCCCAAAAGGCTCCCAAAGGGCGGGGCCCATACTCCTTGGTAACTAGGGAGACAGTATGCACCCCCCCCCCCCCACTGATTGGATGTCTCCACCTGGCCTGACCCACCCTTGTATTTGGGCTTGTTACCTGGGACTGGTTTCTGGGACTTGTTTTTTAGTAAGTCCCCTGGGGAAAGGGGGCAGGGACAGTTTAAGGGTTAAACAACAAGGTTATTGTTTAACCTGGATGGAAGTGTTCTGGCTAAAATAGGTCCTTACAAAAACATGTGATGTAAAACTAAAACACTGAACACTTTCCTTCTGAAATTAGCCCCAAGACTAGAAGACCCATTCTCACCAATTATATTCAGTGTGTATTAGACATTGTAGCTGGTTTGACATGATAGAGAATGAAAAGTAAAAAAATAAGAATAAAAAGTATAAATAAAAATAAGAATAAAAAGTATAAAAATAAGAAATCACATACTGCCATTAAAAAAACTTTTAAGTAAATTTTGTGATCAACTACATAGAAAACATCTACTAATAATTTATTAAAAATAATAAGTGAATTTAGAAAATTTGCTGGATACAAAATGAATTTAGAAAAATCAAACTTATTTCCACATCACATACACAACAATTAAAAAATAAAGTTGAAGGAGGGTAACATCTATAAAACCAATTGAAAAAAACCCTATTTTATGAATAAATAAAAATATCTAAGTCTTCAGTAAGATATGTATAATTTAAAAGGACATTCCAAAGAAACAAATCAATGAAAATTGAAACCAAATATGTCCATGGAATAGAATTTGTGACAATGTCAAATACCTTTAGATTGATCTGTAGTTTCAATATAATCCCAACATAATATTTTTCTCCCTCTCTCCTTCCCTTCTTATTTCTTTCTTACCTTCCTTCTTCCTTCTAGAGAGGCACTGATAAACTTTTTTTGATCCATTATTTCTTTTACTTTAGCCTGTCATCCTCATTCTAGTCTGATATTTTTAAGTAGTAGTTTATTAGGGATATTTATATATATATTTTTTATTTCATTATACTTATGTTTGTGCATGTTATAGATTATTCTCATAGTATATAGGAGATCCTTGTGGTCACAGAGTGCAGAAGGAGTTATAACACCCCAGGATCTATAAACCTATACCTATATAGCTATCTCTCTTAAAATTGTCTGTGTGTTTCACTTTGCCAGTAATCTGTTACATAATATAGTAACTTTGAAACACATTATTTTTCTATAAAGTAGAGGATCTCTTTATCCAAAGGGAATTTTTATGAAGTTTTGTCATAAAATCAATTCCAATGACATCACATTCTCCCAATTTCCTCAATTTCCTTGTATTATCCTAGATTCCAGTCATACAATATATACCTGATGTGTTACAAGCAACTTGGTGTATGTCAGTTCTAAGGAAAATGCACCTGGGGAGGAAGAAATAGTTTGGTTTTAGGTAAATTTTTATTAAATATTTTAAGGAAGGTAGAAGTAAGTTCTCCAAAAGAACAACACATTGATGGCCCAATTTTAGTCATGGAGTTGGAACATGGTGGGGTGAGGGGATTGGGGACAATTACCTGGGTAACACACTACTTGATCTATTTTTATCATCAGAACCCTGAAAAGAAGTTAAATTGAAGAAAAAGAATTTATGTGTACATGTGTGACGATAACCTGTTTCAGACAACATACTTTCACCACTTAAAAAAACAAACACCCACAAGAAAACACTACTATGCATTATATTTGAGAGCTATTTCCAGGTATCATAAACACACTGAAACACTTAATTCTCATTTATCTTTCCCAGCAATGCTGGAAAAAGAAAATTTGATTTCGCTCATATGGGAAAAGAGAATAAGATAATTTACATCATTTGCTCAAAGTATTCCTTTGCATATACCACCATTGTTGGCATAGCAGTGGCTCTATCTACCTATGTATATTTCCTGGGATAGTTCTCTATATAAAGACAAATAATCTCTACTATAGGCTGTTAAAGTTTTCTACTTACATGCCTCCATTGTGTATCAGTCAAGTGCGTTAACTATTTCATCCTATACCACTGTGGGCATAAGGGGTCTCCCAGGACCATGCTTTACCATAGTTGTTTTCAGTGTTTCCATAGGGACACCTGGGTGGCTCAGCCCATTAAGCATCTGCCTTCAGCTCAGGTCATGATCCCAGGATCCTGGGATCCAGTCCCACATTGGGCTCCCTGCTCGGGGGGAAGCCTGCTTCTCCCTCTCCCTCTGCCTGCTGCTCTGTCCATTTGTGCCCTCTCTCTCTCTCACTCTGATAAATAAATAAACTCTTAAATAAATAAAGGAATAAATAAGTAAATAAATGGATGTTTCCATAGGTTATTGGCATTCCAGTTTTCAAATTTTTTGGACATAATTAACACATATTATATTATGTGATTTAAATTTGGTAAGTTTAATTATGTAATTGTCAGTATATAACAACAAACAAAAATGTTTTAATTACCTTTCCATCTACAGTTTTTACCATTTTTTTAAATTTTTTCTTCTCTATGTATCCACATAACTATGTACCTATCTACTAGCTCATGTATCTCCCTATCTATCTATCATCTATCTATCACCTATCTAGTTTTCCAGCTTTGGCCCTATTAATATTTTGGGGTCGATAATTCTTTTTTGGGTGGGGAGCAGACCTAAAGCATTAGGATAATTAATAGGATCACTGGACTCTAACCATGATATGCCAGTAGTACACTTCCTCAAGCTATAACAATCAAAATACCTAAAACAGTGCCAAGTGTTCTTTGGAAAACAAAACCTCCCCAGTTGAATACCACTGAACCACTCATTTATTTCTAGGAGTTAGGATCAGGATTAATAGAAAGATGAAGGGGTGTAAAAAGAGGTTCAACTTTATTAAAAAATAAAAGTGTCTTTATGGTAAAAACAAATAAAAAACTGGCTAATGTGATTATGTAAAGTCAATTGTATTCCAATGTAATATTTATTATTGAAAAACAAATTTTTATTATGAAAAATAAATATGTTTTAACTTAGGAAAACACATAGTTACATCATTAATATTTTCAGAACATTTAAAACAAGAAGAATTCTTATCATTGATTAATTTTTTTTTAAGTTCGGTAGTTTGCAAATACAAACTAATGTGAGTACACCAAATATAAAACATTATAAAATAAATGATGTCAAAGCAAAATTAAAAGACAATTATTACATACAGTAGACAAAATTGATAATCATGAATACATATAAATCAAGTTATACATATATTTACAAATTTTTATTTATAATTATAAAATAAGATAACATGAATCCTCATTAAATTTTAAAACCACATAACTCGTAATAATATGCATACTTTATGTATCCAAAATATAACAGTAAATGCATTTTATTTTTTAAAGAAGACATTATAGGGATGCCTGAGTGGCTCAGTTGGTTAAGCATCTGCGTTTGGCTCAGGTCATGATTCCAGGGTCCTGGGATTAAGCCCCACTTCAGGCTCCCTGCTCAGCTGGAAGCCTGCTTCTCCCTCTGCTCATCCCTCCTGCTTATGCTCTCTCTCTCTGTCAAATAGATAAACAAAATCTTAGGAAAAAAAAAAAAAAAGAAGACAATATGGATGAACTTGAAATTATACTAAATGAAATAAGCTAGTCACTAAGGGACAAATACAACGTAATGCCGTCTGTGAGAGACCAAATTATAAATCATCAATAACAATGGAAAGTATAAAGTTAATATATTTTTTTTAATTTTACATGACATTGTGGGAATGCTAAATAGAGAAGTTAGAAGAGCTGATGAGGGTATGAACTCCTGTTGACTGACCGGGGTACAGACTAACTTTAGTAACATGACAGACAATCTACAAATGACATTTCAGATGAGGAAACAACACAACCTTCCTGTGGATACTTGGACTTTGGAAAGGACCTCAAGGATTTCAGTTCATTCTCATGAGTAACTTAAGATGTGTCAGCATCTTTGTTATTTCCTCTTTCTGGTCCACAATTTGACTATTACTTCAAAAATGGTAGAGCCTAGAATGTGCTACACCTATGTTAGATATTAGGAACACCAAGATGAAGAAGGAACAGTGTGTCCTGCCCTAAAGCAGTGAATATTCTAGAGAATGATATGCAAGTTGTCAGGGTTTTTTGTTTGTTTGTTTGTTTGTTTTAAGATTATTTCTTTATTTGACAGACAGATCACAAATAGGCAGAGAGGCAAGCAGATAGAGAGGGGGAAGCAGACTCCCTTCTGAGCAGAGAGCCCGATGCGGGGCTTGATCCCAGGACACTGGGATCATGACCTGAGCCAAAGGCAGAGGCTTTAACCCACTGAACCACTCAGGCACCTCTGTCATTGTTTCTGTATCAAAGTTAAAATCACATTAATGATAGATGGCAGAACTGAAAATAAAACCTCGTACTTTATCTCAGAATTTTAAGATGGATATTATATTCACTCATTCACTTATTCATCATTCATTGCATCAGTCAGTAAGTCAGCAAATATCTTTTGAACACCTACTCTTTCCTGGATATTATTTTAGGAGGCATTACTACAAACTATTTAGACATGCCCTTTTTACTTATAAAGCTTACAGACTAGAAAATCCTACACAAGAGTAATATAAAAATATTGTGAATATTAAATTATTATATTTATATATGCTTGAGGAAAGATCACAAGATTGTATGAAGAATGTATTCTCCATTAAATAATTTTAATTAAAAAAACAGCAACAAGATCAAGCATATGATGGGTGCCTTCTGAAAGTGTCTAACATAACTGACATTTAGTCTTCTTGCAACCATGCACATTTTGAATTTATGCTCTATGTCATCTGAATATTATGGCAGATACACCACGGCTTGTTCTTGACTGGAATAGAGCCTTTGCCTTCGGTTCTATTCCCAACATTCACAGTAAAATGGAACACTGGAGCCAGAATCGTGGGCTTCTAATTGTTGGATTTTCTCCACCCCAGGGCCAGCAGCCACACTTCTCAACCACCACAGGGGACAATTCAAAAGAAACAAACACCCAAAGGGTGGAATCATTGCATGAGATTGTTACTCAGTAGGATCATCTAAGCAAATCCCTGGGCTGGCCCCACGTTTTCACTCTCTGGGTACAATTCTTGTGTGGAGACTTGCATAATTGGTCTTTCTTTCCCTGAGGAACCAGAACTTTATCTGGGAATTCCTGTTTTCATGTGTGGGGCCTGGATCCATAAACAAGCTTATTTCAGTGTGCAGGTCTTCAGGGACATCAGACACAGGTAAATTTCCTCAGCGTACCTCCTGCAGAACCTTCACAGTGGGTCTCAGCCGATCTCTGGACAGGTAGGTTCACCCCAACCATTTACTTAGTATTCATCCTGGATGTGAAGACCGTGTATCTTGGGAACTTTATGGATTCAAATCAGACTCAGGACTGACTGGGGACTTAACTCCCTGTTCTCTGAAGGCTAAGTGGCAGGGACAGAGAAATGACTCAAAGCATGGTCCCCAGCACCCCTGCTGGTAAATTAGACAGTATGAGCATTTCTACAGAGAAATGAAGAGTCGTTATGAGGATTCTATCTCACCTTAGGATAAAGAGGAATTTTTCTGCCTTAGAGCTGGCAGACTGATGTTTTAGAAGGCCCTCTATACCAGACAGGAAGCTTCTTAAGTAATTCGAAATATCTGATTTCTTCTCCAAGATGGACCTACTAAATTGTTAAACATCAAGAAAAATAAGTTTCTCCCTTTCTGGATGTTCACATTGCCCAGCGTGACAAACACTATGATGGAAAGAAAGATTCCCTATGCCAACTGGCAGGCTTTCAGATGCTGATGGACACTGACAGCTCCTGTCAAGGTGTAGTTTGTCCCCAAAACAACTCAGGTTTAAATAAGTTTAAGACAAATTGTACAGTTAGAGACCAATAGAAGATTTCTTGAAATCATTTCAGTAGCTATTTAAAACATTTGCAGTATGATTTTTCCACCTAATTGTAATATAAATGATGAACATTAGGTACATTTTTAAAGTTCTTTTCCTGACATGTTAGTATTTTGGCAGACTTATAAAGTATTTCTTTTCAGCAACAAACATAAAATAAGTTGTGTCAAAAACTAACATAGCTTTACCAAAACCAATTAAATCAGAAACCTTTCTGAAGAAATAGGAGAAAAATACTTCATTTCAGTGATATATGCTTACCAAAATAAAACACAATCCTAACTTTGTCATTAGAAATATTTTCTTTAAAAAAGGAATTAATAAGTGGTAATGATCGATGCAAATATTTCTTTCTAAAAGCTAATTGCAGAAATTCATAGTACACAATCTACAATGACATTTTTGAGGGGTTTTTTTTTGGCTTTGATAAATTAAAGATACAATAATTGAGGAATTATATCTCATGGTGAACCATGCACTGAACTCTTTTAGAAGCAAACAAAAAGGAAATGTTCTATTTAAAGTGAGTGTCGCCTCTGTATTTTCCACCTTAAACTCACCTGTGTATTTCTTACAGATATGATGACAGGAGAAAAGAGATACGAAATATCTAGTGCCACACAGTCATATAACCTCATCAGACACATATTTGATGTATGGAATAAAGTATCATTGATTCAACAAACACCACAGATTTAAGAAAGTCCCCAGTCTGATTCTTTTATTAAATATATACCTAGATATCATGTGTCCCAGTTGCTTGGATATGCAAAATTTTAGTTCACCTGTTATTTCCATTTTAACTATGAAACTCTTCAGTGAGGTAGAATGAGTTAGTGGGATACAAATAGGAAACCACATTAGAAAATTGTTCAAAACATGCTAATAACAAGAACTGCTGACACCAAATATCTTACTGTTATCAAGCTCTGTACTAACCCATGTTTGTGTAGTATCTCATTATATTCACAAAAGAATAGAAATACTTGATAAAAATCCCACAGTTCGTAACTGGTGGCCTAACTTCCAGCCAACCGAGTGACCAAACAAACAAACAAAACACATAAAGCAAAACCATAAAACTATAGCAAGAATCAATATTCTACAGACTCTTTGCATGACAATCTCATTGAGCCACAACTGTCTTATCAGACATAGAAATAATTCCATGTCTTCTTGGACATTCCTGCAGAATAATGAGATCATTATTTTGAAATGGCTAACATTGTTCTGGGCCTAGAGTATAGTAAATAATGAATAAATTAGCACTTCTCTCCAATCATTTCTCTATAAGAGAAAAACAAAGTTATCAAATTTGAGCAAATCAAAACTACAAGTAATATTTGTTTTAAACATCCAAACAGGCATTAAAAAATTTAAAGGAAAGAAGCATTTGATGGAAAAAAAGGAATGCCAGAACATAATAATAGAGATGTTTTTGAACAGGTAAAGATCGGAGCGATAGAAAGGACTAGTTTATTTGGCCAAAGAAATGTGATTACTTTAAAAAATCAGCTTCTGAATAACACTAAGAAGGAAGACTACTGAGGTATAGTCTGTCAGTGAACAGCTGAATCAGTGTGGTATGGTAGAAACTGATAAGAAAAAAACAAAAAAACAAAAAAAACAAAATAAACCCAGCAGAGTCAAAGCATTTCTGACAGGAATATAGAATTCCCAAGGATGATGACAAGGTATGGACTAAAGAGAAAGCCAGTGACAGCCAAGGAGAAAATAACTGAAAGTCACTGGAGGTCACTCTGGCTCATCAACTTCTTACACAGAGCTATCTTTTATCACTGGAAGCATACACAGAGACATGTGTATATGTAAATACATACTCATGCAATACTATACTAAAATACACAAATATATATCAATACATATAATAGATTTTGTATATTCAACTAATATAAATTATATCTAACACAATTGAAAACAGCTTTGTACAACACTTTTAACATGAAACTAGTCTCTAGAAAGTGTGTATTTCTGAATTTTTTAAGATTATGAGAAATATAATTAAAATATAACACTTTTACCTGTGACCAGAAATTATCCAATTTATATGAGACAGTCTACAACCTAGCATGTACCAGAAAAATCAATTTGACCATCTATTAATCTCCTTCCATTTTCCCCATTTAAAGATGAGAACAACAAAATAAATGGCCTCAGAAAATCTCACCCTGGTGACTGAGTTCATTCTCATGGGAGTCTCAGATCGCCCAGAACTCCAGATTCCACTCTTCTTTGTTTTCCTGCTGATCTATGGGCTGACCATGGCAGGGAACCTGGGCATCATCACCCTCACCAGTGTTGATTCTCAGCTCCAAACACCCATGTACTTCTTCCTCAGGCACTTGGCTATCATCAATCTTGGTGATTCTACTGTCATTGCCCCCAAAATGCTGGTAAACTTCTTGGTTACAAAGAAAACCATATCCTACTATGGATGTGCAGCCCAGCTGGGTGGGTTCCTGGTTTTCATTGTCGGGGAGATTTTCATGCTGGCTGCAATGGCATATGATCGTTACGTGGCTATTTGCAACCCCCTGCTCTACATGGTCGTAGTTTCTCCACAGATCTGCATACTGCTGGTGTCCCTCACTTACCTCTACAGTCTGACCACAGCACTGTCTGTCTCCTCCTGTGTGTTCTTGGTGTTGTACTGCTCTTCCAATGTAATCAACCATTTTTACTGTGATACTGTCCCTTTGTTGGCATTGTCCTGTTCTGATACCTATCTTCCAGAAACAGCAATATTTATCTCTGCAGGGACCAATTTGATATTCTCTATGATTATTGTTCTAACATCGTACTTCAACATTGTCCTTGCCATCTTAAGGATCCGTTCCTCAGAGGGTCGACGAAAAGCCTTTTCCACCTGTGCCTCTCACATGATGGCTGTCACTGTGTTCTATGGGACAATTCTTTTCATGTATTTGCAACCAAAGACCAGCCACTCCTTAGATACTGATAAAATGGCCTCTGTCTTCTACACCTTGGTGATACCAATGCTGAATCGCCTTATATACAGCCTAAGGAACAAAGATGTGAAGGATGCATTCAAGAGATTCCTAAAGAACCCTTGTCAGTCTTTCAAATTAATGTACGTTTAAAGCTCCAATTGTCTTCATAAAAGGGTTTTCATTTGCTCCTAAAAAGCGAATCTCTGTTAAATGCAGAGGTAATAAATAGTTAAAAATTCCATGGATTTCAATGGGAAACTCTTAACCCTTTATTTTCCAATGTCAAATACCCAACTTTTGCTAATACAAAGATGTGTGAGTTGACCAAATAAAGTATACTTATATAAGTAGTAAACAATAATTTCAGGATAAGCACATTTTACAATGAAACACAACTTGCTACTGGGCTTTTATAATTTCTAATCAAGAAACAGGAAGTCTGAAATTGGGGAAATTATGTGAAAAGCAGTCCTTGGATGTTGGTCCAATGTCAGGTCATCTTTCTTGCCATAGATCAGTTTTGTTCAACTACAAAAGTTTTTATTTTTACTTTTTGTTTATTTTATCTTTCAATTCATTTACCTTTTAAAATCCATTTTTATCTTGTACTTCACATAAATTTATATCACAGAAAAAGAAACCTGTAGGATAAAATAAAAACTGAACAAAAAAATGCTTAGATATACATGGGAATAGGCCATGTAGCAAAACAGAAGAAAATGCATGAAGGGAGATTCCACTTTTCCATTCCTCTTGTGTGGTACATGTACATAAAACAAAATGTTGATATTTATCCTGATACGATATAAAATTAATTTTCTCCAATCCTCTTTTTCTCCCTAACATTGTGTAGAGTTAATGATCTGTGGTATAAAAATATAAAGCAAATACTACTTCTTTTAGCATTTTTGTTTAGTGTTTTGCAGTCAAATGTTAGTAGACCAAAAGGAAAAAAAAAAGTCATTGCCATTAAGGTGACACCAATTCTCAAGGGCACCATGTCCAATAAATAAATAAATAAATAAATATGCATTGTTATTCTATGCCCTCTTTCTATCTGTGCATGCAAAATGCTACTAACATACAATGTAATGAGGGAGAGGGGGCATGGCATGAGAGGTAAGGCAATACCTGGAAATAAAGTAGATTACGACATTCTCAGGAAGTCAGAAACAAGCCAAATAGATGAAATGTGACACTCAGTTTCATAAGCTAACTCCTAACTTTAGTTTTAAATAAGCAAAATATCTAGCTGAAAACAGAAAAGTCACACTGTGTCACGGACATTACTCTTCACCACAGGCAGAAGTGGCAATAATTTGATAGCATTACCCTTAAAAATTTTTAAGTTTTCTTTTTTATAAATACATAAAAGTATATAGTATAGATAATTTATTTTCTGTTTGTCTGGTTTACCTATTGCTGTATTTGGCTGTACCAGCCTACATCTCTACAATTGGGGAAGTATATTCCTCAGCACAAAACCATTGTCTTTGAGTCTAGTTCCATGAATGGAATTGGAGTAACAGGTCTAAACTCACCCTTGCATGTCTACCAATCCTATGTATTTTATTCAATGAATTAAAGTCAAGAATGAAAACTACAGTGCTTTCCACTTTTTAACTTTGTTTACATATGTGTTTTCTAAACATAATTATGTTGTCACTTGTATTGGTTCCCTACTGATACTACAACAAATCACCACGGATTCAGTGGCTTGAAACAACAGAAACTTCTTATCCCACAGTTCCGGAGGTCAAAATTTCAAAATGAGTATCACTGGGCTACAATCAAGATGTCAGCAGATTTTGTTCCTTCCTGGATGCCCACGGAAGAGTCTGTTTCTTTTCCTCTTCTAGCTTCTAGAGACAACCTTCATCCCTTGCTTGGCATACCCTTCCAAACAGTGATCCTATAACTCTGACCTCTACTTGCACTGCCACATCTCCTTCTAACCGAGACTCTCTTGCTTCCCTCTCCTTCTTGGGATTACGTTGGTCCCACCCAGAGAATTCAGAACAGCCTTCCCATCTAGAGGTCTTTAACTTAATCACATCAGCAAATTTCTTTGTATGGAAGGCACCACGTTTACAGTTCTGGGCATCTTTGTCAGGGTGGGAGACCGATTTCTGCCTCAAATATCTATATATATATGGTGTGCTTTGTGAAACTAGGCAATCTAAAATCTTGCATGTCTCATTCACTAGTACTCAATGGGATGGTCTCATAAACCTTCCACTAATTGCCCCTCCAAAATTATTTAGCTACAAAGTTTGTCCTAAGTAAACTATACACAAAGCCCTCTTCTAATGAAGGATAAGCAGAAAGTATTTAGTTCAAAGGTTCCTAAGTGTATGCACACATACATGCACTCACTTATCACTTGTACACATTTGTCAAAAAAAAATCATAAAAACAATCAACCAGTCAGGAAAGTATATCAGCCCAGTACGTTTCCCATGAAGTAAAGTATGGAAAATAATTTACATAACAGCTTTAATCTCCAACTGATCAAAGCTCACGCCCTATGAGATGCTAAGTCACCTGTACTTCCAGCTTATCCCTAACTAACTGCTGTGAAGGTTCCATGACATTTGTGTCCAGTGACAACAAAATCCCTCTAGCGGTGAGGGGACAGAGAAGATGCAAGACACAGCATAAAGCAAAGTCTGACAACACCTGTGAAAGGTAGGACACACTTCAAACAGCCACAGGACCCCTCCTTCTGCAGCTGCCGCAGAAGCAGTCGCTTTGACCTGATTCCGTATATAGGGATGCTCTAGGCAGAAAGCATTACAAGTGCTTAAGTCTTGTGTGACAGACACGGAATCCTTTCAAGACCATGAAAATTAGAAAAACCATCAAACTTCCCCAAATCCAGCATAGTAAATGCCATTTCATGAATTTAAACTCCAAAACTTACTGAAGGACTATTTTCACAGCCGCTCATTTTGTTCTGAAGCACCATGATCATATATCCCAATATTTTATTTACATTCCAAGAATTATGTCTGGTATTAATGTTTCCTACTATATTGATAATCTAAAAGATAAGAGAAATTGGTATGATTCTTATTTTTTTTTTAATTTAAAGTTAAATTAAGGAGACCATCTTGGTCTCCTTACTCCTTACTCAGTGGGTTACTCATCAGAATCTTGATTTCAGCTCAGATCATGATCTCAGGGTAATGTGTTCAAGCCTGCATCAGACGCAGCACCTAGAATGGAGTCTGCTCGAGATTCTCTCCCTCTCCTTCTGTCCCTCCCCTGGTTCACCCATGAAGTCTCTTTCTCCCAGATAAATAAATAAATAAATTATTTTTTAAAAGTTAAACTGAGGAATTGTAAGTATTCTAATGCAGATTTTCTTATCCCTTACGGTCTAGGTAAGTTTAGATTGAGCTGCTAATGCCATCTCCTTGCAAGTCCGTAAATCTTCACCAGATGTCTCCGTACCACAGGTCACATCTATCACCTCTGCTTTCCAAATGGCTATTTCCAAAAGCCACTTCCATGGAAATGAGAAAAAAAAAAAAAAAAAAAAAAGGCTTCCAAGAAAACCATTGAAAAAAAGAACTACAAACTCTGAAACAGAAGGCACTGTGGGAGGGGCTGTGCTTCCAAGAGGAGTCAGGCTACAGCTCAGCCCCTTCTCCACAGCTGCCAGGAGGATAAGAAGTCTGCTAGCCAGGTGCCCAGGAGGAAAAGTAGGATTTGGAGGTCACCTCCCCCCATTTGCTATGAGGTGTGTGTCAGTGTTTTTTCACATCAACAACTATTTCATCAGCATTACTATGTTATAGACATCCAAATAGTAACATTATACTGGAATTAATGTGTATCTGTCTCTGTTATAATATCTGAACTTCTTTGTTTACATGGATCATAGTACAGTTTTTCTTTTCAAATCTTGACAAATATTTGGATTCTTTTAAAAAATAAAGTATTAAATCAAGGAAAACAATATTAGCTCTGTAAGTTTATCTAATTTAATTATTTGCTGCAGCCTTTACCATTTGTTCAAGTGGTACATATTCATGAGTTGGACGTCCACAATGTGAAATGATGTGTACTGATGGTGGGATGTGTGCAGATAAAAGAAATCTTGGAATAGATCCATCCTTATGTAAATAAATGAAATGTGCTGTATTTATCCAAAAACAGGGCCTCAGGAGATACATCACAGACATGTTCATTCATGGGTCAGTGGGGACCACGCACACAAAGTTGTTAATTGTGGTGGTGCATGTAGAAGTCACAAGTTGGGAACTAACTAAATGCCTCTTACTACGGCAGCAAACCTATAGTAAATGGAGGTAGAGAGAGATTATCGAAGTTTTATTAAACAGAGGCCAGCAAAATATCGTGTATGTAGAAAATGAATAAAATTCAAAAACATACAGTTGATTGAGAACCTTGAAGAATCGAAATAAGTCATGTAACAACCTATGTGTAAACTTCAAAACATGTATTATATTCACTTTATAAAGCCACATTTCTTTTTAAAAAAATATTTATTTATTTAATTTAGAGTTTAAGAGGGAGAGTATGAGTTGGGGGAGGGGCAGAAGGAGAGGAAGAGAATCTCAAGCAGACTCCCCACTGAGTGTGGAGCCCAATGCAGGGCTCAATCTCTCCACCCTGAGATCATGACCTGAACTGAAACTAAGAGTCAGACACTTAACTGACTGAGCTACACAGGCACCCCATAAAGCTGAATTTCCTATTAAGAACATATATCAACTTTTGTGGAGGAGATACTTGTGTAGGGAAAGGAAACTGATGTAGGAGTGGGAATTAGGATGAGGATAAACACAGGTTGTGGAATTATGTATCATTAACTCAATTTAATCCCTTAGGTTAAAAAACTAAATATAAGTTACTTTTTTTTTTTAAGATTTTTTATTTATTTATTTGACAGAGAGAGAGAAAGAGAGATCACAGGTAGGCAGAGAGGCAGGCAGAGAGAGAAGGGGAAGCAGGCTCCCTGCTGAGCAGAGAGCCCAATGCAGGGCTCGATCCCAGGACCCTGAGATTGTGACCTGAGCCGAAGGTAGAGGCTTAACACCTGAGCCCCCCAAGTGCCCCCCCTTTTTTTTAAGATTTTACTTATTTATTTGACACACAGAGATGACAAGTAGACAGAGAGGTAGGCAGAGAGAGAGAGGGAAGCAGGCTCCCCAATGAGCAGAGAGACCCATGCGGGGCTCGATCCCAGGACCCTGAGATTTTGACCTGAGCTGAAGGTAGAGGCTTTACCCACTGAGCCACCCAGATGCCTTATAAATTACTTTATGTACATATTCCTAATTTTTTATTCCTTCTGAGCTTTTAACACACTATAGGTCATGTGTGAATAGTTTTGTCTTTATCCCCAGATATAAAACATGGAAGAATCCATTGTGGAAAATGCTAGAAGTTTATGTAATTGATAGATAATGAAAGCATGTATCTGAGAAATACTCTACTTATATCTAGACATTTGAGTGAATACAATAAAAATAACATTTAAGGAAAGCAAGTGAATTGTATATATAAAAACAGGGTGCTTGGGTGGCCCAGTTGGCTAAGTGTCTGCCTTCAGCTCACAGGTCATAATCTCAGGGTCCTGAGATGGAACCTGCATGGAACTCCCTTCTCAGTGGGAAGTCTGCTTCTCCCTCTCCCTCTGCCCCTACCCCTACTCCTTCTCTCTCTTTGTCTCGCTCAAATAAATAAAATATTTTTAAAAAACTCCTCAATAGGGAAATCAAAGTTACTCTGAATAATTAGCAAAGACCAGTGGCATCATTTCTTGCTCTCAGATGCTTTGGGAATAACCAAGAATTGCATTCACGCTCTCAGGGGAGTGTCTCAAAGGGAAGAGAGGCTCATAAATTCTTCCGACAGCAGTCAGGTCTAGTAATCACACAGAGGAACATGAAGACAGTCTTCACTTAAGGTGAATAGATGGCATTGATTATATTGATTACTAGATCAGCTGCAGTGATGATTTTAGATCCTTGTCTTCCATTTAAATGACCGACATGAGTATAGTCACCAAAACCAGACTCAGTACATTACATCATGCATGTAAATCATCTCTCTTCATAACTAGGTTTTCTGGAGTAATGATATATGTTTACCACTATGAGTGTGTTCTTTGAAGGTGGTAAGGGACCTCATTTCTATTTGTTATTATTTCTACATTTACACTGAGATTACAGACAATAAAAAATTGTGAAGGGGGAGTTAGTATTTTCGTAAGCTCTACTTACAATCCTCTTCCCTCCTCTTTCCCTCCCAACTTTTAGTAAGTGTGCAGTGTTCTCAGTATGACCAACCCGTTTATCTCAGTTGAGGCTATTTACAAAATGTTATAGAATATTGAGTTGAGGTTGAGTGTTCTCATTTGCATAAGAGGACATCCTTGGACTCCATGCCTATCTTCCAGATCCTGGCATGGCTCTGGAGTTTCTGTTTCCAAACCTGCTAAGAGTCAAGTTTGATGCTCACTTTCCTTGTTTCTTTCCAGGCAGTGCTTGGGTAGAACTGGTGGGAGGAGGCCACACAAATATTCACTCAATTGAGTTTTAGAAGAACTCCACAGAGGTTTGTAATATCACAATAAAATGAATGTTGAGATGAAGAGGTTTTCCAAACTGTGAAAACTGCTGTGGGATAGTCCTTTCTTTGGATATATTTACAGCTTAAGACATTAGGCTTTGTCACTTGTTGGATTGTTGCTAATGAATGTTTGTCATTGCTTTTTAATAAATATTTTGAATACATTTTTGGATAGAGAAAATTTTAAGAAGTACTTTATCTGTCAAATTAATATTGAATTTTTATTCTATTTTTTTGGAAATTTCTGTTTATTTAAGGGCATCCAGAGGTTCTAGTTGAGCACAACTGAAACTTTTATAACACTAAATTGCATAATCCAGGAACATATTTTACTAATTTGTTTAAGTTTCTGTATTTGTTTCCCCAAAATGTCTTAACTTTTCACCTTTTAAGAGTAGGTACATGGCAGTTTATATTAGATATTCTATCATTATGGTATTTCTCTTTTATTCTTAATTTTTATAGCTTTTGTCCATTCTAAATGGCATTAATTCTTCATCCGTTAAAATGCTCCATTTTCTTTCTAATTCAGTTGGATAATGTGATGAATTCTAATTATAGAACTTCCAAAATTCAATCATCCAGCCAAACATGGGATCAATGCAGCTTGGATGTCCTATAATTGTTACACATTTTTAAAAACTGATATCAGTGACATATTAATATTGTTTAGAGGAGATATATTTACTCATGTGTGTGTGTATGTGTGTATATATATATGTGTGTGTGTATATATATATATATAAAAAACATGAATATATGTGGGTTTGTTGGATGCATATATACTGAATATATTGTAGGTTTCTTTTATTATCATATATTTCTTTTTTAAATCATGATTTTGTCTCCCAGAATGAATTATAGTGGGGTTCTCACTTTTTCACTGTGGAATAATTAGTAAAAAATATGGATGATCTCTTTTTCCATGAAATTTTGGGACACCTGTCTTTAAAAACAATCTGAAGGAGAAAGGAGTTGCAAAAGTAAAGGTCGATAAAGGGCAATCTTTTTTATTTTATTCAATTTTTTATTTGACAGAGAGAGGGAGACAGGGAGAAAGGGACCACAAGCAGGGGGAGTAGGAGAGGGAGAAGCAGGCTTCTCACTGAGCAAGGAGCCAGATGCAGGGCTCAATCCTAGGACCCTCAGGTCATGACCTGAGCCGAAGGCAGGCACTTAACGACTGAGCCACCCAGGCACCCTGATAAAGTGCTATCTTTAAATAAAATGTGTTAGCAGAAAACATTTCATGTACACATGACGAAAGATGAAATAAAGGTATAAGAACAGTATTCAAATTAACCTTTCATTCATGTACCTCATGCAATATTATTTGCCAACCTCTAAGATATTTGAGATAGTATTCCCTACTTTAGAGTGATATTTCTTTCTGTTGCACTTACAGCAGTATACTTGATGATTTTAAGTAATACGTTAAAAAATACAGTCTAACTTTTACTTGTCTTTAAATGTGGTAGAAAGTACAACTACACCATTAAACACATCATTTCAGAGAATCAGTTCTAGGGTCAAAGCAAATGTGAGAATGTACCAAATTCTTCCTTTTTATACTGAATAACTTCTAGATGCAGGCTTTACTTGGTGTGCAACATATCACAGATCGGAAACTGGAAAAATCCACATGCAAGTGATAAATATTCAGATACATTATTCTAGAGAAAATAAAATGTAGTTATGTGCATTAGAGTGGGCATGTTGGGGACATCTGCAAAGTTGCTAAATTATTATCTATCATCATAAAATATCATTAAACTATATTTAAAACTCATAAAAGAATAGTGAAATAAGAACACAATTTAATAAATCAAAGGGGTAATGGAATGGGGAATACCATTAGATATGCAGAGTTCTAATGAGAAATGCAAATCAAAGTCTATTAAATGGGTTAATCATGGTTTATATGTAGGTTGGAACTAAAGTTTGCGAGGGCAAGAGGCAGAGTGCTGTTACTTTTATTATAATTCCTTCTAAAGTATTGTATATTTAGCCAATTACAGGTATTTTAAATGCAAAACATTTTTTTAAAAATCAAGAATCCCAGCTAGCATGTGGCACCAAAGAAAAACAAAAAACAAACAACAACAACAACAACAAAGATTGCCCTATATCTCAGATTATAACACTTTTAAAATTTGGTTCCAGGTTCAGTGATGGAGGTGAGTCTTATTTTAAATTAACCCATCTAAAAAATTGGGTTTATCTTACCCACAATGGCTTTGCCTCCTAAAATATCAACAGATGTTGTCTCCTGTAACCCAATGATTCTTGTGATGGTTGTTTCCACAGCAATTTTCCCTAACAGCCTGGATGAACAAACAAAACCTAACAGTGCTAACAGAATTCATCCTAATGGGAATCACAGACCATCCGGAGCTGCAGGCTCCCTTCTTTGGGCTTTTCCTCATCATCTACACAGTCTCAGTGGTGGGCAATCTGGGCATGATCATCCTCACCAAGGTGGATTCCAGGCTCCAAACACCCATGTACTTCTTCCTCAGACACCTGGCTTTCATTGATCTTGGTTATTCAACTGCTGTGGGACCCAAAATGCTGGTAAATCTTGTAACTAACCAAAATACAATCCCCTACAATTGGTGTGCTACACAGCTGTCTTTCTTCATCTTGTTCATCATCAGTGAGCTTTTCATTCTGTCCGCAATGGCCTATGACCGCTATGTGGCCATCTGTAACCCTCTGCTCTACACAGTTGTTATGTCGCAAAGGGTGTGCTGGATGCTGGTAGCCATCCCCTATCTCTACAGTGCCTTTCTCTCTCTAACAACCACCATAAAGATATTTATGTCTTCCTTCTGTGGCCATAATGTCATTAGACATTTTTACTGTGATAGTCTTCCCTTGTTAACTTTGCTGTGCTCAAGCTCACGTGATATTGAGTTGATAATACTGATCTTTTCAGCATTCAATTTGGTTTCCTCCCTTGTGATAGTGCTTGTGTCCTACATCCTGATCCTAATGGCCATCCTCAAGATGAATTCTGCAGAGGGCAGGCACAAGGCCTTCTCCACCTGTGGATCCCACCTGACAGTGGTCGTTGTATTATATGCAACACTCTTCTTTATGTACGTGCAACCCAAATCCAGTCATTCCTTCGATACTGATAAAATTGCTTCTGCATTCTACACTTTGATTATACCTATGCTGAATCCCATGATCTACAGCCTGAGGAACACAGAGGTGAAAGGTGCCCTGCATAGAATATGGAAAAGTCTGCACAGACCGCCTATGTAGGACTCAATATAGACTCTGTATACAATAAATCATGTTACAGACTGCTGTTTATTATATGACATAGGCCTTGAAGAAGTGTAATGTATAAAAGTAATGGAAACTAGAATGTTTTTCATTTTTCAACTTATAGTTATTCCAGTAGTGATCATCCTTCTGGTATCAATTTTTATTTGTCCTTAAGTATCACCATGAGCAACTGGAGTCCAGACTTCTATTCTCAAATTGCCAATACTTATGTTACAATTTAAGGGTTTAAGGGAAGTCTGTTTTAATACATCTGCTATTAAATAATTTTTAAGCCTCTCTGGTGTCTTTTTAAAATATATTTTGTGGACTAAACACCACTTTAAGACCAGTGTCCACCACACTGGCATACTGACATAAGGTGGCATTTATTGTTTTTTTCTGTGTGTGTGTGTGCTGGACATATATACATCAATGTGTAGTCAACATTGTCTGTCCTTAGCTATATCCCTGTTGACACTTTAACTGTATCCCCTTTGATGGGTGGCATTTCAGATTTGTTACATTATGATATATGAACATGTGTAAGCATGGGAAAGCAGAATAAAGTTTGATTATTTTCATGTGTCATAAATATGTACATTAAAAGTTCAAAAGACTTTGCACTGAAACATTAGAAATAATAAGTGGATTTTGCAAGAATCATAGATATAATATCAACATATTAAAGATGAATTATTTTGCTATCTACCAGCAAAAATAGGTGAAGTTGAAATTTTAAACTATCAATTATGCTAGATAAAATCTATAGAATACTTAGTGAACAATCTAATGAACAATTTGCGTGATTTCATTGCTAGACACTGTAACAAACATTACTGAGTTACTGAAGGAGAGATATATGTTTATATATATACCATGTCATTGGTTAGAAGATATAAATGTTGTGATGAGGCCAGTTCTCCATAAATTTTCCTGTAGATTTAATGCAGTAACAATCAAAATTCCAATAGTATTTTTTAGTGTTAAGCTGATATCAAAAGTTATGTGGAAATGCAAAGGATCTAGAATATCCAGGGCAATATCTTAGAAGAAGAAAGATTTCAGAGGACTTCCAATAACAGATAACAATTCCTTTAATGAAGTGAGATTATTTTTAAAAATATGTCATCAGTGCACATATTTACAGAGAGATCAAGAATATAATAATAAAGTCCAAAATGGACTCACGTGTGTAATTCCACTTGTTTTAAAATAAAAGCCCTACTACAATGTAGTGGGGAAAATCAGGCTTCTCAATAAATTGACTGCATTCAATTAGGTTCCTATGTAGGACATGAATCTTTGTCTTTTATACACTACATGCAAACCATAATTGAGATGTGCTATGAATGGAAATGTGAAAGCTGAAACCAAAATTTTGGTAAAGCAAAGTAAAATAATATTTTCATGACTTGGGATCAACAAAGATTCCTTAAACAGGGTACAAGAAATAATAATACTAATAAAGAAATAGTACCCTCTACAACGAAAATTTGTATTAATAAAAAAATATTGTAAGAAAGCGAAAAAATCCAGAGGGACCACATGTGAAGTACACACACCCTTCCAAAGTAATCTGTAAAACAAAACAAAATAAAACAACAAATTGTCTAACTTCTAGAATGAAGATGATCAACACAGTCAACCTATTGGGAGGGAATGAATAAGTTGGGGGGAGGGGCAGGACACCTGAAGGAACACTTCACAAAAGAGGCTATCAAATCTGCCAAAAATGCATAAATGTGTTCAAAAAAATTATTCATTAAACGTAAATGAAGACTATATACTGTGTTATCATTACACATCCAGCAGGGTAGCTAAAATTCAAAATTTGGATAATAATTCAAAGTGTTGATAAGAGTGTGGAAAACTATAATTCTTGTACTTGTTTCAGGGAGAGTACGTTACTATAAATACTTTAGAAAAATAAGGGAATAATTACTAAAGTTTGGTGTGTGTATACTCTACGATGCAGCAATTCCCTTCCTGTGTAATTATGTCCACTGGAGAATAAGTAATAGAATGTTTGTGGCAAATGTAGTCATCATAGGTGTTAAGTGCTTATCAAGGGTGGAATGGGTGAATACATGATGACATCTTCAAAATATATATTCTACACAGCACAGCAAGAAGAAGAGCTAGAAAGAAGAGGAGGAGGACCAGAAGAGGAGACATAACAAATGCCAACAGAAAAAATGAAAACCTGTAACATAAATCAACATCATTACTAGTTAAAAGAAAACATGAAATAGATTTATGATAACGTTCAACACTTATTTCCAATAAACTACCTCAGTGACCAGAATAAAAGAAAAGAGTATTATAAATGATATCTATAAAAATCCTGTATACTGGGGCAGGGAAAGGACAAATAAGTTGAGGACAAAAGTTTTTAGGGCAGTGACAATATTCTGTATGATATTATAATGATGGACACATATTATTACACTTAAAAATCTACATAAAACTTTTAATGTATACTGAAATATTTGAAATTTTACCTCTGAAATTGTCCCCAAGACTAGGAGACCCAGTTTCCACATTTATGTTATAGGTTTTCAATTGTGAAATCAGCCCTGCATTCTTGCTTACAAGCAGGACGCCTTAATGGTATTATACATTCTGAAACAAAATGTGTCACTTAGTAAAGTGCCCATAATAACAGTTTAGTTTCATTGTTATTTGTACGGGCTGGTGTCATTTTTGGAGACTATGGTGTCTTTCACTGAATATTATATTCATTCAACTTCTTTGCCACCCCCCCTCCTGTTCTGGAGGAAGAGTTATTTTTATATTTTTCTTGAGTTCTTTTTCATTTATGTATATCTGATTATATAGGACTGATAAAGCATTCTCTCCTACTATGAAAGTTTCCCTTTCACATTATTAATTTTGATGAACAAAATTCTTAAAATAGTTCATTGAATCATTTTAATGTTATGCAATTATTGTTTGATGTGTTTTGTTAAAAATGTATACATATTCTACTACCACAAAGATGTCCCATTATGTTTTCGCCTAAACCGTTTATTTGCATTTCACATTTAGATCTTTAAATCAAATAGAAATGATTCTGATAAGGTCTGGATAGGTGTCCAGATTCACTTTTTCTCAAATAAATATACAAATTATCTAATAGCACTTATTGAAAAATAACTCTTACAAATCAGTGCATAGTTGACATGATATACAGTACAATGATGACAAAAGACATGAACAAGTACTTTTCAAAGTAAATATATAAATACTTTTGAAACAAATGAAAGGTTTTTTATTGCATTCAGTACAAGGATAATGCAAATTAAACCACATAGTTACCCATACACATCATCTATAAGTCTAGAAAGAAAATGATGGAACATACCAAATCTTAATAAGAATATTGAACAATTATAATAATTTGCACAGCTACTAAGAATGCATACTGTTATAACCACTCTGGAAACTCATTTGGTAGTACTTACTAATGTTAAAAATGCATAGCCTATGGCTCAGGTTTTCAGGGTAAGAGATACACAGAAATAGAATTATATTCAAGAATAAGTCAATCTTGCTGTAGACACAAAGGGTGTGGGAGTAGCCATTTTTAATTACCACTGTTAGGAAACTTTTATGTTTATTGGGATATTTTTTATAATCTATAAATGATTCTATAATCATTCTCTAAATACATGATAAAATCCATTTTTTATTATTTCATAAGGATCCAAGATGTGAAAAAAGAAAGCTTTATGTTCATCAAAACATCAGGTGAAGTAGAATGTTTATAATATCATTAGTTGTAAAGCCTAGAAGTTGAAACGAGTTCTAATATTGAACAATAAGATAATGGACAACTAATTTGTGATATATTCATAAAAAAGAGTTGTATACACACATGAAAATGAGCATTCTGCAATGACCATAACAGCATATTAACTGAAAAAAACCAGTCACAAAAAAATAGGTGTGTAAGATTTCTTTTATACGAAGTAACAAAAATAAGTGAAAATAATTTATGTTGTTAAAAAACAGAATAATGGTTATCCGTGTGTGTGTGTGTGTGTGTATAAGGGGGGCAGTTGGTTGTAGAAAGGAGAATGAAGGGTCTTCTTGGGTCCTGATAATGTTTTATTCTATTTTTGTTATTGTCATTACTGTATAATCTAGATTCTAATTACACAAAGTGTTACCTTTGTAAAATTTATTTGTGATAAATACATTTGTCAATATGCAAATATACTCAACAATAAGTTTAAAACACCACAAATAAGGGGAAAATGGCCACACATGCATATATTATTTTACCTTGTGAATTTTTAAAAGGATCAATAAGCATGATTCAAACATGCCTCCATCATGTTCTCAGCCATGAAATCCTAAAAAGCCATTGTATTAACAAGAGACAATTACGGGTTGGGAGAAAAATGAAAATATCTTTCCTTTAGATACAATGTTTGGATTCCAGATCTCTCCGTTAGAGTAGAAAGACTTAACCAGGAGACACCATGTGGAAAGATATCTAAGAGAACTTTACTTGTAGGGGGATATAAAGATGTCCTATATAATTAGCAGATATATCACAGCTTCATTAACCTCCAGGCTTAATTAACTCATATTCTTTCTCCCCAGGGAGAGACTCAAAGGAGGAAAGATACACATAAATCCTTCTCACGGGGTTGTGTTAGGAATACATGGGAAAACAAAGAGATCCCTCTTCAGAGGTGAGTGGAATGCACTTGTCTCTGTAGCTAACTCAGACCAGGGACTCCAGGACCTCGTTAATGTCTGATACCCCCTCAGTGTTTTAGCAATCTCTTTGATAATCTGCTTTGGTAACTGAAGTTTCTGGGTGAATACAAGGTTGTAAACATCTTTATTATAATTTTTGGTGAAACCTAGACATTTACTGTGAGGCAGCAAGTTTGTACTCTTTAGATCTAAAAGTGGATTTTCCAGGTTATAATGGCAATTCTATGGTTAACTTAGAATCACCATCAAATTGTTTTCATAGTGGTTGTACCATTTCACATTGCCAACAAGATACATAGAGGTTCTAATCTCTCCACACCTTGTCAGCATTTATAATTTTCCTTTTTTTTTTCTTTCTTTCTTTTTTTTTTTTTTTTCTTTTTTAATATCCATCCTAGGGGTGCCTCGTGGCTTGGTTGGTTAAGCATCTGCCTTCAGCTCAGGTCACAATACTAGGGTCCTGGGGTGGAGTCCAGCATCAGGCTTTCTGCTCAGTGAGGAGTCTGCTTCTCCCTCTGGCTTTCCCCCTGGGGTAGTGTTCTCTCTCTCTTGCTCACTCTCTCGCTCAAATAAATAAATAAAATCCTTAAAAAAAAATCCTATGGGGTGTATGGTGGTGTCTCATTGTGGTTTTGAATTACATTTTTCTAATGACTAAGGGTGTTGAACTTTTCTTCATGAGTTTATTGGCCATTTGTTTATCTTCTGTGAGAAATGCCTGTTCAAGTCTTTAGCCTGTTTTCTAATTTGCACTGTTTGTTTGTTTTTTCTGTTGAGTTGGAGAATCTTTATATATTCTATATAACAGAGCTCTACCGGATAAATGATTTGCAACCTCCTCCACTGTGTGGGTCATCTTTTCATCCTTTGATAGTGTTCTCTGATGCACAAAAGTCTGTTTTCTTAAAAATTTTGATTATGTCCATTTATCTATTTTTGCTTTTGTTGTTTGTGCTTTTGGTGTTTAAGAAAACTGTAAAGAGCTTAGCTGAGCTGGTAGAGAGAGACTTGAGCTGCCGGGTGTTAGACAGCCATATAAAGCAACAGGCCATAAATGGAAGATTTCAGCCTTTAATCACTTACTACAATGGTCATCTCAGTCATATGTCCTGAAAGTTAATGATTATTTGTATATTTCTTCCCAGTACAGGTTTCCCAAATGGCCTGTACAGAGAAGCACAATCTAACGATATGGAAAGAATTCATTTTAATGGGAATCACAGGACCCCCTGAGCTGCAGGCTCCACTGCTTGGACTCTCCCTCACATTTTACCTTGTCTCAGTGGTGGGTAACCTGAGCTTGATCATACTCACCAAGATAGCCTCCAGGTTACAAACACCCATGTACTTCTTCCTCCACCACCTGGCTCTCACTGATTTGGGCTATTCAACAGCTGTGGGACCCAAAATGCTAGCAAACTTTGCTGTAGATCAGCCTACCATCTCTTATACCTGGTGTGCTACCCAACTCACCTTCTTTAGTATATTTATTACTAGTGAAATTTTCATTTTGTCAGCAATGGCCTATGACCGTTATGTGGCCATCTGTAACCCTCTGCTCTACACAGTCATCATGTCACATAGATTATGTCAGTTACTGGTGGCAATCCCCTATCTATACAGCATCCTTCTGTCTTTGCTGACCATTATAAAAATTTTCCTTTCATCATTTAGTGGCTATAATGTCATCAGGCATTTCTACTGTGATAGTCTACCATTGATAGATTTGCTCTGCTCAGACACACATGAAATTAGACTGATAATTCTGATCTTTTCAGCTTTTAATTTGGTGTCATCTCTTCTGATAGTCCTTGTGTCCTACATGCTGATCCTTGTTGCCGTGCTCAGGATGAACTCTGCAGAGGGCAGGCACAAGGCTTTCTCTACCTGTGGATCCCATCTGACAGTGATAGTTGTATTTTCTGGTACTCTATTTTTTATGTATGTGCAGCCCAAATCCAGTCATTCATTTGATACTGATAAAATAGCCTCCTTATTTTATACTTTGGTTATACCCATGCTGAATCCCATGATCTATAGCTTGAGGAAAAATGAGGTGAAAAATGCCCTATATAGGACCTGCAGAATGTTTGCAAATGTTCTGCTTAAAATTCACTGTAGGGCACACTAACACTAAATTATGTATTAGTCAATGTATACTGTAGTTAACCTTGCTATAGTCTTGTTCTGTTGTTTCCGGGGACTGAGCAAGAATCAATGTGTGATAAACATAGAAATAAAGAAAAATAAACATTATTTTCAAAATTCAAATGAGGATAATCACCAACAGATTGCTTCTTCTTTCTCATCCTTCGATACTAACCTAATTTAGTTTCAGTTCCAGGTCAAGTACTATTCCTACTTGTTCTGGCACTACCCTATTTGTCTGTCTCTTACACTAAACACTTATTTTTATAAAACCAGAGACTCCATATATTATTTTTACAATCTTATCTATAACAGTCTAGCATAGTAAAAGTCACACACAAGGAAGATACCTGATAGATACTGTATGAATTAATTAACCAAGGAAATAAACGTATACTGTGAAGTTTAATAACAGAAATCCCTCTCTTCATGGGGTTTACAGAAAACAGGCAGCATGAGAAGTGGTCTGTACAGTGGGATGGGTTGGACTGAGCAATATGAAAATGGGGTAGAGCCAGTAGCCAGGATGGGGGTCACCCTTTAATTAAGGTTATCAGGGAGCGTTCTGCAAAGATAGCATTGAAACAAACACTTGAGGAGCTAAGTGGATAGACTCTGTCTACCTATCGGAAGCTAGTTCCACGGGGACAGAACGTTGCAGCAGTTCCCAATGACTAATGTGCTGAGGAACACCAGAATCAAAGGTGGTGGGAACATAAATGTGACTAATAAATAAAAGAGATATGATGAACTTATAATATAGAATGTGATCTTGTAGGACTTATATAGGCCATTGTAAAACTTGCCTTTTATTCCAAATGATAAAAAAACACCTTTGGAGGATTTTGAGCTAAGGAGTGGTTTGATCTATCTTTGATAAGGGGACAGCTATCACTGCTGTGCAAATAATGGATGGAAAACTCTGAGATGAGAAATTGAAGTCATTGAGGGGGTTGATCATGTTACATTTGAGAGAGAATAGAGGTGTAATCCAGGACAAGTAGAGTCGGAGGAGAGAAGTGATTACATTCTTAACACCTTTTTAAGGAAATCTCAATATTTCTTCACATTTACGTGGGGTATATGAAGCATAAAAAAAGAAATTAATGATTTGAAAAGAATGGAAAGACTGTGCCAAGACTCATCTTAAGATAAGCTGAATACTGTTTTCTGCTTTCAATTAAGATGGCCTTAACATCCCATTAAGATAAGAAAAACAAAAAAAAAAAGCACCAAACCAAACAAAAACAGAGACAAGAAATATGAAACAAGTGGTCACGGCATTGACATCAAGCAAAAATGCCAGTTTCCCTGACAGATAAGGAACAAATGAGGTGAATCCCATGATTGGGCCACCTTCCTGATGAGCTGAAGAACCAAAATTGAGAGTCCAGCAAGTCTATGGTAGCTGAATTTTGTAAGATAGAGTGCCAGCGCTAGAGAAGCTGTGCAAAGAAAGAACACTGGATCTCTGCAGAGAATCCTCCTGGATTATTGGATAGATTAGTGATCGGCACAGGCAAGAGGAAACCATCCAGGTGAAAGAAATAGTCATCTAAGATGATGAAAGGCAACAGTATCTGGAACTCAAACAGAGGTAGAAATTGTGAGAATGTATTGTACGAGGAGTAGAAAAACCTCATAGTTTGTGGGGCTTTAGGTAAAGTACTCAAGAAGGTCTTCCTTCAAGAAGAAGAATAATTAGCCCTACACTTCTACACTGCTCTGATCCCACCTAAGAAATTATAAAAGCAATATCCAAAAGGATTAAACTATTTCAAAATAACTATATCCTAGAACAAAACTGAGGGATTATTGCTAAAATACAAATGTATCCAGTATCCATCAAGAAAAATTCACAATGCATGAAATACATTCTATAATTATCAGGCATACAAGGAAGCAGGAAGACTTGATCTATAATGAATAGAATAACCAATCAATGGAAACTGTTCAAGAATTTGCATATATTTGAAATATCAAACAAGGATAAAAATGGTTATTATAATTGTATATCATATTTTCAAAAAGATAACTAAAGACATGGAAGATATTTAAAAAAAGGATTTCAAATATTAGAGAGAAAAAAATACTGTGTTCAAGGTAAAAGATAAATGGGATTGTAGTTACAGTAGATTGGACATTACAGAAGTAAAGATTAGTCAGTCTATAGATACAGCAATAAAAAATATCAAAGTGAGACAAAGGGAGCAAAAAGAACCAAAAACATAAAAAGAATAATAATAATTTGGGAGACAGTTTCAACTAACCAAGTATGCATACCACTGGTTTCCCAAAGAAGAATGCAATTAGAATTATTTGAAGAAAATACAGGTGAAAAGTAATCAAACATGATGAAAGTTAAAAGACCTCAGATTCAAGAAGATTAACAAACCCCAGATAAAAGGAACATACAGACCTGAAGGCAACTCATCATTAAATATCTCAAAGTCAATGATAAATAAAACATTAAGCCATCAAAAAGCAAAGACACTTTATAGAGAGAGGAACAAAGAATAACAGATTTATCGTCAGAAGCACTGCGGGTGAGAAGACAATGGAGCAACATTATTAAAATATTCAAACAAATAATTGACAGCTTAGATTTTGTACCCAGAAAAGTACGGTGATGAAAACCAGATTAGTAATTGACAGGGGTTAAGGACAAGGGACTGAGGGAAGGGAAGAGCAGTTAGGTATGAAGGAATCATCGGTGACCCATATAGTGATGGAATAAGCCTGAATGTTGATGGTTATATTGATTACAAACCTGTACATCTGATTGAAATTGCATATATGCATTTATATATATATATGTATATGTATTTCTTTGCAAGCACAAAAATGAGCACATGGAAAACTGGTGACCCAAATAGGCAGAATATTATGCCAATATTAATTTCATAATTTCTGTGGTACAATCTGTATTGTACAATACTGATGCAAGTTGTTACTACTAGTAGAAACTAAGTGAAATGCAGGAACTCTGGGATCCTTTGCTCCATGTTCTTACAATTCTATAAGTATTTCAAAATAGTAGAAAGCTGAATTAAACCCAAGCTTGTCTGAGACATTACAGGGTAGGATGAGATGGAATGGAAATACTACATAGAAAGAAACATACATACATACATACGTATGTCAAAACTTATCAAATTTTATACTTCATATATGTGCAGTTGCCTATTTTCAATGATACCTATGTAAGTTGTTTTGTTTCATTACTAGCCATGCCAAGAGATCAAACCAAAACCAAGGGAAAAGTCAGTAATAGAAACATATTTTAACGTTATACAGTTAAGAGGGTGCTGGGGTTTAGTGACCAGCTCTTGATTTTGGCTGAGGTCATGATCTCAGGGATCATGGGATCAATCCCTGTGTCAGGCTCTACACTAAGTATGACATCTGCTTGAGATTCTCTCTTCCTCTCCTCTGCCCCTTCCCCTGTCCCTCCATTCCCTAAACTAATTAATTAATTGATTAAATCTTTTTAATAAAATATTGTCCAGTTAACAGGAGAGAACATAATTCAGGCACCTGTCATGGATGTGAAGACCCAAGAACCTCATCTATATGCTGGTACAGGAGGATATCAGTACCGGTACAACCAATCTGGAATAGTTAACAAAATTAAATGAATTGTTTTCTCATCCCAAGAGATCTTCCTGTGTTGTGGGCGACTATGTGTGGTCATATGCATACATGTAGGTGGATCTATATGAATATCAACACAGGCACGCACACATACACACACAGCCAGAGACAGATATGTGAAATGTATACCACGGATGATTTTGTCTGGAACACATTAACATGGCAAGTCAAGGTTTTTCATGGAACTCTGTGTTGGAATAGTATTGCTGATAACTGAGGTTGGAGACAAGCAAATACCAAGAGTAGATCCATAAAATTTGTAATACATTATTGACTGTAATGAAGAAAGAAGGAAAAAGAATCACAACATGAAAACATCACAAATAGGTAATGTGGCTTAAAATGCAACAACACAATTGATAGCAAAATGACATAGCAAAACATATGCATATAAAACATTATATTTTTCCTGAATATATTGATCTTATAAGATATATGTTAAGTATAGTAGAGCAGGTGACAACGAAGAGAAAAATAATTGGAATGGATATTAGGCATGATGGAAAAACAAGAAATACTGAACTCTAATACAGACAAATAAAATGAAAGACAAGACCTAAACAGATGAGGAGAATTTACTGTGAAAAAAGAATGAGAATTAAGAGTAACTAATTTCACTCACTCTTTAGTCAAAGAAAGAAAGAGAGAGAGAGAGAGAGAGAAAGAAGGAAAGACAGACAAAAGTAAAGGACACAACACAATATCTTATTACTTATATACACAGTATCTTATTACTTTTAGTTCACTTACTTCTCTATTTTTTTTAGATTTTATTTATTTATTTAAGAGGGTGGTGGGTGGAAGGAGCAGAGGGAAAGGGACAAGCAGAACATGCACTGAGCACCAGGCCATGGGGGACTCAATCTCAAGACCCTGAAATCACGATCTGATCCAAGACCATGAGTTGGATGCTTAACTGACTGAACCACCCAGGTACCCCTCCTTTAGTCATTCGAATAATGCAGTAAGATGGTGTTTAAAAATGACTCCCTGTGTTATCTGAGGAGTCCATCGTGTCATCCATCTAAGGAGACCATGGTAGAACTGAAGGAATACTGGCAAGCTTGGTGTATAAATAACACAGATTAATGCATTTCCCTATATGTTTGTTGTTTGTTTTGGTAAAAATACTTCAGAGGAATAAAACCAAAGGGAGGAGAAAAAATATATATATACATATATATCATATATTATATATCAGTGGTATATATAATAGATAATATACATGATATTTTATATATGTAAAATGTTTTACATAATGGGTTAATACATACATAATTATATAAAATATATGGTAATATAGGTTTGAGAGAGAGAGAGGGGGAGATTTTGAGAAATTAACACATATGATTGTTGGAAATGGCAAGGCAAAATCTGTGGAGTAGCCTAGCATTGCAAGAGTTGACACTGCAGTCTTGAGTACAAAGAGGGAAAACTAAGGTCAATTTTCTATATTTCAGTCAGGAGTGTAATTTCTTTGTCTTTGGAGGACCTCAACTTTTTCTCTGTAAGACCTTCCACTGATCGGATGTGGTCAACCTACATTTCAGAAGGTACATAGCTATACTCAAAGTCTATTAATTTGAATTTTAATCACATGTGAAAATATCTTTAGAACAACATCTGGATGAATTTTTTGACTAAACACTTGGCCACCGTAGCCTAGCCAAGTGCACACATAAAATTATCCATCAAAGCAGGGGGGAGAAAGAGTTAAGAATAAGATGTGTGAATGTAGTACACAAACTAACAAAGCAATTCTAATTCATTGATGAATACAAATTGTTCTGGACAATTAACAAACACCCTCCTTGAATGCTGTTAAGCTTTCAAATGTTTCAGGGATATCAAGAAATTGCTTGGCATGTCTTCAGGGAGAGTCTCAGAGGGCAACAGAGCATCCATAAATTGATCTCACATCACCATATTACGAAGCACACGGGGAAGCCAAGACAGAGGTTTCATCACAGGTAAACAGAGTATTTCAGGTGGTTGTGTGTTATACCAATATCCAAACAGTTTCGGTGGCCTTTGCAAGGTAACACTTTTATTCCATGTCAAAGCATAGGATTTCTGGTTCACTTCTGCATCCTACTACTGATACTGCTTGACAGAGCAAGAGTGCATTCCTGTCTCTTCACCTCACTTGTTCAAGTATTTTCACAACTGCTAATAGCCATTTTTGATGTGTCAGGGACATATTGCTTATGTAAATGTATGTGCCCTGTAAATACTAGATCATATAAGTAATACAGGTCAAACTGAGTGACCATAAAACCTAACTAAAGAATTAGGAATAAAAAGAAAAAGAAAAAGAAAAAGAAATAGAAAAACTGTGGCAAAATTATGAAACTGTAGCTATTCAGGTGTTCGTTTGATACCTAAATCCTCAGTCATTTAGTGACTATATTCCCCTTATTCTCAAAAAAATATTATTCTCAAAAATATTGTGAGTTATTTAAATCAACTTATTTATAAAGGTGATTTTTTTTTTATAATTCATAATAAGCACAAAAGAGAAATTCTGCCTCGCACTGAGATATGAAGAGTACTATTTGAAGGTCAGGAGACTTTTAAGTGCCCGGTTTTATGGTGATGGTACAAGGTACAGGGTGTTCAATTTCCAGTGGAATCTGACAGAAAGCACAGATGATTTTCTTAAAAAATGTAACTTAAAAAAAAAAAACAATGATCTGATCATCGAAATAGAAAATAAACTACCAAAAAAGCAATTTGCCGCTTTCCCTAGTTGTCTCAAACTAGTGAAAGTCCTTTTCTCTTTCCTCATCTCACACAAAATCAGCACTAACAATGTTACTTTTTTTCTTTCACAAACAATATTACTGTTTTCTTTCACCTTTCATCAATGCACCTCAACATTTACATCATTTCTTTTTCTGTTCATTTAAAACAGTTTTTCCTAACAGTAGTTCAGGATTTTTGACAAAAGAACATGTGTACTGGGTTATAGGATAGTTTCTCAGAAGCTCACAATCTTATCAGCAATGTTTTATGTGAGGTAAATGCGGATTTTCTAGAAACATGTTTATAATTTAATGTTACACAAGGTGTATTTTTCTCTTGCTTTCTTACAGCTCACTCAAAGGCTTCTGACTCTGCTATTTTACTTGTATTCAGGATAAAATACTACCAGATAAAAACAAAACAAATCAAAACAAAACAAAACAAAAAAACAAAGAAAAACAACAACAAAAAAACCACTACCAGATGATATAACATGAAAGCTATTTACTATGCTGATTATCTATTCAGAATAGGTTTTCCAATAAACCTGGATGGAAAAACACAATCGGACAGTGCTGAATGAGTTTATTCTCATGGGAATCACACACCGTCCTGACCTGCAGTTTCCATTATTTGGGCTGTTCCTCATCATCTATTTGATCTCAGTGGTGGGCAACCTGGGCATGATCATCCTCACCAAGGTGGACTCCAGGCTCCAAACACCCATGTACTTCTTTCTCAAACACCTGGCTTTCACTGATCTTGGTTATTCAACAACTGTAGGACCTAAAATGTTAGTAAGTTTTATTGTGGAAGAAAACACAATTTCTTATTATTTGTGTGCTACACAAGGAGCTTTCTACATTATATTCATCATTAGTGAGCTGTTCATTCTGTCGGCAATGTCCTATGACCGCTACGTGGCCATCTGTAACCCTCTGCTCTACCCTGTCATCATGTCCCAAAGGGTGTGCTACGTGCTGGTGGCAGTCCCCTACCTCTACAGCACATTTGTGTCTCTTCTAATCACTGGCAAGATTTTTAGTTCTTTATTCTGTGGTTACAATGTTGTCAATCATTTCTACTGTGACAGTCTCCCCTTGTTAACTTTGCTTTGCTCAAATACACATGAAATTGAATTGGTGATTTTGATTTTCTCAGTTTTGGATTTGATTTCATCTCTTTTGATAGTTCTTGTGTCTTACCTGCTGATCCTGGTAGCCATCATCAGGATGAACTCAGCTGAGGGTAGGCACAAGGCGTTTTCCACCTGTGGGTCCCACCTGACAGTGGCCACAGTGTTCTATGGGACTTTGTTATTTATGTATGTGCAACCCGAGTCCAGTCATTCTTTTGACACTGATAAAGTGGCGTCCGTATTTTATACCCTCATTATCCCTATGCTGAATCCTTTGATCTATAGCTTGAGGAACAAAGATGTAAAGTGTGCTTTACATAGGATATGGAAAAAGTTATGCAATACCTTTTCTTAAGTTTATTGTACACCATATGGTTCCTATGAAATAGACTATCCGCATTAAGCATTTCTATATGTTCCTTCAGAGGGAAATGTAAGGATAAATGAGTTCAAAATATATATAAAGATTGACTTCCATGTACTCTAATTTTTTATTCACATTTTGAATAAAAATACAAATATATATTTTCCCTTCCTCAGGGATGGGAAAGGATGGGTAAGGAGTCTATAGACTATACCACCAAGCAAGGAATGTGCGTATGCTGTGTGGGAGTAAAGAAGGATACTTAGTACAGAAAAAGAGTTAAAATGACTCATGCTGTTAACAACTATTAAAGAAACTTTCCAGTGTCTATGTATGATATGTATGTAGTGTTTTTCTGTAAGTACATTCTTTGTGTTTAGCCTATGTAGACTTCTGTAGGGTGTCTAAAACACACTTGACTATTATTTTAAGGAGGTTCAGTGTATTACACTTGCTTGAAGTCATCAGTCATCTGAATTTACTCATATGTCTCCATTCCCCAGGGGGTCTTTGTGCCCTGGTCTTTCCTCATGAGAGCCATTATTTTCACAAAGGAGCCCTAGAGAGCCTCTCAACTACACACACTTGGCACTTCAACAATCTAAAAGATCAGCACAGCATCTAATTTTGTCTAAATCTGTCCATTTTGATACAGCAATTGAATTAAGTTTCATGCAATCTGCCATAGATACGTCTAAGATTTTTCTATTTTCCTACCAGCTTGATCTTGATTCTTAAACACTTACTTTGTCTGATGGAATTACTCTTTCTTATCTCTCTGAAAAACGAGGATAACTTTTCTGTAAAAGTCATGTTCTAGGGGCACCTGGGTGGCTCACTTGGTTAAGTGTCTGCCTTTGGCTCAGGTCATGATCATGAGCCCACCATGCTAGGATCTCCCCGTCTGGGTCCCTGCTCAGTAGAGAGTCTGCGGTTCCCACTCTGCTCCCTCTCCCTCAGCAGCTCCCCTGTTCCAGTGCCCTCCCCCCTTCCCCCACCACCTGCATGCTCTCTGTCAAATAAATAAATAAATAAATACCTTTTAAAAAAAGTCATATTCTATTTGCTTTTGTATGCTTGCATACAAGGTTTACTCTATCATAAATAAGGGTGTTGTCTCTTTGAAATGGTCAATTTTCTACATTTTGGTTCAAACGAGTGTGTGCTATATTTTTATTAGGATATATTGTTTGACTACAGTGATTTGATGATCCTGCCTGAAAAAAACAAAAGGAGAGGAGACTATAATTTGGAAAGTGAACATGTGATATGATACATAGCAATTTATATACTTAGTGTGGATTTTGGACATACTTCCTATATAATCCTCCCCAAATCCCTTTATATTTTGTTTATTTTTATTACTTTTTTAACATTCAATAGACATATTTACATCATGGAGAGACTGGACTGTTTTCTGAGTCCACCATCATGGGATAAAATTATCTGTGAAGTCAACAAAATTCAAATAAAAATAATTCATAAGAACATATATATATACACAGGACATGTGGATATAAGGATAAATATTAAGAGTGTTTTTATGGTTTATTTTTTAATTATTAAGAAGAATTATATACATAAGTATAAGATATGCATATATAAATATAAGAAAATATGTATTACTTAGATTATATATGTTGGACAGAGTTACAGAGAAATATTAATAATACATAGATTTGAAAAAACAAACCATGAATAAAAGGATCACAATATCCCACTCTTAAAATATATATTGAAGTGTCTTTGATCAGCCCTCAGATGTAAGCCAAAAAAGAGAGAAAAATGTATTAAGATTTATAAATTTTGAGAATATATTTCATTCAGTTAAAATTTGTCTCTATTTCATCATTAAGTAGATACACAGTCCATACCAAAAAGTAGTGCATTTTTCATAGAATATAATAATTTGAAATCAGGAGCTGCTACTAACATAAAAAGTTGTTCAACATTATCATTAATAATGAATTTCAATTTAAACGTCAGTGAGATAACACTATATACCAAGTATAATATCTAGTTGTTGGTGAGTGTGTAGAGGAACTAAAACTTTCATATATTGTTGGTGGAAACTTAAAATGGTATAAAGATTTAAAAACCATTTGGTTTGAGGTTCACCATCTTAAAAATTAAACAAGCTTCTAAATATTTAAGCGTTCCACTGTCGTGTATTTACCCAAGAGAAAAGACAGTGCATTGCATTGCAGGTATGTGTATGTGAATGTCCACAGAAGCCTTATCTATAATAGTCAGACACTGGAAATAATTCAAATGTTCCTCCACTTGAAATTGAGCAAATACCTTATGGAATATCCAAACAAATGAATACCACTCTGCTATAAAAAGTAATAAATTATTCATACCCACAAAAATATGGATGACTCTCCAAATTATTATGCAGAGTAAAGGACACTGGACTTACAAGAGTAAAGACTCTTACATTAATTTACAAAAAGAAAAACAGAAAAGAAATCTAAAATCCAAACTCATCTGTAGTTATACAGAACTGATCAAAAGAGAAGCCTCAGCAAGTGCAAGGAAATGGCCTAAAAGGCACACAGCTTGGAAAGGAAGAACTAAGACCGTCCCTAGAGCAAATGACTTGTTGTCTAATACAGAGCCTCCAGGAATCCCCCTATAAATGTGAGTTCAGCAAGATGACGGGATATAAGAGCAATGCACAAATATTTTGTAGAAACCAAATTTTAACAAAACCATCTATGACCTCTCCAGTATAATGAAATACTTAGAACTCAGAAAATATGTGCAGGGTCTGTATGCTGAAAAGTATGCTGATTAAAGAAATCAAAGATATGAATAAATTGCAGGAGATACTGAGTTCATAAACTAGAAGCTCAGTGTCTAAAGATACCAATTCTTCCTAAAATGATTTATATATAATATAAACCGAAACAAAATCCCAGCAAGATATTTTATAGCCACAGATGACTTTATGCTAAAATGGTTATAAAAGACCAGGGACTTAGTGTAGCTAAAATACGTGTAAAAATGCAGAGTATCATGGAGGGAAATGCTCTATCCCATGTTAAGACCTGCCATATAGCAATAATAATGAAAACTGTGTGGCACTGGTGGAAAGAAGGACATATAAAGCAAAGGAACAGAATAGAGAACCCAGAGATAGATTTTTACACAAAATACAACTAATTTTTCATGAAGGTACAAAGCTAATTCAGTAGAAGAAATATAACTTTTTAAAAAATCATTCTGCAATCTTTGCATGTCCTCAGACAAAAGCAAATAGTGTTGACCTAAATCTTATACAAAACATACCCCAAAACAGATAATACCTTTAATACAAAACTGTGAAATGCTTAGACAAAAGTACAAGGCTAAATCTCTAAAGGACCTGGGGACTGGCCAAGAGTTTGTAGACAACACATCGAAAGCACAGTGTACACAACTACATATGATAAATTACACTTCATCAAAATTAAAACAACCTACTAATCACATTCTTGGAAATGATTCCTAAGGAATCAAAATGTATGTTCACACAATCATCTTAAGAGTATGTTTATAGAATCTTTATTCGTGATAGTTGAAAACTGGAAGGAACACAAATGTCTTTCCATGACTAAATGGTTTAACACATAGTACCGTCAATACCATTGAATACTATTCAGCAACCTTAAAGAACAAATGATATATACACACATGGGGCTCCTGGGTGGCTCAGTGAGTTAAAGCCTCTGCCTTCAGCTCGGGTCCTGATCCCAGGGTCCTGGGATCGAGCCCCGCATTGGGCTCTCTGCTCAGCAGGGAGCCTGCTTCTCCCCCTCTCTCTGCCTGCCTCTCTGCCTACTTGTGATTTCTGTCTGTCAAATAAATGAGTAAAATCTTGAAAAAAATGATATATACACACAAAAACCAGGGATGGACCTCAAAAGAATGAAGTTAAGTTAAAAAAGACTATCCCAAAAGATTATAACTTGTGTATTAGTCATAAAACATTGTTCAAGTGACAAAATTATAGTAGTGGAAAAAAAATTAACAGCTGCCAATGGTTAGGAACAGTTGCCCAAGAGGTAGGGAGATGGTGTGGCTTTAACAGGGTAACAAAAGGGAACCTTGTGGAGTTGGAATAGCTCTGCAATTTGACTACAGTGGTTGTTACAATGTAAACCTGTGATAAAGTGCAAAGCAGTGAATGTACACAAATATGTGAAAGAACAACCCCAAACCGGTGAAACTGGTAAAATCTGAACAAAGTATGTGTGTGATAGCATTGTCAGTTTTCTGGTTGTGTACTCATACTCCAAGTGGTACAAGATGTTATTATTGGGTAAGATTACTTTATACTGTTTTTATTGAGTCTATTACTTTATAATTATTTGAATTTAAAAATATTTTGGAAATAACAGGTTAAGGTTGTCTTGGTCAGGTAAGAGGCAGGAAAGGTAGAATGGAGTTAACATATATGAACACTGAGAATCTTTTGGAGTGATGGATATGTTTGTTATCTTGACAGCTTTTACAGTTGCATAAGTATTACACATATGTCAAAACATCACATCTAGGGCGCCTGGGTGGCTCAGTAGGTTAAACCTCTGCCTTTGGCTCAGTTCATGTTTTCAGGGTCCTGGGATTGAGCCCCATATCTGGCTCTCTGCTCAGCAGGAAGCCTGCTTCCCCCTCCCCCTCTCTCTCTGCCTACCTCTCTGCCTACTTGTGATCTCTCTGTCAAATAAATAAATAAAAATATTAAAAATTTTTTAAATCACATTTTTGTGCCATGTATGTATGTATGTGTGTGTGTGTATATATATATATATATATATATATATATATATATATACATATATATCTAAAAGCAAAGGAAAAGTGACAGTAAAAACAGACCTGTAAGACTTAAATGAGATGTCTGTTAGGTAACTTGGAATGAAAAGGGAAGCAGTATAATAAATTGTATGAAAGATACTTATAACATTATATATGCACAATTAACAAGAAGGGTATAATTTATGCACCCAACTTGAAGGGGAAGATTCAGGATAAGTCTTGTGTTTGTTTATTTATTTATTTGTTTGTTTATTTATGTAACTCCATGCCCAGCGTGAAGCCCAACACAGGGCTTGAACTCACCACCCTGAGATCAAGACCTGAGCTGCGATCCAAAGTTGGACGCTTAACCGACTAAACTACACAGACACCCCTCTTGAACATATTAATACAAGATGGTATTGGGATAATACATCTGAAATATTTTGGAAAATTAATGAATATATCTTTCTCTCTCTTATTAAGAATGCATATATACAATTTTTATTTATTTATTTATTTTTACATAAAATTTTTAAGGGAACAAACTCAAGGGTGTTCATTGAGGCACTACACTGTAAAGCTGGTGATACGTGAGGTTTGGAGGCAAACTATGGGTAAAAAATTAAGTGAAATTTGTTAGATACATATCACGGATTATAATATACAACAAAGCAAAAAGTATCTTATTGTCTAGACACAGCAAGTAATTAAAGTGACTTAAGTGCAGCAATGAAATTTATAGAAAATAACACATGCACATAGTTACATATATGGAACATGTTATACTTTTTGGAAGGACAAGTTGATAATCTAGGCATATACCAAGTACCACAGAGCATGTTTCATGATGGAAAAGAAAAATTGGACAGAAGGAAATAAATAAATTGCTGCATGTGAAATTAAGGAGGAAAGGTAAAATCAAAGCAGCAGTAGTAACGAGTTAGTGATGACAACTCACTATGCAATGAGAAGGATGCCTAGCTAATTTCCGTTTGGGGAGGGGGAAGAACATTGCAAACAAAAATGAAAATCGAGGAAACAGCACATCGCATTTGCATAATGTATAATTTTTATTCCATTTACAATTTTAAAATAATAGTATAGAACAGAATTGATCGTTTCTTCACTGTGTCACCCATTTGAGGAGACCAGTGTGGAAATGGGGACTCTCGATGAGCCTAGTCTAAATATAGGATGTTTGAATCCAGCATCCTGTGAGGTGCAAAGGAAAAGTTAAGTTAGAGTGAAAAATAGGAAAAATAGTGAAATAAATAATAAATAAATACTTAAACAGTTGATAGATGGATAGATAAATAGGTGATAGATGACAGGTAAGTAGCTTGACAGATAATTTATTCACTGGTGAGTACAAATGGTCCCTGCTTATGAATGGACAACCTCCAGGCAATTTTTTTAATGCTCTCATATGCTTTAACAATAGTAAACAAATTGCTCTTATCTCCTGAGGGAGAGTCTCAAAAGGTGAAGAAAATCCATAAATTGATCTCCATATGCCATGTTAAGAAACACATATGAGAGTCAGGACAGAGGCTTCATGACAGGTAAAAACGACAGACTATTTGAGTGGTACCTAATGTTATCAAGTACCACAATGTTTCAGTGATGCTGATAAAGTTCCACTTGAACTTCATGACAAAGCCCTAGCAAAATGTGACCATTTCTGATTTAGTTTGCTTTGCTTTCCAGTAGCCATAGTGCCTGAGAGGGTGTCGAACTTACCTCCTTTTTCCTTGACTTAACTTTCTGAATGTTTTCACGTGGGATGAGAGGCTAAATATTTCCGTGCATCTTTGAAATTCCATTTTCAAACTGTTATAAAATACTTACGTTTAATATGAATAATTTTATCTCAAATGGAAGCCAACACTGAAGGCAAAGTTTCACAGCTGAAGAAAGTGAAATTTTTTTAATTGGTAAAATTAAAAAATGACCAGTATTTTCTCTCATTTTTATGTCATTCCAAATACTTATTTAGTGTCTCCAGACACTTTTTGTGTTTCTCTCAAAATAATTTCATATTTGATGACTATTTGAATAAATGCATAAATATAATTATCACCTGATATCTTGATAAGGATAAAAGGGGTTTCCACCTCATGTTGAGGTGTGCAAAGCATTGTTTGAATATTAGAAGACACTTAAGTATCAAGTTCTATGGTAATGGATCAATATTCACAATTTTCTTCATTTTCCAGTGGGATCTAAGAAAAAGCAGGTATAATTATCTCAGAGAATATATCTTTAAAAAAATAAATATCAAATATTCAACAGAGACAGTAAACTATGGAAAAACAATGTGATTCTTTTCATAGTACTCCAAAGCCAGTGAGAATGCTTTTATCTTTCTTCACCTCATAGAAAAATCGGTACTTAAAAATGCTATTTAGTGGCACAGGGTGGCTCAGTCTAAGATTCTGATTCTGATTTTGGTTCAGGTCATTATTTCAAGGGAGTGGGATCAAGCCCCACATGGGGCTCCACTCTCAGTTTACAAAGTGTCTCTCTCCCTCTGCCCGTCCCCTGCACGCGCACTCTCTCTCCTTAAAAAAATTTTTTTTAATTATAAAATTTAATTTTTTTAAAGATTTTATTTATTTATCTGACAGACAGAGATCACAAGTAGGCAGAGAAGCAGGCAGAGAGAGGAGGAAGCAGGATCCCGGCTGAGCAGAGATCCTGATGCGGGGCTCGATCCCAGGACCCTGAGACCATGACCTGAGCTGAAGGCAGAGGCTTTAACCCACTGAGCCACCCAGGCGCCCTTAAAATTTAATTTTAAAAATAAAAGGTTTACTAGTAATCTTTATTTAAAAAGTGTTTTTTTTTCTTTTTTAGCCTTCCATGGTTGCAAAGGAAAACAAAACAAAGCTGAAAAGAAACAAGCAAAACCCAAGATTTATACTGCTTTTTGATTGCACTTACTAAATGTTTCTCTAACATTATTATCTCCTGGCACACATTATCATATTTCTAATGTAAGAAAGGTGTGTGCATCAGAGCAGTGTAGAATATCAAGAGTCAAAAACTTATAAGCAAATTTACAAGTGAGTTTCAGTGGAAATTACATATACTTAGCTTCACATTTAATGTTGTGGAATTTTATGCTTCTGTCTGCTTATATACAGCTCACTCAGAGACTTCTGATTGGAATTTCATTGCAGGCAGTACCATTTCCTTTTTTGTAAAAAAAAAAAAAAATTTGATGCCCATAATTTTTTTTATTAATTTTTAAATATCTTTGAGATATTATTTTTTTAAAGATTTTATTTATTGATTTGAGAGAGAGAGTGAGCAAGAGAGAGAGAGCACAAGCCACGGGAGAGGCAGAGGAAGAGGGAGAGGGAGAAACAGACTCCCCACTGAGCAGGGGATGTGGAGCTCCACCCCAGGACCCTGAGATCATGACCTGAGCCAAAAACAGATGCTTAACTGACTGAGCCAACCAGGTGCTCCCACCCACACAATTTTTTAAACCAAAAATAATTCTCTTACCTTAACATGCCATCCACCTCCCACTCTGGCATAATTTCTTAACTGTGGGTTTTTATTATATTTAGATACATTCAATATGATTATATGCCTGTTTATCTCCATTATGTGCTATTTCATAGTTTGAAGGGGTTCCTGTGGACTTAATGTACAGAAGGATTTTAATCGCATGCAGGGGTCCACACACAACTCATCTTCAGTGTATTTTATTTTGTTCCTATCATATTGTGTATCACAGTGACTTTCAACTTTTTCTTTCTTTAAAGTACAATATCTTTTAATTCAAAGGGAATTTTGATGAACCTTCACTATGCGAAACCTCTGCCAGTAGCCTTTTTTCACTCCCAATATCACCAGGTTCCCTTAGTTTCCTGCTCGATAAAGTGCACCTGAATTGTTACGTACAAGTCAGTATATCTCTATTTTAATACCACAAAAGCAAGAATAATATTTTAAGCACACTTATATCAAAATAACTTACATTAAAACATTATTAAAATAGATAAGAAATGTGGACAATAAGTCATCCAAAGAATAACAACATGATTGTTCAAATTTAGTCATGTGATATGGAGTGAGGTAGGGACTGGGACGAGTTGTTTATGTTATATCCTGCTTAAACAGTTCCTCACTTACTCCCCCTAGAGCCCTGACAAAGAACTTAAGTCACAGTCCAGAGAAAGTACAGGTATGTAAGTAAAGAGAACAGAAGCATTTCTGGTAAATTACTGCCACAATTAAAAAACAAACAAATAAGCAAACAAACTAACAAAAGCCCACAAGGTACTTGATTTTTGAGAACTATTTCCAGGTAACATAGATACACTGAATTATTAAAACTTCTTTTATCCTACCCATAAACTCTTGAAGGAAATGGCAGCTTTATATATGAGAATAAAGAGTTTTACATAACCTACACGTTTTGCCCAAATTAACCCTTTGTATACATTATAAATTAAATACAGCAGAAACTGTATCTCCTGGTATGCTTCACCATAAAAATAATTCCCACTGTGGTCTGTTATGCTTTTCTTATTCATACACTTGTCAAATATCTGCCAAGTATGCCAAGTTTCTTGCCAGTTTCACCTGTTGGCATATCTTTCCTAAGACTACATTTTGAGAAGTGGGTTTTATGCATTTGGGAAGTTTGTGGCTTAAAATTTTTATTACATAATTGACATAGGTATTAGGTCATATGAATGATGTATTTTATAAGTGTTATTTTGTGATTGTGCCATATAAATGGTAGAATATTTAAAGAACAGAAAAATGATCACTGATATTTCTAATCCCTAAAGTTTTAACTTATTATTTTTGCTTTAATATCCATACTGATAAATCAATCTATCAGCTCTCTATTTAACTATCATCTATCATCTCTCTATCAATTATCTAACTATATCATCAGAGTGTCTTAACTCTTGTACTGTTGTTATTCCTGGCTGAATATTGTTATGGCCTAAATATTGGATATATAAAAGATATAGAGCAGCTCAACAGGTGTTTAACCATTAGAAATCAGGAGCACCCCAGCTCCCAGTTGTGAAAACGAAAACATCTCTAGACATTGGAATAAATTTGTGGAGTAAAATGGGTCCAGTTGAGAACTGCTCATCTATTTCCATTTCTCTTTCTTTCTCCACATAAGATAGTAGTCTTTGTGGGGGACGGGTTTGTTCTCCAATACCTTAAACTGGAAAGTTTGGATGTTTATTATTTGTTCTACTTTGCCATACTAAAATATCTCCCAGGAGTTAATGCATGAAATCTATTGACTATGATAATGTCTTTATCCAGAATAGATGTTCCAATAAACCTGGATGGAAAAACACAATCGGACAGTGCTGAATGAATTTATTCTCATGGGAATCACACACCGTCCTGACCTGCAGTTTCCATTATTTGGGCTGTTCCTCATCATCTATTTGATCTCAGTGGTGGGCAACCCGGGCATGATCATTCTCACCAAAGTGGACTCCAGGCTCCAAACACCCATGTACTTCTTTCTCAAACACCTGGCTTTTACTGATCTTGGTTATTCAACAGCTGTGGGTCCCAAAATGTTAGTAAATTTTGTTGTGGATCAAAATACAATCTCTTACTGTTTTTGTGCTGTACAACTAGCTTTCTTTCTTGTATTCATCATTAGTGAGCTGTTCATTCTCTCAGCAATGTCCTATGACCGCTATGTGTCCATCTGTAACCCTCTGCTCTACCCTGTCATCATGTCCCAAAGGGTGTGTTATGTGCTGGTGGCAGTCCCCTACCTCTACAGCACATTTGTGTCTCTTCTAGTCACCATCAAGATTTTTAGTTCATTCTTCTGTGGCTACAATGTCATCAGTCATTTCTACTGTGACAGTCTCCCCTTGTTATCTTTGCTCTGCTCAAATACACATGAAATTGAGTTGATTATTCTGATCTTAGCAGGCTTTAATTTGATTTTCTCCCTTCTGATAGTTCTTGTGTCTTACCTGCTGATTCTGGTAGCCATCATCAGGATGAACTCAGCTGAGGGTAGGCACAAGGCATTTTCCACCTGTGGGTCCCACCTGACAGTGGCCACAGTGTTCTATGGGACTTTGATATTTATGTATGTGCAACCTGAGTCCAGTCATTCCTTTGACACTGATAAAGTAGCATCGATATTTTACACTCTCATTATCCCCATGCTGAATCCCTTGATCTACAGCTTGAGGAACAAGGATGTAAAATAGGCAAGACAAACAATGTGGAAAAAACTTGGCAATCTTTTTTCTTAAAGTATATATATGATATAGTCTCCTTAAATTAGGTTATGGGCTTCGAAATTTGTTCTGTATGTCTCTATAAGTAATAATAAACACAAATGAGTTCAACAAACATGAAGAGGTTCTCTTCTAAGTTCCAGTCACAATTCTATGTGCCTTAAATATATTTCTTGAGGGGAAGAGATAAATTATAAATATAATAATTAGGTACAATTTATATTACAGTTGAATTGGTCAAGACATCACAGACCATAAAAGAAGGTAAGAGAGTGGGTATTCTGTGGGGGGTGAGGAAGAATGGAAGGCACTAAAAGGGAGATCAGATGATTCTGGTGTTATTTTCAATTAATAGAATAAATCTCCCAGTGTCTGTGTGAGTGATTGTGCATGTGTATGTGTGTTTGTATAAATTCATTCCTCTCTTGTAGACTTTATACTCTTCCTTTTAAAAAACCATTTTTATTTATTTATTTATCTGAGAGAGAGAGAGAGAGAGAGAGAGTGCTTCATCAGGAGGGGAGGAGTAAATGGAGAGGGAGAAGAAGAAGCAGATTCTCTGCTGAGCAAGGGGCCCCGTGGGGGACTTGATCCCAAGACCATGGGATCATGACCTGCGCTGAAGGCAGACACTTAATGACTGAGCCACCCAGCTACCTGTCTTTATACTCTTTTTACAGCATGTGTTGAAATCACACTTATTGTGGTTTCAAGGAGGTTCAGTGTAGCAGGGTGATTGGAAGTCATCAGTCATGTGAATTTGCTCAAAAGCTCCAGTACCATGTGGGGGATCTCAGGGTCCTGCTCTCCTCATCAACGCATTTGCTTAGGAGCCCTAGAAAATCTATTAACTCAACATAATTAGCAACTCAGTTACTCACAATATCAGTGCGACATGTCATTTGTCTTAATCAGCCCATTTCTTTATACCAATGGATATACAAATTAAGATAAATTTTCTTGGGGCACCTGGGTGGCTCAGTGGGTTAAAGCCTCTGCCTTCGGCTCAGATCATGATTTCAGGGTCCCGGGATCGAGCCCCGCATCGGGCTCTCTGCTCAGTGGGGAGCCTTCTTCCCCCCTCTCTGTCTCTGCCTGCCTCTCTGCCTACTTGTGATCTCTCTGTCAAACTAATAAATACAATCTTTAAAAAGATAAATTTTCTTGATTAGAGTTAACAGTACTCCATTATATACTTTAAAGTTCCTAAGACAGTAAATCTTAAATGTCCTCAGCACAAAAAAAAGATGGTACTTTTGTAACATGATGGAGACATTAGCTAATGCTAAGTTGTAATCATATTGTAGTACATAAGTGTATCAAATCAACACATCATACACCTTACACTTGTTATACTTCATTTATACCTCAATAAAGTTGGAGAAAAAAAGATAAATTTCTTAAGGTCTCCCATAGAAGCTTCCAATTTTTGATGTTTGATTTTACATTGTATTGGGATCTTGATTTCTAACTGCTTATTTTTTTTAATTTAATTTTTTTAAAGATTTTATTTATTTATTTGACAGACAGAGATCACAGATCATAAGTAGGCAGACAGGCAGGCAGGCAGAGAGAGAGAGAGGGAAGCAGACTCCCCGCCCAGCAGAGAACCCGATGTGGGGCTCTATCCCAGGACTCTGAGATCACCACCTGAGCTGAAAGCAGAGGCTTTAACCCACTGAGCCACCCAGGCGCCCCTCTAACTGCTTAATTTTGTCTAATGGGATTGTTATACTTTCTTCTCTCTGAAAAATAAGAATACTTATTTAAAATTAGTTTTCATAAGAAGTCAACTCTATCTTGCTTTTTTCATGGGATGATTTTCCTCAATACTGGTTCATATAAATGTGTAAAATATTTTTATTAGGGTCCATTGTTTTACTGCATTGATTTGATAATTCCTCGTTAGGAAACAAAAGGAGATAACCCCATAATTTGATCTATACTATATTTCTAGTGAAAGTTTAGCAAGATATGAAACAATTTCCATTAGTATATGTTATATCTTCTGGAAAACTTCCTCCTAACCCTTCCAAATTTTTACTTTATTGCTTATTTTTAGCACATTTTATCATCATTTACATCCCAGAGATAATGGGCTGTTTCATCTGTCCTCCATTATGGAATACGATTTCCCGTGTAATCGGTAAAATTTGAATAAAACTTATTCATTAGAATGAAAACCCACTACATGTATATTTTTATGTGAAGATAACTCTTACTAACGTGTTTATATAATTTTTTCATTATTGAGAGAAATGTATAGTGAGTATGAACTTTGCAAGTATAAATATAAGAAAATAGTTTGCTTTCTAGGAGCAAACACAAGTTTTAGGTGGCTGCTAAGATATTTGAAAAGATCTAAACTAATATTTTGGTTATATATTTCCCCACATTATCTTCAGTGAATAATTATGACTTTTGTAATAGAAGAAAACAAAAGACTCCATTATCTGGATTTGAAAACATAAAATAACTCAACATAACCCACTATCCCACTTCTAAAATAAATCTTGTTGTACTTTTCATCGTCCCTCAAATGATAAACCAAAAAGAAAACAAAATATATTGAAATTTACAAATTTTGATAATATATTTTATTTTAAAAGTTAGTATCTATTTCAATATTAAGTTATTTCAGAAAGTTTAATATTTTTCCATAAAATGGAAAAATTCAAAAAATAAAGAATTTGCACATAACTGAAATTTTGTGTGAAATTATGAAGAATATTAGAATTTTATATATTATGCCATGATGATTCAGAAAGATTAACAAAATTTAAAATATAGAAAGTACAAAAAATTTAAAGATACTAAGGGTATCTATTAAAAAATGTCCATGCTTTGTTGTTCCTGGGTGGTTCAGTAATTAAGTGTCTGCCTTTGGCTCAGGTCATGATCTCAGGGTCCTGAGATTGAGCCCCATGTCAAGCTCCCTGCCCAGCGGGAAGCCTACTTCTTCCTCTCCCACTGAGCCTGCTTGTGTTCCTTCTCTTGCTGTCTGGCTCTGTCAAATAAATAAATAAAATCTTAAAAAAAAAAAAAATCTATGCTTTAGTTTAGGAAACTAAGAAGGATACATTATAAATTTTTATGTACATGGACACTAAGAAATACTGTATAAAAAAATCCAAGATGAAATGGATCTCAATATGGAAATACATATGAAAAATAACTCTCACTATTCTAAAATCATGCCTGGGAGTCTTAACTGGGGAATTCTAAGTGCTTAGGGAAAATGAAGTAATCAATTATATATTTTCTTTTAGAAAATTGAAATGAAGCTCAGTTTTCTTTGAGGAGCACTTTCCCCTGATATCAAAAGCAAAAGCATTCTAAGACAAGAAAAGAACAGAACAGTATCAGTCATGATCACTTATGCAACAATTGTAATAACAGTTTTAGCAAAAGGAATTTATCAGCATGTAAAGACAATAAGGCACCATATTAGGCTTATTCCAGAAATGTACATATGATTTAACATTTAAAAATAAAATCACCATATTAAAAAACTAGAAAGATTAAAAAAAAAGGAGGGGGGGGCCTGGGTGGCTCAGTCAGTTAAGCATCTGCCTTCTGTTCAGGTTATGATCTCAGGGTCCTGGAATCAAGAACCCTGTCAGACTCCCCACTGAGCTTTTCCCTTTCCCTCTGCCCCTCCCCACTTTCATGTTCCTATGCTCTCTCTCTCTCAAATAAACAAATAAAATCTTAAAAAAAAAAAAAGAAACAGAAAAAAATTTTTCATTAAAAAAATGCAATGAAATTTGAAAAAAAATTCAAAAAATTTGAAAAAAAATTCAAAACATTTAATAGTTTCAAAATCCAGTAAAAGTAAAAATTTTGACCATATTAGCATTAAATGAAATATCAATATCTATTAAAAACAAAAACTTTACTTAAAATGTAAATTTTTTTTAAAAAGAATATATTTGAACACCTTAAAAAAAAAAAAAAAAAGGCAAAAGCTTTGGCCATGCTAGTATTAAATGGGACTTCCTAAACCTGAAAAAGAGCACTGATGAAAACCTACAGTGAATATCATATACCATATTTTAAAAATGAAATGCAATGCCATCAGATCAGGAACAAGGCAAGGAGGGCTCTTCTTTCCGATGCTATTCCACATTGTGCTGACATTAGTATTCAACACAATATGGCAAGGAAAAAAAATAATAGAAAGTGTCCAGATTGAAAAGGAGATAATAAAACTGTGTTTATTGATAGATTGACAAGACGGTGAAAGCAGAAATCTCTTGGAATCTATAGAAAACAGTTACTGAATTGAAAAGTGAATTTAGCATCATTTCAAAAAGAGGATCAGTACACAAAATAATGTTTAATTCTATAAATTACCAAGGAAAAATTAGAAATGGAATATCTATTTATTTATGTGAAAGAGAGAGAGAGAAAGAGTGGGGAGGGGCAGAGAGAGAGAATCTCAAGCAGATCCCACGCTGACTGTGGAGCCCAACACGGAACTTTATCTCACAATGCTGAGATCACAACCTGAACCAAAAATCAGAAATCAGATGTTTAACCAACCAAACCACCCAGACATCCCTAGAAATGGAATTTTAAGATATCTGCTACAAATGTATCAAAACTGTAAAATACTTAAATATGAAAAATGCATGTACAGAACATTAAGAAATATTGCTATAAGACACTAAGAAAGATGTAAATAAGTGAGAACTATACCATGTCTATTTCTGAAAGATTCAATATTGCTAAAATATCAAACTTCTTCAAATGTACCAATAGATTCAATGCAACTCAAATAGAAATCCAAGCAGGCATTATTTTTTGGTAGGAATTGGGAAGCTGAAACTAAAATACAGAGAGAAATGCAAAGACATATAATAGCTCAATTGACTTGCAAAGAGAAACGCAGTTGGAATAAAAACACTGGAAAATGCTAACAGATCTCAAGCTCTACTCCAAAGCTACAGTGTTAAAAGGATATGGCACTGGTATAAAAATTGACAAACAGATCAATGAAAGAAAATTGGTAGACCAGAAATGTACCCACACATGTATGAATAACACATTTTCCACAAGGCAAAAGAAAAAGGTCATTTGTTGAAAAAGACTAGACCTTTCAACAAATGATGATGGACTAATTAGATCCATATATATAAAATATTGAATGTCAAACTGTAACTCATATAAAGATTCACCAACAGTGGATCATAGATGTAAATGTAATACCTAAAAATCTAAAAATTTCAGGAGAAAGCATAGTAGAAAATATTCATGATCTCGGGTTCTGTGAAGATTTCTTTAATACAATACCCAAAGTAAAACCAGTAAGACAAAATTTTGATACATTGTACAACATCAAAATGATATATTTCAAAAGATACCTTCAAAAGATATATATCTTGAAAAGATGTATTTATCTTTTGTATAAATATATGTTTATATTTTTATAATATTTGATATATATATATCTATATATATATCTTCAAAAGATACTCTTAAGAAGGTTACAAACCAATTTATGTTTGGGAAGACAACAGTTTCAAATAATGTATTTCATAAAGGGCTAGTTCCACCATATACACAGAGTCTCAAAACTTGATGATAATAATAGATCTCTAGAATGGGCAAAACATTTGGAAAGTACTTCACCAAACAACACATAAAGATAGCAAATATGCACATAAAAAGTTGCTCAGTATCCTTGTCAATGAAATTCAATTTAATAAACTCCATTTTAATGGAATTTAATGAAATTTAATGAAACTTCAATTTAATGAAATTCAATTTAAAACCTCAATGAGGTAACACAATAAATCTATTAGAACACCTAGATGTTGGTGATTGTATGGAAGAACCGGAACTTTCATGAGATTTGTACCCAAGTGTCCATAGCAACTGAAAGAATTCAGAACATTATCACTCCCAAATCTGTTGCTTTGGTATAGATTACTTTGAGCCAAAAACACTGAAAACATTGGAAGTGCAAGAAAGGCACTCTGAATTCTCCTTTCTCTCTGAAAGCAGAAAATGAAATTACTATCTTGAAGATGCCCTCCTTATTCTAGAAGGAAAAAAATAATAATAATTCTCATCACCAGAGACAGAAACTCAGAAGCCAAGAGAAACCTATACAAACAGTTTGTTAAAATAACTCTCGGGGTGCCCGGGGGGCTCAGTGGTTAAGCATCCATCTTCAGCTCAGGTCATGATGCTGGGGCTCTGGGATCCTTCAAGCCCCACATTGAGCTCCCTGCTCAGTGGGGAGCCTGTTTCTCCCTCTCCTGCTCCCCCTGCTTGTGCACTCTCTCTCCCACTCTTTCTCACTGTCACATAAATAAATAAAATCTTAAGAAAACCTAACTCTTATCTGCCTTCAGTCTCCCCAAATATTTTAGTTACTTTTCTATAATTGCTAGTCTGTGTTCAACCTCGTATATAAGCACTTAGACTGCGCCGATTCTTGGGTCTTCCTTCTTCTTATGAGGATTCCCACATAAGTAAAAAATTACTAAATAAACTTTGTATGCTTTGGTCCCATTATCTCTTGCATCAGTTTAAATCTCAGTGCTAGGAGGAAACGTTAAGGTGGTAAAGGAGGATTTTTTTTCTTCCCCTACAGTTTTAGTGAAGTTTTATTTGTGATGGCTCCAAACCAGAAACAAAGCAAATGTTCATCCACTTGCAAATGGACTGTAGGCTCTCCAAGCAAGGGAATGCCTCTCGCAATGAAAGGTAATGAAGGATTGGCACATCAAAAATGGGGATAATCTCAAACTATTCTTCTGAGTAAAGGATGCCAGAACAAAAAGACCACCTAATTTATAATGAAATTACAATAAAAGAAACCTACAAATTTGAAATCATTTATATTTATACAAAACAGATCAAATAGGAATTCCCAGAAAGTGAAAGAAAAGGACATAAAATATATACAACTTGGAAAGAAAAAAAGGAAACCAACCCCATTAGGCAAATGATATGTTATCTAATAGAAAATTTCCACAAATCTGAAAAACAAAAGTCTAAAACAAAACTATGAGTCCAGCAAGGATCCATGATCCATGACTAATGAACAAATATCATTCTATATATACATATAGAAATGAAATAAAAAATAAAAATAAAATATTCACAGTCCCCCACATAGTTCAGTGTATCTGAACTATGCAAGTAGAAACAAGCAAATCATGTACAGGATCTATATACAGAAAAGTACAAAATAGTGATTAAAGAAATCAAAAAAGATCTGAACAAATTCATAGACATATTAAGTTTATGGATTTAAAGACAATACATTAAAATATTATTTTTTTATAAACCAATCTGTAGGTTAAATGCAAACCCAGCAAGACTTTTGTAAAGGCAACTTTACACTGAAATTTATGTGCAAGTTCAAGAAACTAGCAGAGATTAAACACATTTTAACATGTAACGTAAGGAGGAAGAAAATCACCCACTCCATGTTGAGATTTTCTATGTAGACATATAATGGAGACTACATGACATTGGTGGAGATACAAACACATGAATCAACATCAAATAGAAAAGATTGAAATATAATTCAAGAAAAGGAGAATAACCTTTAAAAAAATGGTGTTATCGCTTCTTGGCCTTTTGGCTAAGATCAAGTGTAAAAAAATGATGTTGTGGTGCCTGGGTGTCTGTCTTTTGAGCAACCAATTCTTGATTTCAGCTCAGGTCATGATCTAAGGATCCTGAGATCAAGCCCCCTGATGTTCTCCATGCTCTGCATGGAATCTGCTTGTGATTTTCTCTCTCGGCTCCTCCCCCTACTTGCACTCTCTAAATAAATAAATAAACAAACAAACAAAATCTTCTAAAAAAATAGTGGTATTGTAATTGGGAGTACAGAAGTGAAAATATACAAACAAATAAGGTTAGCTTAACTTTTATACAAAGATTGAATAACAACTTAAGTGTAAATTGGCAAACTATAATAAACTCAGGTTAAAACATAGGGGAAAGCCTATATTCAACACCTTGGGTTAGTGAAGAGTTTAGTGACATGACATAAGGTGTCCCTGGGTGGCTCAGTAGGTTAAATGTCTGCCTTCAGCTCAGGTCACCATCCCCGGTTCTGGGATCCAGCCCCACGTTTGACTCTCTGCTCCTTGGGGGGGGGGGGGAATCCTGCTTCTCCCTCTTACCCTGCTTGTGTTCTCTCTCTCTCTCTCTGTCAAATAAATGAATAAAATGTTGAAAAAAAAAGTGAAAGAGACATGACATAAAAAGCATAATCTATAAAAGTAAATGCTGATAAACTGGACTTGATCCAAATTAAAACAACCTACCAATCACACTCCTGGATATTTAACCTAAAGGAATGAAAAATTATATTCATGCGATCCTCTTTAAGTGAATGTTTATAGATGTTTTACTCATCATAGTTGAAAACTAGAAAGAACCCAAGTGCCTTTCAGTGAGTAAATGGTTATAGAAATTCTGTCATCAGTATCATGGAATACTACTCAGCAACAATGAAGGAACAAATGATTTATTTACACAAAACACAAGGGATCTCAAGAGGTTTCTGTAGAATGAAAAAAAAAAAAAAAAAAGTCCAATCTCAAAAGATTATAAATGGTATTTTATTTATAAAACACTCTTTAAATGACAAAAATATAGTGATGGAAATGAGATTAGTTTTTACCAGGAGTTAGGAAAAGTGGCAGAGGGGGAGTCAGTGGACATCGCTATAAAGGGCAGCGGGATAGGACTTTCTGGCAAGGGAATAGATCCGTTTTGAAGGGGGGGAGGGTGCACAGAATGGAATCACTGAAATGGTGCAATATGCAGTAAAAGGAAAAAAAAAAAAAAAAGTAAAGGAGAAGTGGTGAACAGACAGATGGAAACTCAGATGGAAATGAGAAGTAACAGTAACTACTTTCTGTCCCTGAAGGAAAAGTGGAAACAACTTGAGCAACAAATCCAGAAAGTAGCACCCACCTCATATTTTCACAGTGTATTATTTTACTTCCCTAAAAGCTTTAAAATAATGTGACAGGACAGTGTTTAAACTCCTCTACACTGTGCCATTCATGTGAGGAGACCACCATGGAAATGCAGATTCTTGATGGCCTGTCCCACAGATATGATATTTTAATCAAGAGTCCCCTGTGGTACAAAAGGAAAGTTAACCAAGAGTAAAGAATAGGAAACAAAGAAGGTAGGGAGAGAGGGGGAGTAAAGGGAGGAAGTCAGGAAGGAAAGCAAAAGGCAAGACCTGAAAAAAAAAAGGACAGTAAGTACAAATTTTCTCTAATAATTAAAAGGACAACCTCTTGGGGGACCTGGGTGGCTCAGTGGGTTAAAGACTCTGCCTTTGGCTTGGGTCATGATCCCAGGGTCCTGGGATGGAGCCCTGCATCGGGCTCTCTGCTCAGCGGGAAGCGTGCTTCCCCCTCTCTCTCTGCCTGCCTCTCTGCCTACTTGTGATCTGTCTGTCAAATGAATAAAATCTTTAAAAAAAAAAAAAAGACAACCTCCAAACATTTCCTTATCCTTTGAAATACTTTAGGGATAGTCAACAAATTGCTTGAAATCTCCTCAGGGAGAGTCTCAAAAGGTAAAAAAAAAAAATCCATAAATTGTTCTCACTATGCTGTGTAAGAAGCACATGAGGGAGTCAAGACAGAGGCTTCACTGCAGGTAAAATGACAGAATATTTCACGGACTATCTTATGTTACCAACATCAACAATGATCAAGTGATATAAGCAAAGTTATGCTTTAATTCAATAGCAAAGCTCTAGCAAAAAGTTGGCATTTATAATTTCGTTGTTGGGTTTTTGTTTTGTTTTGTTTTGTTTTGCTTGGCTTGGCTTGGCTTTCTACTACTCCATCATGCCTGAGCAGGAATTGGACACCTATCCTTTTCTATTCACATTATTTTTCTGAGTATTTTCACCTGGATCCGCAGACTGAATATTCAGAAACATCTTTGAATCAAAGTCATGCTATTGCTTACAAACTATTTTTTATATAAATAATTTTATCTCCAATGCAGGCCAAAATTGAGAGCAAATGAAGCAGAACTAAAGAGATATCCATTTTTAAAAATTGGCAAAATTAAGAAGCTGCCTGTATTCAGCCTTGCATTTTAATGCCTTTTCAAATTCTTAGTTATTTAGTTGCCCCAGGTTCTTTTTTGTGACCCTCTCAGTATAATTTAAGATGTAATGATTATTTAAATAAAAATATAAATATGATTCTTTCCAGATTGCTTGATGAGACAAAAGGGGATTTCCACCTCATACTGAGATGCGAAAAGCATTACTTGGATATTAGCAGACTTTTAAGTACCCAGTTTATGGTGATGGTACAATGTTCAGCATGTTCTTCAATTTTAAGTAGGATCTAACAAGAAGCAGATACAATTATCTCAAAGAATGTAGCTTTACAAAAATTACCATCGGTCTTCAACAAAGATGTTAAACTATGAAACAGCAATTTAGTTCTTTCCCTAGAACTCTAAAGCTCAAAGGAGAATAAAAATACATGTTTATCTTTCCTTAGCTTACAGGACGATTAGAACTTATCAAGTATGATTTATCTCAGCCTTTCATATTTGCAAAGCAAAACAAACAAAAAAGAAGGTTTATACCACTTCTTATCACATTTGCTAAAAATAGTTTTCTAAAATTACTACCAACTAATACATGTTTCCATCTTTCTGATGTAAGAAAGGCACATGCATCAAGGCAGGATAGGTGACCAGGAGGTCACAACATTAGAAGCAATGTTTTAAATAAATTAAATGCAAATTTTATGGAATCATTGTTACAGTTAATGTTATAAAATTATATGTTTCTATTTTCTTGTAGAGCAGAGACTGCTGTGATTATGTAATGCAACTATATTATAATGCCCCATTATTTCATAATGTAAGTTTTCATCATTATAACCAGTGCCATTTCTATTTCTTCTTTTTAAGATTTTATTTATTTATTTATCCATTTGTTTATTTATTTATTTATTTTTGAGGGAAAGCACATGAGTGGGGGAGGAGCAGAGAAGGAGGGACAGGCAGACTCCATGCTGAGCAGGGAGCCTGACTCTGGGCTTGATCTCAGAACCCTGAGATCATGACCTCAGCCAAAACCAAGAGTCAGATGCTTTAACTGACTGAGCCACCCAGGTGCCCCTCTATTTCTTTTTCCTTTTCTTTTTTTTTTTAAAGATTTTATTTATTTATTTGACAGACAGAGATCACAAGTAAGCAGAGCAGCAGGCAGAGAGAGAGGAGGAAGCAGGGTCCCTGCTGAGCAGAGAGCCCTATGCGGGCCTCGATCCCAAGACCCTGGGATCATGACCTGAGCCGAAGGCAGCGGCTTTAACCCACTGAGCCACTCAGGTGCCCCTATTTCTTTTTTCTTAAGAAAGGATCCTGCTTGCAATATTTAAACTTAACAATTATCTTATCTTAATCTGCTACCCAGTTATTACTGGTATTTCTTAATCTGTATATCATTAGGAATAGTCAGCCATATTTTTATATAATTATAATGTATATCTGCGCTATGTATTATAGTTTGGAGAAGTTCTTGTGGTCCTAAGGTATAGAGGAATTTAAAGTAATATCAAAAAATCCATGCAGATCTCATCTTAGTCTATTTTATTTCACCTCTATGGTATCGTATAATATTTTGATTTTATTCAGTTTTTAAAGTACAGTATCTCTTTATCCAAAGGGAGTTTTTTAATGAATTTTTATCATATGAAAACAATGCCAGGGGTGCCTGGGTGGCTCAGTGGGTTAAAGCTGCTGCCTTCGGCTCAGGTCATGATCCCAGAGTCCTGGGATCCAGCCCTACATCGGGCTCTCTGCTCAGCAGGGAGCCTGCTTCCTCCTCTCTCTCTACCTGCCTCTCTGCCTACTTGTGATCTCCGTCCATCAAATAAATAAATAAAATCTTAAAAAAAGAAAGAAAAGAAAACAATGTCAGTGACTGCTCATTCACCCAATTTTTTAAAAACATTTTATTTATTTATTTGAGAGAGAGACTGAGAGAATGAGCAGGAGTTACAGGAGGGCAGAGGGAGAGGGGATGAGGATCCAGGAAGGGGGCCAAGAGTAAGGAAGTGGGGGCTCAATCCCAGAACCCTGAGATCATGGCCTGAGCCCAAGGCAGTCACGTAACCCACTGAGCCATCCAGGTGCTCCTTATTCTCCCAATTTTCCCAGGTTTCCTCATTTTCTCCTAGGTTCTTGCATGATGAAATGTATTTGATTTGTCACATACAAGTCACATACAATGTTATATCAAAATAAACTTATATTAACATTTTGTTAAAATAGTTAAGAAAATTAGAAGCTAAATAATTAAAAGAATAGCACCTTGATGGTTCAATTTAGTTACAGCAGGGGTCAGGGCAGTGCCTGAATTATGTCCCATTTCATCTTACTTGACATATTTCCTGTTCATCATAATAGCGCAGACAAAGAAGATACTTCACGGTGCAGAAGAATTTACATACATAAAGTAAAGAAATCTGCTTTGAACTAAGTTATGGTCACCATTTAAAAAACAAAAACAAAAAAACACTATGTAGGCACACTGGTTCATTTGATCTTCATTCATCCCTCTCAATAACTCTATGTAGGAAGTATTGTTTTGTATAGGAGAATAAAGAGGTTTAGATATGTTAAATTATTAGCTGAAAGTGACCCTCAAATAAGTCATGAATAGAGGTATAACACAGACTATAGCAATATAAATATATCTTATATTTATGCAATAAAGAAAATTCTCAACTACAATCTGTTATAGTTTTCTTATTTATTCACTTGTCTGATATCTGTCAAAGGTGTCAACAATTTCACCTGTCAGCCTGTATCACCTGTGGGTGTAAAAGATTTTATAGGACCATGTGGTGAAGTAGTGGGTTCTGTACATTTTTTCAATTTTAAATTATTGCTTGTAATCATTATATAATTGTATAATATAATTTATTATATATTAACATATGTATTAAGTCATACTTTTCAATGCAATTTATAAACATCAATGTGCAATTGCAATTATATCAATGACTAATAGAAAACTTTATTTTTAATAGAAAACTTTATCGCACAATATACTTTATATGTTACACCCAAATTTTTAACATAGTTTTGATTTTTTTAAATGTTTCATATATATATATATGTCTATATCTGTATCTATATTTATATATATATATGTGTGTCTGTATCTACTTATGTATCTTTTTCTCCTTCTCTCTCTCCCTCCCTATTATCGATCTATCAATACCATCTTGGTTTCTCAAACTTGCCACTATTCATATTTTGGACAGGATATTGGGTCTTGTAGGATGTTTAGATATATAATATAGTGCATTATATTTTATTATATAACAGAAATATAACTGACCTTTAACTGTCATTAGCCAGTAGAACCCCACCTTCTGATTGTGACAACTTAAATGTCTTCTGATAAAATATTATCTGGTTAGTAAAATCATTTCAGTTGACAACCGTTATCTGTGTTTATGTATATTCGTGTTCTTTCATGAAGGATTTATTTTCAAATATCTGAAATTGGAAAATTTGAATGTATTTTTCATGCTAGTTTTGCATGCTAAAAATCACTCAGATGATAATGCATGAAATCTATTGACCATGCTGATGTCTCTATCCAGAATAGGTTTCCTGGTAAGCCTGCATGGAAACTCAAAATCTTACGGTGCTCAATGAGTCCATTCTCATGGGGATCACAGACAAACCCGAGCTGCAGGCTCCATTATTTGGGCTGTTCCTCATCATCTATTTGATCTCAGTGGTGGGCAACCTGGGCATGATCATCCTCACCAAGGTGGACTCCAGGCTCCAAACACCCATGTACTTCTTCCTCAGACACCTGGCTTTTACTGATCTTGGTTATTCAACAACTGTGGGACCCAAAATGTTAGTAAATTTTGTTGTGGATCAAAATACAATTTCCTATTATTTTTGTGCTGTACAACTAGCTTTCTTTCTTGTGTTCATTGGTAGTGAGCTTTTTATTCTAACAGCAATGTCCTATGACCGCTATGTGGCCATCTGTAACCCTCTGCTCTACCCTGTCATCATCTCAAAGGGTGTGTTATGTGCTGGTGGCTGTCCCTTACCTCTACAACACATTTGTTTCTCTCATAGTCACCATAAATATTTTTAGTTTATCCTTCTGTGGCTACAATGTCATCAGTCATTTTTATTGTGATTGTGTCCCCCTGTTATCTCTGCTCTGTTCAAATACACAGGACACTGAAATGATAATTCAGGCCTTAGCTGGATTTGATTTGATTTCATCCCTTCTGATAGTTCTTGTGTCTTACCTGCTGATTCTGGTAGCCATCATCAGGATGAATTCAGCTGAGGGTAGGCACAAGGCGTTTTCCACCTGTGGGTCCCATCTGACAGTGGCCACAGTGTTCTATGGGACTTTGATATTTATGTATGTGCAACCTGAGTCCATTCATTCTTCTGACACTGATAAAGTGGCATCAATATTTTACACTCTCATTATCCCCATGCTGAATCCCTTGATCTATAGCTTGAGGAACAAGGATGTAAAACATGCAAGACAAACAATGTCGAAAAAACTCTGCAATCTTTTTTCTTAAAGTTTATATATGATAGAGCTTCCTTAAATTAGGTTATAGGCTTCAAAATTTGTTCTGTATGTCTCTACAAGTAATAATAAACACAAATGAGTTCAACAAACATGTAGAGGTTCTCTTCCAAGTGCCCGTCACAATTCTATGTGCTATAAATATATTAGTAAACAGAACAGGAAAAATACTTGCTTTTCTTGAGGGGAAGAGACAAATTGTAAATATAATAATTAGGTACAAATTATACTACAGTTGAATTGGTCAAGACATCATAGACCATAAGAGCAGGTAAGAGAGTGGGTATTCTGTGGGGGGTGAGGAAGAATGGAAGGCGCTAAAAGGGAGATCAGATGATTCTGGTGTTATTCTCAATGAGTAGAATAAATCTCCCAGTGTCTGTGTGAGTGATTGTGCATGTGCATGTGTGTTTGTGTAAGTTCATTCTCTTTTAGCCTTTACACTCTTCTTTTAAAAAAAAAAACATATGTATTTATTTAGTTATTTATTTGAGAGAGAGAGATAGAGAGAATGTGCTCACAAATGGGGAGGAGGGTGGTAAGGGAGAGGGAGAAGAAGAAGCAGATTCTCTGCTGAGCAAGGGGCCCCGTGGGGGACTTGATCCCAAGACCATGGGATCATGACCTGAGCTGAAGGCAGACACTTAATGACTGAGCCACCCAGCTCCCTGTCTTTATACTCTTTTTACAGCATGTGTTGAAATCACACTTACTGTGGTTTCAAGGAGGTTCAGTGTAGCAGGATGATTGGAAGTCATCAGTCATGTGAATTTGCTCAAAAGCTCCAGTACCATGTGGTAGATCTCAGGGTCCTGCTCTCCTCATCAACGCATTTGCTTAGGAGCCCCAGAAAATCTATTAACTCAACATAATTAGCAACTCAGTTACTCACAATATCAGTGCAACATGTCATTTGTCTTAATCAGGCCATTTCTTTATACCAATGGATATACAAGTTAAGATAAATTTTCTTGATTAGAGTTAACAGTACTCCATTATATACTTTAAAGTTCCTAAGACAGTAAATCTTAAATGTCCTCACCACAAAAAAAGATGGTACTTATGTAACATGATGGAGACATTAGCTAATGCTAAGTTGTAATCCTATTGTAGTACATAAGTGTATCAAATCAACACATCATACACCTTACACTTGTTATATGCCATTTATACCTCAATAAAGCTGGAGAAAAAAAGATAAATTTCTTGAGGTCTCCCATAGAAGTTTCCAATTTTCCAAGTTTCCAATTTTCCAATTTATTTATTTGACAGACAGAGAGCACAAGTAGGCAGAGAGGCATGTGGGGGGGGGGAGGCTCCCCACGGAGCAGAGAGCCCGATGTGGAGCTCCATCCCAGAACCCTGGGATCATGACCTGAGCTGAAGACAGAGGCTTAACCCACTGAGCCACCCAGGCGCCCCATTTTACTTGGTTTTTGACAAGGATTTCATTCACCAGTACTTAAAAGTGTTTCATGAAATCAGAGAATGTTAGAATGGAAACATAGCCTTACTAGAAGGCGTTGAGTCCATTTGCCCAAACTTACTTTCTTACAGATATATTCATTCATTCATTCATTCATTCAATTTTGACACAGATTACAGCTTTTCAAAAGTAAATTTTAGTTACAAAAGCAAACATTTGTTGTAAAACAAGTCCACCAACTCACTTGAGCATGAAGCACCCCCCCTGCTTGCTATTTTCAAAGTCCCCCTACGGAAGGAACCAGTTTTTAAAAATTTGTGCAGGAACTGCACACTTCTCTCCATGACCATATACATAATACATATGCACATACCAATATATTTTTCACATTAGGTAACTTTTACCTCCACCTTTTTTATTTATTTTTTTTTTTTTAACAAAGTGTTGGGGGAGGTCATCAAGATCTGAGCTCTGGTTGATCTGTGGGCCGGACCCAGGCAACCTGAGGCTTCTCTCCCTTCTCCTACCCTTGGAATGTGCATTCTGCCTACATCCTCTGCTCCTAAGAGCTGTCCCAAGAACATAGCCTTGAGATAGTGATGTATTCTTGGGACTCTCTATGTGTTTGAACCTTGGCAAGGCCTTTATATAAACTTTGAAGATTTGACAAGCAGTAGCAGACATACATTCTTACTGCAGCACTCAGAACAGACTTATTTAAGTCCCCTTGCGGGTTAAACCCTCCACCTACCATTCTGAAGTGGCCTGCATTTTTCTTTGGTCTCGCCCTACCCTTTGTGATGGGAGCCACTTACTGATTTCACTGGAGGCTCCTGGGGAAGTTGCAAACCAACACAAACTGTGATCTGCTTTACAGATTAAATTTTGGCTTGATTTTTTTTCCATCTGTCAATGATTTTATCAGGCAGTTTCCTCCAAACTAAAGCATGAATATCTAATTTCTTCTTTTTATAATTAGCTGTGCAACACTTCAAAGAAAGAATGTATGTTTCTCCTAATGATACAAACTAGTTTCTTTTTATTCCCCCTACAAAAGGTGCTACAACATTTGTGTCTGGTATTTATTTTTCTGTAGCACAGATTCTCAAATGTGAAATAGCTAGGTCAAAGATTATGTGAATTTTAATAGAAATCATCAAATTACTTTCTGAAAATGTAGCTATTTTATGCTTAGCTATCAGAGTTCAGTGTAAAATTGCTCTCTATATCCAGTGGTAACCTTACCAGCATTGCACATAATCATTTTAATGTTTGCTAATCTGATAAATGAAAAGAAGCTTTGTACTGTCATTTTGATTTCATTTACTTGAAAAATTGTGAAGTTGAGCAATTTTTTATGTATTTATATTTTGGCCATTTGCATTTCCATTTGTGCCAACTGCTCATCCATCCATCCAGTGGTCCATTTCTCTATTGTGTGTCATATATATGTACATATATGCTCAGCACTTTCCTACTGAGACACTAACTCATTGGAGTCACCCATTTTGCAAGTGTTCTCTCACTTTCCATTTTTCAACTTTTAACAAGGTCTATGAAGCCTTTGTTTATTTTTTTTCTTTTCAGCGTAACAGAATTCATTGTTTATGCACCACACCCAGTGCTCCATGCAATATATGCCCTCCATAATACCCACCACCTGGCTGCCCCAACCTCCCACCCCCCACCCCCTTCAAAACCCTCAGATTGTTGAAGCCTTTATTAATGAACTCTTTCTTTCCCTTATAACGTATTTCCCTTATAGTATTGGCTGTTCTAGTCTGGAATAAATGTCATCTCACATATGAAAATACATAAATATTCTGGATTTTCTTCTGGCATACATTACATTTATACCTTTAATATATCTGCAAATTATTTTGTATTCCCCATCACTTAGCAATGAAGACTGAAGAAAAAAGTATATAGACTGTCTATAAGTAACCTGGTAACTCCCCAGGAATTAAAAAGAATTTATTCTCAGCCCAGTGTTCTTTTTACCACACATTATGAACCAACATCTACGGTACAGCATGGCAGAGCTATATATTACCAAAACCATTAGAGAATTTTTCCTTTCAAAATTCCTCCTGAATGCATTTTTTACCTCCTTGTTTCTCAAGCTGTAAATGAGGGGGTTCAACATGGGGATTACCACAGTATAAAACAGAGAAATCACTTTATTGATATCCAGGGAGGAAGTGGAGCCAGGCCGAACATAGATAAAGAAAAGAGTCCCATAGAGGATGGAGACAGCAGCCAGGTGAGAAGAGCAAGTGGAGAAAGCTTTCTGCCTCCCATCAGCAGTCCGGATCTTCAAGATGGCCACCAGGATGCAAATATAGGAGACCATGATGATCAGGCCACTGAGTATTCCTATACATCCAGCCAAATATAAAAATACAAGCTGAATCATGGAAGTGTCTGCACATGCAAGGGAAAGCAGTGGTGAAATATCACAGAAAAAATGATTGATGATGTTTGGACCACAGAAGGGTAAGAGAAAAGTCAGTGTCATGTAAGTCATGCTGCTTATAAAAGCCATGGCATAAGGCCCCATAACCAGCTGCACACAGACCCTCTGGGACATGATGGGTGTATACAGTAAGGGCTTACAGATGGCCATATAACGGTCATATGCCATGGAAGCCAGGAGGAAACATTCACTTGCCACAAAGAAACCAGAAAACCACATCTGTGCAGCACAACCCACAAAAGAGATGTCTTTTTTCTCCGCAAAGATATCACACAGCATCTTGGGGGCAATGGAAGAAGAAGAACAAATATCTACAAAGGACAAGTGGCTGAGAAAAAAGTACATAGGAGTGTGGAGTCTTGGATCAGTCCATATGAGAATGATCATCCCTACGTTACCCCCCAGGGTGACAACATAGACAAAGAGAAGCATGACAAAGAGGACAATCTGATGCTGGAGGTGATCTGTGACGCCCAAGAAAAGAAATTCAGTCACTTCTGTCTGGTTCTTATCTTCCATCTGTCAGTTGTAACCTATGTAAGAAATTTAAAAATACATTTTATTTTTAAAATATCAATTGGCATATACAAAACAGCCTTTTAAACTTAGTACAAGTTTTGTTTTGTTTTTTTTTTTTAATCTGTAGAGGAGGCAGTTATGGAAACAATTTTGGACTGGTCAACAGTATTTCCAAGGACTAGTTCCTGTGAGTTGTGATCCCCGTGTAAACTTGAGTAATTCATACTTGATCTTTTTAGATTCAGTTCTCTTGGCCATCAAAAGAGCAGCCTAACTATAAAATCTAAAACTCTCTTGGGTTCTAAAATTGTATTTGAAATTAAATGAAGTCTCTGTATTTCATTTTTATCATATGATAGAATAGTAATGCCTACCTAGGAATACAATAACCAGTGATATTGTAAGAAATGATGAAAAATTCAGATCTTGATAATTGACAGTTGGGATGGGGTAAACAGAATAGAAATAAAGCCCTTTCAGTTCCTGTTTTGATGGAGTGGATAGTACCATTCAGATGTCATGAAGACAACATCCATATCTGTGTATATTAATCTCTTCCCCTTATAAAAGGCTTACAAAGGGAAATGTAAACAAATGTCAGTAGGGTTATTTAGAATGGAGAGGATTCTCTCATAACACATAATAATCCTATTCACGTTTATAAAGGACAGCCCTGCAAATGAGAGATTGGATATATTTACTTTTTGACCATCAAGAACACACAAGTGGCACAAAGAGATAAGAGCAGAGGATTCAATTTAGGAGTTAAATGAAGTGAATAAAATTCCACCAACCATATAATTCAAATGAAAAAATACACTGGTTTAAGAGGCATTGAGATGTCCTTCCTTAGAGATTAATCTATCAAATACTGCATAACAACTTTCCATGGAAATCATGTAGAAAAATAAGTATCTCCTGGGAGCTCAGCTAACTTTATCATGAGTGGTAATTTCTATCAGTAATTTCTATGAATATTTTGTTCACCAAAATGAAATTCTTTCCCTTAATTCCCTGTGATGTTTATAATTCTATTTAAAGCATAAATCCTGAGAGGCAATTTCTATTTTATTAACAAAACATGTAAAATGCTTAACATTATCATTGAGACAAAATTTTCAGGCAAATATATTTTTGACTCATCAACTAAGGAAGAATATATCAAGCTATTTAAAATTACAGTAGGAAGCACGAGGTGTGGGAGTATCCATAAGAAAGATTCTAGGTTCATATGTTTATTATCAACTCAAATAATTCCCTCTATTAACAAACAAAAACATTCCACACTTTGGAGATAGAATGATTAGGATGTGGTCCTTGAAATGCCATAGTGACAAAATAATAGTTAATACACTATTTATGCATCTTGAGTTTATTATTATTATTTGAGAAAATATCTGTGGCATGCATTTTCCACAGGATGATTGTTCATTAATGTCAACCACTAATATCAATTGTTTTTAGGAATTTACACCTACTGGGAGAAATGAGATCTGGGCATAAAAAGAAAACCTGCGTTTCAAAATGATATTTGGTTGGTCCAAGACCAACAGGCCACAGGATTTCAGAAAAAGCTTCTATGTTCACGGTGAACTGAAGCAGTTGGGAAAAACACTGCTTTAGTTTCACGTCTGAAAGAGTTCAAAAATTTATGTTGAAACTGATTTTGGATGTTTGTGGACATACCAAATGTGTGTGGTTGGTAATGAGAATGTGCTACCATCCCTACCACTGTTCAGCATGCGAACATAAGACACCCTGCCTCTCCTATAAATAAGGGGAGTAATCTCTATGACTTTTCCATTTCTAGAATTCTATGACCCTAGAATTTTTCCTGGACATTGGAGTATCCAAAATAAAGAACAAGATCTGGTTTAAAGATAAAAAAAAAAAAAAAATCAGTTATTTTGTATCCTGAAGAGCTGGACTAAACCAAAGGCCACTCTCTTTGAGTTCTTGGACTGGTGAGGTTTTGTTCCCAAAAGTCAGGTTCATTCTAAAGTCTTTCCACCATATTTCAAAATTTATTTTTAATCATGATGTGGGATACTCACTTCTTTAAGGGAATCCTTTGTTTCCCTAATAACTGCTTCAAGATGAATGGCAAAACCTAGAGTTTTCTGGTCTTCATCGAGAAGTCAGTTTGGAAAATTTAATTCCCTTCTTGGTAGTAACCTTCTGCAGCAGACGTGACCTCCTAAGCACATGGTAAAGAAAATAAATCTCCATCCAGACGAGCCTGAGAGCAAAGAAGTGTTCCTTGTCCTATAGCCTGACTCACATCCGGTACAAAATAAAGGGGTCATGTTTCTGATACTTTTAAATATGCTAGAGCCAGGTCTCTAAAGAACTAAACCCTCAAGAGTTTACACCTGAGGGACAAAATTAAAGTGGTCTCACTGGCATTCATGCCAAGTTTTGTTTTGTTTTTTTCCAAAATAACATCTTCTCTACAACAGAAGATTTCTGGGGGAAAAATGCTTTTTATCCCCCTTTAATATCCTTCTTGTCAAAACAGACCATGTTTTCTATCTGTAGTGATGTTAACAGTAAACACTTGCTAGGATAGAGTAGTATGCCACCTGGATCCTGAGGCCTGAGTGCAAATCCCAGCGCCATAGTTTGGCAAGAGGGACTTGTTATTTGTTTTGTTTCTTTTCAACTCAATATCCTCTTCTGTAAAATGGGGATAATAATAGAGCTTAGCTCACAGAGACATTGGAAGAATTAGACGAGTTATTACATGTATTGGGCTCACAAGAGTACATGTCACATGATAAGTGCTCATTAATGTCATTTATTGTTTTTAGGAATCTACAGCTTAGTTGTGGAGACAGGATGCAGGAATAAAAAGAAAACCCACAGTTCAATGTATCATTAGCTTGGTTCAAGGCCAAACAAACCAGAGAATGTTAGAGGAATGAGGGACCATTATGATCCAAAGTGGTTGGGAAAAATTTCACGTGCATGTTCATTTGGAAAGACAGAAATGTTTGAGACTATGATCTGAAATAAAAAGTAAAAGCATCACAGGTAAAAGTAAGGAGAGGAATGGAGATGAGGAGGCAGGAACATTCAACTTGGTTGGAATAAAGGTTTATAGAGGAAAGAAGAAAATATTGCATCTGAAGGTAGTGTGATGGGCAGAAGAGTGGTTCCCAAAAATGTCCATGTCCTACTTCCAGGGACCTGCAAATATGGTACTTCTGTGGAAAAAGGGGATTTGGCTGATGTTTTTAACCTGAAGAACTTGAAATGAGGAGAATTGGTGGGCCTTCTGATGCAACAGAGGGAGATGTAACTAGGGAAAAATGGTCAGAGATATGCAAGTTTGCTGGCTTAAAGATGAAGGAAGGGGGCCATCAGCTGAGAATTGTGAGCAGCTTTGAAAAGCTGGAAAAATCAAGGAAACAGATTTCCCCTAGAGATTCCAAGAAGCAACGCAATCCTGTCAACACCTTGACTATAACCCAGTGAGACCCATGTAGGACTTTTTAGACTGCAGAACTTCAAAATAATAAGTTTATATTGTTTTAGCCACTAAGCTTCGGTAATTTGTTGGGACAGCACTGAGAAACTAATACAATTAGGTTGGATGACCTCAGTCACCACTTCCTCTGGAAAGCTTCCCACGATCCCCTAAAACAGATGTGAACTCCCTCTACGGCAACCACCATAGCATTTTCTTCATAGCTCAGCTCATCCTGACTATCCTCTGACTTTGCAAGTTCAAGGACATAGCCTTAAAATTGTTTGTATCCTATGAAGTACCTATCTCAGAAAGTTGCAAAGAAGACATAAGTATTTTTGAGCAAAGTGGAAAATAAAACAAAAATATTTTGCAATCCATAGTGGTTTAAATGTAGCAATCTAAATCATGTCATACTCTTCAATTAAAGAAGACAAAACAAAGGCATTATACCCTTTTCTTGTACTCGAAATCACCCAAAACTGTAAGGAAACTGACAATAACAACAAAAAAGATAAATAAAATTATATTTTATTAAACTTCAAGAGGAGGAAATAACATGATATGAAAAAATATGATAAAGCAAATTCTATTACAGGAAAATGCTTCTCTTGGACATTTATAAGACATTTTCCCTCTGGAGAATGTAAACATTCAAAAAGACAAAAAGATAGAATTGCTTAATGCCGTAGCCAGTTAGCTGGCTGAGTAGAGGTGGTCGTCAGGAGGATGTTACTAACTCTCCATTGACCCTCCCATGGGACCTCGGCAGTCGGAGGCTCTGAATCCCTATCCCCTGTCCCTGGAATGTATGCATTGCCCACCCTTCCCATGGTGGGAGCATTTTCAAGGATACAGCCTCAAGGGGGTAATGTGTTTTTGAGACCATCTGGGTGGTGTATGTGACTGAACCCAGTTAAGGCCTTTATGTAAATGTTTAAGATTCTGGTGGGCATGAGAGACTGTGGACTCCAGGAAACAATCAGAGGGTTCCAGAGGGGCTGTGGGAGGGGGGAATGGGTTAACCCAGTGATGGGTATTAAGGAGGGCACATGTTGTAATGAGTACTGGGTGTTATATGCAACTAATGAAACATTGAACACTACATCAAAAGCTAATGATGTACTGTATGGTGATTCACATAACATAACACAAATAAATGCATAAATAAATAAATAATAAACGGACTTCATTTGTGAAAAAAAATTTTTAAATAAAAGTTTTAATTCAAAAAAGAAAAGATTCTGGTGGGCAGGTGTGGAGATCTGCTGCCTAAGACAAGCCTCGAAGGCCAGTTCTCTAACTTATTAAACTTGCCACTCGCCCTCTGAGGGGGCCTGCCTCTTTCTTAACTCTCTCCCTGCTTTCTGTGTAAAGGGACTACTTTTAGATTTTACCCAGGAAATTCCCAAGTGTTTGAACCAACAGATGGTGAGCCAGCGAGGAGACCTAAGAATGGAGTCTTGGGAAAGAGGCATCAGGAGGGAAATCCTGGGTTGGCCCATGACCTCTGTGTGGGGAAGGTGACCTATATGTCAGAGGCTCATAGGCTGCCTCATGAAAACAGAGATGCCCCCAATGCCAGCTACTTTAATGCACCTGTTTGAGGAACAGCAGCAAAGCAGGGGGGAAATGGCTGCAGGTGGCCTGGCCTCTACTGTGGGCAGCTTGCCCAGTCACTGAAGCCCAACTAGACACTGACACACACATTAGAGAGTTAGAAGAGCTCAGGTTAGAGAAGAATGTGTGAGGATCCAACCCTCTGCTAGCTTCAGGGCTGGAAGACAAGGCATACTTACATAACACTAAAACTTAATTTTCCCTCATTTGCTAAAAGCATGAAGTTTTCTTGGACTATGCGTCTATTCTTGATAAGATTGTGGGAAGTTTTTCTTTCTCTTGTAAGTAATCTGCCCAGAAAACAAAAATTCTGTGTTTTCTCAAAATAATTTCCAGCACTTCTTGTTGCCTTTATCAAGTCTTTGACTTAACTTAAGAATTCCATCTTTGCCAGACTAACGGGAAGAAAAGAAACTAAAACAGTAACAGAAAAATGCACTCCTCAAAGTTTTATTATGTGAAAGTAAGATATATTAATATAAATGTTTCAATGAGTGTATACATCTTAGGTTAAAAGAAACTCAAGCTCAGGTACATAAATGTTACAATAACTGCAGGCGTTGTTTCTAAATAACAATGATGTCTCAAAAGGAGACAATTAGTGGCAACTGTGTGTGTATGTTTTATTATTACACCAAAGGCCTTGGGGATTAGTCAGTGTCCTCCCTGTTTGTTTGTTTGTTTGTTTTGCTACATGATTTTTTTTTATTTATTTCTTTTCAGTGTAACAGTATTCATTGTTTATGCACCACACCCAGTGCTCCATGCAGTACGTGCCCTCCGTAATACCCACCACCTGGCTCCCCCAACCTCCCACCCGCCGCCCCTTCAAAACCCTCAGATTGTTTTTCAGAGTCCATAGTCTCTCATGGTTCATCTCCTCTTCCAATTTCGCTCAACTCTCTTCTCCTCTCCATCGCCCCATGTCCTCCATGTTATTTGTTATGCTCCACCAATAAGTGAAACCATATGATACTTGACTCTTTCTGCTTGACTTATTTCACTCAGCATAATCTCTTCCTGTCCCGTCCATGTTGCTACAAAAGTTGGGTGTTCATCCTTTCTGATGGAGGCATAATACTCCATAGTGTATATGGACCACATCTTCTTTATCCATTCATCCGTTGAAGGGCATCTTGGTTCTTTCCACAGTTTGGCGACCGTGGCCATTGCTGCTATAAACATTGCCCTTCTTTTCACTACATCTGTATCTTTGGGGTAAATACCCAGTAGTGCAATTGCAGGGTCATAGGGAAGCTCTATTTTTAATTTCTTGAGGAATCTCCACACTGTTCTCCAAAGTGGCTGCACCAACTTGCATTCCCACCAACAGTGGAAGAGGGTTCCCCTTTCTCCACATCCTCTCCAACACACATTGTTTCCTGTCTTGCTAATTTTGGCCATTCTAACTGGTGTAAGGTGGTATCTCAATGTGGTTTTAATTTGAATTTCCCTGATGGTTAGTGATGATGAACATTTTTTCATGTGTCTGGTAGCCATTTGTATGTCTTCATTGGAGAAGTGTCTGTTCATGTCTTCTGCCCATTTTTTGACATGATTATCTGTTTTGTGTGTGTTGGGTTTGAGAAGTTCTTTGTAATATATGTAGTTACTTCAAGGGTAATCACTGACTAAATCTTTATTAATTACATGTTATCCCCCAACAGAGGATCCCATAATTTTCTATGTTTAATTGCTGGTTAACAAAATAATAGAGGAAAATTGACTAAAATCTCAGATCAGCATTTGTAGGGTAATTTTGCTTAAAATTGTTGAGCATATTTCTTTTTTTTTTTTTTAAGATTTATTTATTTATTTTAGAGAGAGAGAGAGTTGAAGGGAAGAGGTAGGGGGTGAGGAAGAGAAAAGCTCAAGCAGGCTCTCTGCTGAGCATGAAGCCCAACTCAGGGGTCCATCCCACACTCCTGAGATCATGACCTGATCCAAAACCAAGAGCCAGACATTTAACCAACTGAGTCCCATAGATTATTGAGAATGTTTCTAGTACATGTTCCATCCACCAAGCTTATAGCCCTGGCAAAACTCTAAGGGTAGAACAAACGTAGGAACCAATGCAGAAAGATCACGTGAACATTTGCATTTTTAAAAATTGCCTTCAATCCACTGCACTTGCTTTCCTGGTTAGGACTAGAAAAGATAAGGGGGCACAAAGGAGACATTTCAGGGTCTATTAATGATATTACTTCAAGTGTTCCTTAACACTATAGTCCCATATTTTATACTGCTTAGAGTTTAAATGCCTCTGAGTAATTGCTGCTAACTCAAGAGATGATTGCAACCATACCAGGAAATCAAAATACTAAATCTTAGCTATCCTCCAAAATTCTTAGCTTCCAAATGTTCCTCCCTGACCCTTATCCCTGAATGCACTTAAGCAACCAATAGCTTTTACTCTGAGATTCCATCTTCCTGTTCCTACATCCTGTCCCATGATTAAGATAACTCATTTCCTCCCTACTTTCCAAGAATGTGAACAGTGAACACTTCTCAGAATAAAACTAAACTTGGAGTGACCCTCTCTAGTCAGCCTTTGAAATCTCTCAGCTACTTGCTCCCTGCAGAACACTCATCTCAAAGCTACTTCCATATTGTAGCATTCTTAATACATGCTTGAGTTAATCACTTGGGTATAAGGACCTATTTAGTCAGAGCACTTCCATCCATCCGTTAAACAATAACCTTGTTGTTTAACCCTTAAACTGTCCCTGCCCCCTTTCCTCCAGGGAAAAACAAGGCCTGGAAACCATGCTCAAGTAACAAAGCCCAAATACAAGGGTGGGTCAGGCCAGGTGGAGACATCCGATCAGTGGAGGGATGCATACTGTCTCCCTAGTTACCAAGGAGTATGGGCCCTGCCCTTTGGGCAACTTTTGGGCACCAACTCCAACCAAGATGATAGGCTAGGTCAAATGTCTACTATAGGGTAAATTGTAATATAATTGGTCACTTATGTGTGACCTAGCATGACTGTGGAGTTACAATCTCATTGGCCACCTGTGCATGGCCAGGCCCAACTACATGGCCTTTGCCCTTAAAAGCTAGTCTGTGAAACAGAGAAAGTTCACCCTTCTCTTGTAAGAGGTGCGGCCCTGAACGTTCAGTTTGATTCTTGATGCTTGGAGTGAAATAAAGCTTTGCTTGACCTTTGCTTTGTATCAGTCTCGCTCCTTTAATCACAGACCCATTACTGGGGGACCTAACATTGGGATTGTTTTTTTGTTTTTTGTTTCTTGTTTTTAAGACCTATTTATTTTATTTTTTCAAGAGACAGCAGGACGGAGGGGCAAAGGAAGAAGGAAAAAGAGAATCTCAAGCAGAGTCCATGCTGAGTGCAGAGCCTGATCGATGTGGGGCAAAATCCCAGGACTCTGAGATCATGACCTGAACTGAAATCAAGAATCAGATGCTTAACCAACTGAGCCACCCAGGAACCTGTTTTTTGTCTCTTTCAGTGAAGTACCTACCTTAAGCGTTGTAAATGTAAAACATATAGGCAGATCATCTGGTAGGCTTCATAGCAGATTTTCCATAAGTGGCAGTTAATACTGATACAGTCAATAAATAAACCATTTGTAGCCTGATTTCATTGAATGATGAGAAAGAAGATAATAATAATGAAGCTTAGGGAGGTAAAGAGCAAATAATTGGGTAGCAACTTGAAACAATCACAATGGAACAGTAAACTTTTGGAGGACAGACCAAACCCAACAGAAGGGCGACATTGCCAGCAGTAAATTGAAGTGCAAACAGCAAATTACTTTGAATATATTAAATTATTATTTTCATTAGTGACACCACATAGCCTTGCAGATTTCAGGCCATTCTTTCTTAAACTGATATACATCCCCAATTACTTCTAGACAATTTTGAGAAGGAATTTTGTAGATTTCTTAATGAGAGATTTCTGTGTCAAACCTCTAGAAACAAGCCAGGTCTTTTCCTGCCATATAAGCCTCTGACATTAGGATAGAAATTATAAGAGCATTTCTTTTTTTTTTTTTTTTTTTTCTCATGGTAAAAGGGAATGTCAAAAATCTGCAGTCTTACCCCTTGACACTGTGAAATGTGAAATGAACGAGGTCACTTATGTCCAGAGATTTCCAAATAGAGCCAAGAGACCATTAAGGAAATGAGCCTTCTGTGCACCCTCATCAGTGAAACCATCAACTTTTGAACTGGGTCAAACCACAGATATCCCAAGGACTCAGCCCAGATACCTGCAACTTGCTATAGTAGGACACTTTGCTTAGTGTTTTAGCCTTTAGCAACCAATTATATTCAGTTCGCATTAGTTTTCTGCTACCAACACCTATCAAAATTCTTTGTAAACAACATATGCAACCTCCCCTTTTGTCTTTAAAAATCCCTTGACTTTTGTCCCCTGAGGGGACAGTTTGGGAGGCTACCCAAAGCTGTGCTTCCCGAATTGCAATGCTGAGGCCCCCAATAAATGCTTTTGTTTTATTTTCACTTTGCCTCTTTCCATGGTCAACACCAGATTTTGTAGGGTTAAAGACCTTCTACATCTTTGAAAAATGCTTATATTAGGAAAGCCTACTTATTTTTAAAGTGCTCAAGGATGGGGTACTTGGATGGCTTAGTCAGTTAAGCATCTGCTTTCAGCTCAGGTCATGATCCCAGGGTCCTGGGATCGAGCCCCATGTCAGGTTCTCTGCTCTGCGGGGAGCCTGATTCTGCATCTCCCTCTCCTTCTGCCTCTCTTCCCAGCTTGTGTTGTGCTCTCTCTCTCTCTCAAATAAATAAATAAACATTTTAAAATTAAAAAAAAATAATAATAAAGTGCAGGGAAACCGTGTGTGAAATTTCAAACTACTAAGAAGCCAACCTTGCCTTGAGTTGTTCAGACGAACTTTGGCAAAGCAGTTGGGCAGAGTCCTGTTCTCTGCCCAGGAAATTGGACTTGGCAGATAAGAAATCAGTGGTCCTTAATTCTTTCCATTTCTAAAGGAAGTTGCCTCTGTATTCTTAACCCATGCCAATTGAGATCCAGATTTTTTTTTTAGTTTATTGTTTTTAATGTTTCAATTATCTTTATTTTTATTTTTTATTGAAGTATGATTGACATACAATGTTATATTTGTTTCAGATGTACAACAGCTTATTTCAACCATCTATACATTACACAATGTCCACCATGATAAGTGGAGTCATCCTCTGCCACCATACATTATTTTTTTTAAAGATTTTATTTATTTGAGAGAGAGAGAGAGCACACAAGCATTGGGGAGGGGTAGAGGGAGAAGCAGACTCCCCACCACGCAGGAAACCTGATGCAGGACTCAATCCCAGGACCCTGAATCATGACCCTAGCTGAAGGCAGATGCTTAACCATCATACATTATTTTTTAAAAGATTTATTTATTTTATAGAAAGAGAAAGAAAGCATGAAAGGAGGGGGAGGGCGAGAGGCAGAGGAAGAGAGAGAATCTCAAGCAAACTACCCACTGAGCATGGAGACTGATGTGGGACTCGATCTCACCACCCTGAGATCATGACCTGAGCCAGAATCAGGAGTCAACCACTTAACTGACTGAGCCACCCAGGTGCCCCTGTCACCATACATTATTGACTATGTTCTCTATGTTGCACTTTATTTTTTTTTTACTTGAAAATGTCTTTATTTTATGAAATTTAGAAAACAAAAAAGGAAGAAGAGAAAAATGTTACCCAGAATCTTACCATCCAAAGACAAGCCACAATAATATTTGAGTCGATTTTCTTTCAGTTTTTTTTATTCTACCTAGTTACTATTTCATAACTATGACTTTTTTTTAAATGATTTTATTTATTTATTGGACAGACAGTGATCACAAGTAGGCAGAGAGACAGGCAGAGAGAGAGGGGGGAGCAGGCTCCCCGCAGAGCAGAGAGCCAGATGTGGGGCTCGATCCTGGGACCCTGGGATCATGACCTGAGCTGAAGGCAGAGGCTTTAACCCATTGAGCCACCCAGGCACCCCATCATAACTATGACTTTTTAATCCCCATTTTGACCCATATTATGTATTATCACTAACTTTTTTCAACTCTGGTATAATTAACATCTAGTTTTATATTAGTTTCAGGTGTACATAATAATGATTCCACAATTTTATACACTACTCAACCCTCACCATGATGGCTGTTTTCATCCCCATCACTTATTTCACCCATCCCCCTGTCCACCTCCCCTCTGGTAACCACCAATGCACTGTCTATGCTTAAGAGTCTGGTTTTTTGTTTGTCTCTCATTTTCTTTGTTCATTTGTTTTGTTTCTTAAATTCCACATACAAGTGAAACCATATGGTACTTGTCTTTCTCTGACTGACTTGTTTCACTTAGCATGATACTCTCTAGATGATCCGTCTTGTTGCAAGTGGCAAGATTTCACTTTTTATGGCTAATATTCCATTATATATATGAAACAAATGTTGTACTCTCTTAAGTGAGTTGACCTTTAGTCTGCCAGTCTTTCCAGGACTGTATACTAGGTTCAAGTTTTAAAGAGGCAGACTATGTCCTCAATGAAGTCCTCTCTTGACTTCCAAGAGGTAAATGAAAGGTAAAATTCCTAGGCAAGCATTTTATAAAGGATATCTTTTTGTAATATAATTGTCTGAATTTTTATTGGGAATTGTTTTCCTTATCTCTTTGTATTGTAATTTCATCGAACAACATATGTAAGTGGGTTGAATTAATTCAGGCACTTGCACCATATTAAACAATAAGGGTTTTTGTTTGTTTGTTTATAATATAGGTACTAAATTTTGTTTAGGTTTTGTGATTCCAACAACTTTTGTTAGGTTACCTCTTACATGACCATAATTAATTTTCTCCTTTCTTGTAAATGTATGTATTCCTCCACTGTAAGATTGAGGGTGCTTTTTTTTCCCCCATGCCTTTGAATATAGGTTGTTTTTAGTAACTTGCTTGGTCAATGAATTGAGCAGATTCTTGGATAGAATTGACATGCTCATTGGACAGATGGCAGCAAGAGTCCAATGCTGGGTCATAACCTCTAACATGTCCAAGCATTGCAATTATTAAGACTTGCCAGCAGTAAATTGGGATGGGGAACTGGTGAAAAAATACACATTGGCTTATGTAATTATCTCTAGGTTGTGAGAGATATGGGAAGCAATGCTACCTATTGAACTATGGAATTAGTTGTCGTTACGTGTCACTAACATGCTGATGAATGAAAATAGCAGACTCAGGCCAGACAATTTCCAATTCATGATATGATGTCAAAGTCATATAGACAGCATTTTAAAAGATCCTCATCTCCTACAGTTAGAGACCAAACTGCATATAAACTCAATCCAACAACCTGACAGTAGGAAATAGAATAAGAAAGAAGCTGAATTCACAACCTCTGCAAGTTTCCTGTACAAAAGTCAGGACTCTGATAAGGAAGGAGTTGGACACTGAGAATTGAGATTAAGACATCTGCTTGGGTGTGTTTGAGATAATCCAGTTCCCCCAAAGCGTGTGACCATACAGAAGTGGCCCTCTCCCCCTCGCTGGAAGAAACCAGCCTTTCTTTGCCAGAAAACTTTAAGAGGCCTCACTTGAGCGAGACACAGCATGAGATACTAAGTGCTTTTCTCAAGATCTTGTCCACCTTCTGCTCTTAGATTTTAGACCTAAGCCAGGGACAAGGCTCCAAGTGGTATGATTTGATGACTAAGGAGAATTGGCCTATTAGTCACCAAATGGGTTATAGGACTTGGCTGATAAGTACCGTCGGAACTGGAAAGTGTGCAGTATACATCTTGAAGGTAATGTGCTTAGGGTGGGAGGAATATAAAGCTGAATAAGGAAGAACTTACTGATATAGAATTCCAGTGCCCCCAAAATTACCTTTTAGGCAAGACACCAGAAGCAGATCCTAATGCATTATTGGGATGACTCCAATAACCTTGGCAAAACTACAGTAAGGGAGGTAGAGATACCATTATTGCCATGCTAGAATGTTGAAGGGGCCCAAAGGCTCAGAAATGTAAGGATACTTGAAAGGACTTATGTTATAAGTAAATATATATGGTGATTGTGCTATCAAAAATCCATCAAAGAAGGTATCAGGTGGCTGAAACAATAAAGAAAAGCACTAGTAAGAGGGACTCCGGGGCACCTGGGTGGCTCAGTCCATTAAGCATCCCACTGTTGATTTCAGCTCAGGTCATGATCTCAGGGTCCTGAGATGGAGCCCCACATGGGGCTCTACACTCAGCAGGGAGTCTGCTTAAGATTCTCTCCCTCCCCCCCACTCTCTCTCTCAAATAAATAAGTAAAAGAATTTAAAGAAATTTTTTTAAAGAACCACTCCAGCTGGTGGGAACCCAGTGGCGTGAGAAATTGTTATACATTTAAGTTCCTAGGGTCAAGAGGAATGATAGGGTTCCAGAACACTTGAATACAGAAATCAATGCCACCACCAAAGACATAAAGGGTGCAGAAGAAGTAATCATATCATCTGTCCATTTAAATCAGCAGTCTGGCCCGTCCAGAAATCAAATGGCTCTTAGAGAATGACTGCAGACTGCTTAAAGTTCAACCAAGTAGTGGCCCAACAACAGCTCCGTGCTTTACATGTGATCATTTACAAGTTCTCCCATACATGGTATGCAGTCAATGATTTGGGAAATGTATCCTTTTCTATTCTGATTAGAATGGAGGATCAGAAACAGTTTACATTCACGTGAGATGAACAACAATATTCATTTTCAATTTTTCTCAAGGTTATGTTAACACTCCTGCCCTCCTCAGTATAGTCTGCTGGTATATGGTCCCCCAAGATATTTGGCCTCCTTCCCACTACATTTAGTGGATACTAACTGTAATATCTACTACACTGATAACGTCATACTGATAGAGCAGTTCACACAAGCAGTTGCCAGAACATTGGACGCCATGGTGAAACACCTGTGCTCCAGAGGATGAGAGACACAACACAAACACACAAATACCTATTAAGACACAGAAACTCAAACTATTGGGTGAGTTTTTACAGGTCTACCCACCCAGGGCATGTGACAATACCCCATCCAAAGTAAAATTCGTGAAGAAAGAATCAGAGTCCTAGTAGGCCTCTGTGGGTTTTGAGGCAACATATTCCACAGCTAGGAATAGTTCACCAGCCCAGAGACCATATGGCACAGAAGGCCCACAGGCATTATGTGGGATGCAGAACAGGAGAGTCTCCCCAGCAGGTCCAAGTAGAGTGCAAGCAGCCCTGCCACTTGACCACATGATAGAGCAGGATCTATAAGGAAAGCTGTGGTCCTGGGGAAAGAAGCAACATGAAGCTTATTACCAGCCTTAGTAGGGGAAAAATTCAGGTCCTGAGCTTCAGGAGTTATTCTATACCATCCATAACAAAGAAGGTTACGTTTTTTGAGAAAGAGCTCCCAGTCTGTCTGTGGGGCCTAATAAAGGAGGAACTCTTGCCCAGGAAGCACCACATGAGCACGTATCCAGCCCTGCCCTAATGCACTGGGTCCGATCAGAGCCTCCAACAAATAAAGTAAAATGGGCAAAGCAAAAACCATAAGATATAAATGGATCTCCATCTAAATGGATCCCAAGTAAAAGCAGGGGGGCGATCAAGCAACAACTCAACTGTGCATGACTAAAACCTCTCCTCTCCCACCTCAACATTACTCCTGTTGAAGTAATCAACATCAAAACTTGTTGTGCATCCTTTATAAGGTCCTTCCAGTGTTCACTTGCTCCTGCCCGCACATGCACGTTTTACTATATAGCATCGGCCCTTGTTCTTAATGATCAGAGCTACACTTTGGTCTACCGCTTGATTTTTTTTTTTTTTTTTTTCACCCAACAGTGACTGCATGCAATCTCCAGGTCAGTCCATAATTACTTAGTCTTTTCATTTGCTGTGCATTTCACATCCACACACACAAAATTGACTTTTCTTATAATGGTGGATACACACACCATTTCTTTTATTTTACTTTCCATACAAAGTGCTGAAATATGTCTAATCTTATTCATTGGCGTTTATATTTCTGTGAGCTAGAGATTTCTGAAGAAGGGATTTCTAGGTCAGACACCATACAAATTTATCATTTTATATGGGGACTACCAGGTTCTTTGTGAAATGGAGTATTCACACTATTAGCAGGAAGTAAGAGTGGACATGGCCATATAGGAACTTCATCTTCATAGGAAACTAACAATATTCTCTCTATATTGAAAGGCACTGCATTGGCCTTTAATTTCCTTTCATTTTCTTGATGTCATGATAGTAAACTTTTTTTTTCCCACACAATCTTCTTATGTGGATACCCATTTCTGTGAATTGCTTGTTCATTTCTTTGCCCATTTATCTATTATATTTTTTTTTTGAATTTTAGACTGTTCCTTCATTATCAGAGATACAACTTCATTGTTTGGAACGTGTGTGCAAACATTTTCTCTTGTTTTATTATTTCCCTTGTAATATTATTTGTGCTACCCTGAACTTTTGATTACAAGTTTTGGTTTTCTTGTCTGGATGAAATAGTATTCAAACACCCATGATTGCACAAATAGTCACCTAAGTTTTCTTCCAGTGTATTTTCACATTTATGTTCTCAGTCCATCTCTATATTGTTTTGAAACACTCATCATGTCACAGACAATAAGATACTGCAGAAAAATATTTAAGAACTACTCCATTTTTCAAGTCATCTATAAGCTGGCAGAGCATGGACTCACATGCAGTTTCTGACTTCGACTACAGCAATTGCTTTCCAGTATAGTCTGTACCAACATCTATGGTACAACACAACAGAGTTCTATTTTACCAAGACCATTAGAGAATTTTTCCTTTACAACTTCCTCCTGAATGCATTTTTCACCTCCTTGTTCCTCAGACTATAGATGAGGGTGTTCAACATGGGGATTACCACAGTATAAAACAGAGAAATCACTTTATTGATATCCAGGGAGGAAGTGGAGCCAGGCCGAACATAGATAAAGAAAAGAGTCCCATAGAGGATGGAGACAGCAGCCAGGTGAGAAGAGCAAGTGGAGAAAGCTTTCTGCCTCCCATCAGCAGTCTGGATCTTCAAGATGGCCACCAGGATGCAAATATAGGAGACCATGATGATCAGGCCACTGAGTATGATTATAGCTCCAGCCAAGATGAACAGCACTAATTTATTGATCCATGTGTCTGCACATGCTAGAGACAGCAGTGGAGAAATGTCACAGAAGAAGTGATTGATGATATTTGGACCACAGAAGGGTAAGCAAAAAGTGAGAATTGTATGGGTCATTGTGCTTATAAGAGCTATGGTGTAAGGCCCTACCACCAGCTGCACACAGACCCTCTGGGACATGATGAGTGTGTACAGCAAGGGCTTACAGATGGCCATATACCGGTCATATGCCATGGAAGCCAGGAGGAAACATTCACTTGCCACAAAGAAACCAGAGAACCACATCTGTGCAGCACAACCCACAAAAGAGATGTCTTTTTTCTCCGCAAAGATATCACACAGCATCTTGGGGGCAATGGAAGAAGAAGAACAAATATCTACAAAGGACAAGTGGCTGAGAAAAAAGTACATAGGAGTGTGGAGTCTTGGATCAGTCCATATGAGAATGATCATCCCTACGTTACCCCCCAGGGTGACAACATAGACAAAGAGAAGCATGACAAAAAGGACAATCTGATGCTGGAGGTGATCTGTGAGGCCCAAGAAAAGAAATTCAGTCACTTCTGTCTGATTCTTATCTTCCATCAGTCAGTTGCAATCTGTTACAAGAAGGAAAAACAATTTTTATAATTAAAATCAATCACTAGCACTTAGGAATAATGTTTTATACAAATGACAGATTATCCTAAACAGGTCTATAACAGGCAATTATTGAATTATTGTTGAACTGGAAGACAGGATGTCCACGTACTAGGTCTAGGAGTTGTGCATAGACACTGTGTAAACTTGGAAAATTCACCCCCGATCTCTTTGGATTCAGTACTCTCTCCCAGAAAAAGAGGAGTCCAACTACATTGTCGAAACCTCCCTCAAGGTGTATTTCCAATGGGAATTGGTATCCACATTTCATCTTTTTGTGTTATAGGATAATAAAAGTCACTTAATAATACCTTTACTGGAAGTACTGTAAAATCTCACCAATGTGGTTTTCAGATCCTTACATCAGACATATGGGAAAGACTAGGCAACGGAGTTCCTGTTCTCACTGAAGGATCAGTACCATTTTAATATTATTAAGACACAATTCATAGATGCGCTTATCAGTCTATTCCCTTCTCCCACATATTGCAAGATGTTGAAAGGATAATACACACAATTGACAAAGATTTGATTCATATACAGGAATATGGTGTCATGGAAGAAATAGAGAGGTCTTCCCTTAGAGATCAAGTGATCTGGCAAATGTTGGAAATTGTATAGAAAATTAAGCCTCTGTTGCACCTAAATAACATAGAATTGTTTTATGTGATTTCCCATATATTCTATAAAGTGTTTTTGAGTTATTTATCTTGAATTCTGTCAAGCAATCACAATATTTTTGTTAAAACCGTCATTGTAATTATGTCTGTAAAATATCAAATACATCATACTTTATGCAAGGAATACCCTCAAGAAAATGTTGGTTTCTGACTCATTAGTAAAGGAAGAAAAATCAAGTTGTTCAAAATTCCTAGGAAAGATCACTATGTAGGATAACTTAAATGAAAAAGTCTGGTTTTAAATAACATGCATTGTCACTTCAGTTAGTGTCCTCTTCAAAAGAAAATAAGACCAGTATGCTACTCTGAAATTATAATTACATGTGGAACTTGATATATGATATTAGTAGTGACTGTATCTATTCAATTTATAATAATATTATCATTATCATGATTCTTTGCTTAATGCTATATGAATGTATTTTCAATGGTCAAAAAGGCAATTCTTTTTTTTTTTTAATTAAATTTTTTATTTATTTTCAGCGTAACAGTATTCATTGTTTTTTCACCACACCCAGTGCTCCATGCAATCTGTGCCCTCCCTAATACCCACCACCTGGTTCCCCCACCCTCCCACCCCACCCCTTCTAAACCCTCAGGTTGTTTTTCAGAGTCCATAGTCTCTCATGGTTCACCTCCCCTTCCAATTTCCCTCAACTCCCTTGTCCTCTCCATCTACCCTTGTCCTCTATATTATTTGTTATGCTCCACCAATAAGTGAAACCATATGATACTTGACTTTCTCTGTTTGACTTATTTCACTCAGCATAATCTCTTCCAGTCCTGTCCATGTTGCTACAAAAGTTGGGTATTCGTCCTTTCTGATGGAGGCATAATACTCCATAGTGTATATGGACCACATCTTCCTTATCCATTCATCCGTCGAAGGGCATCTTGGTTCTTTCCACAGTTTGGCGACCGTGGCCATTGCTGCTATAAACATTGGGGTACAGATGGCCCTTCTTTTCACTACATCTGTATCTTTGGGGTAAATACCCAGCAGTGCAATGGCAGGGTCATAGGGAAGCTCTATTTTTAACTTCTTGAGGAATCTCCACACTGTTCTCCAAAGCGGCTGCACCAACTTGCATTCCCCCCAACAGTGGAAGAGGGTTCCCCTTTCTCCACATCCTCTCCAACACACGTTGTTTCCTGTCTTGCTAATTTTGGCCATTCTAACTGGTGTAAGGTGGTATCTCAATGTGGTTTTGATTTGAATCTCCCTGATGGCTAGTGATGATGAACATTTTTTCATGTGTCTGATAGCCATTTGTATGTCTTCATTGGAGAAGTGTCTGTTCATATCTTCTGCCCATTTTTTAATATGATTATCTGTTTTTTGTGTGTTGAGTTTGAGGAGTTCTTTATAGATCTTGGATATCAACCTTTTATCTGTACTGTCATTTGCAAATATCTTCTCCCATTCCGTGGGTTGCCTCTTTGTTTTGATGACTGTTTCTTTTGCTATGCAGAAGCTTTTGATTTCTGAGTTTATGTTAGGAACATGACCCAGGGCAGAAATGTTTTCTTTGTGGCAATTTGAATGTGGCAATTTGAATATGGCAATATAGGTGTGGGTCATATCAGGGTAGTACACTCACACTACTCCTAATTTTGATTCAATCGTTTTTCCTTCCTTCCTTCCTTCCTTCCTTCCTTCCTTCCTTCCTTCCTTCCCCCTTCTTTCTTCCTTCCTTCCTTCCTTCTGTCCCTCATTTCCTATTTATTTATTTTAATAAGTTATTCTGAGTCTCTAAAAAACAGGGAGGATGATCCCAAACCTCTTTCACACTTACATTCTGTGATCTTAGAAATCCTCATGGACATTGTCACATTTCGATATTGTAAAGAAACAAATAGGAAATTCAGTTTTAAAAAGTCACAACAAACCAGTTGTTTTGTCTCAGAAAGATATGAACAAAATGCCAAAGTCTACTCTCTTTAGAGAGCCTGAGCTAGAAAGGTTATTTTCCTGTCTTTAAGCTCATCCTGATGTTTTTCCACCAAATTTCCAAAACTTCATGTTTTCCAAAATGCACTGTACTCACTTCTTTAAGGATATCCTTCATCTAGCTCCTTTAACTGGTTCAAAGGAAATGATCATTTTCTAGAAGAAAGGAATATTCAACTTCCTTCATGGTGGTAACCTCTTCCAAAGTATTTACATGACTTTGTAAATACATGGTGAAGAAAACAGATCTCCATCTTAAAGAGCCTGCAAGTGAAGAGATGCTGTTTGACCTGCACATGAACACACATATTGCACAGAATAAGGGACGCTTTCCCAGGAGTTTTCAACAGTTTAGAGCCAGGTCCCCAAAGAACTAAAATCTCAAGCGTTTACACCTAAAGGGACAAAATTAACATGATCTTAGTCGCATTTGCACTAAGTATTATTTTATAACTGTGTCATTTCTCAAAGAGAGGATTCCTAAGAAAACAAAGGGGATTGCCCCCTGCTTTGGCATCCTTCATGCCAAAAGGAGCTCTCTTTTCTATCAGTGGGGTGTGATGCATTGAGCACCCAGGACCAGTTTGGAGGAAGTAGTTTGCTGCCTGGATTCTGGAGACACATCCCCTGGTGTTAATCTCAATTCCAGTACTTTACTACTTGTGTCACTTTAAGCATATTTTTAAGTCTCTCTGTGCCTCATTCTCTCAATTTCTAAACTAAAGAAGATAACGATGTCTAGCTTCCAAAGATCTTGGAAGGACTTAATGAAGTGATAAATTTAAACTACTTAATGAGTGTCCAGCACAGAAACAGTGCTCATTAATGTTATGTATTATTATCAGGGCTTTATAGCATAGTTAGGGACATTATACCTAGACACTGAAATAAAACAGAAGGGTTTTTTTGTTTCTGTTTTTGTTTTTTGTTTTTATCTCTAGGCAAAATAAAACACAATCTGTGGACTCCAAAGAAAGGACAGATCACTGTAAAAATGGAATAGAGAAGAAAATACTCAAATGGAATAGAGGAAGGAATTACTCTAGAAAGATAAAATTTAGGTAGACTGAAGTTAAAGGAAAGGTATTCCAGGGCAGTGCTAATGAGATCAGCAGGAGCAGAAGCAAGAAAAATGTTTGAGATGGAAGGTTTACATTCAAGAAAGAAGCCAGTGTAGAGTCTGATGAAACAGATTAAAGTATTGCAATCCCCACCTTCTCTGAAACCTTATTGTTTATCCGATGGGAAGACCTGATATCTTTCTCTAGTTAACCTCTATAACATTTCACTGAAGCTTATTTTTAATCCCAGTTAAGTATCTATCTCAGTACATTGTCAATAACTGATTTTGCCTAACTGTTGAATTAGCAGAAAATAAATAATTTGTAATAATTCGTAATGGCTTATATTTAGCAATTTAAATTACATTATATACTTTTGATCTGATGGCAAGTAAAAGTAAGGCTACCTGTTATTCTCAAAACAAACTAAAAATAATAAAAAAACAACCAACAAACCAGATTTTAAGTAAAATGAGTTGTGCATAGACACTGTGTAAACTTGGACAATTCACCCCCGATCTCTTTGGATTCAGTACTCTCTCCCAGAAAAAGAGGAGTCCAACTACATTGTTGAAACCTCCCTCAAGGTGTATTTCCAATGGGAATTGGTATCCACATTTCATCTTTTTGTGTTATAGGATAATAAAAGTCACTTAATAATACCTTTACTGGAAGTAAAGCAATGAGACTGATACCCAAGTTATTTACACAAATAAAAGAAATAGAGGAAAATAGAATAACTTTAAATTTCTGAAAAAAGTAGCATCTAACCGAGAATTCTGCACCAAGTAAAACTATGTATGAAGGTGAAATAGATGCATATCCAAACAAGCAAAATCTAAGAGAATTTTTTCAGAGAAAAAATTCCCTGAGTAAAGATAATACAAATCAGCTCATTAGTCAGAAGGAGTATTATATCTTATGGAATCTCGGGGTTATGGAGAGACATGTACTTCAATGGAAAAATAGAGATGTGAGTAACTACAGAGATAGTAACTAATAGAAACTTATAATAATTTCTTTCATAGAAAACTGATATAAATAATAACAATAAACATTCAAATCAAGAGTAGGTTGAATGGAATTAAAGTGTTCTAAGACCTTCCGATTATCTGAAGACAGAAAGTCTAGCACTCATTTGTACTAGACTATGAAACATCAAGAATGCAAACCACCAAAAGAATAGCTTCAGATTGTGTAATGACCAAATAATAGTGAGATTACCCACCCATCACATGAGTCAGACTTTTTTCTCCTACTTGAAAGTCACATCATCTGACCATTGAATAAATATCAAGCATACACTATGCCCAAAGAGTGGTTGAGATGTATCAGTTTAATAAAATACCACGCATATATAGAAATTTCACTTTAATGAGGGAAGATAATAAGCTATAAATTTAAAAATCAATTTAGACATATTATAGGTTGGAAGGTGATGAGTGTTATAGATAACAAAAAAGGTTAGATCAGAGTAAAAGGAATCTAAGTTTCCTGGTGGGGTAGGGATGGTAACAGATTCAGTCAGTAATCAATAAGTTAAGGTAAATCACAGAGAAAATGAGCTTCAAGCCATGGCAGAAAGGTGTGGAGTTCCCCAGGCACATACTGGAAGATGAGAGATCTCAGCCAGAGAAAACGTTATTGCAAAAGCCATAAAGGGACTTCACGTTCCTAGCTCTACAGATAAGGATCTTGGAAGTCACTAATCTGTCCTAACAAGTAAAAAGCTAAAGATACTGAAGAATCAATAACTCTTCTTGGATCTGTAAGAGAGGGGGGACACAGAGCAAACCACTGACCCCAAGACTGGAGAGATGGAGAGGTGAATGCAGAGTCACAGTTTACTCACAAGAGGAAACTGCCATGGGAACCAGTGCCTTGATAGGAAAAAATGAACAGAACAATAGAGTGCGTTTTACCTCCAGGAGTTTGACCAGGTCCCCACAGTAAATATAAGAGAAAAATCCCCTTGTGCTCCCGGCAGGGGACATCAGGGGAGAAGAAGAAGCATTCTTTTTTTTTTTTTTTTTTTTTTTTTAAGTAACATCTAAAGTATTATTTGTTTCAAGGGTACAGGTCTGTGAATCATCAGTCTTACACAATTCACAGCACTCCCCATAACATATACCTTCCCCAAAGTCCATAACCCAGCCACACTCTCCCTCCCCCTGCCAAGCAACCTTCAGTTTGTTTCCTGAGATTAAGAGTCTCTTATGGCTTGTCTCCTCCCCAGTCCCATCTTGTTTCATTTTTCCCTCCCTTGAAGCATTCTGAAATCTCTCAGAGTGCTCTGTGCTTCTTAATAAAGCTGCCCTCAGGAGAAACTAGTTAAACATGCAATCCCCAGCTGGGGTCCTCTTAGAGCCTGATGAATCTGGGGGAAGAGAAATGGCCAAATTAGCCTCCCCTAGCCTTCCACCTGGAGAAAGGAAATAACCACTCCAGTCCACTATGGTCATCCTGTCCCAACTTACAAGGGAGAAAAACACTGAGAAACACTTTTGAAGCTCTTAGTCCAGAGGCATAGTTCCACCAAAAGCCTGAGACGTATCAGAGGACTACAGAATGCTTCTTCCCCTCCACACCTTACGACCACCTTGCTAAAAGGACTGTTTGAAGCAGCCTCTGTTGCCTAGAACATTGTGTTTGACTATTGGAAAAACATAAAAGGCAAAAAAAAAAAAAATCATAAAAGGCAGATACGGAAAGGCAAAAACATGATCCAAAGAGACAGAGCAAGCATCAGAATCAGACATGGTAAAGATGTAGGAATATCAGACCAAGAATTTAAATCAACTATGATTAAAATGCTGGAGATCAAAAACACTGTAACAAAAATGAAGAATGCCTTTGATGGGCTCATTAACAGACCAGACATGGCTGAAGATATAATGAGCCTGAAGATATAACAATAGAAACTTCAAACACTGAAAAGGAAAAAGAAAAAAAAAAAAACAGAATCAGGGACAAATATCTAAGTGAGGTCTATAGGGTAACAACTACAAAAAGTGTAACATATTTATCATGGGAATATCAGAAGAAGAAAGAGAGAAAGGAATAGAAGAAATATTTGAAACAATGACTGTTTTCCTCAAGTTAATAATAGACACCAAACCATAGATCCAGGGAGCTCAAAGAACACCAAGCAGAATGAAGGCCAGCAAAAAACTATACCCAGGCATATAATTTTCAAAGTACAGAAAGTTAAAAATAAAGAAAAAATCTTGAAAGAAGGTAGAGTCAAAATGACATGACACCTGCAGAGGGAAAAAGGTAAGAATTATATCTGACTTCTCAGAAAAGTGGGATGCAGAGCAGGAAAGGCTCCACAGCAGGTCCAGGTATAGTAGAAGCAGCCCTGCCTCTTGGACCACAGGATACAACAGACTCTATGATGAAAGATATCATCCCAGGGAAAGAAGCAACACGGAGTTTATTACAAGCCTCAGTGGGGGGGACATGAAGGTCTTGAGCCTCATGAGGCATTCCATCTCACCGGTGACAAGAATCCTATCACCAAACTGTGGAAAGACCAAGACGCCCTTCAACAGACAAATGGATAAAGGAGACGTGGTCCATATATACAATGGAGTATGATGCCTCCATCAGAAAGGATGAATACCCAACTTTTGTCTCAACATGGATGGGACTGGAGGAGATTATGCTGAGTGCAATAAGTCAAGCAGAGAGAATCAATTATCTTGTAGTTTCACTTACTTGTGGAGTAAGTTTCATTTACTTGTGTTATTAAGGAATAACACAGAAGACATTGGGAGAAGGAGAGGAGAAGTGAGTTGGGGGAAATTGGAGGGGGAGATGAACCATGAGAGACTGTGGACTTTGAGAAACAAACTGAGGGTTTTTGCGGGGGGTGGTGTTTAGGTGAGCCCGGTGGTGGGTATTAAGGAGGGCACGTATTGCATGGAGCAATGGGTGCGGTGCATAAGCAATGAATCTTGGAACACTGAAAAATAAAATAAAGTTGAAAAGAAAAAAGAATCTTATGGCTTTTGAAAAAGAACTCCTGGTCTATTTGTGGAACCTAATAAAGAGGGAACACTTGCACAAGAGGCACCATGTGAGCATGTATCCAGGCCTGCCCTAATGCCCTGGGTTCCATCAGATTCTCCAATAAATAAAGTGAGATGAGCAAAGCAGCACCTATCATATGATGAACATGGTCCATCCAAATGGATCCCAACTAACATCAGAGGCTATAGTTCAAATGTGTTTGAATACAACCTCTCCTTTCCTACGTCCATGCAACTCACCTTGAAGTGATAATGTCAACAGCTTGTTATGCATCCTTTATAAGTTCTCTCTATTGTTCATTTACACCTTCATGTATATAAACATTTTATTCATTACCTAGGTTTTGCCATTTTTCTTAATGATCATAGCAGCACACTGATCTTCAACTTGGGTTTTTTTGTTGTTGTTGTTGTTTTGTTTTGTTTTTGTTTTTGTTTTTGTTTTACCTAATAGTAACTGCATACAATAATTGTCTCCAGGTCAGTCCATGATTAAGTAATCCAGTCATTTCATTTACTGTACATTTCACAGGAGAAAAAATGTGCTTTTATTCTAGTGTTGGATAGTCAAATAATTTCTTTTATTCTTCCTTGCCATACATGATGCTAAAATATGTGTAATCTTATTCATTGGCATGTATGTTTCTGCCAACTAGATTCTAAAGGAGGGATTTTTAGGTCAAATACCATATTAATTTATCATTTTTTAAGGAAACTACCAAATTCTTTGTGGAAATCGATTATTCATACTATCAGCAGGAAATAAGATGATACATGGCCAAATAGGACCTTCACCGTCATAGAAAACTAACAATATTTCATCTATATTGAAAGACACTACACTGATATTTTAATATCTTTTCATTTACTTGACCAGTAATGACATTCAGCATGCTTTCTTTACATGTTTGGCAATCTGCATTCTTATTTTGTGATTTGCCTATGCACTTGTTTGCTCTCTTATTTGTTGTCTTTCTTTTTTTTAAGATTTCATTTATTTACTTGAGAGAGAGAGCACAAGCAAGGGGAGCTACAACGGGAGAGGGAAAGGTAGAAGCAGGTTCCCCACTGAGCAGGGAGCCCAATGTGGGGCTTGATTCCAGGACCCTGGAACCATGACCCAAGCCAAAGGCGGACACTTAACTGACTGAGCCACTCAGGTACCCTATTGTTTTTCTTTTTCATTCTGAATTTTAGACTGCTCTTTGAATAATGGGGGTATTATCCCATTGTTTGGCACATGTGTACAAACATTTTCTCTTGTTTTATTATTTCCCTCATAATATTGTTTGTGCTACCTCGAACTTTCAATTACAACTTTTGGTTTTCTTGTCTGGATTAAATAGTATTCAAACACCCATGATTGCACAAATAGTCACCTAAGTTTTCTTCCAGTATAGTTTCACATTTATGTTCTCAGTCCATCTCTATATTGTTTTGAAACACTCATCATGTCACAGACAATAAGATACTGCAGAAAAATATTTAAGAACTACTCCATTTTTCAAGCCATCTATAAGCTGGCAGAGCATGGACTCACATGCAGTTTCTGACTTCGACTACAGCAATTGCTTTCCAGTATAGTCTGTACCAACATCTATGGTACAACACAACAGAGTTCTATTTTACCAAGACCATTAGAGAATTTTTCCTTTCCAACTTCCTCCTGAATGCATTTTTCACCTCCTTGTTCCTCAGACTATAGATGAGGGTGTTCAACATGGGGATTACCACAGTATAAAACAGAGAAATCACTTTATTGATATCCAGGGAGGAAGTGGAGCCAGGCCGAACATAGATAAAGAAAAGAGTCCCATAGAGGATGGAGACAGCAGCCAGGTGAGAAGAGCAAGTGGAGAAAGCTTTCTGCCTCCCATCAGCAGTCTGGATCTTCAAGATGGCCACCAGGATGCAAATATAGGAGACCATGATGATCAGGCCACTGAGTATGATTATAGCTCCAGCCAAGATGAACAGCACTAATTTATTGATCCATGTGTCTGCACATGCTAGAGACAGCAGTGGAGAAATGTCACAGAAGAAGTGATTGATGATATTTGGACCACAGAAGGGTAAGCGAAAAGTGAGAATTGTATGGGTCATTGTGCTTATAAGAGCTATGGTGTAAGGCCCTACCACCAGCCGCACACAGACCCTCTGGGACATGATGAGTGTGCACAGCAAGGGCTTACAGATGGCCATATACCAGTCATATGCCATGGAAGCCAGGAGGAAACATTCACTTGCCACAAAGAAGCCAAAGAACCACATCTGTGCAGCACAACCCACAAAAGAGATGTCTTTTTTCTCCGCAAAGATATCACACAGCATCTTGGGGGCAATGGAAGAAGAAGAACAAATATCTACAAAGGACAAGTGGCTGAGAAAAAAGTACATAGGAGTGTGGAGTCTTGGATCAGTCCACATGAGAATGATCATCCCTACGTTACCCCCCAGGGTGACAACATAGACAAAGAGAAGCATGACAAAGAGGACAATCTGATGCTGGAGGTGATCTGTGAGGCCCAAGAAAAGAAATTCAGTCACTTCTGTCTGATTCTTATCTTCCATCGGTCAGTTGCAATCTGTTACAAGAAGGAAAAACAATCACTAGCACTTAGGAATAATGTTTTATACAAATGACAGATTATCCTAAACAGGCCTATAATAGGCAATTATTGAATTATTGTTGAACTGGAAGACAGGATGTCCACGTACTAGGTCTAGGAGTTGTGCATAGACACTGTGTAAACTTGGATAATTCACTCCCGATCTCTTTGGATTCAGTACTCTCTCCCAGAAAAAGAGGAGTCCAACTACATTGTCGAAACCTCCCTCAAGGTGTATTTGAAATGGGAATTGGTCTCCACATTTCATTTTACTGTGTTATGGGATAATAAAACTCAGTTAATACTTTTACTGGAAGTACTGTAAAATCTCACGAATGTGATATTCAGATGGTTACATCAGACATCTGGGAAAGACTAAGCAACGGAGTCCCCGTTCTCACTGAAGGATCAGTACCATTCTAATATTATTAAGACACAATTCATAGGTGTGTTTATCAGTCTATACTCTACTTGCATTGATAACAGGATGTGGAAAGGATAATGCACACAATTAGTAAAGCAGTTACTGATATAAAAGAATACGATGCCATAGAAGAGATGGAGAGGTCTTGTGTGTAAGAACAAGTGATCTGCAAATTTTGGACAGCAAAATGGAAATGCCATGACAGTTGTACAGAAAATCAAGCATCTGTTTGCACCAAAATAACATATTATTATTTTATGTGATTCCCTATACATCATATAAACTTCTTTTAAGACACTCATCCTGACATCTGTCAGACAATGTCAATTATAGTAATGAGTAAAATATCAAGTGGGGAATGATTTGTGCATGGGGAATGATTTGTGCAAGGAGCACCATGCAGAAAATACTACTTTTTGTCTCATTAGTTCAGGAAGAAGAAATCAAATGGTTTCCAAAGAGACAATCACTATGTAGGAAAATTTGTATGAAAATTCTGGTTTTGGGGTGCCTGGGTGGCTCAGTCATTAAGCGTCTGCCTTCGGCACAGGCCATGATCCCAGGGTCCTGAGATTGAGTCCTGCATCAGGCTCCCTGCTCAGCGGGAAACCTGCTTCTCCCTCTCCCACTCCCCTAGCTTGTGTTTCCTCTCTCACTGTCTCTCTTTCTGTCAAATAAATAAATAAATCTTTAAAAAAAAAATCTGGTTTTAAGTAACATTTACTATCACTTCAACTAATGTCCTCTAAATAAAATAAAAGCAAAATGCTACTCATATTGTACAATAATTACATGTGAAGCTTGATATAGGATATAAATAGTGACTGTATCCATTCAACTTGATTCTTTTAGCATTGTCATAATTATTTGCTCAATACAATCTAAAGTATGATTTCATCAGTAACAAAGACAATTCTAGGCTTATGATAGGAGCATCAGCCATGGCATAAATGTTAATGCCAATCCAAATACACTAATATAGGTATGTGGGGATTTAGAGGGTAGAATAGACAAGCTGCTCCTAGTTTTGATCCCATCCCATCCATCTTTCTTTCTTTCTCTTTCTTTCTTTCTTTCCCTCCTTCTCTTCTCTTCTCTTCTCTTCTCTTCTCTTCTCTTCTCTTCTCTTCTCTTCTCTTATTTAAATATAAGCTATTTTGAGACAAGGAGGATAATCTTTATGTCCCTTGCATACCTACATTCTGTGGCCTTAGAAATCTTCATAGACATTGCAGTATCTCTATATTATGCAAAACTAAACAGGAAATTCAGTTTTAAAAAGAAAGTGACACAAACCAGTTGTTTAGTCTCCTGAGAATGTAAACAAAATGCCAGTCTGCTCTATTTAGAAAGCCTGAGCTAGGAAGGTTATTTTCCTGTCATTTAAGCTCATCCTGATGTTTCTCTACCAAATTTCAAAAACTTCATATCTTCCAAAATGCACTGTACTCACTTCTTTAAGGATATCCTTCATGTAGCTCCCTTAACTGCTTCAAAGGAAACAACCATTTTCTAGAAGAAAGGAATACTCAACTTCCTTCATGGTGGTAACCTCTTCCAAGAGGCATGACTTTCTAAATACATGGTGAAGAGAACAGATCTCCATCTTGAAGAGCCTGCAAGTGAAGAGATCCTAATTGACCTACACATTAATATACATACTGCACAGAACAAGGAGTTTCCAATAGTTCTCAGGAGTTTTCAGTAGTTTGGTGTCAGGTCCCCAAAGAACTAAAACCTCAAGCGTTTACACCTAAAGGGACAAAATTAACATAATCTCAGTGGCACTTGCACCAAGTATTATCTCAAAACTGTGTCATTTCTCAAAGAGAGGATTCCTAAGAAAACAAAGGGGATTGCCCCCTGCTTTGGCATCCTTCATGCCAAAAGGAGCTCTCTTTTCTATCAGTGGGGTGTGATGCATTGAGCACCCAGGACCAGTTTGGAGGAAGTAGTTTGCTGCCTGGATTCTGGAGACACATCCCCTGGTGTTAATCTCAATTCCACTGCTTTACTGCTTGTGTCACTTAAAGCATATTTTTAAGTCTCTCTGCACCTCATTCTCTTAATCCCTAAACTAAAGAAGACAACAGTGTCTAGTTCACAGAGATCTTGGAAGGATTTAATGAAGTGATACATTTATTTGTTTGTTTGTTTGTTTTATTAGCATATAATGTATTATTTGTTTCACAGGTACAGGTCTGAGATTCATCAGTCTTACACAATTCACAGCTCTACATTTAAACTACTTAATGAGTGTCCAGTACAGAATCAGTGCTCATTAATGTTCTGTATTATTATCAGGCTTCATAGCATAGTTTAGACATAATACCTAGACATTCAAATAAAACAGCAGGTTTTTTTAATCTCTAGGCAAAAAAAACAAAAACAAAAACAAAAAACAAAAAACACACAGTCCATGGACTCCAAAGAAGGGACAGATCACTATAAAACTGGAATAGAGGAGAAAATACTCAAGGAAGGAATTACCTCAGAAAAATAAACAAAATTTAGATAAACTGAAGTTAGAGGAAAGGTATTCCAGGGCAGTGCTAATGAGATCAGCAGAAGCAGAAGCAAGGAAGATCTTTGGGATGGAAGGGTCACACAAAAGAGAAGCAAATGTGGAGTCTGGTGAAACAGATTAAAGTATTGCAATCACCAACTTCTCTGAGACCTTATTGTTGAGAGAAGAGTTGGTAACCCCTTCTACTCAACCCTTATAATATTTTATTGGTAGTTCATTTTAGCTATCTATTTCAGAAGGTTGTCAATAATTGTCATTGTGCATTTGTTGAATTACTTGAAAATGACCCCTCCCCAAAATTTATAATTCATAATGGTGTATATTTAGCAATTAAAATTATGTTCTATACATTTGATTAAGGATGGAAGGAAAATTCTTCTTAAAAACCAATTAAAACTAATAAGAAAAACAACAAAAACATTTTATTGACATTTTATTAAATCTAAAAAGGGAAAAGAAAATAAGAGGAAAAGTCATTCTATTCACAGAAAAATATGTAGAAAATTCTTTAATACACTTTTAAAATTAAAAAAAGTCATTCTGTGGAATAGCAACATTGAAAAAAATGAAATATATATATATATATATATATATATATATATATATATATAATTTAAATTTAAGTAGGCTGGCTAATCCCAGGAAAGAAATTATATGAAAATTGTCAACACATGAAACAAAACAAAAAAGTAATATAGACTCTCCTTAGAGCAATCATGGAAGATATTTGAGAAGGTTAAAAAGATAAAATTTAAAAATAAGCTACAACTTCAAAATGTTCATAGAAAAATATGATTACTTAGGACTAAAGGAAGATCTAACATACAAATAGTTGGTATCTCTAAAGAAGAGAGATGTTGCATGTAAAAAACTTAACAAAAACGTAACAAGATCTGTATTTAAGCAGTAAAAACACACAAAACGTTTTTTTTTCTTTTTTTTTTTTATTTAAATTCAGTTAACCAACATACAATATATACTTGGTTTCAGATATAGTGTTCAATATTTTATCAACTATATATAACACCCAATGCCCATCACCCAATTATTCCAGCCCTCCACCCACCCTCCCTCCAACAACCCTCAGTTTGTTTCCTATAAGATTCTCTCATGGTTTTTCCTCCCTCTCTGATGACTTCCCATTCAGTTTTTGTCCCTTCCCCTATGATTCTCTGTGCTGTTTCTTATATTCCATATGTGAGTGAAACCATATGATAATTTTCTTTCTCTGACTTAATTTGCTGAGCATACCATCCAGTTCCATCCACATTGATGTAAATGCTAAGTATTCATCCTTTCTGATGGCAGAGTAATATTCCATTTTATATATGAACCACATCTTCTTTATCCATTTATCTGTCAATGGACATCTTGGCTTTTTCCATAGTTTGTCTATTGTGGACATTGCTGCTCTGAACATTGGGAAGCAGGTGCCCCTTTGGATCACTACATTTGTGTCTTTGGGATAAATGCCTAGTAGGGTGCAACTGCTGGGTCATAGGGCAAATCTATTTTTAACTTATGGAGGAATCTCCATACTGTCTTCAAGAATGGCTGTACCAGCTTGCATGCCAACCAAAAGTATAAGAAGGTTTCCTTTTCTCCACATCCTCACCAACATTTGTTTTTTTTTTTCCTGTCTTGTTAATTTTAACCATTCTGACTGGTGTGAAGTGGTATCTCATTGTGGTTTTGATTTGTATGTCCCTGATGCCAAGGGATGTGGAGCATTTTTTCATGTGTCTTTTAGCCATTTGGATGTCGTCTTCAGAGAAAATCTGTTCATGTCTTCTATTTCTTGACTGGATTATTTGTTTTTTGGGTGTTGAGTTTGATAACTTCCTTATAGATCTTGGATACTAGCCCTTTATCTAATATGTCATTTGCAAATTAGATCTTCTCCCATCCCGTGGGTTGTCTTTTATTTTTGTTGACTGTTTCCTTTGCTGTGCAGAAGCTTTGGAGCTTGATGAAATTCCAATAGTTCATTTTTGCTTTTGTGTCCTTTGTCTTTGGAGATGTGTCCAGCAAGAAGTTGCTGTGGTGGAAGTCTAAGTGGTTGCTGCTTGTGTTCTTCCTTAGGATTTTGATGGATTCCTGTCTCCAATTGAGGTCCTTCATCCATTTTGAGTTTATCTTTGTGTATGGTGTGAAAAAAATGTCCTGGTTTCATTCTTCTGCATGTGGCTATCCATTTTCCAGGTACCATTGATTGAAGAGACTGTCTTTTTTCCATTGGATATTCTTTCCTGCTTTGTCAAAGATTAGTTGGCCATAGAGCTAAGGGTCCATTTCTGGGCTCCCAGTTCTGTTCCATTAATCTGTGTGTCTGTTTTTGTGCCAGTACCATGCTGTCTTGATGATTACAGTTTTGTAATAGAGCTTGAAGCCTGGCATTGTGATGCCACCAGATTTTTTTTTCAACATTCTGGCTATTCTGGGTCTTTTCTGGTTCCATGCAAATTTTAGGATTATTTGTTCCAGCTCTGTGAAAAATATTGATGGTATTTTGATACTGATTGCATGAATGTGTAGATTCTCTAGGTGGTATAGATACTTTAACAATATTTATTCTTCTAATCCATGAGCATGGAATGTTTTTCCATTTCTTTGTGTCTTCCTCAATTTCTTTCATCAGTGTTCTCTGTAGTTTTTAGAGTACAGATCCTTTACCTTTGGTTAGGTTTATTCCTAGTTATTTTATGGTTTTTGGTGCAGTCATAAATGGAGTCAATTCCTTAATTTCTCTTTCTTGTGTCTTATTGTTAGTGTGTAGAAATGCAACTGATTTCTGTGCATTGATTTTAATATTTTGCCATGTTACTGAATTGAAAAGCATACAATATTTTTTTTCCTTTTTTTATTGTGTTACATTAGTCACCACGCAGTACATCATTAGTTTTTGATGTAGTGTTCCATGATTCATTGTTTGCATATAACACCCAGGTGCACACAAAATATCTTAAGGAAAAAACATGAAATTCTAGTACTTTGGCTGGACTTCCTTTTCTTTAAGTGGAGAAAAGTCTGATCATTCTCAAAATGCTCAACAATTTCCTCCCACCTTACATTGATTTGAGTGAATACCCTTATGTATGGGCTCAAGAATAAAAAGCTGTGGTGATTATAGGAAATGGTGGTATAACAATATTAATATAATCAATAATGATATTAATATGACTAATAATAATATGATAATATAATTAGCACAAACATAAAAGAAGACAGAGTTTTACAGGTTCTCTTGCTTACCAATCTCCTTCTTTCAGTATAGAGAGCTATTAAATACTGATTAAATGTGATATATACAGCATTTCATATATGGGCATATTCTAAGACATAGGAAATTTGCCACTAGGCGTGTCAAGGATAATAATATAATCTATTAAAATGAGCCTATGGAAGGAAAATAAGAAATATAAATGTAGGAAAAGCCTAATATTAATTAACATCTTTTATAATGATATAGTTTGAAAACAATAACTCAAGAAATATTTTATTATATGCAATCTAAAAGTTACCATCATAAATTATAAAAATAAATTATATCACTTTCATATTACCAGAAGAAATGCACATACATTACAGATGCCTCAACACATGAAAAGTTGTACTATAAAGTAAAATATTTTTAAAAGAATATTAAAAGCAGAAAGCTTTAAAAATTGAAGGCACAGCTAACACAAAATGTATCTACTGTTGCAGCACTAGTTAAAATAACAAATGCTTAGAAATCATTTTTTATCAATATTTTCCACGTTAAATAGGATTTTAAATGAGTTAGAGCTATGTGTTTTGAAGTGATACAATTACATATGAAATATTCAACTTTAAAAAACAAGGAGCAAAATCACATCATCTCAATAAACATGAAAATTTTTTTTCACAAAATACAACACCTTTGGGAAAATTGAACAGCCACATGCAGAAAAATGAAATTGGACTATTTCTTCACACCACACATGAAAATAGACTCAAAATGGATGAAGGACCTCACTGTGAGAAAGGAATCCATCAAAATCCTTGAGGAGAACACAGGCAGCAACCTCTTTGACCTCAACCGCAGCAACTTCTTCCTAGGAACATCGCCAAAGGCAACAGAAGCAAGGGCAGAAATGAACTATTGGGATTTCATCAAGATCAAAAGCTTTTGCACAGCAAAGGAAACAGTTAACAAAACCAAAAGACAACTGACAGAATGGGAGAAGATATTTGCAAATGACATATCAGATAAAGGGCTAGTATCCAAAATCTATAAAGAGCTTAGCAAACTCAATGCCCAAAGAACAAATAATCCAATCAAGAAATGGGCAGAGGACATGAACAGACATTTCTGCAAAGAAGACATCCAGATGGCCAACAGACACATGAAAAAATGCTCCACATCCCTCGGCACCAGGGAAATAAAAATCAAAACCACAATGAGATACCACCTCACACCAGTCAGAATGGCTAAAATTAACAAGTCAGGAAATGACAGATGCTGGCGAGGATGCGGAGAGAGGGGAACCCTCCTACACTGTTGGTGGGAATGCAAGCTGGTGCAACCACTCTGGAAAACAGTGTGGAGGTTCCTCAAAAAACTGAAAATGGAGCTACCCTATGACCCAGCGATTGCACTGAGTATATATCCTAAAGATACAAACGTGGTGCTCCAAAGGGGCACATGCACCCGAATGTTTATAGCAGCAATGTCCACCATAGCCAAACTATGGAAAGAACCTAGATGTCCATCAACAGATGAATGGATAAAGAAGGTGTGGTATATATATACAATGGAATATTATGCAGCCAGCAAAAGAAATGAAATCTTGCCATTTGTGATGACATGGATGGAACTAGAAGGTATTATGCTAAGCAAAATAAGTCAATCGGAGAAAGACAACTATCATATGATCTCCCTGATATGAGGAAGTGGAGATGCAATGTGGGGGGCTTAGGGGGTAGGAAAAGAAAAATGAAAGATGATGGGATTGGGAGGGAGACGAACCATAAAAGACTCAATCCCAAAAAACAGACTGAGGGTTGCTGGGGGGAGGGGGGACAGGAGAGGGTGGTGGGGATATGGACATTGGGGAGGGCATGTGCTATGATGAGTGCTGTGAAATGTGTAAACCTGGCGATTCACAGACCTGTACCCCTGGGGATAAAAATACATTATATGTTTATTTTTAAAAATAAAAATAAATAAATAGATTTTTTAAAAAATACAACACTTTTTAAAAAAAAAAAACAACTCTTAACTTATTGAGTATAGAAGGGACATAGATCAACATAATGAAGACTGTATAAGACAAACCCACAGCTGACATTATACTCAATGAAGAAATATGGAAAAGTTTTCCTCTAAGATCAGGAACAAGACAACTTTGCTCACTCTCACCAAACTTATTCAACATAGTACTGGAAGTCCTAGCTATAGGAATTAGACAAGACAAAGAAATAAAAGACATCCAAATGGGAAAGGAAGAACTAAAATTGCCACTTTTGCTGATTAAATGCTTTTATATATAGGAGCCCATCAAAAAATTGTAAGAACTAATCAACAGTTCAGTAAAGTTGCAGTTGTATTCTTTTACACTAATGATGAAACATCTGAAAAAGAAATAAAGAAAAATACACCACTCAAAATAGCATCAAAAACAATGAAATACTTAGGGATAAAATTAACCAAAGAAGTGAAAGATGTGTAAAATGAAAAACACAGGACTGTTGAGAGAAATCAAAGAAAACACAAATGTGAAGACAGTCTATGCTCATGGATCAGAAGAATTAACATTGTTAACCTAACAGTGGATGCAGCCCAAGTGTCCATTGATAGATGAATGGATAAAGGTGTGGTGTATATATATACAATGGAATATTATTTGGCCATATGCCATTTGCAACAACATAGATGGACCTAGAGAGTATGAAATGAGTGAAATAAGTCAGTCAAAGAAAGGCAGATACCATATGATTTCACTTATATGTGTGGCTTAAGAAAAAAAACAAATGAACAAAAGGAAAAAAGAGAAAGAGACAAACCAAAAAACACAGACTCTTAATTATAGAGAACAAATAGATGGTTGCCAGAGGGGAGATGTGTGTGGGGATGGGTGAAACAGGTGAAGGGGATTAAGTGTACACTTATCTTAATTAGCACTGAATAATATATGGAATGTTGAATCACTACATTGTACATCTGAAAGAAACTAATGCAACACTGTATATTAAGTATACTGGAATTAAAATAAAAGCTTAAATAAATAAATATATATATATATTTTTTTAATGGGCAGAAAAGTTAAATAGACCTATTTCCAGAGAGGACAAAAAAATGGGGGCCAACAGGCAAGTGGAAAGATGTTCAACATCACTAATTGTCAGGAAAATAAAAATCAAAACCACAAAAATATATCACCTCACACCTGTTAGAGTGACTCTAATCAAGAAGACAAGAGACAAGAAGTATTGGTGAGGATGTAGAAAAAAAGGAAACCTTTCTACATTGTTGATGGAAATGTAAATTGGTCCCACCACTATTAAACAGTATGGAGGCTCTCCCCCAAATTAAAAATATGTCTACCATAGAATCCAACAATTCCACTTCTGTGTATACACCTGAAGGAAATGAAAATAGTTTTGAGGAGAGATCTGTACTTCCATGTTTATTGTAACATTATTTACAGTAGCATATATATATATATTCCTAAATGCCCATTAAGAGATAAATAGATAAGAAAAAAGTGATGTAGGAGCACCTGGGTGGCTCAGATAAGCAACCCACTCTTGATTTCCACTCAGGTCATGATGCTGGGATCTAGCCCAGCATCAGCCTCTATGCTCAGTGGGAATTCTGTTTGAGGATTCTTTCTTTCCCTCTGCCTTGGTCCCGCCCCTGCTCAAAATAGATGGGCTAATGTTTTTTTAAATGTGGCATATATACACAATGAAATATTATTCAGCCATAAGAAAGGAGAATAACCTGTCATTTGCAACAACATGAATGCACTACTATTTTACCCATGCATAATATAATGAATATAGATAACAACACTATGCTATAATTATGTAATATGATAATGACAGTCATATTACAATATGCAATGCAATGATGCTCATGTTACAATATATAAATGTATTAAATTAACACATTGTACATCTTAAATTTATACAACAGTATATATCAGATTCATTCAGTAAAATAAATAAATAAATAAGCCAGAAGTAGAGGTGTGTATAAGGTAAACTTTCCTTTACATTACTTGTAAAAGTGTATACATATGTACAAATGTGCATGCTTTTATATGCAGGCAAAATCTTTGGATGAGGAATCTCTTCATTCATAGGAATCTGGAGTGGATGGGAAATTTACATTTACTTATATTTCCATACTTTATAAGTGGAAAATAACGAACCTTAGAAATTATGTGGAGATGAATACTTAAACAGATAAAAAGACATTCATATTTTTTGTTAATTTAAAAAAGAATATGAAAAGTATGTATAGCATGTATAATCTAAGAAATTACATCCAAATCTACTATTTTATCTGTCTTTATCTCTATACCTTGTAATCTCACTTTCTTCCTAAAGTTGTCCATAAATAAACATAACATGTAAGCCACCATCCATAAAGCAAACAATTTACTTCTTTAGAAAATGTATATGTATTTCAACATAAATAATACAAGTGTCCTAGCTTGAAATGGTTTCTGATTGTTAACGTCCCACCTTATCCTACCATCTTCAATTCACTGCTGCATAATGTCCCACCTTATCCTACCATCTTCAATTCACTGCACTTTTGTGTCCACCATTTAATCCCTGGGATAAAGCCAAGAGGTAAAGTTATAAAGCTGATACTGCTACCTTGATAAATAATATAATACCTTGTCCTAATATTCCCAGCTATTTACTTGAATCATATTTGTATTTTCTCCTGATTTAGAAACAGTCATTTAAAATGAGCCTTAGCAACTTACTCATTGGGCACCCCACCACATCATGAGATTGCCTCTCCAATTACTAGCCAGCAAGAAAGAGGCTTAAAGTCAAGTATCATATGGTTTGACTTATTTGTAGAGCATAACAAACAATATGGAGGACAAGGGTAGATGGAAAGGAGAAGGGAGTTGAGGGAAATTGGAAGGGGAGGTGAACCATGAGAGACTATGGACTCTGAAAAACAACCTGAGGGTTTGGAAGGGGCGGGGGGTGGGAGGTTGGGGGAACCAGGTGGCGGGAACTAGGGAGGGCACGGATTGCATGGAGCACTGGGTGTGGTGAAAAAACAATGAATACTGTTACGCTGAAAAGAAATAAAACATTAAGAAAAAAGAAAAAATTTTTAAAAAATCATATCTTTGGGGACAACTGGGTGGCTCAGTCGTTAAGCTTCTGCCTTTGGCTCAGGTCGTGATCCCAGAGTCCTGGGATCGAGCCCTGCATCAGGCTCCCTGCTCAGCGGAAGCCTGCTTCTCCCTCCCCTACTCCCCCTGCTTGTATTCCCTCTCTCACTGTCTCTCTCTCTCACTCAAATAAGTAAACAAATTTTTTTTAAATAATATCTTTGGTGAACTTTAGGCACTTCAGAAAATGTAGTGTGTGCACTGCTTTCCTGTTACTCTGTTTTACCCTGCTCTTACCAGCCAACTTTCACTACCACCACCTGCATTTCTTTTTCTGAGGATTTCTCTTCCTACTAATTTTCTACTACTCAGCAAGCTAGAAGTGCCTCCCCCTCCCCCAAAAAACAAATAAACTCCCTGGGACAGTTTTCAACCAAAGACTGATTCAAAGAAATGAGAAAATGAAACAAAAATGAACAAAAACAGATGGGACCAAAAAAAAAAAAAAAAACAGATGGAACAACAAGAAAACAAAAAGCAAGATGGTAGATTTAAACTCAAGCGTATCAGTAATCACTCTACATCTAAATACCCCTAAAAGGTAAAATTGATATTGTGACTAAAGTAAGATCAATATACCCCATTGAGAAACCCACTTTGAATATACAGACACACTTTAAATATACAGACACACAAATAGTTTAATATTGAAAGGCTGAAGAAAGATAAGCTTTGCTAATACTAACAAAGGGGTAGATGGTGTAGCTCTATTACATCAGACCAAACATATGTTAGAGCAACAAAATTACCAAGATAAAGAAGTTAAGTTCAAAATGATATTGGGGTCAATTTATCAAGAAGATATGACAACTCTCTACATTTTTGCACTTGATAATGTAGCTTCAAAATACATAAAGCAAACACCAATATAACTGTAAGGAAAAACAAATGAGTCTTACAATTAAAGTAGGGGATTTCAACATTATTCTCTTAGTCATTGATACAATAAGTAGACAAAATATCAGTGAGGATATAGAAGGCTTAGATAGCATTATGAACAAAACTTAGCACTTCTAGAACACTCCAGTCAGTAATAGAAGAATATGTATTATTTTTAAATGTACTTAGAATATTTACCATGATGGGAAAGCAAGCTGGTGCAGTCACTCTGTAAAACAGCATGGAGGTTACTCAAAAAGTTGAAAATAAACCTACCCTATGACCCAGGAATTGCACTACTGGGAATTTACCCTAACGATACAAATGTAGTGATCCGAAGGGGCATGTGCACCCAAATGTTTATAGCAGCAAAGTCCACAATAGCCAAACTATGGAAAGAACCTAGATGTCCATCAACAGATGAATAGATAAAGAAGATGTGGTATATATGCACAATGGAATACTATGCAGCCATCAAAAGAAATGAGCTCTTCTCATTTGCAATGATGTGGATGGAACTAGAGGGTATTATGCTGAGCAAAGTAAGTCAATCAGAGAAAGACAATTATCATATGATCTCCGTGATATGAGGAATTTGAGATGCAGAGTGAGGAGTTTGGAGGGTAGGGAAGGAAAAAATGAAACAAGATGGGGTTGGGAGGGAGACAAACCATAAGAGACTCTTAATCTCACAAAACAAACTGAGGGTTGCTGGGGGGAGGGGAGTATGGCGAGGGTGGTTGGGTTATGGACGTTGGGGAGGGGGTGTCATACGGTAAGTGCTGTGAAATGTGTAAGCCTGATGATTCACAGACCTGTACCCCTGGGACAAATAATACATTATATGTTAATAAAATAATTAATAAATAAAAAGAATATTTACCGTGATATACCATTATAAAAAGTCTCAAATTTAAAAATATTCAAGTCATAGAAAGTATATTCTCTTGACCTCAATGTAATTGAATTAGAAAACAGTAACAGACAGATCTTTGGAAAATTCCCAAATATTTGAAAAATAAATAAAATACTTCCAAATAACCTATAAGTAAAAAAAAATTAAATAAATATAGAAATTATTTTTAACAGAATGAAAACATGACATATCAAATTTAATAGGAAAAACATAAAGCTCCATTTATGGGAAATTTCTAGTACAACGAACAGAGAACAAGATAAAAAGTCTTTGATCAGTGACTTCAGCTTCTACCCAAGAAAAACCAGAAAAGGAAGTGAAAATAAAACCCACACAAGCACAATGTGAAGCCCAAAGGGTTCAGATCCTGATCCCTGGAACCCGTGAACATTTCTTGATTTGGCTTAATGGGTTTCACTGATATAATTAAATCGAAGATCTGAGATGAAGAGGTTTTCTAGGTATCTGGGTGGGACCCAAATGCAATAAATTATTCTTGTAAGAGGAAGAGATGTAGAGAAGACCAGAGAGGGAGAGGAAAAGGCAATGTGAAGACAGAGGCAGAGATTGGAGTGGAGTGTTCCCCAAGCCAAGGAATTCTGGCAAAGCTGGAAGAAGCAGGGAAAAAATTCCATGCCCCTCCCACTGCCAAGAATCTCTAGAGGAAGCATAACCCTGCTGCCCTCTTGATTTAGGCCCACTTTTTAGTAATCTGTTACAGTAGCCACAGTAAACTAATACACAGAAGAAAAGAAACAATGAAAGTCAGATTGGAAACCAATTAAGTAAAAAAAACAAAAACAAAAAACACTTTTTTAAAAGCAATGGAATCAAAACCAGGTTCTTTGAGAAGATCAATAAAATCAATACACTTATCAGACTGATCAGAGAAAAAGAAAAGAAACAAATTACCAGCATCAACAATCAAAGAGGTGACAACACTAGATTCTACTACAAATGGAAGTGGCCTGAGTTAAAAATATACTTGGACTTCTGAGACGATGCAAATGGCCTGGTGGGTTGTTCAGGTACCTGGAAGATGCAAGATTGGGAAAGCAGAGACAAAGAGCCCTAGGGGGAAAGCACATGGATAGATTGTGTCCAATGGATGCAGTTCTTCTTGTCTTACATCAATGCCAACAATATCACCTGGTGCAGACATCACTGACCAGGTAGACAAAATGTCAGGCAGCCTGTGTCCTCAGTCACCTCAATGCCAGCACAATGGACCCATGAACAGAGCAGCCATGGTACATGGAAGGAGGTAATATTTGTACAATCATGGATGTTTGAGTACTATTTAATCCTAACTTATGGCACTCAGCATAATGCCCTCAAGGTCCATCCATGTCGTCACATATGGCAAGATTTCATTCTTTTTTATGGCTGAGTAATATTCCATTCTTTTTTCCCTTTATCCATTCATCTACTGTTAAACACTTAGGTTTCTTCCATATTTCTGCTGTTATAAACAGCGCTGCAATAAACATAGGGTATATGTATCTTTTCAGATTGGTGTTTTCATTCTCTTTGGATAAATACCCAGAAATAGAACTGCTGGGTTGTATGGATTGTGTGGTATTTCTATTTTTGATTTTTGAGGAACCTCCATACTGCTTTCCAGAGTGACTACACCAATTTCCATTCCCAAAAAAGGTGTACTAGAGTTCTTCTTTCTCCATAGCCTCGCCAACCCTTAATTCTACCTTTTTGATAATATTCTGGAGGAAAAAAAAGACATATTCTAAAGCAGTAAGAATAGCTATATGTCTATTTGGTGGAATCACAGATCATCCCGAGACCTGAGGGAGTGTGAGAAGCATCAGTCATATTGGTATATGGAAAGCAGAAATCGTCAATGCAGTTAGGAAGAGGAATAGATGCTTGGACACAATAGGTGTGATTCAGGTGGCTTCCAGGAGGTTCCATGAAGCTTATGTTCCAAGCTGCACAAAGCTGAGCTCAGAGCTACTCAGGGTGCCAGTCCTTAAAGGGTCAGTTTACTGTGACCTTTGCCAGGAAGCTTACCCTGTGCCCAGACTGGTGTCATCTCTCTCCCCAGGTACTGGACTCCTTGGTATTCTAGCTGGACAAGCCCCCCCACGCCAGACATAGCAGGTACACATACTAAACCGTATGACAAGGCACTTTTCTGTACCAGATAGAAGTCTTCTTCAGGGACGGATCTATATTGGAATAAGCTCTGTATTCCCCCTCCTTATGCCATCCAGTGCAAGCATTTGTCCAAAAAAAAGAACTTGCTAACATATACATTTTCAAGTGCTACAAATAAAAGCCCTATGGCACATTAGTGTCAGGGAATCAGGAAGAAAAACTAAAAGTGGGCCACTGGAAACTATTAGGAATTCAGGAATCAACTAATGTAAGCCATAGTGACCTGTCCTATATAATGGGAATAATAACCGTATCTGCTTTATAGGATTATAACAATGATTTAATGAGAGAACTCGGGTAAAAACCTTAGCACATTTTCTGTCAAGTAACAAGTTGCCAATAAATGTTAGCTATCATTATAATTAATTCATTAAGAAAAGAAGATATTGAAAAAAACAAGCTGGAAGAATTCTTTTAAAAAACATTTAACATCAAGACTGAGGGTATGTGTTTTTAAATCAGATCGTCCTTAGATCAAACCCCACCTCTGTCATTTATCAAATCATTTGCTTGCTTTCTTTGCCAGTTTCCTCATTTGTAAGTGGATATGATTATTTGGTTCCAGTAACATAATACATCCAAAGTATTTAACAAATGCCATTTTCTAAGCTCAATAAATATTTGGTTATCATGATCAATTTTTTGACTGTTTTGCAAACGAGGAAACCACCACCCAAAACAGTAAGAACTTGTCCAGGGTCCCAGAGAAAGTCAGTTTCATTGTTGGCACTAGTATCCGACTTACTTAACTCCCACCCCAGCAGGGGAAAGATACACACACACACACACACACACACACACACACACACACACACACACATTAAGAAGTCTGCTAAGCTCTCAACCCAAGGAGTCATAACTAGAATGAGTCTAGATCCCGGCCATATTAAGAATCCACAGAATCAGGCTTCTCAACCTGGCCAGTGACAAGAAAAGACCAATGGGTGGCAGTATATTCACGTACAAAGAGGCTGGTTGTCCTGATGTCCAGTCTCTTTGAATGCCTTTCCTCTCCCAACTCAAAATCATGGCAGAAAATCAAAACTCAACCATTAGTATCCTGCTCCCACCATTGTGTCTCCCGTGCCAGTGTAAGCTTCAGATATCCCCATTTACGAACTCTTCTACCCATTCAGAACAGAATCTCCCACAACAGTTTGCTCCTGAAAGCCTTATTGTTAATTAATTGATTTGCTGAGGCAAAAACAGCCTTTCAAGAACTGCATCTCAGTGGTGTAGCTGGTTAAGCATTTGACTCTGGGTTTGGGCTCAGATCATGATCTCGGGGTCGGGGGATCCAGCCGGAGTCAGGCTCTGCACTCAACAGAGAGTCTGCTTAGGATTCTCTCTCTCTCTCTCCGTCTGCCCTTCCTATCTCCTCTCCCACCTCTCCCTCTCCCTCTCTCCCCCACCTCAAATAAATAAATAAATTTTTTTTTAAATTAAAAAGAACTTGAGGAACATCACTGCATCTCAGGATTACCCATTGAATCATTATAGTGTTTACTGAGTAGAAACTGTCACCTTATATTTTACAGGCAGTTCACGGGAATAACATTAAGATGCCTCGCTGTTACCTCCACAACCCCTTCCCTCTAAAAAATAAAATATTTGAAATAAAAGGAAATTAGGATTGCCCATGAGGGGAAAATAATTAAGAACAAAAATATACGAAGTCACTTTTGAAAGATCTATCCTGACATTGAACAGAAATAAGATTCAATTAATTCCTTATTTAAGAACAAAAATATACGAAGTCACTTTTGAAAGATCTATCCTGACATTGAACAGAAATAAGATTCAATTAATTCCTTATCTAAAGACAGAGTAAGTGCATTGGTAGAGGAGTTTGCCAGTAATGCAACCACAAGAGAAGGAAGGAAGGAAGGAAGGAAGGAGGGAAGGAAGGAAGGAAGATGGGGGGAAGGAGGAAAGAGGGGAGCTCTGAAAGCAAAGCCTAGGGGCACTTGGGTGGCTCAGTCAATAAAGCATCTCCATGATCTCAGGGTCCTGGGATTGAGCCAGGCATCTGGCTCCCTGCTCAGAGGAGATCCTGCTTCTCCCTCTGCCTCTGCCCCCACCCTGCTCATGCTCTCTCCCTGTCAAGTAAATAAATAAAATTGTTAAAAAAAAAAAAAAGGCTAAGTGGGAAAGTTCATATTCAAATGCGTTACATGGGGTAAGGAACTCTGGTGTATCATGCTTATGGCAGCTTAGCCAGATGCCACTAAATATTCAAATTTTAGTCACAAATTCTGTACCCATTTCCATACCCACCAAGCAGCTTCAAACTAGTACATGGCATCCCACACACCAATATGTAGATATTCTCTAGGGAGCCTGTCTATGGAAATTAATACCTAATAATAAAATCATAAACTGATAGTCTACTTTTATCTACCATTCTCTTGTGAGCTTTTGGGGGCTTTTAGGTATCACACTCTTGGGATATTCTTTGGCACAAGTTAGAACTCATCAACCCAATGACACTTCAGACCAAGATTCTATATTTGAAAATCTAACTAGATCCTAGACCAGAAGTGTCCAAAGCAAAGATTTCATTTTAGTGAGATCTATGGGCAAGCTCTTAGCTTCCTCTCATGATACTTCAAGCAAATGGACTTAACTTTCAGGCATCAGCAAATCTTCTTTGATGAATATTCAACTTACTTACATATATGCTCCTGTTTTTAACACCACAGAGATAGAAATAAATGGTCACTTGACTACTTCATAGACTTAATGATGATGGTTGTTAACATGCCATGGTAGTCTCTGCCTCAGCCAAATGGGCAGTCAGACAATTAGATGATATCAGAAAAAAATACTAAGGTCAGTTGCTGCAGTGTATCCCAAAGAGGAGCAAATCTGATGTAATATTGTTTCGCACAAAATAAATTGACAACTGAAAATCTGTTATAATCACACATGTATTTTCCAGTTCAAAGGTGACTTATGAATCCTCTGTGCCACAGCTCCTCCCTTCCCTTTGCCAAAAGAGTGAAAGGTGATTGATCTCACTAATTTCACATAAAGCACTGTCCTTCATAGTCAAGTATATTTGGATGATTGATTTATTCATGCTTATATGAAATATTTACTTGACGTGCATTCTAGAGATCATAGAATCCAGCTTCCTATTTTACAAATAAGGAAACAAAGGTCTCACACACACAACATGGCTCACAGTTGTGTAACTATTGGTGACAGCAAACTGACCACAGGGGACACTGGTGCCATACTAGGAATGACCTCAATAAAAATAAAATTGAGGTTTTATTTGGGGTAAAATTGACCCCAGCTTAAACAAGTGAGTGTTCACTGACCTTTCCAGTTTCCAAAGTTGTTTCATGGTCACAGTAATCCACATGATATCATTTTAAGTTTCCGTGAAAGTCCCCAGGGCCCCATTTATGAATATTTGCAAACACCTGATTACTTGACTCTCCTATAGTCTGGCAGTGTCTGACATGCCCTGATTAAAATAGCATTACTTTAGCTTATGGTTTTATCTACCTGTTACACTGGGAATGCAAATGCATCTGGGAGATTCGTCGTGGGTCAGTCAGCCCTCAATAACTCTTCAAAGTGAAAGAACTCCTTTCTCTCTAAAGAGCTAATTTGTTGATTCATTGATGTCTTTGATCATGCGTTTAATGAGTACCTGCTCCTGTAAGAGACTGTGCTAAGATTTGGTGGAATTCATGCAAATGAATAAGGCAAGATTGCTGTCTTCACAGATTCCACAGTCTATCAGGGGAAATGGGGATCTAATAAGATGTGACATGTCACAGCAGTTCTGTGAAAACATGTTCTTGATGCTAATGAGGACTGAGAACTAATTTTATTTAAGGGGGGGTGGGGTAGGGGAGCATTATGAAGGCTTCCTGGAGCAATCCACAGAAGGTTTTGATGGGACAATGTTCAAGAAAAATATGAAGGCATTCTATATCTAAGAGGGTTTGGGGGGTGGGGAAACAGTGTGAAGAGACGAGGAGAGGAGAAAAATCAAGAGTTCGGGTTTCTCAAAGGCTGACTACCAATGACCACTGTGACCTTGTCCAGCTAAGCCTAACATTTACTCTAGACATGAGTTGCAAATATACGTAGACTTTTTACTGAATCATTGCCAGAGTGAATACAAAGCTAACATAAAGCATCCATTATGCTTTATGAAATGACTCATGACAGTCCAGTAAGCAGGAAAACGAAAGCACAGGCAAACATCAAAGAGGCCCAGGACTTCAGAGGCAGATGGCAGTGTGTTTCCTGCATCATATGGGAAATCACACTTACGTACTTTTGTATCTGAATCATGAAGTACTAAGATACATGCAGGAGACCTTGGGCTCAGGAGAGCCACAGTCTTCTCCAATGGAGTGGGCTTATAGCCCTCTGCTTGCATAGCAGGAAAATAGGCTGCATGAGCAAAAGCAATAGGAGAAACCAAGAGAACACAAGAGAAACTAAATGCAAAACCATCTATCTGTTTTTTAAGAGTAAAGCAAATAAACGGGTAGAGATTGCCTACCACATCTCTCTTAGACCCCAACACGGGAATATTTATCCCAAGTCAGTTAATTTCATTGTGATTTGGCAAGAGTCTGCACCTTGGCTCCAGTCATCCCTGGAAATAAGCATAAGATTCAACAGGTCAGTTGTTATTAATTCTGCATTTACACCTAGAACCTGCACTTCTTCAAACCAGAAGAGGACAATTAAGGTGAAGTGCTAATGCAGTGGTAGGAAAAACATCTTTTGGCTCCATTCCTACTTTTCATCCCTCCATTCTCCCTACTCAATATTTTCCTTCAGTCCTTTTTGAGGCCAGAAGATGCCTGAAATTCTGTCGGCTACTGGTTGTAATTGAGACTGGCACCTGCTACTCTTCCTTCTGGGTCATATTTAGTTGACATTAAATACATCCAACTAGTACACCCAACTCATGCCTGACCACTCCCAGCTCTGTTGCTGGAGGTAGTGGGTCCTCTCTCCAACGTCAAAAACTATACTGCTCTCAAGCACAAAAGAGAGTCACTGCTTTCTCCCTGCCACAAGTAAAACCTTTTTGATCTGCAATAAAAGTTAATCAGGTTAAGGGTAAAAATTCTGGGACTTGACTTTCGTGGCAGGGTTGGTCAACTTAAAACTTTGGAACGACTGGTATAAATCTCTTCCCACTCAGATTGCAGGAATTCACATGGTGAATCTGATAATGGTTGGAAAGGAAAGTTGTTTGCGTCAAGGTTAGAACATAAAGCGGGGACACCTGGCTGGTTCAGTCAGCAGAACATCTGACTCTTAATCCCAGGGTCATAAATTTAAGCTTCACATTGGACATGGATCCTACTTTAAAAAACAAAAACAACAACAACAAAAATAAAAAAACAAAAACAAAAACAAAACAAAACATAAAACAGACAGTGAAAACTTTCACAAGTCCAGAAATGTCTCTGTCTGTGAAGTTTTTTTGCAATGCCTTCTCCTAAGGGCTATCAATGGACTCAGATCCACTAAAACCAATGTCTCTCTGAAAGATTGACTCACTGTTCTTGAAACATTCAGATGACGGGTTAGTAATTCAGTACTGAGTTGAAAAGCCACTACAGCATCCCACTCTTCAGCCACGAATGGAACAATGCTTAGAAGCTCATAAGTAAGCCAGCTGAGTTTTTGATAAGCAATACACAGGACTTATTAAATAATGCCAAGAGCCAACTGGCTTTTCCAGTTTTACTGAGAAATAATTGATATACTTCACTGTGTAAGTTTAAAGTGTACAGCATGATGGTTTCATTTATTATTATAGAATGATTAACACCATAGATTTGGCTAACATCCATCTTCTCATTTAGATAAAATATCAAGAAAAGAAGAAAGATAGGAAGATGAAAAAAACACTTTTCTCCTTGTGATAAGAACTCTTAGGATTTAGTCTCCTAACAACTCTTCTATACTTTGCATAGCAGTGTGCTATGGCACCATGTTGTTAATAGCCAACTGATAACTTCATCTAAACTTGACTTGGGAACACAGGGAAGTAAATCTCATACCCAGTAAGATGTAGAACTGAAGGATGAAACCCAAGGAGGGCCTCAGAAAGTGGAGATGAGTGAATGTTATCCCTGCTCCTGGAGCATGTCCCTGGTTCCCTCCCAGTGCAATGCTGGCAACCATAAGAGGAATGATCAGAGTCATGCAGTCATTTACACTTACCCTCTGACTAACTGGGAACCCCAGAGGGCATGTACTAAATCCTAATGTCTTAGAGATGGATATCTGGTGGTTGCTTACCTCTTTGTTCTCTTTCCTTCTGAGAGCAAAGAGCCTGGTCTTAGACAGAAAGATTAAATTCTAATTCTAATTAATTTGCTCCCGAACAAAACTGTTCCCCAGCCTCAAGGTTTACGTAGTGGGGAATGTGACGCCTTCTGCCAGGCTCTACCCAGCAGCAATTCTAGAATATCAAGGAAGAATTTACATTTCAGCAAACCAGATACTGGACACCATTCCACAGGAATGCACAGAGATTAATCAGAATGAGAGTGTCCTTGGATCTAGATTTACAGCCTTCTCGCCTCAGCTTCTCAGTCCAGGCGCAGCACTTAGCCACAGACCTGTTAGTGCTATGCTCCCTTTTTCTCTCTCACGAAGAGGAAAGAAAAGTCATAAGTGGTATGAACAGACACTTGCAAGAAAAGCAGTCAGAGTGGAGGACTAACCCCCCTTTCCAGGGAGCAAGGACTAGGGAATCTAGATGTTATGGGAGTAGCTCATCACAAAGAAGACAAGATTTGGACAGGAAACTACAGAGAGAGAGGAGAGATCAGAAATTAAAATTTTAAGGGCTTAAGTGAAATAATAAGGTGAAAAATGACAAATAAATATCCTATGCCTCTTCCTTCCAAAAAAAGAAAGAAAGAAAGAAAGAAAGAAAGAAAGAAAGAAAGAAAGAAAGAAAGAAATTGGATGGCAGAAACGAGCAGGAAATTTCTAAAGTAGAAAAACTGAGTGGCTCCTAAAAGCAGTAAGTGCTACATAATTGATGAAGTTCTAGAACCTAGGTCAGGTTCGGTGGAGTGAGGTTCGGAGCCGACGGCTAAGAAAGAATTCTTAAGACGTCTCTGGTGCAAAAAGGTGGTTTATTAAAGCACGGGGACAAGACCCGTGGGCAGGCAGAGATGCAGCTGCCCCGGGGATGTGAGGAGTGGTTGGTTATATACACAGGAGTTAGGTAGGTGAGGACAAAGGGGGTGTTCAGAAGGGCTATCAGGGTAAAGAAGACTGTCAGGATATTGAAGTCCTTGTTACTATCCAGCCAAGGCCGCTTTCCCTCTAATGAGGCACTGACATAAAGACAATTGGGAGTCTCCTGGTGGAATGTCGCATTCCTGCTATCAAGCGTCCTTGTTAGTGAGATTTAGGTTTAGAAGCAATTTAACTTTATTTACTTATCCTTCTACCTCAGCCTCCTTCAGTTTTTATGGAGGGGAGGGTGATGTTAGGGCTTGAGGAACTGAGTTATGTGCCTCTGGAAATTGGGCTATTGATAAGGTAACTTCTTTGTTGTAAATCTCAAGGACATTTGTAAACCAAGGGAGACTCCTGCCTTGCAGGATTGTGATCTCTGCAAGTTAACTATTTGTTTCTCGTTTATGGCAGTCAGGGGTGCCTGAGGAATGTCACCTATAGTACTGAGGGGAGGGGAGCAGGTGGAGAGGGGGTGCAAGGTGCCAGCTTTTGCTTTGTCCTCAGCCAGCCTCCTGCTCCCTCATCATTCCCCCCTGAACAATTTTGACCCTTAAATCTTTAAGGTGGTTGAAGGTGGAAGGTCTCATCTTCTGTAACTTCTTCCTGCTGAATAGGGGCCTAGAGCTGTCCCTACCTACTCAGGTCAACATTGATCAGTTGAGGAACGTGTAGGGGCATTACAAAAGACAGAGGCAGCTGAATCCAGCGCTGACAGTGAAGAGGTGTCTTTATGCGTGGTAAGGATCATCTGTCGTGGTGAAGTCATTGCAGCAATGGAGTCTCGGCACCAAGTAGAGAAACATTGAACAAAGCAACACATTAAGATTAATAAGGCGATAAGGATGAGAAGCCCAAAAAGGAGATTTTTAATTGTTGGCCATAGTCCTCCTTCAAACCAGGAACTTAACCAATCACTGAAAGAGAGAGAAGGATCTTGTAGAGCCTTATGCCATCCTCAGTATAGCGATAAGGAGGGTTTTATAACTTAGGCCCATATTTGACTGGGGAGTTATGGCTTGACAGTAATCCCCTTTCCTTCCAAATAGCTCCATGGGCATGTAGTACCAGGAAGGCATATTTGGAGTCAGTGTTAATGTTTATTTTTAAGGCTTTGGCAATTGCAAAGTGCTAGTGAGCCCTGTGGCATACCTAGCTTTTCTTATTCTTTCTATGAAAAGTATTGTCATCAGTAAACCAACTGTCATTTGTTTTTTATAACAGGGGCATCTTAAATCTTGCCAAAGAGAGTAAGCAAGATCAATAACCACTGAACAGTTTCTGCTCTATAGAGAAAGAAGTACAGTGGTCAGGTTCAGGCATATGGGTAACTAGGTTTAAAGTTTGACAAGTTTTAAGTATTATTTTGGGCATATCTGTTAGTGTAGCCCAGTATTTAATAAGTTGACCTCCATTATCCATTGGCTTCTAAGACATATCTGGACCTGATGTGAAGTCATTATAGTCAGGGACTCTCGTTTTTATGAGGAGGGCTGTTCTATGCTTAGCTAAAGCATTTGTTTGCAATTGCACCTCAACAGAGGTGGCTTCTAGGATAAATATGACTAAGGGCTGAAACCATTAAGAAGCCCTTTGAGTAGGCCAGCCTTAACAATATCCTGAATACAGAGGATCACTGGCAAGTGGGAGAAAACTTGTCAAGAGATAAGGGGAGTCCCCCATGCATAATCCAATTTAATCATATAGAAAGTGGGTTCATCCATTATCTCCATAAGTCCATAGTTAATCCTATGGAGTGTGGTATGCTGGCTTTTAGGCAATTTCATTATTCCAGCCACACACAAGGTGATAGTTAAGTTATACAATTGTTAGGGAATCAATCCCATTATCTAGTTGTTTAATCATGTGCCATGGGGTCTTGTTATTATCCCCACAGAATAAAAAAAACAAGAAGATCGTCTAAATGAGCTATTGTGCAACTTTTCTGAAGTTTACCTCAAATTGTCTAGCTTAGGTAAACAAACATTTAAAAACAATCAACTTTAGGATTTAACACCCATAAAGGTGGGTTATTAAAACATAATTTTTCTCTCTAAAATAACCCTCATCTCCAGGGATAGCCAAATCAGGACTAAGTCATTTGAAAAACAAGTCCAGTTTTAACAAACTTGGCCTAATTATTTACATAAGCTCAGCAAGAACAGTGAGTGTGATCATAAAGATCTTTTAGAATCTGCTTTGCTGGAACTCTTATAAGGAATCTCTAGGTTGAACTTTTCGTAGACTCTCCAGGCCAGAAGCCAAGCCACATACTTGTCATCAGACATGCCTGTAATACCTGTTGATTTAGGCGAATGCCTCTTCCTGAGGTTCTGCACCTACCAAGGAGTGACATTCTTTACTCACCTGGTGAGGCTGCTGGGAACTCTGTAAGCAAGGTATCAGGCCAACAGTTCCAAGGGGCTTTATGGCTCCAGGTTTCAAAAAGTCAACCTTAGTTCCTTTAAGCTGTCTGGTCATATCTGAGTCTTTTCAAATATGACATCCCAGTCAAAGCCTTAGTAAAATAACCAGTGTTTCCAATTGTGTCCTGTTATAAGGAGAACAGATTCTTACTGAACTTATGCAAATGACTGATTGCCATGGAAGAAAGAATATTTACTGAGACCTTTTGGTTTCAGAGGGTTCAGATAGAGAGAAAAGTTGAATGCCTTAATTCCTTTACAAATGAGTACTTTTACATCTCTGTAAGTTACAGATAACTTAAGAAAAAGTTTCCTTAGTCTGGAAAAGCAAACATTAGAGAACCAGCAATGTCTAAAATAAGACAAAACATTAAGAGACACAACACTATAATCTTTTAGTTCATTTAGTCCTGTTATGCCCCAATAATGGGTCCGTGATTAAAGGAGCGAGACTGATATAAAGTGAAGGTCAAGCAAAGCTTTATTTCACGCCAAGCATCAAGAATCTAACCGGGGCCGCACCTCTTACAAGAGAGGGCGACCCTTCTGTTTCACAGTCTAGCTTTTAAGGGCAAAGGCCATGCGGTCGGGCCTGGCTACGCACAGGTGACCAATGAGATTGTAACACACAGGAAACTCCACTGTGATGCTAGGTGACCAATTGAATTATAATTTACCCTAGTAGACATTTGAATCAGCCTATTACACCTTGATTAGGATTGGCGCCAGAAGGGTTCCCAAATGTAACCCAAGGTTTATCATTGGTTTAGCAGTACTTCATGAGTAACTTAGCATACCAAGGAAAAGCCTGAGTTAAAGAGATTTACAACTTAAATCTTGTCAACAATTGCTAAAACCTTAGAAGGTTTTAAAACACATGCCTAAATATAATTAGGGATGTTAAACACCTGATAAAACAAAACAGAGAAACTGGGTTTTCTGGACAGGCAAAGAGAAAACCATTTACATTTTCTTAACAGCAGATCAATTAATCTAAGAAAACTTTGTCCTTTTGAACAGAGAGAATTTCAGTCTTACACCAATGTACCTTTAAAACCCATTCATTTCAATCTTAGTCCATCCTGACCACAGTTAAAATTCCTTTTCTGAAGACTTCCCTTCACAAACCTTTTACAACTTTCCTTTTCATTCAGGTTTTGTCCCAAGTTATTTCCTTCCAAACAACCATCTCATTTAGGACAAAATTACCCTTCTTTTTTTTTTTTTTTTTTTAACCTTCAAAAAAAATGCATTTCCATTCCTTAAATCTTTCTTACATATCCTCTACTTTTCCACAGAGTCGTTTTCTTTATTTTTATCAGTCTTACAGTCAGCAGAATTTTGTACTTTTAGAAATATCTTAACCTCTACTGAAGACTAAGTATTAACTGATTGTGAACTGTTACAACAGAATTCTTCAGATGGCAAATTTATCAATCAGTTAAGCACAAAACATGTTTACCAACAGATTTAAATATTCTTAGTTTCTTTGCAGTAAGAAGTCAAAAGCACAAACCTATGTTCAGTAATCAATGACTTAGCATTTTATCCTGAGTGGTTAAGAACTAGATGTCCATAATTTAATTCCATTTGTCATCCAACCAAAACTTTAAAACTTTCAGGTTACCAAAGACTTTGAAAGCTATCTCAGCAATTACCCATTGAAACTTTGAGACAGACAATTAACCATTAGTTTAGTCATCTTCTTGCTAACAGATTTTAACAAATAACACAAGCTTATTTAACCTTCAGTAAACTTCGATAGAATAAAAGCTTCACATTTACTGCTGTAACTTCAAAGACATGTCTATCTTAATTAAAACAACAAACTTAACTTAGTTCAAATACTGATTTACGTTCTACTTGGGCCCACTCCACTTTGAATGTTTACCTGAGACACAGGTGGGACAATCTGGAGTGGGGGGTGTTAGGTCCAGGGGGTGCTCTTCTTGCTCCTTGACAGCAAAGAGAGAAGGAGCCATGGTGCATGGTCTAGAGGCTAATCATGCAGGCTGCACGCACATTGGTGCAGAAACAGGAGAGAGGCAGAGAAAGGATTCCCGGTTTTAGAGCTCATCAGCCCCAACAGAGGAGCAGACACCGTGTTTTCCCACCAGCGGGGGGGGGGGGGGGGGGGAGGGGTTAAGCAGTCCAAGTCAGGCCAGAGAAAACAGGGAATTTCCCTGAAACAAAGGGAGTTTCGGCAGCTGCTTCGGAATATTCCTTAAGGTCTCTGTCTCGAGTTAGACTAACCCCAGTTGGCTCCAGTTTTAGCCAATAACACGGGAAATGAGTGAGGGAGAAGCCCCCACATCTATTAGGAGGAACAGAGAGAGAGAAAGTCAGAGTCCCCTTTGCTAGGGATGACCCAGCAACCTGGGTTTACTAGAAGGAGGCTTATTAACAGAATTATCATCCAATATGTCAGGAGAAGTTTACTAGCTGACTCATTTGGGCAAGCACATTCAGCAAAAGCCCCTTAGTTAGGGGTCCTGGTGCAGAGCAATGAAGGCCTAGGTATGAGCAATGAAGGTATCCTAGGTCCATTTGCCCTGTTCCCATTGAGGCCATGCAGTGTTACAGGAGCTCAGTCCTTTCCTAAGATTTGCAACCCAAATTATTTCCAGTGGGTTAAAAGGCACCCCAAGGTAGAGTCCTTGGGAACTGAAGAAGCCTACTGAGGCCATGCTCCCAGAAAAGTAAAGAAGGTCCATTACCAAATCCCCCCCTGACTCCTGGGTGGCGTCCCACGCAGGGTATGTCAGAGGTTCCAGGTGTCAAAGCGATCGGAGGCGTCCCTCAACAAAAATCGCTATTGATCACCATTCTACCTTCCTGTGAAGGCATTCCTGCCATTAAGGCCCTGGAGGGGTGCCGGCGTCCCTCCTCTTCCCCATCGCATCCTAGGCTACAGATGGGTGCCTGGTGAATGGACTAGGATACTGTGCTATCCTACACTCTAAAGGTTATGTTATCGTCCTGCCATTTTTTAACCCACGGAAATACTAGAGAAGTTTGGCAAAGGGGAAATTACCCAATTCCGTAGCTTTACGTAGTTAGCAGAAGACACTGACAAGAAACAGTAAAGACTGAAATCCATCATGGTCTATGCGACATTCCAACACATGTGGTCCTTGCAGCCAACTTCCCAAGGAAACGGTCCCCGGTTGCATTTTAATTCAATCGGGTACTGGTTTCGGCCGGCTCCCAGTGGAGGTCTCTCGGCCAGAAGTGTCTAGACCAGGGATGTGGAGGGGATCACATTAGATCAATCAGGAGGAAACCTCACACGGGAGTCTTAAGATTGGCAGCCGTCCTGGTGACTTAGGTGGCTGTCCCGTGCCCAAGAGAGACAACTTTATATAAGAACAGGAATAAAGAGAGGGCATTAAGTTTCTGGATCTTATTACCATTCCGGCCAAGGTACTAACTTACAGCCAAAAGGCAGACGCTCTCCTCCCCGTAGAGCAGCCACGGGCTAGAGGATTACAGCCTGAGCAATTGGCATGCAAGTGTTCCAATAAGACCATACTCCTTGAAAAGCCCCTGAAATGAGAGTAAAGGGAGAAAAGAGAAAGTACTCATCAATTTTGCACCGAAGCTCAGAGTCCAAATGTAAAGACTCACAGTCCCTTCGTGGTCGCCAATATGATGAAGTTCTAGAACCTAGGTCAGGTTCGGTGGAGTGAGGTTCGGAGCCGACGGCTAAGAAAGAATTCTTAAGACGTCTCTGGTGCAAAAAGGTGGTTTATTAAAGCACGGGGACAGGACCCGTGGGCAGGCAGAGATGCAGCTGCCCCGGGGATGTGAGGAGTGGTTGGTTATATACACAGGAGTTAGGTAGGTGAGGACAAAGGGGGTGTTCAGAAGGGCTATCAGGGTAAAGAAGACTGTCAGGATATTGAAGTCCTTGTTACTATCCAGCCAAGGCCGCTTTCCCTCTAATGAGGCACTGACATAAAGACAATTGGGAGTCTCCTGGTGGAATGTCGTATTCCTGCTATCAAGCGTCCTTGTTAGTGAGATTTAGGTTTAGAAGCAATTTAACTTTATTTACTTATCCTTCTACCTCAGCCTCCTTCAGTTTTTATGGAGGGGAGGGTGATGTTAGGGCTTGAGGAACTGAGTTATGTGCCTCTGGAAATTGGGCTATTGATAAGGTAACTTCTTTGTTGTAAATCTCAAGGACATTTGTAAACCAAGGGAGACTCCTGCCTTGCAGGATTGTGATCTCTGCAAGTTAACTATTTGTTTCTCGTTTATGGCAGTCAGGGGTGCCTGAGGAATGTCACCTATAGTACTGAGGGGAGGGGAGCGGGTGGAGAGGGGGTGCAAGGTGCCAGCTTTTGCTTTGTCCTCAGCCAGCCTCCTGCTCCCTCATCATAATGACAAGACAAAATAAGTGAAGAATATTTACTTTGAATGTGAATTTAATAGACTTTTGGTAAATGTTAAAAACACAGTTCCTGGGCCCCTGGGTGGCTCAGTGGGTTAAGCCTCTGCCTTCGTCTCAGGTCATAATCTCAGGGTCCTGGGATGAAGCCTGCATCATGCTCTTTGCTCAGCAGGGAGCCTGCTTCCCCCTCTCTCTCTCTGCCTGCCTCTCTACCTACTTGTGATCTCTGTCAAATAAATAAACAAAATCTTTAAAAAAAACAGTTCCTTCCTTTGAAGAACTAGGGGGGGAAGTTAAAAAAAAAAAAAAAAAGGAAAAAGGAATAAAAGTGAGATATTCACCGAAGATGAATGAACACCTATTAACACATGAAAAATGTGCTAAAACAAAAGGAAATGTTCGAACAGGGAGGCAGGTTCCTGGTACCAGTATAGACCCTGAATGACTAACATGAGATCAATCTTAAGTTTTACAGCCTTTGGAACACATCTCCAAAGAGGATTGCAATCCTCAGGGAGTCTTACCCACCTTACTGATATGCAACCACTTTTCATTTTCTCATATCACAAATTTTTATCACATTGTCTACATAAACAGAATCACTTAGGTAGTGAGTAAGCCTAGCCATCTGCCCATAATTTATGAAGCTTTATTGTTTTATCTTCATTGTGACTATGGTAACACTTAAAGGGTTGAACTCTTTTTTGATGGAGGTGGGTGTGTTTTTTTTTAAAAAATGGCCCTCGCAGGAAAGCTAGCTTCTAGGGTTAGAGATGGGGAGTCCGAGAAAGTAGTGGTTTTCAGGCTGAAGATAGGGCTGCTTGAATGGAAAAGTGGAATATCAGATTTACTGATAGCATACAACTCCACATAGTCTCCATACAGAATCAGAACTCAACAGAAGTGTCTCCGTGAAAAAAAATTTACTCATCAAATGAGAGACAAAAGTAGTGAAGACTGAAAAGGTGGTTTATTCATCACACAAGCAACAACACAGGAAATAAATGCCTCCAGGTAGAAAAATACTTTAGGTAGGAAAGTCAGGAACTTGCAAGTACACAGCCTTAAATTATAAATAGTGAAGCTACTGTGAACCTGCCCAAGGTTCACTATCAAGTAAAGGTTGGTGGGAGAATTTTAAGAACCTTCCTGCTTTAATGTAAATTTGATAAAGAGTACCATCTGACTTCCCTGTGTGTGTGTGTTTACCTAAATTGAAAAGTGGAAGAGGTTCATTGTGGAGAAGGTTATGGACCAGGATAAATGTTCCACACAGACAAACTCTATCTATATAAGAAGAAAACACTTTGGCACACTAAGATACCCAGAAAAACAAGCTTCTGGGTTTAAAGCCAGAAAAGACTACCTAACTCATCTTCTCTGGGGCAATTTTTTTTTTTTTAAGATTTTATTTATTTATTTGACAGATAGAGATCACAAGTAGGCAGCAAGGCAGGCAGAGAGAGAGGAGGAAGCAGGCTCCCTGCAGAGCAGAGAACCTGATGTGGGGCTCGATCCCAGGACCCTGGGATCATGACCTGAACCGAAGGCAGAGGCTTTAACCCACTGAGCCACCCAGGTGCCCCTTCTCTGGGGCAATTATGCAGGCTTTGTTGTTAGGCTGGGTTTGCTCTGCTCTTCTATGTTATTAAGTTCTGGCTTCTGTCTACACTCACTTCTTTGATGGTCTTATCTGGTTTCATTGTCATGTGCCAATGCCTCCTGAATTTATATGTCCCATTGAAACCTCTCCCCAAACACATGCCAAACATCTACTCTACAAATACTCTTGGATGTTTTATGGGCATCTCAAAATTAATACATTCAAAAATGAAACTCCTGATCTTCTCCTCTTAACCTGATCCACCCACAGCCTTCCCCCATGTTAATATTGTTTCCATTTTTCTAGGTACTTCAGCCAAAAATTTTGAAGTCATCCTGATTTTCTTCCTCCTCTTCTACCCCACCTCCAATCCATTCACCAATGCTATTGGGTCTACTACAAAATATTTCTATATCCAATTATTTCCTACTCCTTCCCTTGTGACTACTCTGATCCACCTACTGGTAATTCTTTCACTAGAATTATTGCAACCCTCACCTACCTGGTTTTTGTGCTTCCACCTTTCCCCTGGAATCATGAAATGGAATATCAACACAGCTGCTAAATGATCCTTTAAGAAAAAAGGTCAGACCAAGTCAGTCCTCTGCTCAAGATACCAGTGGTTTTTGCCACCTCACCTGGAATAAAACCAAAAGCCCTTTCCATGGCCATTGTCCTTTATTTCTCTTACGTAACTTGAAATTTATTTTTCTCCTGACTCTTCACCTTCCAGCCCCACGGGCCTCCTACTCATTCTTTCAACACATACTGGAAACAGTCTACCTTCCACCTAGAAATCTCTTCTTTCACATATCCATGTGGCTCACTTCTTTACCTCCTTCAATTTTGGGTTCAAATTTCAGCTATTCATGAGATGTTTCCTGACCAGATCAACTTTGACTGTACTCACCCCAAGATACTCCCTCTCTTCTCTTCTCTTGCTTTGTCTGAAACAATCATCACCAGTTAAGGTACTATATATTTTGCTTAGTTATTTTACTTGTTATCTGACACCCATTCTTGAATATAAGCTTCATGAAGGTGTACATTTTTTTCTGTCTTTCTTCTCCTCCTAACCCTCCAACTCCCATTCCCTTGCTTTTTCCCTACTACCTAGAATAGTGTTTGCCATGTCACTGATACTCAGTAAATGTTCGTTTATATTTTAATTGCTCTAATTTCTCATAGCACATTCACTCCACCTCTGAATTTGCAATAACTTTCCCAAGGGTAGGCCAAGAGCTTTGAGATTCATAAATCTGGGTCAAAACTAGGTGTTCTTCCCAGCCAATATCCAGCCACTATCCAGGACGTAAATGGCTGGATAGCTCATGGCTGGATAACTCACCTATAGGCACACACTGAGAAGTTGAGTGATGGGCACTGAGGTTTTATAGTCCTTTTTATGAAAGTTTGAGTCCCACGGCCCTTGAGGCTTCCTTAGAATGCTAATCAAATCCTCCTTTAAGAACTGCTTACCTCCCAAGATCTCCTGACAAACCAGAATTTTCACCACTTCTCCTCCCCTTCAACTCTGTACACTCGACCCAAGCAAGTTGGGAAGGAGATGTGATCTGGTAGGATGGTGGGCAGAGGGTGCTCTCTTAGGCCTGACAGGTACAGTCAGAGGTCTAGTTTGCTTTGACACTTAGGGACACAGACACCATCTATGCACTGAATCAATAGGTATCCCAGAACTTTCCCAGACCCTATACACCCCTTCTTATAACCCATACCATCATCGTCACTGGATGGTGAGAAACAAGGAGGTTGGCAAGAAATCTACCATAGAGACCAGGATGCCAGAGGACAAATTCCCACACTTGATTCCAAGAGATTCTTCCCATTTTGTTCACCATACAGTCCCCTGAATCCCCTTCCTCATACATCAGGAGACCAACCTGGAGAGAAGCAGAGAGATGAGGCATCTGAAAGACAGGACCTTAAGAGATCTGTTCAATTGTGTCTCATAGATTGAACTCAAGTGTAGTGGTCCCTGCTACTTAGCAGCCTGTGGGCCCTTAAGATGAAATCAGCTACAGAAAAAAATGTTCAAATACACATTATTTGTACATCTGAATGCAATGTAAATGGATCTTACCCCCCCAACCCCCGTTACATTTGTCTTTTCCAATCAAGCCCCACAGTCCGGACTTCTCAAAGGGATTTGATGGATCTTCAATCTAGGTCTTCTCTACCAGGCTAGCTTCTCCAATCCTGAGGCTTTGCACACTACCCAGGCCATCATTCATTCAGTCAGTCAGTCAGTCCTTTTTCTTTCAACTGTTACGGTAAATGAGAGCAGCTGAGGCATAGGAAGGAGAGTCAATTTAGAGATAAAAGAACTGCCACCGGTGCTCAGAGCCATTAACCGTTATCTGCTCTGTGACTTGGACAATGCCTTAACTTCTCTGAGTCCATTTCCTTATCTGTAAAATAAGGACAATATACCCAACTCTGAACTATGGGCATTTCTATGACATTAAAAAAGTAAATATGAAAGAGATTGATGCATTTCAAAGTGCTTTGTAAACTTAGGCGTTGTTATCATGGATGCTGAAAAGTACCATCCGTTGATTGCCCCCTTAAGCTGCTGCAGGGTGCAAATTTGAGCAAAGACACATTTCCTGCCTCCAGCTTTTTATAATCGAATGCAGTCATACCTTGGGTTCATTTGGCTTGCTCTCTCCGTGTTGCTCTGGCTTACCAGAAATCCATTTACTTCATGCTGAGAAAGGAGGTTTAGACAGAGGTTTGGTTCCAATCTCTTACCCTGAAATGAGTTACTGCATCATGTAAAATTCCCTGATCCCTGATCCAGCACCTGCACCACACACTGTTTGCTCACACACTAGGTAAGCAAGAAATATGACACAGACACGCACACACACACACGCGCGCGCGCGTGCAGGGGGACTGAAATGGCTCTGCCTCTCCAAACTCCTACCTTGGATATCTCTGTTATGCTCTCAAAGTGCAAAGGAAAATCTTTGAAGATTCCCTTGCATAATGTTTGCAATATTGTATGTAAATCTCCCAGCTTGTTTACCTCATTAATTCAGCCCCTATCGGTGTAATGGGAAATTGAAGTAATCAACCAGATAATGAGCACCTGAGAATTTGTTATTGCAGGGCCTGGAATCAGCCAGAGAACTGGTGATGCTCGGCAAAGTGGCTGGAAAATAACTCACCTCGCCACTCATTTTGCTAAAACTATACAGAGAGAGAGAAGGAGAGATGTGTATATAACGTTCTATTAACATGTGTTGACCAAGAAGAAGAGGCTGTAAACAACCAAAAGCATTTATTCGGGGTCTTGGGGATTGCAATACAGGAAACAGAGAGAGGCCAAAAATTGAAAGTGTGCTCTGAATTGCAAGCAGGGAGTGCAGGCTTGGAAAGGCAAAAACCACAAGGTTATATAACTTGTTTTGAAGGAATTAAGATGAGTGCTGACAGAGTTGCACTGCCTGTCTAAGACAGGATTGGCCATTTAGCTAACAGATGCTATACTATCTCGGTTTCAGTCCAAAGTAGAAGGGTGAGTTCCAGGAGGTGGTCGAGGTGCAGCTGACAGGTTGCAACTGACAAAATTCACAAGTCCATAGTGTTCAGAAAATTGAAGCAAAAGAAGTGCATTGGTCCTGCTTCCTCAAGATCCTCCCCACCCTATTTTAAATGATGCTCTTAGCAACATTTGCTCCACTTGAGAATCTTTTTTCACACATAATGATTGTATTTTATCATTTTATATTTATTTTAATTATTTTTAATTAAGTTAATTTTATAATTATTGTATATACTGGAAAGTAAGTATGAGGATATGCCTCCCATAGACCTCACCATGCTTGGGCATGGGGGAAGGGAGTCCAAAGGAAAAAATATGTGAATTAGATAGAATTTAACTTATACCACAGCACACATGTTGCCTTTAAGGATGTAACTCCCTTATGCCACCCTAAACACTCCTCTACAAAACAAGAAAACCAGGCTTAAAAAAAAAATACAACTATTTGCACACGTGTGCACACACACACACAAAGGTGATATATAGATATTGATAAATATAGATATAGATATATAGACATGTATGGAGTTTTCCTTCTTCTGTTTCCATCCTCAAGGTGAAATCAAGTTCAAAGATAGCACTTTTCTTAAGGAGGGAAAAAAAAAAAAAAAAAAAAGAAAGAAAGAAAGAAAGAAAGAAAAAACAGACACTGAACTTTCTCTCTCCAAAGATTCTGCAGAGGGAGATAATTAAGCTACTTCTCACTGATAAGATATGCAAACTAATTATGAGCAATTATCTGACACCAAGGTACAAGCATCCGCTGGGCTGCTTTGACTCTGAACCTACATCTTAGGGAGGGCACAGTTCCTTGGTTCCTGCCTGTTGTGGAATAAAATCAGAGTGAGATTATAAGGAGGCTAGGAGAATACCGAAAGTCTAATTAGATGTGAAAAGTCAATCCCCCCCCCCAAAAAAAAAGAAAAGAAAAGAAAAGACAATCCAGGGAACAGGAGAGTGGTCTTGATTTTAGAAAGTCTTTTAATTTTATTTAATTCTTACTCCAAATGCTATCCATGGGAGTTAAGTCTTGGTGTTAAGGTTAAACAAAGGAATATATTCTTACAAGATAGTATTTGGATACAGAAGTGGAGGAGTACCCCAGCCTGATCCTTGATAGGTAGCCCCTGACAGAAATAGCTAAAATCCACTGTGTCTTTTATATGCATCTTGCATTGGGTTCAGACATTCATTCAAAAAAAAAAAAAAACCTTAGACATGAAACATGCTTCTGGGTTCTTGGGATACAACACACAAATGTTAGATAAACAAGTGAAAAGGGGGGGGGGGGTTAGCCAACTTTAAGAAGTTATGAGAAAAACAAAGTAAATTGTCCAGAGGCTAATGAGCAAAGCAGTGAGAAGCCTTCTCAAAGGAGGAAACTAGCAACAGATCAGACTGTCTGTCAGATGGAAGGGCTCTCCAAACCCTCTTCCATGCAGAAGACACACAAGTGTGTGTCCTCAGTCGAGAATAAGCTTGATTTGTAAGGCGCCTGGATGGCACAGTCAGTTAAGCGTCTGCCTCTTGATTTTGGCTCAGGTGATGATCTCGGGGTCCTGGGGTCCAGCCCTGCATCGGGCTCCATGCTCAGCAGAGAGTCTGCCTAAGATTCTCTCTCTCTCTGTCTCTCTGCCCCTCCCCGTTGCTCGCTCTCTCTCTCCCTCTCTCTATCTCAAATGAATAAGCAAATAAAGAAAAAGAACAAGCTTAGTTTGTGTAAACAACTGAAAAAGGCTTTAAGTAAATTCTGTTTTCCCCCATTTTATAGCTGAGAAATTTGAGTTTAAAAAACTTGCCCAAAGTTCTTTACAAATATGTTCCACTTGTGGGAATTCTTTTCACTTCATTTTCCCTTTTTGGATAGGCAAATCATTTATGTTTCATTGAAGCAATATAAAAACATATTCATTTGGAAGTCTCACTTTCCCTCCTTCCCTGCGCACCCCACACCATCCCTCATCCCCATGCCCCAGCACTAACTGAAAGTGGTTTATTTTGGGTTTTGCGAGCATCATTCAAGTGTTAATGCAAATACAAGCAAATACAATTTCATATTCTTATCCCCCTTCCTTATCCCAAAATAATATATACTATAAAAATGTACTGCTTTTCTGTTTCACTTAAAAATATATACTGGATTGGGGAGACAATATGGCGGGGAAGTAGGAGGAGGCGCCGTTTCAATGTGTACCCTAAGTGAGCTGATTACCTACCAAAGAACTCCGATCACCCATGAAATCAGCCTGAGATCAGAATTATACACGTCTTGTAGGTTCAAGCCCCACATTGGGTGTAGAGATTACTTAGAATTATACACGTCTGGATCTCTGCAGGGGCAGAAGACGCCAGTGGGCAGGTAAAGCAGAGTGGGAACGTAGGACTGATATTGGAAGAGAAACAAAAGGGGGAGGGAGCCACCAGAGGCGACCGATTGGAGAGTAATACCCCAGTACGAGAGTGCCCTGCGTCTGGGGACCAGCATTGACTTGGAGTCTGGTTGAAAGCACTCAAAAAGAGCAAAGGATCGCGGGGGGAAATTGCGGGAATTGGGGCAGTAGGGACAGGGGCTTAAGTCCCCGGACCCAGGACAGCCTCCCCTGGCGCTGAGCCAGAGAGAGTGTGGCGGAGAAACCAGGTCTTGGTCCCCGAGCCACCAGCGCGCCTGAGAACATGTGGAGTCCGGCTCCTGTGAGGGGCTGGGAGCTGAGCCAGACGCCAGACGGCAGAACGCACACGAACTACCAGCCTGAGATGCGCGCACCCCACACCCTCCCCTGAGAGAGGTGCACAAAGGCCCAGCCTGGTGCTCTGGGACCTGTGCCGCACTAGAGCCTGAGACACGTGCGCCCCACACACTCCCCCGGGAGAGGTGTGCCAAGCCCAGCGCTCTTAGACCAGGAAAGACCAGGCACACCCAGCCCCAGCCAGCGGGAAAATCTCAGTGTGCGATCGCTGCTTGGAACCTCTCTGGTGGTCTGGAGCTGCCCAGACAGCCACTGCTGCCGTGGTTTTGCATATAAGCAGGAGATCCTGCATCCCCAGGGACCGCAACTAGGAACCTGCTCTGCCAGCGGCCAAGGGGGAACTTATATGGGCTCTGCACCACCCACAGGGAGCAGACTGAGGCTTCTCTCTGAGAGGGAGGTCGGGGTGCAGTTTGCTTTCCTCTAAACCTCCAAAAACCATCAAAAGCTGTCAAGGCAAGAGAAAATAAGTGAACAAACATAAAAACCTCCAGAGAACAAAAGCGTGAAAAAAACGGTTTCCTCAGAGCCCACCCCCTTGAGGGGGGTGGGAGGACTTAACTCAGGGAACATCATTGACTGAAAACCCACGTGGAAGCCCCCTCCCCCAGGAAACAAACCAGGAAAGGAAAAAAAAAAAAAAAAGACTACAAGAGAACCACCACCACTACTTCATAGATAAAACTTTTATTTTTAACTCATTCCCACTATTCTGGTTCATTTTTTTTTCTTTTTTTATAGAGATAATTTTTTAACCTATTTACCATCACGGTGAGATGTCCAGTACATCAAATTCCATAGTAAACTTCTAACCCGAACTTTTTGATACATACACCTGTGTTTTTCTTTTGTTTTTCTATTTTTTTTAATTTTTTTTTAAATATTAGTTTAGTCCAGCTTATTCCTTTTTTATTTTTATTTTCTAATATTCATATAGAGTCAAACTTCAAGGTGACCCTCTTTCTCCAATCAATGCTACCCCTATAGGTAAACCAATTTTTAATCCCCCTTTATCTTTGGAAAGTTGAGTCCTTTAACAAAGATATCAAGATACACCCAGGAAGAATCAAAATAAACTTCCTCACCCACACTGAGAATCTATAACCATGCTCCCATCTTTTTCTTCGGCCAGTGTTTCTGTGTATTTGTGTTTGTCCTGATAGTATATAAATCTTATACTTGGGGTTCTTTTTGACGAGGTTCTTATTTTTTTCGCTTTTATATATATATATATATATATATTTCTCTTGTCATATACTTTTATCAGTCTTTTTGTTTGTCTGTTTTTGTTTGTATACGTCATAAATCTTACCTTGGGGCCCATTTGGGCTGAACCTTCTCTTTTATCTTCCCTTTATTTCCTGTCTCTCTCTCTCTCTCTCTTTTTTTTTTTTTCTTTTCTTTTTTCTCTCGTTTGGGTGGGGAATCCTGAGTGCTCAGAAGTGTTCCAGGGTGTGCCTTGACTGCACCACGGTCGATACATCCAGCTACATCTGTCCAGTCATCTCTCACCAAAATGACTAGGAGGAGGAATCCCCAACAGAAGAAAAATACAGAGGATGGGCCTTCTGCAACAGAGCTAACGGCTATCAACATAGACAATATGTCGGAAAGAGAATTCAGGCTAACAATTATCCAGGCAATAGCTAGGTTGGAGAAAGCCATGGATGACCAAATGGAATTGATTAAGGCAGAATTAAAAGCCACCAGGGATGATGTTCATAATGTTAGGGCAGAGCTGAAGGCCACCAGGGATGAGGTTCACAATGCTCTCAATGAGTTCCAATTCAATCTAAATTCTCTAAAAGCTAGGGTAACTGAGACACAAGATAGAATTAGTGATCTGGAGGACAAACAGATAGAGAGAAAGGATCAGGAGGAAGCCTGGAACAAACAGCTTAGAAGCCACAAAAACAGAATCAGGGAAATAAATGATGCCATGAAATGTTCCAACGTCAGAATTATTGGAATACCTGAAGGGGAGGAGAAAAGAAGAAGTTTAGAAGATATAGTGGAACAAGTTCTTCATGAAAATTTTCCCAATCTCTCAAATGGAACCAGCATTCATGTACTAGAGGCAGAACGGTCTCCCCCCAAGATTATAGATTCCAAAAAAAATCCAGGCACCTGATAGTAAAATTGAGAAATCATAATTGTAGATACAATCTCTTGAAAGCTGCTAGGACAAAGAAGCTCCTACGTACAGAGGAAAGCACGTCAGAATAACATCAGACCTGTCCACAGAGACCTGGCAAGCCAGAAAGGGCTGGCAAGATATATTCAGGGCACTAAATGAGAAGAACATGCAGCCAAGAATACTTTATCCAGCAAGACTGACATTCAAAATGGATGGAGAGATAAAGAGTTTCCAAGACCAGCAAGGCTTAAAAGACTATGCAACCACCAAGCTGACACTGCAGGAAATATTAAGGGGGGTTCTATAAAAGAGGAAAAACCCTAAGAATAGCATTGAACAGAAATATAGAGACAAACGACAGAAAGAAAGACTTCAAAGATAACACAGTGTCAATAAAAACATATCTCTCACTAATCACTCTCAATGTGAATGGCCTAAATGTGCCCATAAAATGACACAGGGTTTCAGATTGGATAAAACGACAGGACCCATCCATATGTTGTCTACAAGAGACCCATTTTGAACCTAAAGATACACCCAGACTGAAAGTGAAGGGATGGCGAAGCATCTTTCATGCCAATGGGCCTCAAAAGAAGGCCGGGGTAGGGATTCTCATATCAGATAAATGAGATTTTAAACTAAAGACAATAGTCAGAGATACAGAAGGACACTACATAATTCTTAAAGGGACTATCCACCAAGATGATCTAACAGTTGTAAATATCCACGGCCCCAATATGGGAGCAGCCAATTACATAAGAAAACTATTAATCAAGATAAAGAGTCATATTGATATGAATACATTAATAGTAGGAGATCTTAACATGCCTTTCTCAGAAATAGACAGATCATTGAAGCAGAAAATCAATAAAGAAACAAGAGCATTGAATGACACATTGGACCAGATGGACCTCATAGATATATACAGAACATTCCACTCTAAAACAACAGAATACTCATTCTTCTCAAGTGCACATGGAACGTTCTCCAGAATAGACCACATACTGGGTCACAAATCAGGGCTCAACCAATACCAAAAGACTGAGATGATTCCCTGCATATTCTCAGATCACAATGCTTTGAAACTGGAGCTCAATCACAAGGAAAAGTTCAGAAGGAAATCAAACACCTGGAAGCTAAAGACCACCTTGCTTAAGAATGCTTGGATTAACCAGGAGATCAAAGAAGAACTAAACAATTCATGGAAACCAATGAGAATGAACAAAACCTATGGGATACAGCAAAGGCGGTCCTAAGGGGGAAATACATAGCCATCCAAGCCTCCCTCAAAAAAATTGAAAAATCCAGAATATACCAGCTATCTCTACACCTTAAAGAACTGGAGAATCAACAACAAATCATACCAACTCCACACATAAGAAGGGAAATAATCAAGATTAGAGAAGAGATGAATGAGGTAGAAACCAGAGATATAGTAGAACATATCAATGAAACTAGAAGCTGGTTTTTTGAAAAAATCAATAAGATCGATAAACCATTGGCCACATTAATCCAAAAGAGAGAAAGCCCAAATTAATAAAATTATGAATGAAAAGGGAGAGATCACAACTAACACCAAGGAAGTAGAAACAATCATCAGAAGTTATTATCAACAGTTATATGCCAATAAGCTAAGCAATCTAGATGAAATGGATGCATTCCTGGAAAACTATAAACTCCCAAAATTGAACCAGGTAGAAATTGACAACCTGAATAGACCGATATCTAGTAACGAGATTGAAGCAGTGATCAAAAGCCTCCCAAAAAACAAGAGCCCAGGACCTGACGGATTCCCTGGGGAATTCTACCAAACTTTCAAAGAAGAAATAACACCTATTCTCCTGAAGCTGTTTCAGAAAATTGAAGCAGAAGGAAAACTTCCAGACACTTTTTATGAAGCATTACCCTGATCCCCAAACCAGGCAAAGACCCTACCAAAAAGGAGAATTTCAGACCAATATCACTGATGAATATGGATGCCAAGATTCTCAACAAGATCCTAGCAAACAGGATCTAACAGCACATTAAAAAGATTATCCACCATGACCAGGTGGGATTCATCCCTGGGTTACAAGGATGGTTCAACATTTGCAAATCAATCAATGTGATAGAACAAATCAATAAGAGAAGAGAGAAGAACCACATGGTCCTCTCAATTGATGCAGAAAAAGTATTTGACAAAATCCAGCATCCGTTCCTGATTAAAATGCTTCAAAGTATAGGGATAGAGGGAACATTCCTGAACTTCATCAAATCTATCTATGAAAGACCCACAGCAAATATCATCCTCAATGGGAAAAAGCTTGCAGCCTTCCCGTTGAGATCAGGAACACGACAAGGATGCCCACTCTCACCACTCTTGTTCAACATAGTATTAGAAGTCCTAGCAACAGCAATCAGACAACAAAGAGAAATAAAAGGTATCCAAATTGTCAAGGAAGAAGTCAAACTCTCTCTCTTCGCAGATGACATGATTCTTTATATGGAAAACCTGAAAGACTCCACCCCCAAACTTCTAGAACTCATACAGCAATTCAGTAACATGGCAGGATACAAAGTCAATGTACAGAAATCAGTGGCTTTCTTATACACTAACAATGAAAATACAGAAAGGCAAATTAGAGAATTGATTCCATTTACTATAGCCATAAGATACCTCGGAATAAACCTAACCAAAGAGGTTAAGGATCTGTACTCGAGGAACTACAGAACACTCCTAAAAGAAATTGAAGAAGACACAAAAAGATGGAAGACCATTCCATGCTCTTGGATCGGAAGAATAAACATTGTTAAAATGTCTATACTGCCTAGAGCAATCTATACTTTTAATGCCATTCCGATCAAAATTCCACCGGTATTTTTCAAAGAGCTGGAACAAATAATCCTAAAATTTGTATGGAATCAGAGGAGACCCCGAATCTCTAAGGAAATGTTGAAAAACAAAAATAAAACTGGTGGCATCATGTTACCTGATTTCAAGCTTTACTACAAAGCTGTGATCACCAAGACAGCATGGTACTGGCATAAAAACAGACACACAGACCAGTGGAACAGAGTAGAGAGCCCAGATATGGACCCTCAACTCTATGGTCAAATAATCTTCGACAAAACAGGAAAAAATATCCAGTGGAAAAAAGACAGTCTCTTCAATAAATGGTGCTGGGAAAACTGGACAGCTATATGTAGAAGAATGAAACTCGACCATTCTCTTACACCGTACACAAAGATAAACTCAAAATGGATAAAAGACCTCAACGTGAGGCAGGAATCCATCAGAATCCTCAAGGAGAACATAGGCAGTAACCTCTTTGATATCAGCCACAGCAACTTCTTTCAAGATATGTCTCCAAAGGCGAAGGAAACAAAGGCAAAGATGAACTTTTGGGACTTCATCAACATCAAAAGCTTCTGTACAGCAAAGGAAACAGTCAACAAAACAAAGAGGCAACCCACAGAATGGGAGAAGATATTTGCAAATGACAGTACAGACAAAAGGTTGATATTCAGGATCTATAAAGAACTCCTCAAACTCAACACACACAAAACAGACAATCATATTTTAAAAATGGGCAGAAGATATGAACAGACACTTCTCCAATGAAGACATACAAATGGCTATCAGACACATGAAAAAATGTTCATCATCACTAGCCATCAGGGAGATTCAAATTAAAACCACATTGAGATACCACCTTACACCAGTTAGAATGGCCAAAATTAGCAAGACAGGAAACAACGTGTGTTGGAGAGGATGTGGAGAAAGGGGAACCCTCTTACACTGTTGGGGGGAATGCAAGTTGGTGCAGCCGCTTTGGAGAACAGTGTGGAGATTCCTCAAGAAGTTAAAAATAGAGCTTCCCTATGACCCTGCCATTGCACTGCTGGGTATTTACCCCAAAGGTACAGATGTAGTGAAAAGAAGGGCCATCTGTACCCCAATGTTTATAGCAGCCATGGCCATGGTCGCCAAACTGTGGAAAAAACTAAGATGCCCTTCAATGGACGAATGGATAAGGAAGATGTGGTCCATATACACTATGGAGTATTATGCCTCCATCAGAAAGGACGAATACCCAACTTTTATAGCAACATGGACAGGACTGGAAGAGATTATGCTGAGTGAAATAAGTCAAGCAGAGAGAGTCAAGTATCATATGGTTTCACTTATTTGTGGAGCATAATAAATAATATGGAGGACAAGGGTAGATGGAGAGGAGAAGGGAGTTGAGGGAAATTGGAAGGGGAGGTGAACCATGAGAGACTACAGACTCTGAAAAACAACCTGAGGGTTTGGAAGGGGCGGGGGGTGGGATGTTGGGGGAACCAGGTGGTGGGTATTAGGGAGGGCACGGATTGCATGGAGCACTGAGTGTGGTGAAAAAGCAATGAATACTGTTACGCTGAAATGAAATTAAAAATTTAAAATATATATATATATATATATATATACTGGATGAAGAAGATGTGGTCCCTATATACAACGGAATATTACTCGGCCATCAGAAATGATGAATACCCAACTTTTGCATCAACATGGATGGGACTGGAGGAGATTATGCTGAGTGAAATAAGTCAAGTAGAGAAAGTCAATTATCATGTGGTTTCACTAATTAATGGGACATAAGGAATAGCATGGAGGACATTAGGAGAAGGAAGGGAAAAGTGAAGGGGGAAAATTGGAGGAGGAGATGAACCCTGAGAGACTGTGCACACCAAGAAGCAAATTGAGGGATTTAGAGGGGAGAAGTGTGGGGAATGGGTTGGCCCAGTGATGGGTATTAAGGAAGGCACGTATTGCATGGAGCACTGGGTGTTATATGCAAACAACAATATGGTGACTAACATAATTTAAAAAAATAAGCATTTATTGCATGCCAGTCTCTCACTGTTCTCTCACAGTCTCTCACTGTTCTAAACACATTTCATGTAGGAAGTTATTTAATCCTTGCAACATTTGGAGGTAGATACTGTAATTTTCATTTCATGGATGAAGAAAGCGAGGTACTATATTTCAAAATCCACTCACAAGGAAAAGTGTGACAGAGGGAAACGCAAGAGAAGGAGGAGACAGTGGCCATAGGCAATTGCAATTAAAATATCTCACTTGCGTAAACTGCAAAAACAAATGGTTGTGTGAGCACTTTTCTGGGATTCCTCACAGGGCCTGGGAAGGGATGGATCCGAGTGAGGGTCTTCCCGGCAAGCTGGCCTCTAACAGAAGGACCCTTTGGGAACCTATTTATTTAGAGATTTAAATGAGTAGAAAGAAGCAAATCATATAAAAATATGGAGAAACAGTAACTTTGGAAAAGATTGCACTGATTTGGCCAGTACAAAGGCTCAAAGCAAGAACAAATTTGAGATGTTTAAGGCACTGAAAGAAAGCCACCATGTATAGGATATAGCTTCCTCTTTCCAGCAAGCTCAGGAGAACAAAGGTGTTAAGGAATTCAATGTGGAACTTTCACCAAGAAACTCATGCATCACTATGATGAGCTTAAAGAAACATCTGAGACTATCTAATAACCTGCAATGCCCTCTAGAATTCTGACAATGCCCCCATAGAGTCCCAGAGATTGGGGGCAGGGAAGTTCATATAGAGGCCAAGCAAAATTCAAGCTCCTCACTCCAGCCTTACCACCGCATATTTCATGTACCTGTTTTATATCTTGGGTTCCTCACAAGGACTTACTTGAATCAAGGGCTCTATACAGGGAAAAGTTGATAATCTACAGAGACCACCATTTAGTCTGAGAGGACTTGAAGCTCAGAAAAAGTAAATGGCTAGCCCAAAGCCACAGTTAGATAGGGACACATCATTGCAAGAACTCCAACCTATTGGTTCCTATGCTAGGACTCTTTCTGATATACCGTATCATGCCAATCCCTAATCTTTAGTAAGTTTTCCTTCAGATATTTGATATTCTTTTTAAATGCAACATAACGTTTATATTATCTATCCACCTTATGAAACAGAGAAGAGATCTGTAGAACCCGCTCAGGGTAACAAATGTACCATTTACTACAGTGGAATTTGAGAAGGAAAATGTGAACCTTTTGTAGCTGTTAATTCTACCAACTGGAGTTTCTACTAAAAATATTATTCTTTGATATCTCAACGAAGGAGTCAAGGGATAATGTGTGTGTTCACAATGAAAAGGCGATATCAGGCTCCTCCTGCTTCACTCCCACCATCCTCATCTGTTTTCAAACCCTCATTACTTTTCACCTTAAACCATTGCACAAACTATCTCATTGTTCTTTCTGCCTCCAGTCTTTCCCCTTTCCAGTCTGCCCTTCACAGTGTCTTGCCCAATTCACCATCTTCCAGGTAAAGCTCTTATAAAAACATTCTCTTTCACAGTCAACTTTGAGGCTCCCCTATACAAATTAGATTGTAGAATTCCCAGAATCTTTAAGAATGTTCAGATCTAATCACCTAAACTTGGCATTCAAAGCATTTTTCAATCCAACACTAACACTCTAATTCCCATTTTTTTCTGCCAGTCCTGCTTCCATTCATGCTCTGACCCGGGAATTTTGAGTGTTCCTCATTCTCACACTGTGCTCTTTGTCTTTACATAGATCTTTGCTTATTACCTCTGCCCTAGTGTTCTCCCTGAGTGCTGCCATTGGAGCTTCTCTATCTTTCATGGCCTAATTCAATATCACCTCCTTTAGGAAGGTTTCCTTGTTTATGGCAAGCAAATAAGAATTCTTCCAACTTTCGCTCCCCACACTGGAATGACAATATTAACTGCCTTGTGTTGTCATTATTTGTGAAATTATTTTGTTCCTTTTATATACTATAAGGGAAGAACTAATCTATGTATCTTGGCATTTCCTAAGGGACCTCACAGACTCACAGGGGCACAGTGAGTGTTTGGTACCACAGGTGGTAAAAGGATAGGAAGGGGAGGTCCTCAATATTTCATTCCTCCAGTTTGGGATCAGGCCACGGACAATAGGTCAGAAATTAAACACAAATTCCTTTAGGAAATATTCAAAGGCTCTGCCCAAACAGAGGGAGAGAGATGGAGGATCACTAGAGTACAGCTTAATAATACATCGACACCAATAAGATTAGTTATAGCCAAATGACACTGTGACAAAATAGAGCTTCAGCTGGAACCAGTTTTGCAGCCATGTCCACATTCTGGTCACCTCACTTTCCAGCTGTGTGACTTTAAGCAGGTTCCTGCCTCTTCTGAATCTTTCTTACAGAACCATGCTAAGGGCCAGCTGTGAAGACTGCCTGAGAAATTCCAATTAACATTTTGGAACATAATATTGATGCCATAAAAAGTAACGAGGACTATGAAAATCAGAAAATCAACTGCAGAGCTGAATATTTATGACTGAAATCAGCCTGCCCTGGCATGAAACAGCCATTTGGAGCAGCAAACACCTCTTAGAAACCCAAAGTTTGTCTTGTCATCATTTGCTTTATCCCAAGTTAGCCACCAACCCTCTGAACAGGCAGCCACCAGTCCCATGACTTTCAAAACCTCCAAGTACATATCCAACTTCATAATTCACAACTATGATTTACCTTTATGGTCAGAGTTTCATCTTCTAGTTTATCTTGGACTACATCTGTACTCCACCTCTGAGAAGCAAGCAGAAAAGTTCAGGATAAATGACTCCAGCTTGAGATAATGAAAATAGCTTTTTAAAAAAATTCTCACTCTCCACCTTTTTGTATTGTGGAATTTATGACTTCACATATATAGGAGGAATTTTTCTTATGTCCTGATTAGATGGTACCATGAAACTTCTGACCCCAAAGTAGTACTCTTTTTTGTTCATTGAAGTGGGTAGTAACTGCTTTTCTGTCAGGAAATTTTTTTTAAGGTTTTATTTATTTATTTGATAGAGATACAGCAAGAAAGGGAATACAAGCAGAAGGAGTGGGAGAGGGAAAAGCAGGCTCTCCCCACCAAGCAGTGAGCCTGATGCGGGGCTTGATGCCAGGATCCTGGGATCACAACCTGAGCTGAAGGCAAACGCTTAACGACTGAGCCACCCAGGCGCGCCTGTTAGGAAATTTTTAAAGCAGATCAAGCAATCAATTTTTTGCCATGGTTTACCTATATTTAATATTTCATAAGTATTCACTGAATGAATAGCAAATTGACATTACCTAAAACACCTATTTTATACAGTAAATAACCTATCTCAGAACTGGGAGGTGAGTGAGTCACAGTGTGTGGGGATTCATGGAACCACAGGACATGGTTCCTAAGAACCTGGCTGGTAAAATCACCTGGGGGTTTTAGGAAAATGCAGACTCTGAAACACTGCTGTAGACTAGTTGAATCAGAATTTCCAGAGGGTTTTAACCAGAATTCAACATTTACAATGGCTCTCTAGGGAACCCATAATTATCTAATCTACCCAAATAAACTCTTGCCATATTTTTCAGAGCAAAAGATTCTAAGTTAAAATGATGAAATCGGTCATGGTAGTCCGTTGGACTCCAGCATGAGAAATGAGACCTTCCAGGATCAAGGTACTTGGGATGAGCTGTCCCTTTCCTTCATCCAGATATTTCCTCTGCTTGGGACCCTGAACAAATAGTTACAAAATGTATACTGTGCTAGACCTGAGGATATAATACTAATCATGATAGAAATCACCATCTTCTCATGGAGACTGTGATCTCAGTCACTGTAGTACTATAAGAATTCTATCCAGGAAATCTTCCTGAATTTATAAACTTAACTTTTTTTTTTTTTCCTGATGTTTCCTTACTTTTCACACTTGGTGCAGACAAGCCTTTTTTTTTTTTAGAACTATTTCCTGCCTGTGCTTAGAGCCCCTTCTCAAGAGATGAGATCCATGTCCCTTCAGGTTTGGGTAGCAAGTACAGAACTCTTTCTACTCCTTCCTCTCCTTTCTCTCTTTAATCAATGACCCACAGTGAGGACAGTAACATATAGAACCGGAAAAGCCATCCCAGAACCACACAGTTTGTTAATTCTATTTACATTTTCTCCTGGGTTAGCCAAGGACCCTCAACCCTTTGAGGCTTTCTTCTTCTTTACAAATAATGCTCTTTCTGCTAAAATCTGCCAGTCATTGTGCAGAAGGCTGGAAATGCAGGCATAAAGGTCATGTTCTCTGCCCTTTGGTGGGGTGTCCCTGTGTATTAACAAAGTCAGGCAATTAAAAATAGACACGTACAAGGTGGTCAGACCCAGCACAAGGGTGGCATGAGATAGATGCTCAGCAAGTATATGTTCAACAGATATTGGTTTATTTATTACATAGAACCATATGAAACTAATGATATTTGACTAGTTTGATGTGCAAAGTAAAGTGGCAATTAGATGTAATTTAATCTAATACAGGTTCTGATAGGGTTAAGCATTAGACAATGTGAAAGAGCAGGGAAGTAGAACCAAGGAGCTGTCTCTTTTTTTTTTTTTTTAATTTTATGGACTTTTTTTTTTGTTGTTGTTGAAGATTTTATTTATTTGACAGAGAGAGAGATCACAAGTAGGCAGAGAAGTGGATGGCAGGTGGGGGGAGAAGGCTCCCTGCTGAGCAGAGAGCCCAATGCAGGGCTTGATCCCAGGACCCTGGGATCACAACCTGAGCTGAATGCAGAGGCTTAAACCCCCTGAGCCATCCAGGTGTCCAAAGAGCTGCCTTCTGAAAGTTCAAATTTTCCTTTTTTTTTTTTCCTAGTTAGAAAAGCAATATATCAGAGAAGAATCTTGAAGAATAAATTCAGTCATACAATCCATTTCCACTGTCACTCCTCTTATCCAATCCACTATCACCTTTTACCTTGACGAGGGCCATGAGGGCATCCTAACTGATCTCTCTACTTAATGTTTCTTCTCCCCTCTTCCTATGCAGTATCCAAACGAATGACCTTGGAAAATCTCAAATCAGATCATGTTCCTCAGCTACTTAAATTCTCCTAGTGACGACCAGTTATGCTTTAAATAAAACACATATCCCATCAAGGTATCAGCCTGACCTTGCATTTACTAGCTGTTTAATTTTTTCCATGCCACTCCTTCCATCCCCATCAAGGACAGCAGGCACACAGACCTCATGTTCAGCTTCCCCCATGAGACTCTTTTACATCTGTGGCTCAAGCCTCAGGGAAAGTTGTTTCAATTCAAGAATTTTTTAAAAAGGTTATATAACTTTCAACTCCGTGTCAAAATTTCATTAGCTAGTAGTTGTTATCGTGACTTGGGCTGCAGCAGCAAAAAGCAAAGACACATACCTTTTTCATGAATCTTGGGGTAAAAGTATGTTTTTCTTGAGGCATTTTGAATTATGGAAGATAGCACAACCATCCCCATCCACAATTATGGAAGATAGCACAACCATCCCCATCTTTGTATTCTCTGAACAGGCAGCCACCAGTCCCATGACAATACAATGTCTTGTTAACATGAACCAAGCATCTACTTCCAGGGCTGGGGCAGGGAAAATGAGACTGGCACATCTTTGTGTGCCAGGAAGTAAAGATGCCTATCAAGAGTTGATGGGAATATATCAGTAGGACAAGAAGTCAGCTTTCTTTAGCCACAATTGGTAAAATTGGTAAAATGAATAATGGTAGGACTGGATTAAAGTCCATTAATCTAAAAATAATCCATGAGTACTTATTCATATAAATAAATAAAGATGGATGGATAGATAGATGATAGATAAATAGATGATACATAGATGATGATAGATGATTGATTAATAGATAGATGATAGATGATTGATAAGTAGATAGATGATATATAGACAGACAGATAGATAGAGTCCTTATACATCCATGAAAGAAATAAAGCAAATGTGGTAAAATTCTGACAGTTGGTGAATCAAGATGGCAAGTGTATGAGTATTGATTTTTCTATTCTTTCAACTTTTACGTAGGTTTCAGATTTTTTTAAATACAAATTTGAGGGAGGAATTAAAACAAGTGACTCTATGCTTAAGTGATTGTCAACTATGGACTTCAAAAACTCTCTGTAAATAAAAATATTTTATCTCTCTTTAAAACCAAGAGATTCAGGGGCACTTGGTTGGCTCAGTTAGTTTGACTGAGCTAGACTGCGTTCAGCTCAGGTCATGATCGCAGGGTCCTGGGATTGAGCCCCACATCGGGCTCTCTGCTCAGCAGGGGAGTCTGCGTCTTCCTCTCCCTCCGCCTGCCACTCCCCCTGCTTTTGCTCTCCCTCTCTGTCAAATAGATAAAATATGTTTAAAATTAAAAAAAAATAAAACCAAGGAATTCAGTGATCACTGACATCCACATTATTTTTGAAATTTAGTTAACTCTTTCACAGAGATAGCCATCGTGTTCCATTTCATCAGAATGTTAAATTTTGCCACTTTAATTCCTATAAAAGGTACATTATTCTGTGATGCATAGTATGTATCTCTACTAGTAAGTTCCTAATGCTTTGTTCAAGCCTTATATAATAGTGGTACTGAAAATAAGGGTGTTTAAATTCGAGATAACCAATAAAATGATTTTGATAAATTTAATAAATTATTTTATTAAAATAAAATTATTTTAATATATATTTTCAAAACACCTCCAGAGCCTCCTCTACTCACATATAATATGAATCACCATAGTGGATTCCTATGTCCATCCACAAGGACCTATCTAGATTTTGCCCCCAAGCAACTTGTTCTGGCAGGTCAAATCTTCCTTCTTCACTGTAATTCATACACACGCACTCTCATACACATGGACTTAGGGGAAGTACCACCAAGATCTTGATGAAACACAATGCTAGTTTTCTCTTCACCTGGACAGACATAGTTATGAATCTCTGAAAGGTCTGCAGAAAGGAAGAAGAAAGGAGAATGGAGAAAAGAGAGGGAAAGAGGAAAAAAAGAGGCTAGCCTGGGATAGAGAAAAAGAAAAGGAGAGAAGTATCAAAACATCAGCTGTGGAAAGAGCCAAGATGCCCTTCAACAGACAAATGGATATAGAAGCTGTGGTCCATATATGGAACAGAATATTACGCAGCCATCAGAAAGGATGAATACCCAACTTTTGTATCAACATGGATGGGAGTGGAGGAGATTATGCTGAGTGAAATGAGTCAAGCAGAGAGAATCAATTATCATATGGTTTCGCTTACATGTGTAGCATAAGGACTAACATGGAGGACATTAGGAGAAGGAAAGGAAAAGTGAAGTGGGGTAAATTTGTGGGGGAGAGGAAGCATGAGAGACTGTGGACTCTGAGAAACAAACTGAGGGCTTGGGCGGGGCAGGGGTGGGGGGATGGGCGAGGCTGGCGGTGGGTATTAAGGAGGTCATGTATTGCATGGAGCACTGGGTGTGGTGCCTAAACAATGAATCTTGGAACACTGAAATAATAAAATGAAAAAAAATATATCATCTGTGGGGGCTCCTGGGTAGTTCAGTCAGTTAAGCATCTGCCTTAGCCTCAGGTCATGATCCCAGAGTCCTGGGATCAAGCCCCACCTCCGGCTCTCTGCTCAGTGGGGAACCTGCCTCTCCTTCTCCCTCTGCCTGCCTCTCTGCCTACTTATGTTCTCTCTCTCTCTCTGTCAAATAAACAAATAAAATCTTTTTTAGAAAAAGATATCAGCTATGGGATAAATCAACGTGTTACAATCACATCTCCCCACAAACTCGACCTCACCCATGTACTGCAGGTATACACTGGCAAACATGGCTTCTGCCTCCTGGAGCACAAAAGACCTCACACAAAGTTCAGTGAACCTGGGGACCATGGCCAAGGATCTCATGAAACCACACAGTAAACTTACAGTGTCTGCTGACGTCGACATGAGACGGCATTGACTATTACTCAGCAGGAAGCAAAGTCGCCAGGAGATAGTAAAACAAAATTGTGGTGACCAGGGACGTGAAGCCACCTTAAGCATGACCACTAGGGCACGCATTTATCTTTTTTTTAATATTAGAGAGTAGAAGCAAATCACCTCGATCTCCACCACTTTTGAGCCACAGAATCCCTGGCACAGTGTTGAATATATTCAATCTCTCTGAATCTGCTTTCTCCTACCTGAGAAATAGAGCACATAGCACTTCCCATGCCACTCTGGTAAGAAGTAAGTAAAATGAGAGAGGTAAAGATGACGGACCCATGCAAACACTTAATGAATGTCTGGTTTTGCCATGTGTTCTCTCTATAAATGATGTAGATTAGAGACCAGTTAAAGGCCCCTGGCAATCCTGAAACTCAGTCCATTTTCCTAATCCTTCGTTTGTGTGTTTATTCATGTGCTTGACAAATATTGGGTGAGAACCTAATTTCAAGACGGACTGTACAAATAGGGGGATGAGACTCAAACAGGCAAAAGCCCTTGCCCCCCTTGGACCTTAGAATTTAATCCCTGCTCTGTCCTCTGTCCTTCCCCATTCCTTCCTTGACTGTTGGAACATGAATTCATGGGTGTTCATGTTCTCCTTCTCAGGAACCATCTTCTTCCTCCCCGTGAGATAGGGGAGACCACCGCGGAGTCTATGAGAAGAATAGACCATGTTGCACAATAACCCGGCCCTTGGCAGGACCGGGGCCGACCAAACAGCAACTGACAGGGGACCAGGTGGGTGCTGGAAGTGTCTGCAACTCGGGCAGTTCTTCCTGAATGTCAGCGTTGAGGCAATGAGATGCTTCAAAGCCAAAGCACCAGTAGCTAATGAGGATATTTTCCAAACTGTTGAAATGAAAAGAACTTCGGAACAGTTGTCCTGGGAAAATGGGTATGCATTTCATACAGTCACCCCATTCACAGAGCCAGAGCATACCCTGAGCCAAATGAAGCCCTGAGGAAAGCAGGTCGCAGGTGATCCTGACAGTGACACTCACAAGCATTTATATAATGTCAGTCCTCCAGGAGCTCTAAGCACTTTACAAACAAATAGGTAGGCTAGATAGCAACTAATCCTGGCAAGTCAAAGAATTGAATCCCCTACAGTCAGTCCACCATGCTGCATGATATTGTGATTAATAACAATGGTTTCATTTTTCGCTGTGCCTCGATGGATCCAGCTGGAATGGATCTCATGGAAAACTGGAAAATCTTTCACTCAGCATAAAATCACAATGGTTATAATCACAGTTTCTGCATTACAACCACATTTCCAGCTTCGTTATCCTTTTCTCTCTCTTTTTTTTTAAATTAACATATAATGTATTATTTGCTTCGGGGGTACAGTTCTGTAAATCATCAGTCTTACAGAATTCATAGCACTCACCAATTTCATTACCTCTTTTAAACTTCACAACACTTTAAAAAATAGGCAGAATGGGTATCATTATACCCAATTTAACAATGGCAGAAACTGAGGTTCAAAGAGGATAAATGACTTCAATAAAGATGATCAGCTTTTAAGAAGGAAGTAGCGTAAAAGAGGTGTGATTAGTTCTGCTAAGACCAGAGTTTTCGTGCTCTCTGTGCAGTTTTCAAACAAGTGTTTCTTTCTCCCTTAGTGATAGAGCTTGAATCCTCAGGAGAGCAAGTGGCACTAGCACTTCTGTAGAATTTCTTTTAAAAATGATTCTTGGGGCGCCTGGGTGGCTCAGTGGGTTAAAGCCGCTGCCTTCGGCTCAGGTCATGATCCCAGCATCCTGGGATCCAGCCCCGCATTGGACTCTGCCCAGCAGGGAGCCTGCTTCCTCCCTTCTCTCTCTGCCTGCCTCTCTGCCTACTTGTGATCTGTCTGTCAAATAAATAAATAAAATCTTTAAAAAAAAAAAGAGTAATAGCAAATATAACATTTATTCAGTTTGTCCAGGTGTTAGGCACTACCCTAGCTTCTTCCAATACATAATATAATTTAATCTTCTTCATAAATTCATAAGTATGGTTTTCGCTCACCCCACTTTGTAGAATAAGAAAACCTATGCACAGAGATCATAAGAATCTTGTGCAAGAATACTCAGCTTAGGTATTTCTGAATCCAGAGTTTATTTCCAATATTATAAGAAGGCTTCCTCCCTCCAAAACAAGCAAATACAAAAGCTTTGAAAAAATGAGTAGCTACACTCAATACCCATGCAAGTACAGACAAGAAACCAGCAATTACAGAAGTCCTGCTATGTGCCAAGTGTTTCCAACACAACACCATTTGGGGGGATGGGAAAATCCTTAATCATCTCCCCCAACACACACCCATACTTCCCATCAGTGTGTTTACATTCTATATACAGCAAAATGACATTATCTCAAGCTTATATAAAAGGCCAGCCTACTTCCCTAGGCAAGCCATTTACCAGCCCCCTGACCAATTTCCAAACAGATTGTTGCCCTCAAACTTCAATTACACTGAAATTCTGCAGGTTGCCTGAAGGTATGTGTAGAGCGTACAAATACCCAGTATATATATGTTGGATTCATGAAACTTCCATACAAAAGTCATGGAAACCGTTGAGGGTTTCTGTAAATACCATAGTGTTTATGTTAATTCATTGTAATACTGAGAATAGTGCTTCTTTCATTTTATAGATGGGAAAACTAAAGCCCAGAAAAGTAAGTGATTTGCATAATGCTCTACCGCTAAGAAATGGTAAACAGAAATATGATCCCAGATTCATCTAGCTCCAAAATTCATGCTTTATGTATTTTTTCTGGATCCTTATTTTTTAAAAATCTGCTTTTTCTAAATTATAAAAGTAACATGTATTCATTGATAGAAATCTGGGAAATGCTACTAAAAATAAAGATTTAAAAAATGTTTCAATAACACTATAATCCAAACTAACGGCAACATTTTAACATTTTCCCTTCCAACCATATACTATTCAGTAAATAGAATTTCATCAACTGATTATTTTCATTATATTGTATACATAAGCCCATGAATTTAAAAATTCTATAAAAACTACTTTTTAAAATATCTATATAATATTCAAAATATACATAGTTCATTTGCCTTCTTTTTATTCCTGGACATTTAGGCCATCCCTGATTCTTAGCAATTATAAACAGTACTAGAATAAGCTCTTAGCATATAAATCTTGGGCTGAATTATTGATGATTTACTTAGGACTGATTCCCAAATATAAGAATGGATGTTTTCTGTTATTTCATGCTGCTTCTTTTCTTGAAATTAAGACCCTTCCCCACCACCACCACTATATTATCCCAGAAGCTCTCCTTCTGCCTCATTTCTAAACCACTGAGTTAAGTTACTATCATATATGTCTAGACCCTAGGTTTGAAGAACGAAAGGTGAAAAGTTGGAGATCTGGAAATTCTGAATTCTACAGCAATTTACTTATCAATGAAGTGATTCTGGCATGTTACCTGAGGTCTTCGGTTCATGTTTTCTCACCTGGAAAATGCAACACTAAGAGTACCTCCCTCAAAAGACTAATGTGAGGATTAAATCAAATATAACATGTGATGAAGGCTTTGTAAACCATCGTGTCTTCTGGCAAACATCAGTTGCTGTTCCCTTTAATAGTACGACAGATTTAGACAGCCTTCAACGATAAAAGAGAAAAACTAGTTTTCTGCTCATTGGCTTTTTTGGTAAATCTAAATCATTCTTTTAAAAATGTTGTTTTTAGAAAAGTTTGCAAAACTCAGGGAGAAATAACAGCTGTCACAAAGAACACTTCCCGGGGCACCTGGGTGGCTCGGTGGGTTAAAGCCTCTGATTTCGGCTCAGGTCATGATCCCAGGGTCCTGGGATCGAGCCCCACATTGGGCTCTCTGCTCAGCAGGGAGCCTGCTCCCTCCTCTCTCTGCCTGCTTCTCTGCCTACTTGTGATCTTGGTCTGTCAAATGAATAAATAAAAAATCTTTAAAAAAAAACAAAAACAAAAAAAAACAAAGAACACTTCCCAAGTCTACCAAGCATTCATGCCATCCTGGAGATTTTGAAAGGTTTTGCTTTTCCCATGGGGAATTAACAAACCTAATGCCTCCAACCACAAGCATGCCAGAGACCTAGTGAACCTAACCCCATGGAGTAACAGTGTAGCCCAGTAACCTGAGGACAGCCCAGTAGCCTGAGGCTTGTCCCTCCAACCTGGGGCGGGCCACAACTTTGAGACTGATTGGCTCAAGTTCCTTCCTAAGGGGTATTTAATGCTGAAGAAGGATGTTTCTAAAACACCTGCCAGCAGAGAAAGGAGAAGTGAGGAGAGACAGTTGGTCTCACCCCCTCTATCAGTGCAGAAAAGATTCAGGACAGACAGAGACGTGAGAAGCTGGGGACGTACACACTGTCAGGTTTGTGAAGAGGTAACTAGGCTAAAAAGAAGTGTTCCGGGCAGACATCACATTGTAGTGGAATACGAAAGAAGGAAAAGGGTCATTTTATGATCCATTCAGAGGCAAGGATTAGAATTTCAGGAGTCAATCCCTGACATTTCAGGACAATGACGCTTGAAGACAAGCAAGCAGGTAATGGGAGAAAGAGTCAGCAGTATCTAGATGAGAAGCAACAAGCAAATGCGAAACCAGTAACAACTGGGAGAGGTGAGGATTCTGTAAAGCAGGAGGCAGATGAGAAATGTGACATACCCAGAAAAGTCCTCAAGTTATACAGCTGGCAGGAGATCCGGAGACACAATCATGAGGCTGATCAGTGGCTGGTGATCAATCGCAAGGTCTACGATGTTACTGAATGGGCCAAGAGGCACCCAGGTGGGCACAAGGTCCTCAACCACTACGCTGGTGAAGATGCCACGGTAAGGAACTCAGAGCTCTGTCCTCTCTCTTCCAGCTACTGGGTGACGGAGACTTGGCTCTCTTCCCCAAAGTGTGTGTGGGTGTGTGGGTGTGTGCGTGTGTGTGCTCAAACTCCACAATTGCCTATCTCCTCCCAAACCAATTTTACAGGATTCCTATCCGGCAAGAACCTGAAAGCAAATTAAGCCTCAAGTTTAACTCTTACTTGGGGATGAGCTCAGATGTTGACAGTGGATACTGTTTGTATATTCTGGATTTTGTTCTGCTCTTGGTGTTTTGTTTGGATTTGAATTAAAGTCACTGCCTATTTTGCTTTGTTTTTTGAGAATAGTTGACACAGTGTTAAAATTAGTTTCAGGTGTACAGCGTACTGGTTCAACAGCGCTATATATTATGCTATGTTCACCAGAAGTGTGGCTACCATCTGTCATTGTCTTTTAAGAAGAAAGTAACAAATGGATGAGTAAAATCGAGGGGAAAGAATGTCTGTGCCTAAGGAGAAATTTCTCAGACTCTTATAAATGAAGTGTGTAAAAGACAGATAGTGATTCATCTGATAGGTATAAAATGTTAATAACAATAATGCAAACCTACAATTAAGGACGGTGATTTTCTAGTCCAAATCACAGAATCAGCTCAGACAATCTGTTGCCAAAGATGTGGGCTTTCCGCCACCTTAGAAATCACTGATAAAATCACTCAGCTTGAGACAGCTGGGCTGATAAATATGTAACTTCCTGATGATGTTTATCTCCCAGAAATTAGGAAAAGACTATGATTATGCATTCAATTCTAGCCAACAAGGAGGAACTGAGTAATAAAAAAAGAAAAAAGATACCATCAGAACTTCAGGGGAAAAAACTCATGCCATCTAAGGATTCATATCTTAAGAATGAAAATCCTGAGCATGGTCAACCATGTACCTTAGACATAAGGTAAATAAATCCAAAAATATTCAGAGAAAAGATTCTTGCAAAGGAAGTTGGCTTGAGAAGAATGGGAGGTTCTGAAAGAATTCTGACAAATGTAATATTCCATAGCTACTCTGAATTCAGGGAGCCTGAACTTTGGAAGTGATTGTGTGAACATGGGAAAGTTATTGAAATTGTCTCAGCCTCTACTTCATGATTTGCGAAACGGGAATGACCTTACCCGTCTGACCGGTTTATGGTAAATGGGACTAATGTTTATAAAGTGCTTAGCACAATGCCAGACACTTAATAAAGTTTCATTAAATTGTACCTATTATTATTTATCTCACTGGCATCCCTAGCCTCACAGGTGTAATTTTATTTCCTGTTTAGCACCAGTTTAGAAATTCTGGTTGTATTTGGTGTCACGTGATTGAGGAAAGATGAAACCCATGGTGGGGAAGCATCGTGCTCCCTAGTGAAGGAGAGCAGAATGTATATAGGACCTGCAGTCAGATGCTTACTCTACAACTTAAGAGGTGTTTACAGGTTGTACCCTGAAAGGCAACTGTGGACCAAAGCAAGTATGGTCTCTCTGTGTGCTGGCCCTGGACCCAAAGGTGCCCAGAGGGGACACCTTTCTTTTATTTACATGGAAACTCTTCTCCAAGCTTCCATCCTCCTCACAAAAGGTGACTAAGGATAGCCTTTCCCATAGGATGATTAATTCATTCATTCATGTAGCCAGCCATTCTAAAACCTTTGTTAAGGGTCCAGCCTAAGGAGTATGAATACAGGCTTAGGAACGAAAAAGGCCTGGCTTGTATCTGAGTTCTACCACTTACTGAGAATGCCTTGAGGGGAGATGGCAGAAGCCCTTGGACCCTCAGCTCCTTTATCTAGAAAGTGGAGATTATAATACCTTCATCTTAGCCTTGTGAAAGTCAACAGTGCCTGTGGTGTTTGGCACAGATTAAACTTTTTTATTTTTTTATTACTTTATTCTGATATGGGTTGTAATCTTCTCCAAAGAACAAACAAGAAGACAAATGAGTCCATAAAACAAAATGGGTACATCAGCTCCTATTACGGCATATACAAGTTATCTTACTGTTTTTGAACTATGTGATCTGAAACTAAAGACACGATGGGACACCTGGGTGGTACAGTTGGTTGAGTGTCCGACTCTCGGTTTTGGCTCAGGTTGTAATCTCAGGATCATGGAATCCAGCCCCGTGTCGGACTCCATACTCAGCAAGGAGTCAGCTTAGGACTCTCTCTTCCTCTCCCTCTGCCCTCCCCTACCCACCAAAATGGATAAACAATTCTTTTTTTTAAAATAATAATGACACGATGCTAATAATTACACTCTAGGCCTAGTCTTCTTACCTGAGAAGAGCTTACAGGAAAAGTCCAAGTAGGATTGATTATATAATTAAGAATATATCTATATGATGGGCTGTTTTTGCAATTATTGAAATGAGATTTACAAAGCTATTGGAGGGCATGACATGAAACACTACTTGGTCACAAATTTTATGTAAGGCAACAGTAGGAAAAGAACAAATGCAATATTGTGATGCATGCACATCAGCAGCATGTCCAGAACAAACAAAGCAAGTTAAGTATCCTCCTTAACTCTGGACAGCCACACTCTTTTTTTTTTTAAGATTTTATTTATTTATTTGACAGAGAGAGATCACAAGGAGGCAGAGAGGCAGGCAGGGAGAGAGGAGGAAGCAGGATCCCCGCTGAGCAGAGAACCCAATGCGGGACTCGATGCCAGGACCTTGGGATCATGACCTGAGCCGGAGACAGAGGCTTAACCCACTGAGCCACCCAGGTGCCCCTGGACAGCCACACTCTTAAGAAGGGTGCTGAGAAACTCGAGCACTTTCTTGTGTGGGTCAAAGGTCAATTTGACAGACAAGGGATGAGAAAAACTTAGAGGAAATATAGAAAAGTCCATTTCATCTATTTAGAGGACTACCATGTGGAAGACAGGAGTATTGTGTGCAACTCCAAAAGGGTGGTATGGAGCCAAGGGAGGTGAGGCTAGGGTAGGAGGTGGAGAGGATATGCACAGAGGTGGAGTGAAAATAGGATTCACATCAGGACTAAATACCCAGCCAGAATGGGCATCCCAGCTTAGCCATTTCCTCTGCTTAGCACAATACTGGCACATAGTATATGCTCAATTAACATCAGTGACTATCATGGCATGAGGAGGAGAGGTTGGAGAGGAAAGGTAGAGAAAGAGAAAAGAGAAAGGGGAGGAAAGGAAGGGGTCTTAGAGTGCTGAGCCATGTCTTGCTTTTCTTCCTCTTCTTCCATTACACATAGTGACCGCTGCCCTAGCACGGCATCCCTCCCCACCCCCAGCCACCACAAAAGCAGCCAGGATTTCTAAGCTGTTGACGAAAAGAAAGGAATAATCAGTAATCATAGTTGCATCTTCTCTGGGAGGGGAGCAATCTTGAGAAAGAACAAATCTAGAGGCATCACACTCCCTGATTTCAATACATACCACAAAGCCATAATAATAAAAACTGTGTGGTATTGGCATAAAAAACAGACACATAGATCAATGAAACAAAATAGAGAACCCAGAAATAAACTCACACACACATGGACAATTAATTTATGACAAATGATCCAAAAATATGGGAAAGGACAGTCTCTTCAGTAAAATGGTGTTAGAATAACTGGACAGCTACATGCAAATGAAGGAAACTGAACCACTCTCTTGCACCATACCCTAGAGTTAAAAATAGATTAGAGACTTGAGCACAAGACCTGAATCACCAAGGAAATGCAAATCAAAACCACAGTGAGGGGTCACCGCACACTTGTTAGAATGGTTATTTTCAAAAGACAAGAAATAACAAGTGTTGATGAAGATGTGAAGAAAAAGGAACTCTCGTACTCTATTGATAGGAAAGTCATTTGTGCAGCTGCTATAGAAAACAGCATGTAAGCTCCTCAAAAAATTAAAAATGGAACTACCCCATGATCCAGCAGTTCCATTTGTGGGTATTTGTCTGAAGAAAACAAAAACACTAACTCAAAAAGGTATTTGCTCCCCCAGGCTCGTAACAGTATTATATTCAATAGCCAGGACATAGGAACAACTTAGGTGCCCACCAACAGATGAATGGATAAAGATAACATGATAGATAGATAGATAGATGATAGATTAGTCAGCCTTTAAAAAAGAATGAAATCTTTCCATTTGCAACATCATGGATGGACCCAGAAGACATTATACTAAGTGAAATACATCAGACAGAGAAAGACACATACCATATGATCTCACTTATCTGTGGAATCTAAAAAAGAAAACAAAAAGTCAAGCTCATAGATACAGAAAGCAGACTGGTGGTTAGCAGAGGCAGGAAGTATGAGATGGGACAAAAGGGTGAAAGGGTTCAAAAGTACAAACTTCCAGTTACAATAAATAAATCATGGGCTGTAATGTACAGCATGTTGACTATAGTTAATGATACTGTATTGTATATTTGAAAATTGTTGAGATTAAATCTTTAAAGTTATCATCACAATCACAATCACAAGAAAAAAAAATCAATCGGGGGAACTATGTAAGGTGACAGATGTTAACTAGACTTATTGTGGTGATCATTTTGCAATGCAAACAAATATCAAATCATTCTATTGTATACCTATAACTAATATAATGATGCTTATCAAGTATACTTCAATTAAAAAAAATGAAGACCATTAAAGAAGGAACAAAATAACAGTTTCATTACACTATAATTTGAAAAGCTATTGGAGTTATGGGAGCCCAGGGGAGATCATAAAAAACTTTCCTGAGTGAGTTAGGAGAGGCACTATAATCTGAATCTAGAAGGGTAGGGAGGAGTTTTTAGAGAAAGAAAATGGAGGAAGGCAGTCAAGGCAAAGGAACCAACATGAAAAGCTTCTGAACAACAGAGAGGCATGGAGTGTTTATTGAATGGGGAAAGATCTGGTGGACAAGATGGTTCATGAAGGGTAATGGTGAATGTTAAGCCTGAAGAGGTAAATTGAAGCCACAGGCAAAATGATTTAGGGGATTAAAACCTAATGTGTAAAGTTGGGAAATGAGATTGTATTTGAAATGGAAACAGGGTTTAAAAAAAAATGAAAGAAAGAAAAGAAAAAAAATTGAAAAGAAATTAAAAAAAAAAACTCTAATGTGTAAAGACATCATTACCATCTGCTCAGCAGATAGATACTGGTTTTTGGCATCATCCCAAAACAATCTGCCATCATTTCTTTCTTGAAAGGCCTTTCAGAAAAAGAATTGTGCATGTTAAGGCTGGAATAAACCTTTACAGCTTCATGGCTTTAAAGTCACGAAGCCTTTAGTTCAAATCCCTCTACTATTTACCAATTTATTGTGGCATTGCGGACAAGATGTTTCTCCCCTCTGAGATTTGGTGTCTTTATCTTTATATAAGGCGAGAGGGAGCCTCGTAGAACTAAGGTATTGATTATGAGTTGGCCCATAGGGTACCCCGTACATAGGATACATTCAACAGTTGTTGGCACTATCTCCTCTCCCCTTCTTTTTAATCCCCTCTTCCTCAGCAGGATTATATTATTACCCCTATATCCTTTAGCAGGATTATACTTGCCAATAGTGTTAATAATATAGACTACTTTTACAGGTCTTTCAAAAGAGGATTTCACAACTTACACAATATCCAGCCTTTATTAGGAAAGTCTTTTAAATTGAATAATCTAAGACTACCTGAACTCCTGGGTTTTACTGCTCATCATTACAGTGAAAAGACTTCCACAAAGCAAGACAATGCCTATTATTCTGGAAAAGTCTGTAGGTTTTCAGGATCTCTTATCATAATACTACCTGCAAATCTTGCTGGAAGTCAGAAAAAACAAAAAAAGGAACAAACAAAAAAACCCCAATGAACCCAGAAGAATGGTATTGTCAGCACATTGTTCAAGGACTCTGCATGACTGCTCAAAGTAACTTGAAATCTCAACAGCTTACCTTTCTTCTGCGCTCTTAGCTTGATCCCTCAGAATGTTTTCCATCCTAATGTGCTCTTACACAACAAGTAGAATAGGATTTTTCACTATGGACAATCCTAAAATACTTTAATCACCTTCTTAATCATTGAATGGCTCTCTTTCTGGTTTGGGGAACTAAGTTTTAGACTTGTAGAATATAACAGCTAAGAAACACATTTGAAATCATACAGTGTAGACTTTCCCAAGGGGGTCAGAGGAAGTGTGCAGAAGCAGAATGGACAGTTGAGCCTAGACTGGTTCTAGCAAATACAAAGCCCTTTTTACATCATTGAATCTAGAGACCCTTAGGTGATGGAAGTCTAAAGAGTTGATATTATACCCCTCTAGTTAATGTTATTCATTATATAAACACCTTCTAAGTAGGCTTGTATGTAGTTCATAGATGTATCTAAAGTTGCTTTACACTTTGAAGATGGAGGATTCATTATATTCACTAAAATAAGTGAGAGCTCATACTACATTAGGCATTGGAATATATGAAGAAAATCTACGTATTGCTGTATTGAAGAGAAGGTGCGTAGTAAGTTCTTAGAACCAGAAGTATACATACAAGAAAGATGGCTGAGGGGCACCTGGGTGGCTCAGTGGGTTAAGCCTCTGCCTTCGGCTCAGGTCATGATCTCAGGGTCCTGGGATCGAGCCCTGCATCGCATCGGGCTCTCTGCTCAGTGGGGAGCCTGCTTCCTCCTCTCTCTCTCTGCCTGCCTCTTTGCCTACTTGTGATCTCTGTCAAATAAATAAATAAAAATCTTTAAAAAAAAAAAAAAGATGGCTGATATGTATTGAGGATTTACTATATGCCAACTGGATTCAAGTTGATTCACTTAATCCCTACAATAACTTTATGAATTGGTGAGCTGTTATCATCACCCTTATGTTAGAGAAAATTGAAGTACAAACAGGTAACAGGACTTGTCCACAATTACACAGATAGTAAATAGAAACCAGAATTTAGAGGTAGGAATGCCACTCCAGGGTCCACTTTCTTGGTGAATGCTATGGAACGCCAACCAGTGCTTCAGAGTCATATGTAAGACTTCCATGCATTCAAGTTACAAACTTGGTTATATTTCATCATTTTTAATCACTCCTGTCCCCAAAGCCACACTAGCAGAAAGTCTAGCATCTACCTCTTGGAAAATTCTCCTTCCCCAAAAACTGATTAAATCCCTGGGGTGGAAGAGAACATTTCTTACTTCCAAATATAAGCAGGACATAGGAACCACCACTGTTTCTCATAGCCTCTACGAAGTGCTACTTAACATGGAGCTGAGGTGGGGGAAAAAAAAAAAACGCAGTTGGTCACCTCTCTTCTATGCCTGGCTGTCACAATGCTTTGCAGAGATTGTCTTAGAATTTTTTAGAAAAAGTGACGAGACCCCTTCAGTGTCAAACTGTGCCAAGAGTGTACTACTTTAGACGCACACAGACCTCAGAGCTGCACTCCCATGCTCTCTTGTGCTCTTGTCCTACAGTACCATTGCCAACTTTAACCCATCCTTGTTTAGAAATAATGTAATTCAAAGGTTTCAGTCTTCTTGGCTTTGGCCAAGAACCAAGAGGGAGATTTGATGGGAGATGGGATTTTTGTTTGTTTTGTGGTTTTCGGGTTTTTTATTAATTTATTTTCAGCGTAACAGAATTCATTGTTTATGCACCACACCCAGTGCTCCATGCAGTATGTGCCCTCCATAGTACCCACCACCAGGCTCCCCCAACCTCCCAACCCCCGCCCCTTCAAAACCCTCAGATTGTTTTTCAGAGTCTATAGTCTCTCATGGTTCATCTCCCCTTCCAATTTCCCTCAACTCCCTTCTCCTCTCCATCTTTTATGTGTGCTCCAGATAGTGTGAGCAAATTCCACCAAGCCTGACATTGGGCTTTAAAGAGTCACCATGGGGTGCGCCTGGGTGGCTCAGTGGGTTAAAGCCTCTGCCTTCAGCTCAGGTCATGATCCCAGGGTCCTGGGATCGAGCCCCTCGTCAGGCCCTCTGCTCAGTGGGGAGCAGGCTTCCCTTCCTCTCTCTCTCTCTGCCTGCCTCTCTGCCTACTTGTGATCTCTGTCTGTCAAATAAATAAATAAAATCTTAAAAAAAAAAAAAAAAGAGTCACCATGGCTTATTAACTCAAGCTGACTACTTCTGGTGCTCAATAAAATAGTGATCTCTTTCAATGCTCAGGAATGTCCTGGATGTATTGGGCTTGGCTAGTGAAGCAGTGTGCTAAGTAAGTGGGTCTCAAGCAATAGGCTTTCAGAGAGGATTTCCAAGAGTAATTCTGATTTTTCAACTTGAAACATCCACCTGGAGATAGAAGAAATCCTCCATAACAGTCTACTGATTCCCAAGATGGGTGCAGGATGAGGTAAAGAAGGGGACTATTCTGCAGGTAAGTGTGTATCTCTTAAACATCTAACAGTTCTCTCTGACTTACAGGATGTCTTCAGAGCCATGCACCCGAAACTTGACATTGTAAAAAAATACCTTAAGCCACTGCTTATCGGAGAGCTTGCCCCAGAAGAGCCCAGCCAGGAGAGAAACAAAAATGTGAGTGAGGTCTTGGGACCCAGGAGCATGTGGACGGGTGGAGATAAGAGCCAGTTGACTTTTTCCTGATATATCCAAGAACTGATCATTTTCTGTGAGACACCACTCATTATGCCTGGGTGAGCCTGCTGTACCATGAATGAGTAGATTCTGCATATTTCAAAACAATGTTATCCTCCTTGGACCCTCAAACTCTTAAACCTCTGTGTGAGAAAAGAATGAAATTTTTGGTCCTGCACCAAACAATAATTCCACGTCTCTAAGTACCTGCTTCGTGCCAGGCAATGTACACATACAATTTTTTTCAGTGGTTGCTTATAGCTGTTTGATGTCTGTATCTATGTTTCCTGCTAAAGTAAATTCCATGAGAGCAGGAAATATGTGTGTTTTGCTTATCCCTCTGTCCTCAAGCACCCACCTGCCCAGGATCAGACATGTAGTAGAGACTTCTAAATTGCTATTGAATGAAAGATATGGATACATCCTAACAGCAGCCCCTTTTAAATTTGGTGAAATTATAGTCCAGGGAGAATAAATTACTTTCTGGAAGTCCCACAGTTGGTGGGTCAAAGAACTGGGACTCCAAGTCTCTTCTTTCTGGTCCCAGCCCTTAGGTATTCCCAAAGAAAGGTGCCACTCTTTCTTTCTCTAATACTTTGGCTACCTGAATACTGTCTTCCAAAGGACAGGGTCTCTGTAAGATTAAACATTCCTTTGGATGATTTTACATAAAGCTTACAGAGATTTTAACTAACATCGAGCATTTATTTTTCTTTTTTTTTCTTTTTAGGCAAGTTGTTTTGTTAAAACCTGTTTACATTCAGTTTAATTGTTAAGAAATAATTTTTACTGAGTACTGATCCATACATCACTGTGAGGAAGATAGAATAAGGATTATGTTTCTGCTTTAAGAAATGAGGACACAAACTTGCCAAGAAGCAGTAGAATCTGAGGACACATAACAGGTTTGGGGCAGACCTCAGAGGAACACTTACACTTACCCCTCAGGTCCACGTGCATCCCATACAGCTATGTGTCAGGATGCACAGCCCTTAAAAATCTTAAAGGAAAATAAATAAATAGATAAATAAATGGCAACTGTTAGACACAATAGCCTCACCCACCCCCCAAAACAAACCCAATTCTGAGTTCCAAAACAGTTTGAGGACAGTTTACAAATCACCATTCATCTTTCTCTTCTCCAGGAAAAAAAAAAAAAAAATATATATATATATATATATATATATAATTTTTATAATATACATATATATGTAATCATAACCTTTTAAAAGGTTTTGTTTGCTCATGGTTTTATGTTTTTAATTTTGTCCAATTAAACATATTAATATCAATAAATTTCTATACATTAAAATTAAGGTATTAATAAGCTTATAAAATAGATTATTCATTGTGTTCACTTGTGTTCCCTGAGAGAACTAATTCCTTCCATGAATATTTATTTCTCAGGCCCAATTGGTGGAAGATTTCCAAGAACTGAGAAGAACATTGGAGGCCATGAACATGTTCAAGGCCAACTGGGTGTTCTTCTTCCTTCACTTCGCCCAGATCTTGATTTTGGAGACCCTGGCTTGGCTAATGGTGTGGTATTTTGGCAATGGCTGGCTTGTGACGATATTCATTTCCTTCCTTCTCTTAATTTCCCAGGTAAGCAGGTAGCCTAAGCTCAGGTGGTGGCTTAGAGGGAAGGTTCAGAAGGTTTCCTTCTCTCTCTAGACTGGAATCAGCTGTTGCCTGATGCTTCCTGGCAAGCTACTTGTCAACATCTGACACAACTTACCAGACCCCAGTTCTTTTTTCTGTAAAAGTGGAATAATAATTGCTTATGGAAATATTCTGGACTAAACAAGTTAACGTATAAAGTGCCTAGCAGTGATGGTGACTAGCACATAGGAAATATTTAATTTATGACACATGCTACTTTTCACCCAATTCTCTACATACCAGTTCAGTAACTGGAGTCTTTTCTCAACCATGTAACACTCACCTTTATCTTGTGTTGGTCTTCCAATCAACAAATAGAGAGAGAGAGGCAAACCAAGAAACAGAATCTCAACTATAGAGAACACACTGATAGTTACCAGAGGGGAGGGGGTTGGGGGTGGGTAAAATAGGTCATGAGGACGAAGGAGGGCACTTGTGATGAGCACTATGGAGGTTGTATGCAATTGTTGAGTCACTGTATTATACACCTGAAACTAATATTATATTGTGTGTTAACTAACTGGAATTTAAATTTTTAAAGAAGAACATATGGATTCCACCATCAATTATAATCAACAACTGGCACATAGCAGAACATTTGATAAATCTTTGTTGAATGAAGTATGAATCTCTGAACATGGCCTTCTGTGAGCACAACACTGTGTTGTGGACGTGAAAAGAAATGCACCCAGTTCTTGCCTTTGGGAAAAGAGTCTTCAAGTGCAGGAGATTGATGCTCAAATTGCTAAATATACTACATAACAGAATGACATTAATGCTAAGGAGAGGAACAAGCATGTGCTGTTAAAGCAGAAAAAGGCATTTAATTCTCATTGGAATATCTGGGAAAGTTTTCCATGTTAACTCCAGAAGTTTATGCTAATTTTTTCTTGAAAAGTCAACTTGCTTTTAAGAAAGGAAATAAACATTTCTTGGTGCTTAGCATAAGCCAGGCACTCTACTGGTATTTAAGATACCCAATGGTCCATGAGTAAGGTATTATTATCCCTACTTATCAGAAGAAGAGCTAAAGTTCAGAGCTACTGAGTATCTTGCTAAGATCCATGCAAAACTTACATGGTGAAGAACAGTTAAGAACCCAAATCTGCATGACTCCAAAGGCCATACTCTTTCTATTTCTCACTGGAAGATTTTGACAGTGGCAAGGAAAATGTTCTAGGCTGTAAGAACCCCAAGAACAAAGGCACACAATTGGGAAAAAATCCAACATGTGGGAAATAGAAAGTGAACATAGCTTGGGGTCAGATGAGATCCCCCACCATTCCTCTCTAGAGGTCTCTTGAGTCTACAAGCAGAATTATTTATTAATTTCTTCTTGACTCTCCCCCAAAATCTAACAACAACTTTTCTCTTCTAGATTCAGAGTATTTTTCTGCAGCATGATTCAGGACACCTTTCCGTGTTTACGAACTCCAAGTGGAACCACCTGATGCAGAAATTTCTGATGAGTCATCTCAAGGTACAGGATGTTAGGGGAATGTGATGGGATTCTCAAACATCATTTCCTAATGCAGTGGTTTCCAAGTTTGTGAGCTCCGTAAAAAATGTTTGTGCACAAATAGATTTACAAATAAGTGTAAATATACTAATAATGTAGATACTATATATATGTTAATATGTATATAATATTATAGCACATATGCTAAAATTGGGATGTTAAATTTTTATGGAGATAAGTTTATTTTTATTTAGGAAGTTCCAACATCTTTTCTTACCCTAAAAAACTCTTGGCCCAATCCCTGAAGCCCCATTAAGAAACCACCTCACAGGAGAAGGATTGTGCCTTTGTAAATGAAGATGTGCCTTGTAAAATCACGAATGGGAGTGTTCATAGAAGGGGTCTGAACATTTACTGCAAGAAAGCTACAGGAATTCAGCAAGACTGATTAGATTTGGGAGAATAGGGTGTGAAGAAATAAAGGAAAGGCAGCAGAATAGAAAAAAGTGAAGAAAAAGAGAATGGACCAGAAAGGTCAGATGGCACCATTCAGGAGTCAAGGACTACAAACCCCAGACTGCTAGAAAAAGCAGTGGTGACGGTGACAGTTGACCTTGTCTCCCTTCCCAATTCAAACATAAGATCCAGGAGGGCAGGCACATTGTCCTATGTGCCACTGAAACGCAGCACCTAGCAGAGTTCCTGGCACATAGTAGGCCTTCAATTTCAATAGCATTTGTTGAGTGGATGGATGGATGGATGATTGGATGGTTTTGTGAACCAAGGTAGCAGTACAGGACTGCTAGGAATGGATTTTAGCCGCCTATGATAAGGCTCCTTGTGTGATCTTGACTGAGTCATATTCTATCTCTGGTTTTCAGTGTTCTCATCTCTAAGATTAGGACTTAAACTGAATCTGTGCTTTTCTATGACATTCTAGGATTTTTTTTTTAAGATTCTATTTATTTATTTGACACAGAGATAGAGATCACAAGTAGGCAGAGAAGCAGGCAGAGAGAGGAGGAAGCAGACTCCCCACTGAGCAGAGAGCCCGATTTGGGGCTCGATCCCAGGACCCTGGGATCATGACCTGAGCCGAAGGCTGAGGCTTTAACCCACTGAGCCACCCAGGTGCCCCGACATTCTAGGATTTATTGACTATGTACTCTGGCCCAGAAGGGAGGAAGTGCCTCTGAGCCTTCCACTAAGCCAAATCTTGCATTTGAGCCAGGTCATTTTAGGAAAAACTCATAAGCACTATTCAGAGCCTATGTGTTTTGCTTTAACACGGTGGTTTTATATTGAATGGGAAGACACTTAAAATCACAGCCTTATCAACCCTCTTTCTGGTTGAGCAAACTAAGTTTAAGTAGATTAAATAGCACAGACTTGGATCTAGACTCATATTAGAATTATGTCTGTTACTCAAATTGGTTAGAATGAATAATATATTGTCATTTTATGCGCCAAGTCTTATTTAACTGGAAAATTCCTACAGGTACATTGCTCTGCCTTCTATCCACCAGAGTTGGATTGACAAAACATTTCTGTATCCATTCAGAATCTTTACCACAGAATAAAAGCAAAGATAGTTTCTTCTGTCCTTGTGAGAACTAGGTAATGGGCTCTCCAACTCTCTCTGTTTTGAGGAAGTCAGAGGAAAAGGGGGACTCATGTAGCCTGGAGATAATTGAGAGTTGACTCAGTGCCAGTATATGCAATATTTCAAGCTCCATCCTCTCTGGTGCTTTTAAAAAGTCACTGCTTTCCCATTGGTTCAAATTCTTACACTGCTCTCTCTCTGTAAATTGTGTTGCCAGAAACAATTTTGCACTAGTTGAAGTGAATATAACCTTGATGACTCATGAACGAAGTAAGTAAATGGGAAATGCTCTAAAAAGCAAATCGAGTATACTCTGCTTTTTTGCAGGCAAAACTAGTGAGTGAATTTTGAGAAAAAATGAATATAGGATTCACTCTGTGCAGGAGAGAAAACTATCCAGGAAGGATAGGCAGGCAAGAGGGAGATAACAAAGAAAATTATAATATAAGCAGCAACAACTTCACCTTCTATATACATTGTTGGGTCCCCAATGTTGGGTCCCCCAATAATGGGTCCATGATTAAAGGAGCGAGACTGATACAAAGGGAAGGTCAAGCAAAGCTTTATTTCATGCCAAGCATCGAGAATCAAACTGCCCGCCCAGGGGCCACACCTCTTACAGAGAGCGTGACACCTCCCTGTGTCACAGACTAACTTTTATAGGGCAAAGGCCATGTGGTTGAGCTTGGCCGCACACAGGTGGCCAATAAGATTGCAATACACAGAGAAAGCTGCACAGTCATGCTAGGTCACACATGGGTGGCCAATTGAACTACAATTCACCCCATAGTAAACATTTGAACTAGCCTATCACCTTGGTGAGAATTGGCACCCAAAAGGCGGGGCCCACACTCCTTGGTAGCTAGGGAGACAGTACCGGCGCTTTACTGATTGGATGTCTCCACCTGACCAGACTCATCCGGGCATTCGGGCTGTTATCTCTACCTGACCTGACCCACCCTTGTATTTGGGCTTTGTTACCTGGGACTGGTTTCCCGGACTTGCTTTTAAATAAGTTCCCCTGGGGGGCGGGGGGGGGAGGGGGGCAGTGTCAATTTAAGTTCTACTGCATAAACAACAAAATGGCTGTTCAACCGAGGTGGGACCGCTCTGGCTAAATAGGCCCTTACATACATTACAACTTTAAGTTTTAAAACTTGATTTCGTGTCAATTTACCCTCCTCCTGGAAAAGCACAGCTACTGAGTTGGGTTTTGTTTTGGGTTTTTTTTGGGGGGGGGGATTTTTTTTTTCACTCACTGCACTAAGTAAATGTGTATGCCTGGTCTTCATAGCAATAAAAGAACCCTTGTGAAAACACACTGCTAAATATCTGCACACATTTTGGATTTTTGTGCAATGCCAAAATCTAAATGGACTCCCTGTGGTGTATCTTTCAACTCCCCTCCCCCAACACCCAGTATGCACAGTTTGAAAACTATAAGAATCAAGTATATTATAGGGACAAAGAGACAAAATATTTGATACTAAGACCTACCTTGAAAACTGGCCTATCCTGTTTCTATGACTACATCTGAAAATAATTTGGGAGGGAGGAGTCAAGCATGTTATTTCCTGTAACCCTCTTCTTACTTATTTCACAGATGAGGATTTTGCCCGAGCCCCACACATCCAGTAGCAGGGATTTGAATTCAAGCCAAAAAATGGCTTCAGGCCAAGACTTGGATTCCTTATACTGCACGGAGAAAGGACCTCACTTGGAAATGAGAAATGACTTTTAGGGTAGTTTCTAGATGGCATTTGGTATGGGGCAGCCTATTTGCATGGAGCTAATAATCTTCACATCCCCGTGGATCAGTCTATCCCTTGGTTCCAGTAACTGTGACTTCCAGACCTAGGGGTGAGGGTAGAGCTAGCTGCTTTAAATTAAACTCACAATTATTCTGACCATTGTTCTAAGCTACAGAATCTTGAGCTGTCAAGATCTGCTTCCCAACCTATCATGAATCAAAACTTGTCTCTCCTACTACCAGTTTCCACAGATAGTCACTGACTGCAAAGGTACAGTCAGCTGATGGAAAAGGCCAAAATGTTGGCTCTCAAAAGACTTACTTAACAAAGTGAATCACTGCTTATTACAGTGTCCTTGTGTGTTTATTGCTCCTATTAAGGTTGTATGTTTCATAAATGAGGGAAACCCATTTTATCATGTCTGACTTTGTATTCCAATGTTTAACTCAGTGTCTGGTGCATAGGATCTACTTCAAAATAGATAATGAATGGGTCAATACAAATGTACAGCTGTAAGAGTGAGTGGGTGGTATGCTGTTTTGATGGAGTTTTAGAATATAAGTGAGGTTTGGTGGGGTGGGGTCCGGAGCCGATGACCAAGAAAGAATTCTTGAGACATCTTTGGTGCAACATGGTGGTTTACTAAAGCATAGGGACAGGACCCATGGGCAGAAAGAGCTGCTGCCCTGGGACTGTGAGGAGTGGTCCATTATATACTTGTAAGTTGGGAGGGGGTCAGGGATAGCATTAAGTCTTTAAAGAATTTTGGAAGCAAGGTTTCCAGGACCTTGAGGGGCTAGCTATTGTTGCAAAAAAGGTTGTTCATTACTGGTAATAAAACCTTTGTCATGAGACCCTTTAGATGTGTTTCAATGGGCCATATGCTTGGGAATGATTGTCAAGACTATCTTGGAGTGTTTAGAGATAAAGTTTTCAAAAGAATTGTTAAAGTAGACTTCAGGAGCCTGGTAGGGGGTGGGGTCAGTCAGGTTAGGTTGCCCTTTGCCCTTAGCAAATCCTCCAGGTGGAGGTAATTGAGTCCCTAGAGGAATGTCACTCTGCCTTTTCCAAGGGCTTGTCAGTGGGTAAGGAAATTTAATAATTTTTCTTCTGCCTCTGTTTCCCACATCAGTTTGATGGGATAATGCAGAGTTCAATGGAGCCCCAAAAGAGGGAATAAAAATTGATGAGTATACATTGAGTTTGACATATCATGAGCCATAAAAAAGGAAATGTTTGGAAAGTGACTGCCCTTTCAAGAGTGAGATTCAGGGGAGAAATATGGGAATGGAGGAAGAGAGATTTTACTATAAGAATGGTAGGGGGTGTTAGAGGCGAAAAGAGAGTACCCCTCCTGATGGATGAGGTCAGGAAAAGTTTGCTAAGAGAGGGCTCTTCAACAAGGACCATGGAAAGACAATGTTAACACTTGCAGATTTTCAAACATACCCATCCCCTTCTACAGGGGATGTTAGTGTCTAGACCAGCATAGTCCAACAGAAATATAATGTAAGCCACATTAAAATGACATCAATCACTTTAAATTTTCTAATAGCCAAACTTAAAAAGGTACCTATATTACCCCATATATATATATTCAAAATATTATCATTTCAATGTGTAATCAATAGAAAAATCATTAACATGGTATTTTAGATTCCTTTTTTCATCCTGAGTCTCAAAATCTAATATTATACACATACAGCAAATCTTAGTTTGACCAGTCATACTTCAAGTGATCAATAACCAGCATGTGGTTCCTGGCTACTGTATTGAACAGTGAAGATCTAAAATACATATAAGCCAGTTACTGAGAGAGGTCAAATATGCAATAAAAAACAAATGCTCTTTATTCTTCTGTAGTGATTTATGTAATGGGGGAAAGAAGAGAAATTGAATATCTCAATGTACCAACATTTTACATATATCGCCTCAAGTATCCCCAAAAAACTAATGGAAGTAAATGTCATTATATTACATTTACTGAAGATGGACTAGAGCCTCAAAGTGAGTTAAATTTACCCAAACCACACAACAGTATTTATACATCCAGGACATGAAACCACATCGACATACTTCCAAATCTAAGCTCTATTAAAATGTTCAGACTGTAATTGAGACAAAATCACAAACAACCTAATCAGAGATGATTTGAGCTTGACATCAATTCAAATATTTTTATTCTTTATTTTTATATGAGAGCATTGAAGCCTGAACATGCAATCATCTGAGTCAAGCCCCCCTAAGAAATCATTTCAGATCCATGATTCTTTGAAATACTCATTAAAGCAGGATTCCTAGCACCATTGTGTTCCCCCCAAAGCTAATTAAAATTTTAGAGCTGAGTTTTCTTTATTTCTATAATAAGAATACTCTCTGCCCTACCCACCTTTAGAATTTTTTTCAAATGAGGAGCCCCCCCCCCTAAAGAAAGAGGGATGGAAAAATTTTTCATTGCAACAGGTTTTTATGAAATTTCATAATCAGGAATTGCATTAGTCTGAACTTGTGTTCCTGGACCACATAGTTATTTGTTTGTAGGTTTTGAAAGCCTTTGTCCAATGAGTCATTCTATGGCCTGGGGCAAGTTCAAGAAGCTCAGATGTCCTTGACTTTAGAGATGCATGCAGTAAACTCTGACAAAGAAGGACATTTCAGAAGAGAAATTTCACCACTAATAAACTCTCTCTTCTCCTCAGGGCCTATCAACAAAATGGTGGAATAGCCAACACTTCCAACATCACGTAAAAACAAACATCTACCCCAAAGACCCGGATATTAATGTAAGCCCACTTTTCCTGATTGGAGATATAAAACCGGTCAAGGTAGGTTTACAATTCCCAAACACATGAGAAATGTTCCTGGAAGTGGTTATATTATAGCTATAATCTTGTCCAGGAAAAATCAAGCAGGAGGTTCCCACTTCAAGCACATTCTCCGAGCATGTCTCCTTCTTTTAAGTCCAGGACACAGATATGAAATAACAAATCTGGGGTTGTATGAAGAGAGAGAGATGTAGAGCATGTGATTCTATGACCTTGAAGGACATCCAGCCAACCTCCTACAACAGGAAAAATGATAACTCATCACCCTGCTTAAGCAATCCTGGTGACAGATCCCTGACCAATAGCCATCATTACCTCTGAGGAGACACAAGATAATGTTAGATAATGAAACCAGGTGACTAAGGTTGACAATGACTCTCCAAAGTTTAATGAGGATATGGAGACATTCGTTCAGAGAAAACATGTTGGTACATTCAGTAAGCATTAAAGCACAAATACCTGAATAACTAGATATCTCAACTAATTCTAGCTCAGTTAGAAAAGGCTATGCTGGTATTTTTAGTTTGTATTTATTTGGTTCGTTTATACATGAACAGCCCAAATGCTTTGTAAGACACTGAGAGATCTCACCACTAATTTGGACTTCTTAAACAAGGAAAAGGAGGGGAAAGTCAATTCCAGCATTTCTCAGTTGCTGGTTTTTGTGTGCTTTTTTTTTTTTTTTTTCTTAACCTCAACTTAAAATCATCATGTGAAGGACTTCTACCAAAATTTTTAGGAAAAAGTTTTACCTCAAAAAAAAAAAAAAAAGTACAAGAATAATCGAAGAAAGGTATTTCTCCTCCAAGGGAAATGATACATCCTGAGAGTCAGGTACTTAGAAAGAGGCTGCTATTTCTTAAAAGAATTTAGGAGTTTTATTAAAAATAAAAGAGTATAGTTCTGTCAGTTGCTGCCTGCACTTGGCACTATCTAAACAAAAAATTGTGCAACTTTTTGAAAGTAAGTTTTCCCAGCTTTGGAAGACCCAACCTTCTCCAGGTGAGTTAAGAACCAGTCTTTTGATTAGATTTAAAAAAAAAAAAAAAAAAGTTTCTCGCTGTGATCATGAATCAGTTGCTTTTGACAATGGCTACAACCAAGCTGGATTTCTGTGATGGTTGTGGACTCCTGTACTCATCATCAAAAATGTAACACTTATTTCTCTCTTTTTTTTAATTGTGTTATGTTAGTCACTGTAGAACACATCATTAGTTTTTTGACACTGATTTCTGTAATCATCCCCACAGAGCAAGGATTTGTCTTACTGAATTTTATGATGCAGGATGACCCTCTCCAGAAGTACCTTCTTTAGGACTATATGTTCAATACACATGCTACCTCTTTACAAATGATGGAGCTCACCACTCCAAGATTTACAGCTGTTCTTGGGACATGTCCCTAGACCTTATAGTTCTATGTGATATAATTTCAAAGCTACTGCCTAAGGCATTGCTTAAAATTATTTAAACTCTAAAATTCAGTTGTCTTACATAAAAAATGGTTCTGAAGAGCTCTGAACTTTCCCTTCCTTCTCATTTTACCACCAACCTTTCTACCTGTGCTCATGTTCTGCAAGACATAGAGCCCTCCTTTGGAGTGATACTCAAAATCAGTCTCCATCTAGGTGTGCTATCTCCCAGGAATTTTCCATCTGCTCTTTTTTCAATGTTTCCCACTACTTAATATCTGGAGGTTTGGGAGTAACTGCAAATAGCTCTTACAACATTATCACCATGATATTTTTTTTATCTATGACAGTAGAGAAGAAAGAGTCAACCCTGCTATCCAAATATAAAAAAAAAGTTTATAGGTAGGAGGGAAGATATCAACAGAAAGGGGGAGAGAAATCAAATGTTGCCCATAGTGTTGTGACCAAGTGAACTATAGAAAAAAATACAGAGATGTAAATTTTCATTCATTCATTCTTTCTTTCAACTAAAGATATATTGTATGTTTACTAGGTATTGGAGACAAAACCATTACCTCTACGCCTCCCCTCAGGGTATTTGCTGTCCTTGAGTGCTGAGCACATGCTAAAGAGACTACTAGAAAATGAATAAAATCCCCAGTATTAATATTATATGTAGGGGGGGCGCCTGGGTGGCTCAGTGGGTTAAAGCCTCTGCCTTTGGCTCAGGTCATGATCTCAGGGTCCTGGGATTGAGCCCTTCATCGGGCTCTCTGCTCATCAGGGAGCCTGCTTCCCCCTCTCTCCCTGCCTGCCTTTCTGCCTACTTGTGATCTCTCTCTGTCAAATAAATAAATAAAATCTTTAAAAAAAAAAAAAGATTGTATGTAGGGACACCTGGGTAGCACACTCAGTTAAGCATCTGACTCTTGATTTTGGATCATGATCTCAGAGTTGTGAGATCAAGCCCCACTTCAGGCTCTTCAGTGGGCATGGTCCCTAATTAAGATTTTCCCTCTTCCTCTCTCTACCCCCACCACCCAAAAAAAGATATACATAATATCATTATGTTTTAGAAATAGTAAATTGCAGTGTTAAATCCATGATGAGAACATAAAGGAGGAAAGATGGGACAGATAAGAGGGGCCATGCCTATATCTTTTATCACATGACCAATTGATAAATATCTGTTGAATGAATAGATGGAGATGGAGACTGGCTTTAAGCAGAATTCTAAACACCACAGTTAAGATGAGCTAGGAAAATTCATCAGAAATACTCCTTTTTATCACCACTCCACTCTATATAAGGACAAAAAGTTTCAAAATGACTTCCTTAGGAAATTTTTTTAACAATAGTTGTGGTTTTTTTTTAACATATGATGAATTATCTTTTTCAGGGGTACAGGTCTGTGATTCATCGGTCTTACACAACTCACAGCACTCGCCATAGCACATACCCTCCCCGATATCCATCACCTGGAAATTTTTGTTAATCACAATCCCCATAGTCAAATGCAAGAATTGCCCACAATTAATTAAAGCAAAAAAATGCCTTAATATTTCCTCTTATTATAGTCCTGGTTCTTCTAGTACTTCAAGTTTGACAGCCAAAAAACTCTGACCAGATGGTTCTTTCTACAGAGATTTTAGACACATACACACACACACACACACACACACACACACACACACAGGACATTGTCCTTGAGTGTAATGTCCAGAAGTCTTGTCTCTTATTTTAGTTTTATTCTCTCTCCATTCAGTATGGCAAGAAGAAAATCAAATGCATTGACTATGAAAAGCAGCACCTGTACTTCTACCTGGGTGAGTTTCCTTGAATCCACTTTCTTTACCATACCATCAAGTCAAGCCAGACAGCTTGACTGTTGCACTCTCACAGACAAGCCCATGTCTTACGACTGGGAAAAGCAGCATGTCTCTTCTCAGGCTTCCTGGGGCAAAACTCTGAAAAGGAAAATGGAAAAGCAAATAGACATTTTTTATGTGCATCTCATGAGATGCTTCAAGAGAGATGGAAGTGAGGGTGCCAATCAAGAGATCTTGCATCTGATACTCTCATCCTTGAAAGACTAAACACCTTTCAAGAAGAAAAGAATAGTGGTATTTGGATAGGGAAGAAAGATACAGGAAAATAATGCCAAAGGATTGACAGAGTGCAGCCAGAAAATATAGAGTCTCAGGAATAATAGGCACCTCTTAAACTTCTGTGTGAAAGAGAGAGGGTTATTCCCATGGCCTACTTACAGCTATAGAAGATATTTTGGTGGACAGAGACATGTAGATATATGTCAGTATCTATTTTACTTTTAAGGTAGTACTTAAAATGGCCCAAGCAGTAAAATTTATTAATAGTCTACTACAAACAGCCTAAAATTAGTATGCTCATGTTTTTTACAGAGAGCCAATATTTGAAACAATCAACTGTAAAGATGCTTAAAACCTTCCATCATTCAAAGTGTATTTTGTAAGATAAAGGGTTTTTAATTTCTAAGCCAGTGTCATTGACATCAAAAAGCATTCAAGAAGAGCATAACTGTTAAGACATAGTACTTTGTCCAGTTTCTCAGTGGAGAACGGTCGGCATGTCTATTCAACTTTTGAAGCTCACTAATCCTGCAAATGTTTGAACTCCCACTTCATAAACACAAGTCACTGGAAATCCTGATGATAGTTGCACCCAATATAAGTGAAAATCACAGGTGTATAGATAGATAGATAGATATGTATATATATACAGATATAGATTATTAGATATGAATGTGGATTCAGGTTTGAAAGACAATAGGATAACTAAATAATTCTGATACTGATAAAAAAATATCATAAGCAAAATGCTATGGATTTTTTTTGTTGTTTTTTTTAAGTTTCAGAGTTAGAATTTAGTGATTCATCAGTTGCATATAAGACCCAACTCTTATTACATCAAGTACCTTCCTTAATGCCCATCACCCAAACATCCCTTCCACCCACCACCTCCCCTCCAGCAACCTTCAGTTTGTTTCCTAGAGTTCAGTGTCTCTTCCGGTTTGCTTCCCTCCCAATTTTCATCTTATTGTATTTTTTCTTCCCTTCCCCTATGTACATCTGTTTTGTTTCTTCAGTTCTACATATGAATGAAATCATAGGGTAGTTGTCTTTCTCTGACTGACTTATTTAACTTAGCACAATACCTCTAGTTCCACCCGTGTCATTGCAAATTGCAAGAATTCATTCTTTTTGAATGCTGAGTAATATTCTCATCTATACCATATCTTCTTTATCCATTTATCTGTTGATGGACATCTGGGCTCTTTCCACAATTTGGCCATTGTGGACATTGCTGCTGTAAACATTGGGGTGCAGGTGCCCCTTTGGATCACTACATTTTTATCTTTGAGGTAAATACCTAGTAGTGCATTTGCTGGGTCTTGGGTAGATCTATTTCTAATTTCTTGGGGAAACTTCATACTGTTTTCCAGAGTGGCTGCATCAGCTTGCATTCCCACCAACAGTATAAGAGGGTTCCCCTTTCTCCACATCTTTGCCAACATCTGCTGTTTCCTGTCTTGTTAATTTTAGCCATTCTGACTACTGTGAGGTGGTGTCTCATTGCAGTTTTGATTTGTATTTCCCTTGATGCCAAGGGATATGGAGCATTTTTGCATGGGTCTGTTGGGCATTTGGATGTCTTCTTTGGAGAAATATCTGTTCATGTTTTCTGCCAATTTCTTTTTTTTTTTTTTTAATTGGTAAAGGGTTGTTGTTGTTGTTTTTTTGTTTTTTTTGTTTGTTTGTTTGTTTTTAACAAACATATAATGTATTTTTATCCCCAGGGGTACAGGTCTGTGAATTGCCACGTTTACACATTTCACAGCACTCATCATAGCACATACCCTCCCCAATGTCCATTTCCCCACCACCCTCTCCCATCCCCCCTCCCCCCAGCAGCCCTCAGTCTGTTTTCTGAGATTGAGTCTTTTATGGTTTGTCTCCCTCCCAATCCCATCTTTTCATTTTTTCTTTTCCTACCTCCCTCCAACCCTCCCACATTGCATCTCCACTTCCTCATATCAGGGAGATCATATGATAGTTGTCTTTCTCCAATTGACTTATTTCGCTAAGCATGATACCCTCTAGTTCCATCCATGTTGTCACAAATGGCAAGATTTCATTTCTTTTAATGGCTGCATAGTATTCCATTGTGTATATATACCACTCTTCTTTATCCATTCATCTGTTGATGGACATCTAGGCTCTTTCCACAGTTTGGCTATTGTGGACATTGCTGCTATAAACATTCGGGTGTACGTGCCCCTTCGGAGCACCACGTCCGTATCTTTAGGATATATACCCAGTAGTGCAATTGCTGGGTCATAGGGTAACTCTATTTTCAGTTTTTTGAGGAACATCCACACTGTTTTCCAGAGTGGTTGCACCAGCTTGCATTCCCACCAGCAGTGTAGGAGGCTTCCCCTCTCTCCGCATCCTCACCAGCATCTGTCATTTCTTGACTTGTTAATTTTAGCCATTCTGACTGGTGTGAGGTGGTATCTCATTATGGTTTTGATTTGTGTTTCCCTGATGCCCAGTGATTTGGAGCATTTTTTCATGTGTCTGTTGGCCATCTGGATGTCTTCTTTGCAGAAATGTCTGTTCATGTCCTCTGCCCATTTCTTGACTGGATTATTTGTTCTTTGCGTATTGAGTTTGATAAGCTCTTTATAGATTTTGGATACTAGCCCTTTGTCTGATATGTCGTTTGCAAATATCTTCTCCTATTCTGTCAGTTGTCTTTTGGTTTTGTTAACTGTTTCCTTTGCTGTCCAAAAGCTTTTGATCTTGATGAAATCCCAATAGTTCATTTTGCCCTTGCTTCTGTTGCCTTTAGCAATGTTCCTAGGAAGAAGTTGCTGTGGTTGAGCTCAAAGAGGTTGCTGCCTGCATTCTCCTCAAGGATTTTGATGGATTCCTTTCTCACATTGAGGTCCTTCATCCATTTTGAGTCTATTTTCGTGTGTGGTGTGAAGAAATAGTCCAATTTCATTTTTCTGCATGTGGCTGTCCAATTTTCCGAGCACCACTTGTTGAAGAGGCTGTCTTTTCTCCACTGGATATTCTTTCCTGCTTTGTCGAAGATTAGTTGACCATAGAGTTGAGGGTCTATTTCTGGGCTCTCTATTCTGTTCCATTGATCTATATGTCTGTTTTTGTGCCAGGACCATACTGTCTTGATGATGACAGCTTTGTAATAGAGCTTGAAGTCTGGAATTGTGATGCCACCAAAGTTGGCTTTCTTTTTCAATATCCCTTTGGCTATTTGAGGTCTTTTCTGGTTCCATATAAATTTAAGGATTATTTGTTCTATTTCTTTTTAAAAAAATGGATGGGATTTTGATAGGGATTGCATTAAATGTGTAGATTGCTTTAGGTAGAAGAGACATTTTCACAGTATTTGTTCTTCCAATCCATGAGCATGGAATATTATTCCATTTCTTTGTGTCTTCCTCAATTTCTTTCATGAGTACTTTATAGTTTTCTGAGTATAGATTCTTTGCCTGTTTGGTTAGATTCATTCCTAGGTATCTTATGGTTTTGGGTGCGATTGTAAATGGGACTGACTTCTCAATTTCTCTTTCTTCTGTCTTGTTGTTAGTGTAAAGAAATGCGACTGATTTCTGTGCATTGACTTTATATCCTGACACTTTGCTGAATTCCTGTATAAGTTCTAGCAGTTTTGGAGTGGAGCCTTTTGGGTTTTCCACATATAATATCATAGCATCTGCAAAGAATGATAGTTTGACTTCTTCCTTGCCAATTTGGATGCCTTGAATTTCTTTTTGTTGTCTGATTGCTGAGGCTAGGACTTCTAGTACTATGTTGAACAGCAGTGGTGATAACGGGCATCCCTGCCGTGTTCCTGACCTTAGCGGAAAAGCTTTCAGTTTTTCTCTATTGAGAATGATATTTGCGGTGGGTTTTTCATAGATGGCTTTGATAATATTGAGGTATGTGCCTTCTATCCCTACACTTTGAAGAGTCTTAAACAGGAAGGGATGCTGCACTTTGTCAAATGCTTTTTCATCATTTATCGAGAGTATCATAAGGTTCTTACTCTTTCTTTTATTAATGTATTGTATCACATTGATGGATTTGCAGTTGTTGAACCAACCTTGCAGCCCTGGAATAAAACCCACTTGGTCGTGGTGAATAATCCTTTTAATGTACTGTTGGATCCTACTGGCCAGTATTTTGGTGAGAATTTTCGCATCTGTGTTCATCAAGGATATTGGTCTGTAATTCTCTTTTTTGGTGGGATCCTTGTCTGGTTTTGGGATCAAGGTGATGCTGGCCTCATAGAATGAGTTTGGAAGTTTTCCTTCCATTTCTATTTTTTGGAACAGTTTCAGGAGAATAGGAATTAATTCTTCTTTAAATGTTTGGTAGAATTCCCCTGGGAAGGCATCTGGTCCTGGACTTTTGTTTGTTTGGAGATTTTTGATGACTATTTCAATCTCCTTACTGGTTATGGGTCTGTTCAGGTTATCTATTTCTTCCTGGTTCAGTTGTGGTAGTTTATACATCTCTAGAAATGTATCCATTTCTTCCAGATTGTCAAATTTGTTGGCATAGACTTGCTCGTAGTATGTTCTTATAATTGTTTGTATTTCTTTGGTGTTGGTTGTGATCTCTCCTCTTTCATTCATGATTTTATTGATTTGCATCCTTTCTCTTTTCTTTTTGATAAGTCTGGCCAGGGGCTTATCAATCTTATTAATTCTTTCAAAGAACCAGCTCCTAGTTTTGTTGATTTGTTCTATTGTTTTTTTTTAGTTCCTATTTCATTGATTTCTGCTCTGATCTTTATGATTTCTCTTCTCCTGCTGGGTGTAGGCTTTCTTTGTTGTTCTCTCTCCAGCTCCTTTAGGTGTAGGGTTAGGTTGTGTATTTGAGACCTTTCTTGTTTCTTGAGAAAGGCTTGCACTGCTATATATTTTCCTCTCAGGACTGCCTTTGTTGTGTCCCACAGATTTTGAACCGTTGTGTTTTCATTATCATTTGTTTCCATGAATTTTTTCAATTCTTCTTTAATTTCCTGGTTGACCCATTCATTTTTTAGAAGGATGTTGTTTAGTCTCCATGTATTTGCGTTCTTTCCAAATTTCCTCTTGTGATTGAGTTCTAGCTTCAGAGCATTGTGGTCTGAAAATATGCAGGGAATGATCTCAATCTTTTGGTACTGATTGAGACCTGATTTATGAACCAGGATGTGGTCTATTCTGGAGAATGTTCCATGTGCACTAGAGAAGAATGTATATTCTGTTGCTTTGGGATGGAATGTTCTGAATAGATCTGTGATGTCCATCTGGTCCAGAGTGTCATTTAAGGCCTTTATTTCCTTGTTGATCTTTTGCTTAGATGATCTGTCCATTTCAGGGAGGGGAGTATTAAAGTCCCCTGCTATTATTGTATTACTGTCCATGTATTTCTTTGATTTTGTTATTAATTGGTTTATATAGTTGGCTGCTCCCATGTTAGGGGCATAGATATTTAAGATTGTTAGGTCTTCTTGTTGGACAGACCCTTTGAGTATGATATAGTGTCCTTCCTCATCTCTTATTAGAGTCTTTGGCTTAAAATCTAATTGATCTGATATAAGGATTGCCACCCCAGCTTTCTTCTGATGTCCATGAGCATGGTACATTGTTTTTCACCCCCTCACTTTAAATCTGGAGGTGTCTTCTGGTCTCAAATGAGTTTCTTGTAGGCAGCATATTGATGGGTTTTGTTTTTTTATCCATTCTGATACCCTGTGTCTTTTGATTGGGGCATTTAGCCCATTAACATTCAGGGTAACTATTGAGAGATATGAATTTAGTGCCATTGTATTGCCTGTAAGGTGACTGTTACTGTATATTGTCTCTGTTTCTTTCTGATCTACTACTTTAAGGCTCTCTCTCTTTGCTTAGAGGACCCCTTTCAATATTTCCTGTAGAGCTGGTTTGGTGTTTGCAAATTCTTTCAACTTTTGTTTGTCCTGGAAGCTCTTTATCTCTCCTTGTATTTTCAATGATAGCCTAGCCGGATATAGTATTCTTGGCTGCATGTTTTTTCTCGTTTAGTGCTCTGAATATATCATGCCAGTTCTTTCTGGCCTGCCAGGTCTCTGTGGATAGTCTGCTGCCAATCTAATGTTTTTACCCTTGTATGTTACAGACTTCTTTTCCCGGGCTGCTTTCCGGATTTTCTCTTTGTCGCTAAGACTTATAAATTTTACTATCAGGTGACGAGGTGTGGACCTATTTTTATTGATTTTGAGGGGCATTCTTAGCATCTCCTGGATTTTGATGTTTGTTCCCTTTGCCGTATTAGGGAAATTCTCTCCAATAAATGTCTCCAATATACCTTCTGCTCCCCTCTCTCTTTCTTCTTCTGGAATCCCAATTATTCTAATGTTGTGTCATCTTATGGTGTCGCTTATCTCTCGAATTCTCCCCTCGTGGTCCAGTAGTTGTTTGTCTCTCTTTTGCTCAGCTTCTTTATTCTCTGTCATTTGGTCTTCTGTATCACTAATTCTTTCTTCTGCCTCATTTATCCTAGCAGTGAGAGCTTCCATTTTTTATTGCACCTCATTAATAGCTTTTTTGATTTCCACTTGGTTAGATTTTAGTTCTTTTATTTCTCCAGAAAGGGCTTTTATCTCTCCAGAGATTGTTTCTCTAATATCTTCTATGCCTTTTTCGAGCCCGGCTAGAACCTTGAGAATTGTCATTCTGAACTCTAGATCTGTCATGTTACCAATGTCCGTATTGATTAGGTCTCCAGCCTTCAGTACTGCCTCTTGTTCTTTTTTTTGAGGTGAGTTTTTCCGCCTTGTCATTTTGTCCAGGTAAGATTTGCTTTCTCCTCCTGTGGAATTCCACTGTTCTTGGTGAGCAAAGTTGGCCTTGGCTGGGTTTCTTGTTGATCTTCTGGGGGAGGGGCCTGTTGTAGTGATTCTCAAGTGTCTTTGCCACAGGCGGAATTGCACCGCCCTTGCCAGGGGCCGGGCTAAGTAATCTGCTCGGGTTTGCTTTCGGGAGCTTTTGTTCCCTGAGCGCTTTCCGTAGAGTCCCGGAGGACGGAAATGAAGATGGCGGCCTCCCAATCTCCGGCCCGGAGGAGCGGAGAGCTTGGGGTTCCACTCCTCAGTGCACCCTTAGAGAGACGTGCCCAACCGCCCCGCCTCCCTGGCCTGAGGTCGTGCCTTGAGGGAAGCAGTCAATTGCTGGCACTTGGAGAAAAGCGCCCGGTCGCTTCCGTCTCCATGGCCTCCAGCTGCGCTCCAAGCCCACCCAGCCTGCAACTGGCACAAGGTAACCCCGGGATGAGAGCTCACTCCTCGGCTTTGTCGCTGTAGCCAGCTTCCCCGCTCTAATACCTGCGAGCTCTGCAGCACTCAGACACCCCCGGTCCTTCTGTGACCCCGCGGGACCTGGGGTTATGCTGACCCCGCCTGGGCTTCCCCCTAGTTTAGCCTCTGGAGCGATGTCCCTCCGTGGAGCAGACTTTTAAAAGTCCTGATTTTGTGCTCCATTGCTCTGCCGCTTGCCGGGAGCCGGCCCCTCCCCCTGCGGTCTATCTTCCCTTCGCTTTGTATTCACTTCTCCGCAGGTCCTACCTTTCAGAAAGTGATCGATTTTCTGTTTCTAGAATTGTTGCTCTTCTTCTCTTCGATTTCCCGTTAGATTTGTAGGTGTTCACAATGGTTAGATAAGCTATCTAGCTGATATCCTGCTACCCGATGTCGTCTCAGCCTGCTACTTCGCCATCTTGACTCCCACCTTTCTGTTTTCTGCCAATTTCTTAACTGGATTGTTTGGTTTGGGGGTGTTGAGTTTGATAAGTTCTTTACGGACCTTTGATGCTAGCCCTTTATCTGATATGTCATTTGCAAATATCTTCTCCCATTCTGTAGGTTGCCTTTTAGTTTTGTTGACTATTTCCTTTGCTATGCCAAAGTGTTTTATTTTGATAAGTCCCAATAGTTCATTTTTGTCTTGTTTCCTTGCCTTTGGAGACATGTCTAGCAAGAAGTTGCTGTAGCCAAGGTCAAAGAAGTTGTTACCTATGTTCTCTTCTAGGATTTTGATGGATTCCTGTCTCATATTTAGATCTTTCATCTATTTTGAGTTTATTCTTGTGTTTGGTGTAAGAAAGTCATCTAGTTTCATTCTTCTGCATCGTATATGGCTGTCCAATTTTCCCAACACTATTTATTGGAGAGTCTATCCTTTTTCCATTGGATATTCTTTCCTGCTTTGTCAAAGATTAGTTGACCATAGAGGTGCAGTCCACTTCAGGGTTCTTTATTCTGTTCTATGATCTATGTGTCTGTTTTTGTGCCAGTACCATACTTTCTTGATTATAGCTTTGTAATAGAGCTTGAAGTCCAGAATTGTGATGCCTTCAGCTTTGGTTTTCTATTCCAACATTCCCCTAGTGATTCAGGATCTTTTCTGGTTCCATACAAATTTTAGGATTATTCATTCCAGCTCTGTGAAAAATGTCAGTGGTATTTTGTAGGGATTGTGTTGAATGTACAGATTTCTCTGGGAAGCATAGACATTTTAATAATATTGGTTCTTCCAATCCATAAGCATGGAATTTTTTTTTTCCATTTCTTTGTGTCTTCTTCAATTTCTTTCATAGGTGTTCTATAGTTTTCAGAGTACATATCCTTTGTCTCTTTGGTTAGATTTATTCTTAGGTATCTTATATTCTTTGTGCGATTGTAAATGGGATCAATTTCTTGATTTCAATCACCAGAAAAAAATTAGAAGGAACACAAATACATGGAAGTTAAGGAGCATCTTACTAAAGAATGAATGGGTCAAACAGAAAATTAAAGATGAATTTTAAAAAATACATGGAAACAAATAAAAATGAAAATGTAACAGTTCGGAACCTTTGGGATACAGCAAAGGTGGTCCTAAGATGGAAATATATAGCAATACAAGCCTTTTTCAACAAACAAGAAAGGTCTCAAATACACAACCTAACCTTCCACCTGAAGGAACTGGAAAAAAAACATCAAATAAAACCTAAATCCAGCAGAAGAGAAATAATAAAGATTAAACCAGAAATCAATGATATAGAAATTTAAAAAAAAAAAAAGATAACAAAACTGGCAGCTTGTTCTTTGAAAGAATTAAAAATGCTTTGTTCTTAACCAAAATCAAATTCATGGCAGTTCACAAAGAAAGTTTTCACAGAACCCCAAAATATGCTCATTACACATTTGAGAAATAAGACAAAATCATGGAAGGTTCCAAACATTTCCTGTAGATCAGTGGTTCTCTACCAGAAGTAATGTTGCCCCAATAGTACATAGACAAAAATGTCTATTGGTTTTTTGGTTAACCAATATTAACCAAAAATGTCAATTCCCACTGCTGCCCCCTTCCACCACTGGAATTCTGAAGCCCCATCCTGTGATAATCACCCTCTCCTTCTACTGCATGACCAAAAAAAGGAATGAGGACATCAGTGCCCCATTTTGAAAGGTAGCCTAACAAGAGGTATGTTCATTTAAGAAAAAAGCTGTTGGAATTTCTTTTCTGAACCTTCTCCTCTGTCTGTAGTGCTGCAATATGACCTTAGCTCATGAGTAGTAAATGGATGGTGTGGATTCACTGCAGAATGCCCATCTCACAGAATTCTCTGCCCTTGGGAGCTGTTTCATTTTGTCCTTTTCCTTCAAATGCCAACTTAGTATCTCAGGTACAAGTACATCATGCTCAAACTGTCAAAGAGAAACAGAGCTGGACATTTCTTAAAGGTGACAAGGCAAAATTTATTCAGGCTTCTGTAGTAGGGGAAAGGGACTTCAGTATAAACTGAGCTCGGTTCTGCTAAAACAAAAAGTGGGAGACTTTTTTAAACACTGAGTGTGCTAAAGGAAATTACCAAGAGGAATTGAGGGGAGAGAAAGTTGGTCAGTGTGATTAGGCCATCTGTATCTGCTACCTGGTGCTTAGGGTCCCACTTCCCCCTCCCCACAGAGATACTGGGAGACAGGGCCTATCCTGGAGAATTATATTCAAAGGTATGACTCCCAGGTCCTTGAGAAAGACATTTCTGGGTTGTAGGAGATCTGTTTCAAAGAGACAGAGAAAGGATTTTATAATTGTAAGTTTTCTAACAGATATACTCTAAGAAAAGGAAAGTCTGATGCCTATAATCAGCTTTGGCTTGAACAAACGGTAAATTCTTTTGGTGGTACTGAACTTTCTCAGGCAGAACTGTAAGGGGCTGGGGTCATCCCAATGGTGTGGTCTTGCACTGCAAGAAACTCTGCTCCTTAAAAAAAAAACAAAAAACAAAAAAAAAAAAAAACAAAAAAAAAAACTCTGCTCCTGATGTTCAAGTCTCTCAGTATGAGGTATAGACAAAATCATTTGTGCTAAGAGTTTATTTTTGAGAGTCTCGAAGCCAATGGTGAGATCTAGTCAAGAAAGAAGACTCTAACTAAAGTCTGATCAAATATAGAGTTGTCAAAACTCAGAGGGACTCCATCAGACTGTGCTCTAGGCAGCCTCACTGGTCCTGGGGGAGAAGCAGGCAAATAACCATCTGGTCAGAAAATGAATATTGCTTCTTTATTACTACCACCTTGACATATTGTGACAGGGCCCAATCCTAAGGATTGTGATAAACTGAAGGATTCCATGTATCTTGAGAAAGCATGAGAGTTCAGAGTAGAAGATTTTCTAGGATGTCTCTATCAAGAATGATGCAAATTTTCAAAGCTTCCTTAGTCTTCTTGAGAGAGCTTGAACCAAATCCTTGTTTCTGCCTCAGAGACTCAAAGAGCCCCATGGAGTCCAGGATGTGGCTGTGGTTCTCCACTTTGCATCGCTTCTCAGGGGCAACATTCCAGAAGTGACATGTTAAGGAGGTAGACTCCTGCTGACTTGCACTGGGGTCATATTCTACTCATTTACTTACCATATTTTTTTGCTGCTGTTCTTTTTCAGTTGGGATCCCCGTCTTGGTGCCTCTGTATTTCAACATAAAATCCATACAATCGATGTACTTCCAAAGGTGTTGGGCAGTGAGTAACTTGACTCATCCTCTGAAGCTAGATCAAATAGAAAAGGGGACATGAAAATGCTTAGTCCCTTCCAGATGTGGCTTCCTTGACTAATAAGGCATAAGACTTAGCCTTAGCCCGGTGAAGGGGAAATGAAATTGTGTCCAGGCATTTAACTGTCAATCATTCTCTCTGCAGGACATTGCCTGGGTCAGCAGCTTTTACATCCGCCATTTCATTATGTTTGGCCCTTTCTATGGAATCTTTGGAACCCTACTGCTCATATATGGGGTCAAGTAAGAAAGCAAGAATATTTTATTCCCACAACCTAAATGATCCTCTTATGTTCCTTATCTGAGCTGTTTGGGATTATCATAAGATTGGGACAACAGGCCCCATTCTCCGTAACTGAGATATTTCCATGAAAATATTTTTTTTGAAGTTGAATTGATTGAATAAGAAAAGTTCCTTAGAAAAAGATTTACCCAATCTTGCCCTTTTCTTTCCATATGTTTAATTCCCAATTACAGAGTTCCATCTGACCCCCAAGTTCTTTTGAATTGCAATCCAGCTGGACACCAAAATCCTTCCATAATGGAAGGACAGGAATTTTAATAGTTATTTTATGACAAGAGATTTTCCCCAAACCAAAATGACTAAAGAGCTCTGTTCAACTTTACAATTGATTCCTCACCCATTCTTTCACATTATTATTCTAAACCCTACATAATAATGAGGATATTGACAGCTACTATGCATCAGGTACTTGGATAAAGGATTTATCTGCATTATCCTATTTGATGTAATCCTTGCACATTCCTGTAATGTAGATAGCACCATCATTTTTCTGCTAAGAGAGCTGAAGCTCAGGGAGATTAAATCACTTGTCAAGGTTACAGAGCAGGTAAGGGCCAGTGGCAGTGCCAAACCAAAACTTGAATCCAGTTTTATCTGATGACAAAGCCAAAATTGTCACTCACTTTGCATATCCTAGGTATCTTTTGATCCTTGGGCCAATGCTGCAGTGAACTTTGGGGTCACTGCTCCCATACATTAGGCTGCAAGGCTGGTCAAGTGATCAAAGCCTAGTGTGCCATCTCTATATACAAAGGGCTTCCAAAGAGGGAAACAAAGGACCACCATTTTATTGGAATCTTTCCTTCCCTTTCATTTCCTCCAATGCTCAACCAGATCTGCCAGCAGTTGTACAAGCCCAGTGATAGGAATTGAAACACCCCAAGTAGTCATCACTTCCTCTTTTTATTCTCTGAAAGGTTTCTTGAAAGTGCCTGGATGATACATGTTACCCAAATGAGCCATATACCAATGAAAATTAGCACAGAGGAGAACCAGGACTGGTTCAGCACCCAGGTAATGTGAAGCTCCTAGGAGAAGATCCTTGAGACCATGGTTTAGAGTCTGGTTTCCTCAAATAACAATAATTTATATTTATGGAATGCTTACTCGGGGCCAGGCACTGTCCACTGCTTTGCACATAGCTACATGACACAGATGCTACGATTATTACTACTTCACAGATGATAAAATTAAGGCATGAAGAAATTGAGTAACTTGTATAAGATCACACAATTAGTCAGTGGTAGAAAGCAGGTTTTAAACATAGGCAGTCTTATTTCAATGCCTTTTCTCTAAACCAAGAGTCAGTAAACTATAGTCCAAGGGCCAAATACAGCCCATTGCCCATTTTTATAAATAAAATTTTATTGGAATACAGCCATGCTTGTACACTTACATATTATCTATGCCTGCCTTCACGCTACAACAGTGAAACTGAGTTTGACAGAGAATTAAAATATTTGTCTTGCATCTTAGAGAAAGTTTACTGACTCATCCCCCATACGACACAGCCTTTCAAAAGAATCTGAGTTCCTAGAATTACAAAATTAATTTTACACCTAGAAGGACCCTGGAATTCACCTCATTTCATTGTATAAATAGAAAGGCCCAGAGAGAAGACATGGCATGGTCTCTGAGCATGCCGTTAATGATTAACAGGGTTATGATCAGCGCAGAATATCTCAGCCTCCTAAGCTTTCCACTCTCTGTGCCATGATTAACTGGAGAATTCTGTCATTATAACACTTTGTTCCCCAAGCTCATTTCCAAATTCAGTGGACCTTCAATTAGAGCATAGAGTACTGGTTCTCAAACTTTTTGGTCTCAGAACCATCTTATATTCAGGAGTTACTGAGAACGTCAGAGAACTTTTGTTTATGTAGGTTATATCCACTGATATTTACTATATTTAAAATTAAAACATAATTTTAAAACATTTATTTATTAATTAACTTTAAAATAATGAAAATAAAACTCATCAATACACGTTAAACATCAGACTGATGATGTCATCCCATATTTAGAAGCTTCTGGGGGAAAAAATCCACAGTTCAAGCATGAGACTTTGAAAATGAAAAAGGCAAATTCTATCTTAGAAGTATTCTGGGAATGGTTTTGACCTTACAGATCCCCTGAAAGGATCCTAGAGAATCCCAAGGTGTGCTAAATGCATACTTTGAGAAACACTGACATCGAACCACAAAAATAACATTCAAAATGGCAACAACCCCAACTAGAATTAAACCTTAGAAAGACATTGAATAAAATGACATTTATAAGAGTTCTTAATCTTGGCAGTCTAGAGAACCCCTTGAACCCTCTCCTAGGATAAGGGTTTTAAATTCATAGAATAAAATATATTAGATTACAAAGGAAACTACTTACACTGAAATGCACTTCTATGCCCAGAACCTGTGGTTGAAACAATTGAATGCCTTACTCCCCATCTAGAAGTCCTCCAAGTGTGCCCTATAGAAATGGTATTCTAACACCTCTAATCTCTACCAAAATCCTACAGTCCCATTTCCCTCTGCCAGAGTCCTCATTCATGACAACCTAGTCATCTATATCCAAAAGCTGATGGTGATTTAGCCCCTCAGGTCCCACATACTTCTTCGTATCTATTGCCTTGTATAAACTTCTTAGCAAAATGTCTTATTACTTTTTAAAATCATAAGTTCCTTGAGACCACACACTGTGTATCTTTCATCCCTCATAGTTTCTTACACTAAATAGGTACTTGTTGAACAATTGAATTATTAAAGGAATAAATATTTTATTTGACACTTGGGCTCACTTTACATCTAATGTAAGCTTTTTCCTTGCAGGTCTTGGCCACCTGTAATGTTGAACAGTCCTTTTTCAATGACTGGGTCACTGGGCACCTGAACTTCCAAATCGAGCACCAGTGAGTAATAAAAACAATCCATGGTAAAAGGCAAGGGCTGTCACTTAGAATAGCCCCCCGCAAACAGTCCAGAGCAGAGCCCTACAGTCAAGATTTCAGAGAGAAAAAATGAACTAGAATTCTTTAAAGGCTGATTTCTTTCTAAAACATGAATGGTAAGGAAGGGAAAAAAAGAAAATGAAGTGTAACAATTGTGAGAAATTGAAGTTCTTGAAAAAAATACCAAAGACTCAGTTTCTAGATTCCCAAAGACTTAGGAATTGGTGATTTGTTTTGTTTTGTCTTGCATGTGGTTTGTTGGCAAAACCCAAGAAAAATCATAATACTTGTGTAACCAAGTTGTGTTGAAACTTAATTAAGATTTAATATTAATATCAATCTATATCATTAGAGCTGAGGTTACAAAATAATCAACAACGAAATCCAGTTCCTGCTACAATTTCCAAATGATATCTGGAAATATTTCACCAACGGGCAGTTAGGAGGATGTACACTAAAGAAAGAGAAAATGATAGTACTTTGAAAGTCAGTCTCTCCAGAATATTCAAAGAAGAGACTTTCCACAGCCTTTTTACCTGAGTTGTGTCTGATAGGCAGAGGAAGGAAAAATATGTACTCAAGGGATTTTCTCATCCTTCTTCTCCTGTTAGTCCTTTAAAATCTCAGCAAGGGGGACACCTGGGTGGCTCAGTCATTAAGTGTCTGCCTTTGGGTCGGGTCATGATCCCAGAGTCCTGGAATTGAGCTCCACCGTGGGCTCCCTGCTTTGTGGAGCCTGCTTCTCCCACCCCTCTGCCTGCTTCTCCCCCTGCTCTGTGTGTGCTCACTCGCGCTCTCTCGCTCTCTCTCTGTCAAACAAATAAATAAGATCTTTTTAAAAAATAAAATAAAATAAAATCTCAGCAAGGGGCACCTGGGTGGCTCAGTCAGTTAGGCATCTGACTCCTGATTTGGCTCAGGTCATGATCTCAGTGTCATGGGATCAAGTGCCACATTGGGCTCCACTCTCAGCCCAGAGTCAGGGGGAGATTCTCTCCTCCTCTCTCTCTCTGCCTCTGCCCTCCCATGCCCTCTCTCTCTCTCTCTCTCTCTCAAATAAATAAATAAATAAAATCTTCAAAATCTCAGCAAAACAGCAAAGATTATTATCATATTTTATCAAAGAAAAGGTTAAAGGCCAAGAATTTCATCTGACTGATTAGGGAAAGCCTTGGATAAAATCCATCTCTCCTCACTTCTTATTCCTATCCTAGAAATTTTCCCCACATACCTTGACTAAAACTTACTGATTACTCAACATATTAATTGTGCAGGAGTTAAACATATATATAGAGAGAGACAGAATGGTGGAGGAGTGGTTATCTCCAGCTCTGTAGGTATTTCAAAATGGTAGAAAGCCCTCTACTTCCATTTGACTTGGCTAAAAATAAATATATTTGGTAGAGTTAGTTCTCTTAGGTCTTCCCAAACATTTGCCACCCACAGGGCTTGCAGAGGATTAAGAGATAAGCTTAGAGTGTTTTGACAAGAGTTTTGAACTTCCTGGAACAGGGGTACTATGCAATGTCAAGGTTGGGTCTGCATTGCTAATAGAGTTTTATCTAGTAATAGGGGAAAGAAAACTCCTTCAGGTTTTTCTTTTGATCTAAGTTTTATACCTTCTGTCTCTGTATCTCTAGTCTGTTTCCCACAATGCCACGCCATAATTATCACAAGGTGGCACCCCTGGTGAGGTCACTGTGTGCCAAGCACGGATTGCCGTATGTGAGTAAGCCCTTGCTGGAAGCATTTGGAGATGTTATCAGGTAATTACAGAGTCTTTCAACTCACAGCTCCCATCACTTCTGGTACCCAGACTGTCACTGTCTTGTGAATCATTTACTCAACAACTATTTATTAAAGCACATCTGTGTGCTCAGCATGGACATGAGAACCTTCAGGGAACAACGTCAACAATGCAATGATAATAAATAATTCTTAGTGTGTACCTACTTCCTTCTAGGTAATTAATTGTTAGTGAAAATGCCTTGCTGCCCTCCTAAATTTCAAGGTTCTTAAGACCAGGATTGTGTGTTATTTACCCCTGCATTCCTTCAAGAGCCTTATCATGCTTTATAATTTATATGCCAGGGGTGGGAGGTCTCTCCAATCATCTCGCCCAGAGTTACAAACTTAGATGCCTACAGGGTCCAGGGACATAAATGTGTGGATCAGAGAGTGGTAACTGACCAAGAGCAGAGAAGCCTGCTGGAACTGAAAATCTGTATTCATCTTGTATATTCACATCCTCCTAGAAAACACTAAAAGCCCATGATCTGGGTGTAATAAGTTTCTCTTACTTTTACAATTAGAAGAAAAAGAAAATACTGGTGTTTTGAATGAAGCCAACAAGGCCAGGCCTAGCCTGATCTGACCTCTGGACAGTGCTCCCGTTTCAGACTCCCCACCACTCCCATTTCCCTCTTCTGCCTTCCAGATATCTGGTTTCTCTTCCGTTGCTACAAAACTCCCTGCCCCTTTCCATTTCCTGTCCTTTCCCACCTTTTCTTTGCTTAGAATGTTCTTCCAGCCCACCACCTCCCCCCTCACATCACCTTCTCAATTTCCATCCACTTTCCAAGGCTTATAAATGCCTTTTCTTCATCTCAGTCTCCCCTCACCTCCAGAACCAAACCCTTCATCTGCACTTACAGCACCTGCTTCTCTTCACTTGTGACCTTTATCACAATCATGACTAAATAACATCGTGGCTAATATATTGTTTAATGTATGTCTCCCAACCTAGACCAGGAATCCCAGGTAGATGGGACTCATGTCTCTCCTACTCATTGCTACATCCCCAAAGCCTAAAAAAGTATCTTTCACATTGTAAAATATGATGGGTCGGTAGATATAGGATGGGCTCATATAAAGGTATATGCTTTAATTTATAGAGACTTAGAGACTTTATGTTTAATACTAGAAAAAAGAATAATTGATTTTTGGGGTACAAAAGAGAATAAAATGAAATATAAACTCAATCTCCTCCTTATAGGAAAGGTGAACTCATCTGCTAAAAAAACAATGCAGTGTATTTGACTGCTTTTTCTGGGCAACAGAAAAAAACATCCATCAGATATAGCTGGAAGTGACAACATTGCCGTGAATCAAATGAAAGAGCACATGTTATATGGAGCAGCTCCTTTTACATTAAAGTCTCACCTACTGATGATTTTGTTTGTCTCTCCTTCAGGGCATTGAAGAAATCTGCAGCCCTCTGGAGGGATGCTTACTACGAAACATGAAGAAGAGCATCAACCTTAATACACATGTAGGGGAATCTCTGAAGGTGGTTTATGAATGTATGCTTACCTGCTGGTGCCACTGGCATAACCGAGGGTGCCAGGAGTGTGAATTCCAAGGATACATGATAACCCCTTCCCTGAAGGTTTTCTCTGCAAATGCAAAGCAATGGAAACACAAGGTGGTTAAGGTGACAAAAGGGAAATGGGAGCCAAATTCTTTTATTTCTTCAATAGAATCTTGAACTTAGTCTTACCAAATGAATCATTGGGGCATAATCACAAGAACCAGAGAAAATTTAACTGATGATGTGGGTATAGGAAGAAATGGGCCAAAGGAGAGACCTCTGATGGGCACTTCAGGAAACACTTCAGTTGTTCCTAGAAGAGAATGGTGTATTTAAGAAATTTCTGCTGAAATACAAATCTTTGCTTATTCCTTACTTAAATGTGTGAGCCTCTCTTTCTTTTTTTTTTTTAAGATTTTATTTATTTATTTGACAGACAGAGATCACAAGTAGGCAGAGAGGCAGGCAGAGAGAGGGGGGGAAGCAGGCTCCCTGCTGAGCAGAGAGCCCAATGCGGGGCTCGATCCCAGGACCCTGAGATCATGACCTGAGCTGCAGAGGCTTTAACCCACTGAGCCACTCAGGCGCCCCAGAGCCTCTTTTTCTTTAAAAAATAAGTCTAATTAATGTTAAAACCTCCCTAAATGTTTTAATCTTCACTTTGGTTTTTCATTATTGTACCTACATAGGTGTAATTGTTATGTATATAAATTTTGCTTCTAAATTATAAAATCTCTTAAAGGAGTTCCCTACATCAAGGCCCAATAGCCACTGATTAAGGAGGTTAGGACTCCACGTTTTAAAATTATTGGTCTTCTGCTAAAGTATAAATTGTCCCTGATCGTATGATTGATTTATCTAATCCCTACCCACCAGAGAATAATTACTACACCTTGTTATTAGGTACCCCCGATGAAGACAAGAGATTTGTTTTCTGTACTGTAGACATCAGGCTGTGTCAAAGCATTTTCAAGCTGAGCATTGAATTAAGCACATGTTAGGACAAGAAAGTTTCAGTGCTAGAAGGATTAGGGTAGGGGACACTCTCAGCACCATACTGAGGTCAAGCATCTGGGCTTTTGCTCATTCATTCGTGGGTTCATGTTAGAGATGACCCTAGCTGTGGGGAGGGAAAACAAACAGCACAAATTTCCACCGGAAGCTCCAAGCAAGTCAGCATTATGGGTTATCTGTTGTCTGAAATGCCACCAGTAAGCTTTTCATTCCCCTTCTTCAAACCCTGTAAAATACTCTTTTTCTTTGTTTCTTAATTAAGTCCCTGGGTTCCAAAGCAAAGATCCTAAGGCAGAAGGAAGTGTGATGACTTGAAAGAAGCCCCTGATGCTAAAGCATTGGGAGCAGAAGCCAGAGTGGTACAAGAAGGACAGTGAAGAACAATACATGAGGTTACTCAAAGGTCCAGAGGAGTTACTCATGTATGTCAAAGCTCAGAAAGCAAGAACTACTCAGGAGGAAGAAACCTAGAGATGCTAATGATAGCAAACAGGGAAGTTGGACAGAGGATAGAAAGGAAGAAAGGCTTTGCTGACTTCATGATTCTTTATGATATAAGCCCTGAATTGATGTGGCAAGAACCCCCACTGCACGTGCTGGTGGATCTACACGTGATTTCTCCTGCCTGAATGAAGTCAGGGTTGTAAGTGGTTCTGGGGTACAGTGGTTGGTTTTCTCTGCTGTATCTGGCCCAACTCCCAGAGATGCTTTAGCACTGTTTCTTCTCCTTGTCTCTTGAAATAGCAACCAGACCTCTTTCTGAACAGACTCACTACCTCAAAGACATCCCTCCATCAATGCTGAAACTAGTTCACTTGGCAGTTGCCCAAATGAAGTTGGTTACTATGGGACTAAACAAATCTGGGAGATTGAGACACATTATCTAGGGGAAACACGTGAAATCAGTTCAAGAAATTTGCTAAAGAATACAAATTTATGATGGAGTTAATTTTAACCTGCTTTGTGGGTCTTATCTCAGTGTAACAGTCATTTTCTTGAACAAACTATCTCAACTGATTTCTCTTCCTCACCCTGTGCTGACTGGTATTTTTACTTGGGGAGGCATTTTATTACTTCTTTTATTGTATTACTTCTACAATAAGCCTCCTAGAGAAGGAGAACCAAGCCCTATAATGTTCACATCTTCCCAGACCACTGAGCACTGAGTTAGAATCTAGATGGTCAGTACTCAGGGTATTTTATTGCTGTTCTCCAGAGTGTAAGGCTCTACTCTATGGCCACATGAATGAAGGTGGACCAGACTTCTGTCTCTTTAAACTAAATGACTCCTGAAAGTGGCTCTGGGAGGAGCAATCAGTTGAACAGCCAACTCTCAGTTTAGGTTCAGGTCATGATCTCAGAGTCCTGAGATTGAGTCCTGCATCAAGCTCCACACTCTTACCCTCTGCCCCTAACCCCCTCTTGCTCTCTCGCTCTCTCTCTCAAAAAAACAAATAAATATAATAGGAGGAGGGAAAATGACAGAAGATTAGGGGACCCACATTTCATCTGGTCCCTTGAATTCAGCTAGATATCTATCAAATCATTCTGAACACCTGTGAATTCAATCTGTGATCTAAGGAAAACACTGCTGCAATTATATAAATAGAAAAACGACCACTTTTTGCAAGGTAGGAGATACAGAGACATGAATCTGAAGGGATATATTGGAAGGGAAACTGCAAGGGAGAAGGAACCTCCATAAGCCAGCCCTGGAAAGTGATACAGCAGCAAAGCACAAAATCAGAACCTTAAAATCTGTCCTAGTGAGGGTGTCCTTATCTGAAAGGTGCTCGGGTGGCAAAGTGGGGCAGAATACCAGGTGGGATAGTGTGGTGGGGATCTCAGGATTCCCAGGGTCACAGAAAGAACAGGGGTGCCTGGGTGCAGCAGAGCTCCCAAGCACTGGAGCAGGGAAGCCAGCTACAGTCAGCAAACCCTGGAATGGCCTCCCACCCAGGTGTTGCCATAAACCATGAATGGCTTTCTAAGCAGGGGTCCAGCAAGAAACAACCATTATGAGATGTGGCAACTGCTCCCCAAGCAGGGGCACAGGAGGTGGCTGGGCTGTGGTGAGACCCCACTGTCGGTCCCTGGGAGGACTGGTGTGGGTGTGCACCAAAGGAGTCTACAGAGTTTGGCACACACAAAAGAGACTGACTGCTTTTCCCTGAGGGATCACTGAAGAATAGGGGCAGAGATCATTCGGCTTCCAGGATTGGAGAGCAGGGTCCTGTTATTTTTACTTTTTCTTTTTTGAAATATTTTATTTATTTTTAAAGATTTTATTCATTTAAGGGAGAACAAGAGTGAAAGAAATCACAGAGGGAGAGGGAGAAGCAGGCTCCCCATTGAGCAGGGAGCCTAACATGGGGTTTAATCCCAGGACCCCGAGATCACAATCGGAGCCAAAGGCAGACACTCAACCAACTGAGCCCCCAGGTGCTCCCATTTTTACTTTTATCTTCATCCTCTAAACAAGTGGGAAAATGTTTCAGGGAACAAAAGCCACATAGAGTTTCCCCAAGCAGCTTACACTGAGCCCCGCCCCCTGGCAAAGGGGGGTGAAACTCCACCCAGGCAAAGACACCTGAGAATCAATGCAACAAGCTCCTCCCCCAGAAGACCCCAGGATCTCAGGCAAATACCAACTCTAGGGAACACACAGAACTGAAAAACTCCTGGGCTAAGGATAATAATATATAGAATTTGAGGTTTTTTTCTCGTGAGATTTTACTCTTTCAGCTTCGAGTTTTCTGTTTCTATTTCTGTTTTCTTCTTTTTCCTTTTCAACTGATTTCTTATTTTACCAGCTCTTTGTTTTTACGTCTTTTTTTTTTTTAAATTTTCATTTTTACATTTACATTTTATAGATATATTCTTCATTTTTGGCTTCCTATCATGGTACTCAATTTTATTTTTGTATACATATCTTTTTTCTTTCTTTGTAATTTTGGAACTTAATGTCTTCTAACAAACGTACCAAATACACCCAGGACCAAGTGGATCACCCTATTTTATCCACCTGGGAGATTATATTTTCTCTTTTTTCCCTTTTTTTGTTTTCCTTTTCTTTTTTGGTTTCCGACCTCTTCAGATTTCTCTAGTGTGTATTTTGCTAGGGTTGTGGTTGATACTTTCTTTTTTTAAGATTTTATTTATTGATTTGACAGATAGAGATCACAAGCAGGCAGAGAGGCAGGTAGAGAGAGGAAAGGAAGCAGGCTACCTGTTGAGCAGAGAGCCCAATGTGGGGTTTGATCCAGGGACCCTGGGATCATGACCTGAGCCAAAGGCAGAGGCTTTAACCCACAGAGCCACCCAGGCACTCCGTGGTCAATACTTTTTATTTTGTTCTCTCATTCATCTATTCTTCTCTGAACAAAATGACTAGAAGGAGAAAGTCACAACAAAAGACAGAACCAGGAGTAATACTTTCCTGCCATAGACCTAATCAATATAGACATAAGTAAAATATAAGATCTAGAATAGGTCTTATTATATATATATATATTATATATATAATATATAAATGCAGAATAATGATTATAATGTTACTAGCTGAGCTTGGGGGATAAAAAAGGATAAAAGACACTAGAGAATCTCAGGCAGAAATAAAATCTAATCAGGCCAAAATTAAAAATGCTTTAACTGAGATGAAGTCCAAAATGGATGCTTTAACAATGAGGATAAATGAGGCAGAAGAGAGTCCACAATGTAGAACACACAAGGATAAAAAGAAAGGAAGCCAAGAAAAAAGAGAAAAAAACAATTAATACCATGGGGGAGGCTTTGAGAAATCAGCAATACCATAAAGCAAAATATATTTAAATTATTCGTGTCCCCTAGGAAGAAAAAAAAAAAAAAAAGAGCAGGACAGAAGGTATATTTCAGCAAATCATAACTAATAACTGGGGAAGGAAATGGTCATTCAAGTCCAAGAGACACAAATAACCCCCCTCAAAATCAATAAAAATAGATCAACACCCCAATGTATAATAGTGAAGCTTGCAGGTTTCACAGATAAAGGGAAAATCCTGAAAGCAGCTCAAGACAAGAGGTCCTTAATGTACAAGGGCAGGTACATTAGACTGGCAACCAGCCCTATCCACAGAGACCTGGTAGGCCAGAAAGTGCTGGCATGCCATATTCAGAGTATTAAATGAGAAAAATCGCAACCAACAAAACTTTATCAATCAAGGCCATCATTCAGAGTGGAAGGAAAGATAAAGCACTTCCAGGAGAAACAGAAACTAAAAGAATTTGTGATCACTAAACCAGCCCTGCAAGAAATATTAACATGGATACTGTAAGCAAAGAGACACACAAGGGATATCACAATGGCACCAAATTCATATCTTTCAATAGTTACTCTGAATGTAAATGGGCTAAATGTTACAATCAGAAGACACAGGGTAATATATTGAATAAAAAAGCAAGACCCAACCATATGCTGTCTACAAGAGACACATTTTAGACCCAAAGACACCTCCAGATTGGAAGTGAGAGGTGGAGGACAATTTACTATGCTAATGGACATCAAAAGAAAGCTGGCGTAGCAACCCTTATACCAGAAAAATCAGATTTTTAACCAAAGACTGTAGTAAGTGATAAAGAGGGACACTATATCATATTTAAAGGGACTATCCAACAAGAAAATCTAACAACTATAACTATTTATGCTCCTAACTTGGGAGTAGCCAATTATATAAACTAATTAATAACAAAGTTAAAGTAGCACATTAATAATAATACAGTTATAGTAGGGGATTTAACACCCCATTCACCAACAATGGACATAGCAGAAGAGCAACAAAGAAACAAGGGCTGTGAATGACCCACTGGGCCAGATGGACTCCACAGATATATAGAGCATTCCATCCTAAAACAACAGAATACATATTCTTCTCCAGTGCACATGGAACTTTCTCCAGAATAGATCACATACTGGGTCACAAATCAGGTCTTGACTGGTACCAAAGATTGACATCATTCCCTGCATATTTTCAGACCACTATACATTAAAACTTGAAGTCAATCACAAGAAGAAATTTGGAAGGAACTCAAGTATTTGGAGGTTAAAGAGCATCCTACTAAAAGGATGAATGGGTCAACCAGGAAATTAAATAAGAGTTTTAAAAATTCATGGAAACAGATGAAAATGAAGACACAACTATTCAAAACACTTGGGATGCAGCAAAAGCAGTCTTTTTTTTAAATTATTTATTCATTGATAGACAGAGATCATGAGTAGGCAGAGAGGCAGGCAGAGAGAGGAGGAAGCAGGCTCCCCGCAGAGCAGAGAGCCCGATGTGGGGCTCGATCCCAGGACCCCGAGATCACGACCTGAGCCGAAGGCAGAGGCTTAACCCACTGAGCCACCCAGGTGCCCCAGCAAAAGCAGTCTTAAGAGGGAAGTGCATAGCAGTACAAACATTTCTCAAGAAATTAGAAAAGTCTCAAATACACAAGATAACCTTACACTAAAGGAGCTAGAGAAAGAACAGCAAACAAAGCCTAAACCAAGCAGGAGAAGAGAAATAATTAAGATTAGACAAGAAATGAAATAGAAAATGAAATAGAATGAAATAGAAACCAAAAGAACAGTGGAACAGATCAATAAAACTTGAAGTTGGTTCTTTGAAAGAATCAATAAGATCAATAAACCCATAGCTAGACTTATCAAAAAGAAAAGAGAAAGGACCCAAATTAATAAAATCATGAATGAAAGAGAAGAGATCACAACCAATACCAAGAAAATACAATTATAAGATCATATTATGAGCAACTATATGCCAACAAATTAGGTAATCTGGAAGAAATGGATGCATTCCTAGAAACTTATAAACTACCAAAACTGAAACAGGAAGAAGTTGAAACCTGAACAAATGCATAATGGGCAAAGAAATTAGAGAAGTATTCAAAAATCTCCCAAGAAACAAGAGTCCGGGGCCCAACGGCTTCCCAGAAGAACTCTACCAAACATTTAAATAACTAATACCTTGTCTTCCGAAGCTGTTTCAAAAAACAGAACTGGAAGGAAGATTTCCAAACTCGTTCTATGAATCCACGTTACCTTGATCCCAAAGCCACACAAAGACTCCAACGAAAAGGAAAATTGCAGATGAATATCTCTCAGGAACATGGATGCAAAAATTCTCACCAAGGTACTAGCCAATAGGATCCAACAGTACATTGAAAAGATTATTCACAATGACAAAGTGGGATGTATTCCTGGGACACAAGGTTGGTTCAACATTCACAAATTAATCAACATGATTCATCACATTAATAATAGAAAGAACAAAAACCATATGATCCCCTCAATTGATGCAGAGAAACCATTTGACAAAATACAGCATACTTTCTTGATTAAAACTCTTCACAGTGTAGGGATAGAGGGAACATATCCCAATATCATAAAAGCCATATATGAAAAAAAAAGCAATATATGAAAAAGCCCACAGCAAATATCATTCTCCACTGGGAAAAACTGAGAGGTTTTCCCCTAAGGTCAGGAACATGACAGGGATGCCCATTTGCATCGCTGTTGCTCAACATTGAGCTAGAAGTCCTAGCCTCAGCAATCAGACAACAAAAAGAAGCAAAAGACATTCAAATTGGCAAAGAAGTCAAATTCTCTCTGTCAAATAAATAAATATTTCTTTTTTAAAAAGGAAGATGCAATTCATATATAAAATGGAATATTACTCAGCCATCAGAAAGGATGAATATTTAACATTTAATTTGATGTGGATAGAACTGGAGGGTATTATGCTGAGCAAAATAAGTCAGAGAAAGACAATTATCATATGGCTTCGCTCATATGTGGAACACAAGAAAGAGCACAGAGGATGATAGGGAAAAGGTTGGAAAACTGATTGGGAAGTCATCAGAGAGGGAGGAAAACCATGAGCGAATCTTAACTATAGGAAACAAACGAGGGTAACTGGAGGGGGGGCTAGGAGGAGGGATGGGGTAATTGGGTGATGGGCATGATGGAGGGCACATGATGTGATGAGCAATTGGTATTATACACAACTGATGAATTATTGAGCTCTACATCTGAACCTAATGATGTAATATTGCTGGCTAATTCAATTTAAATTTAAAAAAGAAAAAGAAATAAATATAAATCAGTCAATCAATCCTGAGAATTAAGTCACAGCCCTACTTAAAACTCTTCAATGGATTCTCATTGCTCTTGAAATAAAGACCAAACCCCAGGACTTCCAACAGACTTTGCCTACATTGGCCATCCCCATGCATCCTGCCCCACCTTATGCCACTCTGGCCCTTGCTCCCTCTGCTTCAGACCCCATGGTTTCTTCTAGTCATCACTTTCCCTCTGCCACAGGGTTTTTGTTCCTGAACACAGTATCTGAACATCTCTGTCACCCTCCTGCCCTCCCTTCTCACCTGGTTATGTGCCACTAGACTGCTGGTCTCAGGGCAACCTCTCCACAAAGTCAATGCCTATTGTGATATGCTCTGTAGCCATTACTACAGGTAAAATTTTACATTCTTTTGTGTGATGTCTTAATTTTTTTTTCTCTTCTGCCCATGTTTGCAATATCCATAAGAGTCAGAACTTCCTGACATGTTAGAGACACACAATAAAGATGTGTGGAAGGAGGGGAAGTAGGGAGAGAGGGGGGAGGGAAGAAAAAGAAGTACATGAATGTAATCCTTCCTAATTAGATCAAAAGGTAAATTTTGTCAAGTATATCAAAAGCACTTCTATATCCAATTCTGAATTATTAGAATTCTTATCAAAACTGGAGAACATCTACCAAGCAATAAGTACTGAGCTACACCCTTCATGGCATTATTCCATTTAATTCTCACAATAGCACCATGGGGCAAGTCCTATAATTAATTTCATTTTACAGGTGAAAAACTTGGGGCTTAGGTAGGCCAAACAACTTGCCTGATGTCACAGGTAAGAAGTGGTGGAACAGTTTCAGACTCAGGGATATCTGACTCCATAGTCAACGCTCATTAATTTCCATGCCAAGAAATTCAAAGGAGAATTACATTAATTGATATGGACAGTTGGCATTTCTGGAATATCTCCAATAGCTTGCCAGGAGCTGATGGAATAAGCATCAAGGTAGTTAGCTTTTCACCTCAGCAGGAACAGGCACCCCAGGGAAGGGAAGGCTGGAGCAGCATGACAGGCAAAGCACCAGCTCAGAAAGGATTCCTGTGGACTGACAGCTACTCATCAATCCTAAAAGGGTATGCTGCTCAGAGAAATATCACTTGGGAGTACTCAAGCTGAGATCTAAGTTTTCAGAAATGACAGGCACTGCATTAACCTATAGGAACAGGATAAAGAAATGGATTTGAGGTTTTGTGGTGATTTAACATGAATTCAGTCAAAGAAAATTCATCTTCCCTGTAGCTATTTTCATGTGGCCTTCCCTGAAACTGTATTTCCTCTAAAGCCTCATTCCTCTTAGTAAAATGATGCAGTAAGAACCTGCATGCTTTTTCAGTTGGGCATTAAGTAAGGGTGACTGGAATAGAAGTCTCCTATAATAGAACCTAGATTCTAATTACAGCTCCTTAACACCCTACAATAAATTGGCCAGGTCATTTATTCCCTTCATACCTCAGTCTGTGAAATAGGTGTAGTTCCTACTGTTACCTGGTCTACATGCATCGTAGCATGGTTGGGACAAATGAGTAAGGTAATAGTTTCATAAACTGAGAACACCCGTTCACGTGCTCATTATTGTTATTTTGTTATAATGAGGTTCCTCCCAACCAAGACCTACCAAAAGCAAGAGAGGCCATAGAGTCACACAGACCCTCAGGATAGAAAGACACTAAATTGTTTTAATAATGACAGGACACCTTTCTCCAAATAAGAAGCTTATGAGTCACAAGTGAGAAAATGATTTCTCTTGTGGCAACAAGTAACACCCATGACTCACCTTCCACATTTATCTCTTAATCTTAAATCCCCTGGGACCAGCATCCATATCTCGGGCTGGAGAGATAGAAGAGAGCCAGGGGTTCTATTTATCCAGAATCCTGGTTAACCATGTGAAGGCACAACTGTCATTGTTGGAAATCATACCCAATACAAGTGTACCATTTGTTACTTCATCAGTATATTATAAAGGACTCTCTTGACTAGTCCCATGCTAATCATCAACCTTAAAGATGCAGAAGGTATAGGGCATTGAATTTAAACCCTTTTGATGGAAAGAATATACTCAGGGACTTTTTCCTCTCCTAGCATGATTTGTGGAAATTTGCAAACAGACATCAATGTTGAGAGAATTTTACAGTGAATATCTGAGTAGTCATCACCTAAATTGAACATTAACATTTTAGAAAATTCATCTCATTTCGCACCTATCCATCCACCTATCTGTCCATTAATCCATCTGATTTTTGTATGTGCTCCAAAGTAAATCTAAAGAAGCTTACTTTTAAAAATAAGCCCAGATTAGGCTAACCACAAAAGTATATTTCTCTTCTTCGATAAAGAATTGGTGAAAATTGTGGAGTAGCTTCATCTTGCAAGGAATCTTAAGGGAATTTTGCTCTAAGAGAAAAATAACATTGTTAACTTTCTGGAAAATTAAGTCAAAACAGAATAAACATTGGACATACATTTATCTTTCACTGTTTTTCACTTACTTACACATTTATCCTCGTCATCCTCTTTCATTTGGCAACAGTTATTAAACCCCTACCATGTGTCAAGCATTGGGCAGATGATGTGAACGAGAAAGGCTGGATCCTGGTCTCTTGGAGTTTACATTCTGCTGGAGAAGACAGTCAATAAACAAGTAAGTGGAAGAAAAAGCAAGATTATGTACGAATATAAACTGGGTGTTGTGTAAGAGAATGATAAACAGGATGTCAGGGGAAATTGAGTGTGAGAAGATGTGAAGGAGCCTGCCATGAGATCCTGATAAGCAGAATAATCAGAAGTAAGTACAAGAGCCCTGAGGCAGGTGTTGGGGTCCGTTATCAAAGGAATGAGACTGAGACAAAGTGAAAGTTATGCAAAGCCTTATTCTATGCCAAGCATTAGAAGTTAGACTGACCAGCCAGGGGAATGAGACTGAGACAAAGTGAAAGTTATGTGAAACTTTATTCTATGCCAGGCATTAGAAGTCAGACTGACCGGCCAGGGCTGCCTCCGAAGAGAGCGACCCCCTCCCGATCTCACAGCCTGGTTTTACAGGGCATAGCCACAGACCCAAGGTACAAGGTACAGACCCAAGGTACGTGGCTTCTATTGTTAAGGCGTTTACTCCTGGAATCGATACCAGGAACCAATACCAGGAACTACTGGGGCATTTATTCCTGGAATGAAGTCCATCTAAGTAAACAACAATATGACTACCTAGGCAATATGGAGTCGCTCTGGCCAAGCAGGCCCTAATAATTAAACAGGTTTTAACATTAAATTGGCCCTAACAGCAGGAACAAGCTCCTGCTCAAAGAATAGAATGGGAGCCCTGTGAGATTATAGAATAGTGTGCCAAGTTCTCTCTTCACTTTCCTTTCAAATTCATTTCTTCATAAGTCTATTTCACCTTGGCTTTTCAGCAACATTCAAACATAATTTTCTGTTATTTGTACAAAACATTGTTTTCTCTGGGACATCTTCCTAGACTTAACTAACCAGATTAAGTCTTCCTTGATAAGCTCCAACACCCTGTTCACCGCACTGATACAACTTATCCCTGTCTGTATATCCACCACACTGAAAATGCCATGGGAGCTGTTTCTCATCATTTTATTACCAATCCAGCCCACTGTTTGGCATTGAGTGGGTGCTCAGTAAGTGTCTTAATGAATTAGTTAGTTACAGCTATGGTACATAAGCCTGCAAAGTTACACTGAGTCCACATTGAAAAAAATCTAAAATGCCAGGCTGGAAAACCTATGCTTCGTTTAGTACACTACATGGATCCACAGGGAATCTTTGAGCTGGAAAGCAGTGTAATTGGAACTGGAATCTTGAAGGAACCTTCTGGAACCACATAAAGAGAAGATTGGAAGATCAGTGGCATGGAAGAGGGGAGACCAGCAAGATGACTAATTCAATAACTGGGTGAGAGATAATGAGAACCTAAATTTGGCTGGTGGGATAAATAATGAAATGGAAAGAAATAAATAAGGCATGTTGTAGAGACCAAAACCATGGAATATGGCACATAATTAAACATTAGGGAAGCCCAAAGACAATTCAAAGTTCACATTGTACGTGGTGACATTAACCAAGGGGCAAGAAGTAGAAGACAGAGCAAAAGGGAAGGGTTGCTCTTAAACACCTTGAGCTTGTGGTACTGAAAGAAAATCTGAGTGGGGATGGCCAGCAGTAATTGGAGAAAACGCCCTTGCAAAACCTGGAAAGGAAGTAAGGGCAAAAGATGCCGACTTAAACACACTCCCCAGAGAGCTCACCGAAAAAGAGAGTAGAGGGGGAGACTTGCTTTGACAGAGCGTCTTAAGGATACTTTCAGTCAAGTTGGGGGGTGGGGCGCGGAAATATGGACCAGCTTACCAAAAAAAAAAAAAAAAAAAAAAAAAAGACATTAGCTCAGTCCTTGCAGGAAATATAAGGGAATGTCAGAGGCTAGGAAATGAGTCTAATACTGAGAGAAGGCATCAGAGAGGAAAGCCCATTGCATTTCATTGACATTTTTTCCATTTGCAAAGTTGAGTTCGGTTCATCTCTAGAAAACATAAAATATCCAGCTTGAAGAATGTGCCCTAAATATGTTGCACTATATTCTGAAAGGAAGGTTTGACTAATGTTTGCAAGTTTGCCATCATTCATAAAAAACACAGATAAGGATTTTATATTTGCATGCCACCCCAAAATTTTTCTATAATGGCACAGACATAAAATTAGAATATTCATATGAAACACAAGGGTGAATGGTATAGGATGCTCATCATGTAGGAGAACCCACCAGAAAACTCTGTGCTCCAGGCCCCACACAGCTGAACTGAGAGATGAGGGGATCAAGGTCACAGACTATCAGGGTGTCCCAGCATATCAGTTCTGGTTTACACCAGAGTTCTTGTCTACACCACTTCAAGGAAGATGTCTGGATTTCACTACTGGTCCTGCAGAAAGAAATAGGAAACAGTCCCCGCAGGTGTATCATTTATTGAAAGACTGAGACACTTCTGTATCAGTTGGTAAATAGCCACTCCCCTCTACCCTAAGTCCTACCAACTCCCTCTCCCTGATGCCCCACTCCTTCTACCAGGATACACACCTCCACTTGTCCCAGAATGGAAGTGGGTGAGTGGGTGGGTGGGTAGTAATTTTCCATACCTTTCAAGCCCTTTCTGATGTGCCGAGGAAGTAGTTTATTTGCCAGACAAATATTCTACCCAAAATAAGGTTTAAACTCTAGGCTTCAGGTGAATTGAGCTTCACCATGTTCATGTGACCAACAAAATCTTCCAATTAAGAACAACCATCAAATCCACAAAATATCCCTACCTGGTGACAAAAACAGTCAATAATCTTTATGCTTCAGACAAGCATTCAAAACATTCCTGGTAACTGCTGCCCAGAATCCAACTGTCATACCACACGAGTGCTCCCTATCCACTGTGACCCAAAAAACAAGTAGCTGGAATTATTAAAGCCTGTAACTTGGAACTCTGTTCAAACAACTGGAAAAGGTGGCACAAGAGTGGTTTGGGTCTCCTTCCCTCTGTGACAAATGCAAACACTGACTTACATTAAAAGAATTAGTGTTAACGATACATGATTTATTGGGAGCAGGACTAGGCAGAGCTAAAGAGAGAGAGAGTGTGAGGCTGTCTAAGCCCAATGGGGAGTTTCTAGCCAGAGTGATGCAGTGACCACAGCCCCAAACTAAGGTTGTCTTAACAGTTATGCATTCTAGGGGCACCTGGGTGGCTCAGTTTGTTGAGGATCTGCCTTCGGCTCAGGTCATGATCTGAAGGTCATGGGATAGGATTGAGCCACGCATCGGGTGTCCTGCTCAATGGGGAGTCTGCTTCTCCTTCTCCCTCTCCCCGCTGCTCGCTCTCTCTCACTCTCTCTCTCTCTCTCAAATAGATCAGCGAAATCATTAAAAAATAAAATAAAATAGAAGTTACACACCTACGAATTAACCATGTGATCATGAGTTTGCCCCTCCCTAGGGATTACCTCTTTTATTCGCAAATGACCAGTGTATTTGGGCTTTAAAAATACAACGTATGTTCTGGTATCAGAACCAGGCCTGTCACTGGTCACCTTTCAGGAGCCACGGTACTAGCCTCCTGACTGTCCTCCTTGCTTTCTCTCCTCCTCTCTCTCTCAGCAGCAACCTTGAACTTGATGTCCTACCTGCCTGGAATCTCCCCGGTATTTGCACTAGAGGTACATACTTATCATCCTGGCCACCTTCTAGCCACTCCAATTCATTCACAGAATCCATGTGCCCTCCCCTACCACCATTGCCTGTCATTCCCTAACCACGAACCTGTTTTCTTTCCTTTATAACATGTATGCCATCTGAAATTGTCTTCTTTGTTGGTCACCTCATCTCACTAGAATATAGGTTTTAATACAGAAACCTAGAAGAGTGCATCCTAAGTGAGTGAATGAATTTAAGTGTGTCTTTGCCACTGATAAAGTGGAAGGAGAATGGGAAAATGACATTAGCTCCTTGAGAGCAGTGATTTGAGCCTATTCGTCTACTGGTGCAGGCCCAGAGGTAGTGCTCAGTAGATAGTCCTTCTTGGGGGACTCCTTTTCTCCGCCTCAAGCCATCCACCACATCTCCCAGAGGTCCTGCAGAGGATGCAATTTCCTGGTGCCAAGCCACCAGCACTATCCAGGACAGCAGTTTTTGCAGAAGGAGTCTGATGCCTGCTTCAGAGGACCCAGCAAGTAACTGTGGAGACCCTGTACTGTGATTAACACAGGCTGCAGGCACATAGGATGTGGGCATGCCATTGTTCTGCCCTCAAGGAGTTGGCAATTTTATAAAGAAGCCAAGAGTGATATAAATTAAAAAGAAGGATAAAATTAAGACAGTCCAGGGCTGTCAAAAATAGCAGGAGCGAGCAGTTACAAGGGTGTCGCTGGGCATCTATGCAGGAGCTGCCTTTGTCACGATACAAGGTGAGGAGTCAAGGCAGGTAATGTGGAGGTGGGGAGCGAGGAGAAGGGGGGATAGGTGACAACAGCAGGAGGGCAACTGCCTAGGGGTGCAGCCATGTGGGGGAAAAGGCCCCTGGGGGAAGTGGGGAGGTGTGGGGAGAAGGGAATATGGGGTTTGCAGAGAAGGGAGCAGGGGTGTTAGGGGGCGAGCAGTGTGGGAAGGGGGCTGCCAGGCTCCAGAAGACCTCGCAGGAGGGCCTCCACAGGGAAAAGAGGTTGGAAAAGCTGGAGGCAAATGGAGTCTAGGCAGCAGAATCGGCCTCCCTCCTCCCCACATCTAGGATTCTTACCTTCCCATTTGAGGGCTCGTCTTTCTATCCAGAGTATGTATGTGGACTTGGACGACTCCTGCTGGAGAATGGCATCCCCACCAGCCCCAGCTACCTGGCCCTGAACCTGCTGCTCCTGTGGCTGAGCTGGAAGGAATGCAGTCCCCACTGTCCTCCCCCACAGGCACTTTGCCGTAGATTACTGGGAAGCTCAGGCAATATTAATTTTTCTAACACCAGCTAACATGTACTTAGCACTTACTCTGTGTCGGTCACTTACAAATATCCTCACCAAAATATTGACGCTATTATCCTCATTTTATAGGAGAGGAAACAGAAGAACAGAGAAGTTAAGTAACTTGCCACGGTCACACAGGTGATAGGTAGTGGAGGCAGAACTTGAACCCAGGATGCCTATCTCCATAGCCAAGTACTGCTTAGGCACTGGACCAAGAACACATTCCCACTGCACTGGCAACAATACCTTCTGTGCTCTGACCTCTCTGCCTTGGATTTCTCTCATGCTAAATTAAGCTAGAGAGGGAGACAGGAAGGTAGCTAAATTCTCATCTGGCTCTGATATTCTAGTAATTTTCATACCCAGAGAGATTATCATGTACCTGTAGGTCCTCACATGCCCTCAAAATTTTTATTAATAATTTTCAATAGTATTTCATATCTTTCACCTACCAGAATGTAAACTTCCTGACAGGCAGGAACTTATCAGGAGTCCAAAATTTATCTCTTGCTCACTGTGAGGCCCTCAGTGCCCAGAACGGTACCAGAATCAAATTAGGTATTTGGTGAATATCTGTTGAATGATCGAATAAATTGAGCTCTTCCATCTTTTGTAACAAAATCCCTTAGCCATATAGAAATTGTGAGGCATCAATCATTTTGGAAATTTTTCAATCCAATAAAGCTGGTATCATTCTAAATCTTACCTTTCCCTGTTCACAGAACATCTTAAATGATCCTGATGATATTATAAGCCTAGGAAATGCCCCTATCCAAAGGTATTTTTGGAATTGAGGGCCAAAGCCTACTACCACCTGACACAAAGAAGGTGACCAAAATGAATCAAAGCCAGGTCTCCATCCAGGTGAGCCTCACACTCTTTGTATATAGAGCTGAATGGAGCTGTAAGAAACAGGTAAATGTTTCGAGTGACAAGTATAAATGTGCCTTACTTATGCTGCCTTAATAACAAGCTAGACTGTCAGGAAAGAAGATATTTGGAGATGGTCCTCAAACTCATAGGAGTAAACAAGATGTAAATTCCCTAAAGGATAGAAACTTGGAAAAAAAATTTTAATGGTGTCAGCTGAGAAGTTCAATGCTATGCACTCAACTAAGCCCCCACTGTTTGAGATTCTTATGGGAATAGATCTTAATCCCAAGAGCTACTCCTCTCTCAAAGCTGGTAGACTCATTGTAGGGTGCCTGCTCATGTCTGCAGGAGGCTAGGAAGGACTCAGCTGACCTCAACCTGATGGACTCCAACTGGCCTTCCTTAGTTTAAACAGCTCAAGGATCAGCAGGTAGGGGAGCCCTGGTTGTTTGGATTCTGTTTGCTTTTGCACCAAACAGCTGGATGACCCTTTGTCTCTGCCCCTAAGGAGTGTTCCAGGGATCATTTACTCTGTGAGAAGTTCTATAATGGGGAGGAAGGAATCCAGTCTTTATCTCCTTGGACCCCTCTGGATTGCTGTTTGCTTTTCACCATTTTCAGTTTTGACCAAGCCCCTTACAAAGTCTTTTGAACTCCATTTTATGTGTCAGTTATACTAAGCGTTGGTTTTGTAGCAATGTCTTATATGCTTTATCTGTACTTTATTTTGACCTACTTCTCTGTCTTCTCCTTCTCAGGTAAATGGCCCCACCATTCACACAGTTGATCAGAACAAGCATCTAGGAGCCCAACTTGGTTTTTGCTCTCTTTCACTTCCTAAATTCAAACCAAAAGCAATTTTCCTGTAAACTACCCCTTCAAAACAGTGCAACTAAATATCATTGTCTCCGTATCCCTTATACTACTCTAATTCAAGCCCCTGTTAACTTTCAAAAGAAAGATGGCCAAAAAAAAAAAAAAAAAAGAAAGAAAGAAAGATAGCATGAGCCTCATCAAAGATCTTCCAACTTCCATTCTTGCTCTTATCTAGGTCTAATCAGCAGCAAGAATAATCTGTCCAAAGCAATATGTCTAATGTCACTTCTCCCACAATGAAACTCTACTATGATGACTCCTTATCACACTAGAATAACATTCAAACTCCTGAAGGCTCTGTGTCATAAGGCAGTGCCCAGGTTTCTGACCCCATGTGTAACATGTCCCCTTCAGGCCCTCCAGCCCACTTTCTTGTCCTTGGAACACACCAACAGACCAGGTTCATTCCAGTTCCCACTTAAAGATTGTGCACTATCCTTTCCCACAGGTGGTTTTGGTTTTCCCCTGTACCATCTCTGTGAGGAGGCCTCTCCAGACCAAGGTGGGACCTCTTATCAGACACCATCACTCCACAGCATTTTATTTTCCTTAAAGCATTTACCCCTGTTGGAAATTGTCTTGCCTATTAATGGGTTTCTCTGTGCTTACTCTGCTCTGAACACACACTAAGATGCAACTTCCATGAAAGTCATATCCATATGTTCTTATTTCCTATGTGACCCCAGTGCCTAGTACAAGGCCTCCCATATGGCAAGTGTAATAATATCTATTGAACTGGCATTGCACATGTCACATAAAATCACTGAATTTATGTTTTTCCTCAAAAAGAAAGGATTTTGCCATTTGGGTTCTTTTCCAACTTTGGTTCTGGCTCAGACCTGGTGACTGAGATCTTAAATTCTGGATTCAAAGTGACTTATTTGAATTCCATATGCATATCGTACTACCCCTGTGGTCATGGCTGACTCACTTCACATCTCTGAGAGGCCGTTCCTTTATCTGTAAAATGCAGATAATAACAGTGCTTATGCCATAAGGTTGTGCACAGACTCAACAAGTCAATGCACATAAAATCTTTGAGCCCAATGTTTCCTAATGGTAAACACTAAATACGTATTATTACTATTACCAGTGTTGGTTTGGTGCTCTCAGTAGTCACCACCATAAAGTAGAAGGGGCAGATTTCCCCACCAGAGATTACGCCTCTTTCATTCACACCCATTCATGTGTTTATTCCATGGATTATTCTAGCACAGTCAGCATTTGTTCAATCAAAGTACGACTAGAACAAGGTCTGTTACTTAGTAGGTAATTAGGCAACAGATTCAAATTTATTGAGCACTTCAGTAAACATGGATTAAATAACTGAATGCACAATTCCATCCTTTAATCCATGAAACCTGAAGTCCAAAGTCTCCAAGAGGTTTAGTAATTACTAAGGGAGAAAGTCAGGATTTGGACGCAGGCCAACTGACTCTGAGAGTTCATGCTTTAAATCCCTATGGTAGCCAGCCTGTCACCTCATCCATCTTCCTAGGAAGAAGATCAAGAAAGACAGCCTCTTTTTTTTAAATTATTTTTATTAACATATAATGTATTATTTGCCCCAGGGGTACAGGTCTGAGAACCATTAGGCTTACACATTTCACAGAACTCACCATACCACATACCCTCCCCAGTGTCCATAACCCATCCACCCTTTCCCTATGCCTCCCCCCACCCCCCAGCAACCTTCAGTTTGTTTTGTAAGATTAAGAGTCTCTTATCGTTTGGAGAGACAGACTCTTAAAATGGCATGATAACCACTGGACACCAAATATGAGAAGAAGAGGCTATAAAGCAGGAATTTAGAACAACCTATTGCTGTTTAGTCACAGTTCCTGCCAGGGCATCTATCTCTGGAAGAGAAGAATTTCAACTTTGCAGAATCACTCATTAGGCACTTGCACTCGGGGAAGTGTCCTAAAGATATCTTTGAAGTGATGGTCTAAAACTATAGGATAACACCTGTGAACTTTCTTTTAATGATGCCATGGGACTAATAAAATGAGGCATGGAGATAATCAAGTTAGAAGGGCATGTGAATGTCTTCACCGATGTTGCAGACAGAGCTTCCATTGAGGATCTCGCCTGTCTGTGCAAGATCCCAGAGAGTCAACAAGGTAAATGACAATGATAACAGGCACTGCAATGAGAAGAAGGGGCACTTTGTTTGGGAGAAGACTTCTAGCAATGATAATACCGATAACCCCTCTCACGGCAAAGTCCTTTGTTCAAAAGACATATGCATGTGCATTCCCTTACTTGCTCTTCCAACACAACACAGATGTGGCTCTGAGGGAGCCACATCTTCCTATTTTATAAACAGAGAAACTGAAGTTTAGAGTAGAAAGATCCAGCAGGCAAAAGCGGATTTCCAAAACCAAGATCAGCCCCAGGTTGGAACAGATGGTCCCCAAACTCATAGGAGTAAACAAGATGCAAATTCCCTAAAGGATAGAAACTTGAAAAAAGAAAATTTTAATGGTCTCAGCTGAGAAGTTCAATACTATGCCCTCAAATCGGCCCCCAGTATTTGAGATTCTTATGGGAATAGATCTTAATCCGACAGCCCTCAAAAAAACTGCCCTCCAGTTTTCCCAGCACCATTTATTGAAGAGACTGTCTTTTTTCCACTGGATATTTTTTCCTGTTTTGTCGAAGATTATTTGACCATAGAGTTGAGGGTTCATATCTGGGCTCTCTACTCTGTTCCACTGGTCAGTGTGTCTGTTTTTATGCCAGTACCATGCTGTCTTGGTGATCACAGCTTTGTAGTAAAGCTTGAAATCAGGTAACGTGATGCCGCCAGTTTTATTTTTGTTTTTCAACATTTCCTTAGCAGTTCGGGGTCTCTTCTGATTCCATACAAATTTTAGGATTATTTGCTCCAGCTCTTTGAAAAATACCGGTGGAATTTTGATCGGAATGGCATTAAAAGTATAGATTGCTCTAGGCAGTATAGACATTTTAACAATGTTTATTCTTCCGATCCAAGAGCATGGAATGGTCTTCCATCTTTTTGTGTCTTCTTCAATTTCTTTTAGGAGTGTTCTGTAGTTCCTCGAGTACAGATCCTTAACCTCTTTGGTTAGGTTTATTCTGAGGTATCTTATGGTTCTTGGTGCTATAGTAAATGGAATCGATTCTCTAATTTGCCTTTCTGTGTTTTCATTGTTAGTGTATAAGAAAGCCACTGATTTCTGGACATTGACTTTGTATCCTGCCATGTTACTGAATTGCTGTATGAGTTCTAGAAGTTTGGGGGTGGAGTCTTTCAGGTTTTCCATATAAAGAATCATGTCATCTGCGAAGAGAGAGAGTTTGACTTCTTCCTTGCCAATTTGGATACCTTTTATTTCTCTTTGTTGTCTGATTGCTGTTTCTAGGACTTCTAATACTATGTTGAACAGGAGTGGTGAGAGTGGACATCCTTGTCGTGTTCCTGATCTCAACAGGAAGGCTGCAAGCTTTTTCCCATTGAGGATGATATTTGCTGTGGGTCTTTCATAGATAGATTTGATGAAGTTCAGGATTGTTCCCTCTATCCCTATACTTTGAAGTGTTTTAATCAGGAATGGATGCTGGATTTTGTCAAATGCTTTTTCTGCATCAATTGAGAGGACCATGTGGTTCTTCTCTCTTCTCTTATTGATTTGTTCTATCACATTGATTGATTTGCGGATGTTGAACCATCCTTGTAACCCAGGGATGAATCCCACCTGGTCATGGTGGATAATCTTTTTAATGTGCTGTTGGATCCTGTTTGCTAGGATCTTGTTGAGAATCTTAGCATCCATATTCATCATGGTGCTGGGAAAACTGGACAGCTATATGTAGAAGAATGAAACTCGACAATTCTCTTACACCATACACAAAGATAAACTCGAAATGGATAAAAGACCTCAACGTGAGACAGGAATCCATCAGAATCCTAGAGGAGAATATAGGCAGTAACCTCTTTGATATCAGCCACAGCAACTTCTTTCAAGATATGTCTCCAAAGGCGATGGAAACAAAAGCGAAAATGAACTTTTGGGACTTCATCAACATCAAAGCTTCTGTACAGCAAAGGAAACAGTCATCAAAACAAAGAGGCAACCCACAGAATGGGAGAAGATATTTGCAAATGACAGTACAGACAAAAGGTTGATATTCAGGATCTATAAAGAACTCCTCAAACTCAACACACACAAAACAGACAATCATATTTTAAAAATGGGCAGAAGATATGAACAGACACTTCTCCAAAGAAGACATACAAATGGCTATCAGACACATGAAAAAATGTTCATCATCACTAGCCATCAGGGAGATTCAAATCAAAACCACATTGAAATACCACCTTACACCAGTTAGAATGGCCAAAATTAGCAAGACAGGAAACAACGTGTGTTGGAGAGGATGTGGAGAAAGGGGAACCCTCTTACACTATTGGTGGGAATGCAAACTGGTACAGCCACTTTGGAGAACAGTGTGGAGTTCCTCAGGAAATTAAAAATAGAGCTTCCCTATGACCCTGCAATTGCACTGCTGGGTATTTACCCCAAAGATACAGATGTAGTGAAAAGAAGGGCCATCTGTACCCCAATGTTTATAGCAGCAATGGCCATGGTTGCCAAACTGTGGAAAAAACCAAGATGCCCTTCAATGGATGACTGGATAAGGAAGATGTGGTCCATATACACTATGGAGTATTATGCCTCCATCAGAAAGGACAAATACCCAACTTTTGTAGCAACATGGACGGGACTGGAAGAGATTATGCTGAGTGAAATAAGTCAAGCAGAGAGAGTCAAGTATTATATGGTTTCACTTATTTGTGGAGCATAACAAATAATATGGAGGACAAGGGTAGATGGAGAGGAGAAGGGAGTTGAGGGAAATTGGAAGGGGAGGTGAACCATGAGAGACTACAGACTCTGAAAAACAACCTGAGGGTTTGGAAGGGGCGGGGGGTGGGAGGTTGGGGGAACCAGGTGGTGGGTATTAAGGAGGGCACGGATTGCATGGAGCACTGGGTGTGGTGAAAAAACAATGAATACTGTTATGCTGAAAAGAAATAAAAAATTTTAAAATTAAAAAAAAAAAACGCCCTTCCCCATTTGTAGCAAAAGCAAAAATATCACCTTGTAGCAAGTGTTTTTCTAAGCAGACACTTGGTGCCATATCCGGAAGGAAAATCCAAGCCTAGAAGTCAGAGGAATATACCAGGAATTTTATCTCCAGTACTTTGCAGACTCGGGAAGATCAAAAGTTGAAACAGAGTAGCAAGATCTACTGATGGAGTGAGTTGGGAGCATTTTCAACATTCAGTTCCTAAAACACTTGAATACTGTCAATGCACGGTAAAAGTTTTGTAGCTAAAATAGTTCATCTTGGTTACCAGCTAACACTGCGGGAATGGAAGAAGTTGGATCTACATACAACTTTACTTTATTTAAGAATGTCTTTGAATAGAGCAGTAGTTGCTGGGGGCCAGAGGATGGAGGAAATGGGGGCATGTTGGTCAAAGGGAACAAATTTTCAGTTAGAAAAAGAATAAGTTCCAGGGATCTGATGTATAGTGTTTTGACTCTAGTTAACAATACTGTATTGTGAGAGTTGTTGTAAGAGTAGATTTTAAATATTCTCACCGTAACTACAATGTGATAATAATGTGAGGTGAAGGATATGTTAACTAACTTTATTGTGGTAAACATTTTGCAATATACATGTGTATCAAATCCTCACAATCACACCTTAAACATATACAATATTACATTCAATTTCATGTCAATAATATTGGGGGGAAATATCTTTGAAAGATGTACAGAAAAATTCCATAGTAATTTAATACAGAAATTACTCCTAATTAGAGCAACACTCCTTATTTGTATATAATGGACTCCCTAATGCATCTTTCCTTTAGCTTGTGGGCCGACATCACCATGCATTTGTTCCAATACTTCCTCTGCTTGGAGCTGTTTTCTCTGGCCATACAGCTCTTTTTTTTATATAATCCCAAATACAGTTCTAGACCAATTGTAAAGCCACTTATTTTAGGGAAGGTTTCTATATCCTGTAATAAAATAAGATTAGTTTGCTAAACTAAAGTCAAACAGCATATGGTTCATATCTCCTTTGAACACTATTAACTTTAACTTCTGTCACAGAGAACCAACATAAAAATTGAAGTTGAGGACTGGATGTAATTTGCTTACCAATTTAGATCTAAAATCTCTGACCATTGTTTTCAACACCTGAGATGTTCGATTTTTCCTTTGGACTAAACCGACCTCTTTTAACCCTTAAAATGGTAATACACTTATTTCTCTAATGTCTTATAAAGGAGGTGTGGCTTTAATTAAAAAAAAAAAAACTGGCAGCATTTTGACTTGCTGAGAATTAGTTTAGTATTCCTATAAACTGTACCTGAAAGGCAACTTAGGGTGTGTAAAACGTATACAAGAGATACTTAATAATTAAAACAAGACATACAGAATATACAACAAACACATGTAACCACCAGATATCTATGAATATAAAATATCACCAATACCATGGAAGCACCAGTATTATATCTTACTGTAATTAGTCAAGAAGCGCTTTCCTCAGCATTATGATTTTAAAATTTCAGTAAAGAAATGGAGGCCTAGGGCACCCGGGTCTCAGGGTCCTGGGATCGAGCCTGCTTAGCAGGGAGCCTGCTTCCCCCTCTCTCTCTGCCTGCCTCTCTGCCTACTTGTGATCTCTCTTTCCATCAGATAAATAAATAAAATCCTTAAAAAAAAAGAAATGTAGGCCTAGTGAATTCATTTTCACTGATGGATAATATTCTATTATTTTTATAGCATTATTTGTTTAATCATTACTTGGTTTGGATTCTTTTTAATACCTTGTTTATGATATCACATAGCCTGATTTATGTTTTTAAAATCCAATATGACAATCATTGCCTTTTAATGATGAATTTATTCTAATTGTACTTTTTTTATTATTATGTTATGTTATTCACCATATAGTACACCATTAGTTTTAGATGTAGTGTTCCAAGATGCATTTTTTAAGTACAACACCCAGCGCTCCATGCACTTATTATCCTTACTAATTCATTTAGAATTCTTTACACCTTCTCAGGTGCTTTCTGTTTGTCTTGATTTTTTTTCTATTATTTTTTTTTCTTCCTTCATTATGTTTTTGATTTTTTTTTAAATTCCTTCTCTTCCCCTAAACTTTAAAGGAAAACTTCATTTTTCTTTTGTAATTTTTGAAAATATATACATCTAAGTAAAAGTCAAAAGTATAAGAATTTTAGGGGCACCTGGGTGGCTCAGTGGGTTAAGCCTCTACCTTAGGCTCAGGTCATGATCTCAGGGTCATGGAGCCCTGGGATCGAGCCCCATATTGGACTCTCTGGTCAGTGGGGTGCTTGCCCCTCTCTCTCTCTGTCTGCCTCTCTGCCTACTCTCTGTCAAATAAATAAATTAAATCTTTTTTTTAAAGATATAATAATTTTAAAGCTTACATCTAATGAATCCTCTAATCTATCAGTATCAGCTGATTTTTCAGTTTCTCGACCACTTCTCAATGGAAAATATTATTAATATTTTATGCTACCTCTATTTACTCTTATTTTTGACCTGTTTACCAATTTCTAAGCTCCCCATTTCTAACTTTTTTTAAAAACTCTTTTAAAAAAACTCTCTTCTGAACAACAGTCCTTACAAACATATTTAGTGCACAACGATTGGTGGTAAACTCTCTCCATTTGTGTTTGTATGACAGTGTTTTATCCATGTTTTTCATTAGCTTCTTACATATATATGTAAAACCTTCATAATAGTTACAATGATGGTGCAGTGAGCACTGGGATACACTTCACCTACATTAACAAATTCTTTTTCTTTCCCTTTTGCTTTATCTCTACACAGACAAATGGACAGATGAGAGATATCCGGCATGTACCTTTTGCAAACAAAGAAAATCTCTATTATAACCACCTGTTCCCACCAAAGAAATTTGATATTGATGAAATTACATTATATATATTCACTATTCTAATTTCCCCACTTTCCCCGCAATATCTTTAGCAGATGTTGTATTTGCAGATCCAGGAGCCAGTTAAGGATTGTGTATTGAATTTAGTTGCAATGTCCTTCCACTCTTATTAAATTTAGAACAGTCTCCTGCTTTGTATTATATTTGTCTGCTTTTTATGAAATTGATATTTTTGAAGTGTCTAAGCCAGTTAATTTGTAGAATTTCCTATCATCCAGATTTTTTCAAGTTGCTTCATGATGAATAGATCCAAGAGAACCATTTTTGGCAGTAAAACATGAGTGATTTTGTTGTCCTCCCTTCTATATATGCACATGTATATGCATGTGTGTACATACATAAAATGAGAGGACTATCTGGCATGTAAAGATGGGAGTTGTATGCTAAGGATAGTTGTAGAAAGACATTCTGAAGTCAAACATGTGTAAACCATGACCAGATCTCAAAAAATTTGTCTAATTCATGCTACTAATTTCAGGATCTTGACCAGGATTAGATGGATAAATGGTTGAAAAAACCTGCAAGTAAAGGAGAGGTGCAAAATCATACTTGATTATTGTTGCCAGCAAATATGGATACCTGTTTAATATACCTGTTTAATATAGTGGAAACATGTGTTAATCTATGTTTCTTAGAATCACACATATTAGAAGTGGACCTTCTATGAGATCTTCATTTTTGAAAATGAATCCATGGCTCACATATCACTTTTTATGTGGTGATTACTTATCAGGGAAGTAGTAGAAATACAGAAAACAATAAATTTTTTGGTGAGTGTTTGCCATAAGAAATGAACTCAAAAACAGGTGGCTGAAATATAAGAAACTTCTTTTAAGAAGTTGCAAAGATTTTCTTTCTGTTCTTGGTCATCTTCTTCTTGGTCCTTTCTAGACTTCAGTAGCCATGACAAAAGAAAACAGCACTGAAGTGACTGAATTCTTTCTTCTGGGATTTGGTGCCCTATACAAGTTTTGATACATCCTCTTCATTGTATTTCTGGTCATCTGTGTGACCACCATGGAATGATCCTACTCACCAAGGCAGATTCCAGATTTCAAACATCTATGTACTTTCTCCTACAACATTTGGCCTTTGTTGACATTTGTTATTCCTCTGCTATCATTTCCAAGATGCTGAAAAACTTCGTATTAGAAAATAAGTCTATATCATTTGAGGGCTGTGTAATGCAATTAATGGTTTATGCAACATTTGCACCCAGTGACTGCTACGTCCTGGCTGCTGTGGTAATGGACCATTGGGTAGCCTTCTGTAACCCACTTCACTATCTCACAGTCATGTCCCAAAGAGTCTGCCCCCAATTGGTAGCTTGTTCATATGTCATGGGTTCAATAAATGCTTCTGTGCATACAGGTTTTACATTTTCACTGTACTTCTGCAAATCCAATACCATCAATCACTTTTTCTTTGATGTTCCCCCAATTCTCAGTCTTTCATGCTCTAACATTGACATCAACATCATGCTCCTTGTCTTTGTGGTATTTAACTTGATGTTCACTGTGTTGGTTGTCATCTTTTCCTACATATATCATGGCTGCCATCCTGAAGATGTCTTCTGCTGCAGGAAAGAAAAAAGCCTTCACCACATGTGCCTCCCACCTGATAGCAGTATTTAGTTCCTGTACAACCTATCATACAGGTACTTACAGCCTTAGGCTAACAATTCCTAGGAGAATATGAAAGTGGCCTCTCTTTTATGGCATTGTGATACCCATTTTGAACCCCCTTGTCTATAGCCTGAGAAATAAGGAGGTAAAAGAAGCTCCAAAAGTGATGAAGAAAAAGTTCTTCTAGGCTGGGCCCAAGTTTTTAAAATTCAGCACATCAGAGCATCAAGTAGGGATATTTGACCTTGTGTAATGTTTCTAAAGTTGGGAACACATTCACGTCTTAAGCCAATGTTTTTCAATAGGTAAGTTCTTAAGATGCAAGAAATAACGTAACATCTCTTGGAACTAATTTTCCCCTGAATAGAGTTTGAGAAATATGTCTCAGACAAAATATGGCCATATTTTATTGAGATTATTTAAAATATTAAAAATACTTCATAAAGTATTTAGTTGCTTCAAATATATTTCAGATGTGTTCTTAAAGACTAGAAAACCTCAGTTTTGTATATAATCAATATTAAAATTAAAGTTCATTATTTTCCTTTCACTTAAATGACTTCCCTAAATTATTTACAAAGAAACTTTTCATATGTTCTGTTCCAATTATTGTATAAGCATGAATGTAAAATAAATGCACTGCTTTGTAAAGTCCCTTATGACTCTGGCTATACTTCCTACTTAATAGTCCAAAATTGGTTACATTCTCTAGTACTTGAAAACACTTATTTCTTCTGTGATTATGACTTATGTTTGTCATTAGTTACCCTCTTTATTCCAAATCCATCTCTTTCTTGCATAAGGTAAGGAAACCTCCAGAAATATCATCTATATTTCTCCCTACTTAAGATAGAAAACCTAGAATGTAGATTGATCCAAAAGCCTAAACAATTCACTTATGAAAGGGCATCAATCATTTTAATCTAGACAAATAACTTGAAACCATAGGAATTCAATGAGAAGTTGAAGGGAGTCCAAGAGCCCTTTGAATCAGGAAGATAAGCTGTTACCAGACGTGCTTAAGTAGGTAGATTGAGGACAAATGATAGAAACCACCACATGAATCTAAAGAGGCCATGCTCGTCACATGAAAAAACAAGTTTCACATGAAAATAACACCAGACAGACTAATGATCTGTCGGAAAATCTATTGTTAAGTAACAGCAGAAAGAAACAAAAAACAACAAGAGAAGAAGAAATATTTTTCAAATATGATATCTTGCATCCATCCTGAAAGAAGAGAAAAAATTAACCTGGAGTTGATGTGGGATGACCAGAGTCTTCCCAGCAAAGACTCCACCTTTTAAAGGAGAGACCTTCTATAAAGGGAAGGTCCAAGTACCTTCAGAGACCAGGATCAGGATCAGTTGCTAGAGAGTCATTAGCAAAGTAGACAAAGGGTGCCCTGAGACCCTGGAAAATCAGAGACTGATGTACAATATGGTGTCTATTGTTAAAATACTGTATTGTATATTAGAAATTTGCTAAGGTGGCAGAAGAAAGAAAATTGTAATCATATAAAGTGATGGATATGTCAATGAGTTTGATTGTGGTGATCATTTCACAATGAATACTTACATCAAAATATCAAGATGTACATCTCAAACATATATAAACTTTGCCATGTATACCTCAGTAAAGCTGGAGGGGAAAGATGATGAAGCAAAAACTTGGTACATTTTGGGAAGTCTAAATGGCCAAATTGGAAATAGGGTGCAAAATGGAGAGTCACACAGTACTCTCCATTCAATACCAAGATGAAAGAAATCCCAAAAGAAAATAAGTTCTGTGACAAATGGACACAAGCAATGAAATCTGTGAAATTTATATGAAGGAGGAAATGGTTGATCTGAGCTGTGACAGGGAATGGTAAGGGATTGTTAGCACTTATCCAAAAGAAAAACTTCCCTTTCCACATAGAGAGTAGTAACGGTCTGATGCATAATCATACATTGTTTCATCAATCGCCAGCTACACCTTATTGTTTCATTAATCATCAGCAGCCCATGATTTAAAGGGTGTTTCAGGTCTGGCAACTGTCTCTAAAACATTATGATAGAAGCTCAATTAGTCAACCCAAATTTGAAGGCGATGATTAGCAAGATGACTAACTTCACAGAAAATATTAGTCTAGACCGAGATGGAAGAAAATAAAGAATCACACACAAAAATTTAGAACAAGAAAGACACAAAGAAAAGAATACCTACAGAAGCTGAAAGACAAATTGTCTACTCACCATCCTGCTGCAAAATGTAGCTGGTTATCCATTCTCCTTTTACTCCTGTTTTGTGTGGAAGATGATGCAGTCAGGTAAGAAGATATTATACTTCTCAGCTTTCTTTGTAGCTAGGATGGCATGTGTCTTAGTTTGTTTTCCTGGGATACATACTTGGGTAAAGATAACATATGCAGGAGGTGTAAAGAATTAACCATAACCTAAAGAGTAGTCAGGTCTATGTCTTCAGCTAATGGGGTGATCTGTAAGCCCCTGGAATATCATTCCCAACAGGAGTATCTTTGTTTGCCTGGAGAATTTGGCCACTGAACAACCTAACATTGTGATTTATGATAGAAGCTTTGAGACACGCCTCATTAGTTCTAACTTTCAGAGAGACTTGGAGGCTAAAGTTGGGAATGAGAAATCAGCCACATGAGAAATATGTCATACCTAGAACCATAAAGAATCTGGATATTAAAGGTGAGTCTCCCAGGTCAGTAGTACTCCATGTAGCAGTGTTGCTACATGCTGATGTTCAGGAGGGTAATACGGCTCTGAGGACGATGAAATTTTTGTGTTTGGATCCTCACAAACTTTGCCCTATACATTTCTTCCTTTGGTTACTTTTAATTTGTATCTTTTTATTATAGTAAAACTAAAATTATATGTATAGTTCTTTCCTGATGTGTTAGCCAGTTTGGACTCTATTACAAATTACCATAGACTGAGTGGCTTCTGAAAAACAGAAATTTGGTTCTGGAAGTTAGAAGTCTGAGATCAGGGTGTCAACATGGTCAGGGCCTAGCGAGAACCGCCTTCTGGATGGCAGACTGCCAACCTCTGCTGTGTCCTCAGTAATAGAAAAAGATCTAGAGAGCTCTCTGGGGTCTCTTCTATAAGAGCATGAATCCCACTCATCAGGACTACACCCTTGAGATGGGCCTCCTCCAAAACCTTCACCTCCTGATACCATCACATTGAAGATTAGGATTTTGACAGAAGGATTTGGACGGACACAAACATTCAGTCCATATCACCAGAGTTCAGTGTGTCATTCTAATGAATTGCCAAGCCTGAGGGTGATTGTGGAAAAGCCCCCACATTTGTAACCAGCTACAAATGGGGGTGTCCCTAGGGACCCCTGGACTTTTGACTGGTGTCTGAAGTGACATCAGTCCAATGGGAACAGTTTGCCCACACTGTGCAATTTGCTAACCTTTTGGGTGGGAGTTATCCCAAGCAACAGAGAGCAGGAAGCATGAGATATAGAAAAACAGGAGTAAGGAAAGGGCAAATAACTTAGCAGGCTTACACCCTGGAAACTAGAACTCAGTCTCAGTCCCTGAAGGACAAGACTGTTATTCAATCCTTCTGCCCCATTGCATGGAGGTCACCCAAGGTCGTCCTCAGGCTTCAGAGACATTCCTGAGGTAGAGAAGCAGAGAGATACTATAGGAAACCACTCACTAGTAACACACAGCACTGTCCACCACAGATGCATGAAATCAAATAGCTGAGGAGATGTAGTACAAGACACTGAGACCTCTGCTACCCATATAACACATTTCCAGCCAGTGAGATGTGAGGGAAAATCTGCCGGATTGGGGGAAAGCTTGCATTTTCCTAATAAAGAGCATATATTTATATTCATATTCATATACACAAATATATGGTTGTCACCCTACCTTCCTGGATCCTTTTTTCTGCTTTGAAAGGGAATGTGGTTTCTAGAACTATAGTAGACCGGTCAGACTGTGAGGCAACCAGCATATGGGAAAGATTAAGCAAATTAGAAAAGTGCAAGTCAATGAATGACTAAAAAGAATAGTTTGACCTATGACTAGTTTTACTTGAGTTTTAAGAAAATGAGAAGCTACTAATGTCATCTGTCAATTTAATTTGGGGGGAAAATATGACAGACAATAAGAAAATGAAATGTCAAGACCAATTAAGCTTATTTTAACTGGTTGGTGAATTCAATTTCAAATTTGTAAGATGGATTTTGATTCAATACTTTGGTTTTATTATTCTAAATCTCTAATATAATTGCCTCTGTGTGTATTCTTTTAGATTAAGGTGTGATTTTCAAATAAAAATGGATTTTACCCAAATTTTCATAGTAAAAGTAATGCCTCCATAGGTTTTCCTTCAAAACGTTACATGACAATTATGACAATTATTTTATCTACTGTATTTTTATTTTGTTAGAACTCACATCAGCAAAAATTGGATACTTAAAAATTTGAGATCAATCATGTCAAATGAAATTAAATAATTCCAGACAAAAATAATTACTTTTTCTATGTAAAAAAAAAAAAAAAAAAAGTACAAGTCAAAACTTCCAAACTATTGTTATAAAGGAAAAATAAGTCCCTGTTTTGGGGACCCAAAGTAAATTGTTTTTTTTTTTGTCCTACCAGGAGTAAAACACACTCCTAACTGAGACATTTGTCATACGATAAGTAATATCAAATGTCGATTCACCAGTCCTTTGACTATAATTCTCCTTCACAGGTATGGTTGTTAATCAAAAGCTACAGACACTGAATCTAGCCGTCTACTCTCACTGATTAAAGGTTTAACCCTAGCAACTTTATAGCCAAAAAACCTCAAAACAACTCATTCCACAGATTGTTATCTGAAACATTCTTATGGCATAAAATGCAATTGGAAGAAAGAAATTACCTAGGGCTTGTTTTCAAAATACATACATTTTGTTTTCAAAATATATACATTTTTAGAAAAAAAAGAAGAGATTAAAAGTAGATATTTTTTCTTCAAATAAAGTGATCAAAGTGTTAATAGAAAATATGTACCATTCTATACACAAAGATAAACTCAAAATGGATGAAAGACCTCAATGTGAGACAGGAATCCATCAAAATTCTAGAGGAGAACTTAGGCAGTAACTTCTTTGACATTGGCCACAGCAACTTCTTTCAAGACATGTCTCTAAAGGCAAAGGATACGAAAGCAAAAATGAACTTTTGGGACTTCATCAAGATAAAAAGCTTCTGCACAACAGAGGAAATGGTCAACAAAACTAAGAGGCAACCCACAGAATGAGAGAAGATATTTGCAAATGACACTTCAGATAAAGGACTGGTATCCAAGATCTATAAAGAACTTCTCAAACTCAACACCCAAAAAACAAATAATCTAGTCAATAAATGGGCAGAAGACATGAACAGACACTTCTCCAAAGGTGACATACAAGTGGCCAACACACACATGAAAAAATGTTCAACATCACTAGCCATCAGGGAAATACAAATCAAAACCACATTGAGATAATACCTTACACCAGTTAAAATGGCAAAAATTAACAAGACAAGAAACAACAAATGTTGGAGATGATGTGAAGAAAGGGGAACCCTCTTACACTGTTGGCGGAATGCAAGCTGGTGGAGCCACTCTGGAAAACAGTATGGAGGTTCCTCAAGATGTTAAAATTAAAATTAAAATTAGAGCTACCCTACAACCCACAATTGCACCACTAGGCATTTACTCCAAAGATACAGATGTAGTGAAAAGAAGGGGCACCTGTACCCCAATGTTCATAGCAACAATGTCCACAATAGACAAATGTTGGAAGGAGTTGAGATGCCCTTCAAGAGATGAATGGATAAAAGTGTGGTTCATATACACAATGGCATGTTACTCAGGCATCAGAAAGGATGAATATCTACCATTTGCATTGACACTCATGGAACTGGAGGGTCTTATGCTAAGCCAAATAAGTCAAGCAGAGAAAGACAACTACCATATGGTTTCAATCATATGTGGAACATAAGGAATAGCACAGAAGACTGCAGGGGAAGGGAGGGAAAACTAAGTGGGAAGAACTCAGAGAGGGAGACAAACTATAAGAGACTCTGGACTCCAGGAAAAAAACTGAGGGTTGCATAAGGGAGGGAGTTGGGTGGATGGGGTAACCGGGTGATGGGTATTAAGGAGGCTCATCACAACACATATTGTGATGAGCACTGGGTGTTATACACAACTAATGAATCATTGAACACCACATCAAAAACTAATGCTGTACTGTATGTTGGCTAACTGAACATAATAATAATAAAAAATATATATGTTTAAATAGTAGTAACCCTCTTCATCACATTAGGAGCCTATGCCCTTAAGTTTAGACTAACTTTGAAATTTTTTTCAAATAACCATGTTTTTTGCTGACTATGGTGACAAGGTCAACTTTCTGGATCTAAACACAGATTCTTAGACATATTAAAAATTGTCCAACCTGGGGTGCCTGGATGGTTCAGTTGATTATTGATTCTTGGTTTCCACTTGGGTCATGATCTCTTGGGTCCTGAGATTGAGCCCCACCTCCAGCTTCACACTCAGTGGGGAAACAGCTTGATGATTCTCTCCCTCTCCCTCTCCCCACACTCTCTCTCAAATAAATAAATCTTTTTCAAAAAATTGTTCAGCCTGATTTATAACAAAAAAAAAAATTTAAAGAGTTGTTTTATAACAAAGCAACACACACACACACACACACACCCCTAATGCCAGTAACATGAATTAAATTTATCCTTTCTAGAAAGCTTAAAAGTTTTCAGCAGAAAATAACTACTAACTGTTGTTTATTCCAATCCAACTCAGCCCCCAGAATCTCAGATTCTTGAGGGAGCTAATATTGATCCCTTAGGCCCTAGCTATAAACTCCCCAATTAGAAGAAAGCACACAGAAAGACCCTGGAGGCAATCAGCCAGCATTGGCTGCAGAAAGAGAATCTGGAAGCAACTCTGGTGTAAGTAAAACAAAGCAAATCCCATTTTTCAAAATCAGCCTCATATCATCCCACTGAGTGCTAGAAATATTTCACCCAAGACCATGGATAAGCCCTTCATCCCTGGTGATCTAATGACAGTGGAGGGAGGGATCTGAATTGGACTGGATATGAATGAACAATGATTAAAAGATTAAAAGAATAAATAAATGAAAGCTATTTTCATACATTACTTGCATGGGCTATTATGACCAATTCTGAGTAACCATTCGATGCCGGGCCCTGTGCTGGGAATTTTACATAAATCACCTCACTTTGTCACATCATTACAAGCAGCCTTTACTTCTTTCTCTTCCTCTTCCTTTTTAAGATTTTGTTTATTTATTTGACAGACAGAGATCACAAGTAGCCAGAGAGGCAGGCAGAGAGAGAGTGGGGAAGCAGGCTCCCCGCTGAGCAGAGAGCCTGATGCAGGGCTCCATTCTAGGACCCTGAGATCATGACCTGAGCTGAAGGCAGAGGCTTAACCCACTGAGACACCCAAGGCGCCCCTTCCTCTTCCTTCTTAAAACAGTTAAAGCTATTTCAAAAAGAAAAGGTGCTGAAGTTTTTAAGTTTAAAGACTTTCTCTCTCCACCCCCATGCCCAGGGATACCACTAAATATTTGTTATGGATCCTTCTTGAGTTTTTTCATGGATAAAGAAAGTGAGAAAAAGAGAGAATGGATGTGAATAAATGTTTAATTTTTAACAGAGTCCATACTTGGGGCACTTGGTCAGTTAATTGTCTGACTCTTTTTTTTTTTTTTAAGATTTTATTTATTTATTTGACAGAGAGAGAGACAGCAAGAGTGGAAACACAAGCAGGGGGTGGGGTGGGAGAAGAAGAAGCAGGCTCCGTGCTGAGCCGGGAGCCCAAGGTGGGGCTCAGTCTCAGGACCCTGGAATCATGACCTGAGCCAAAGGCAGAAGCTTAATGACTGAGCCATCCAGGTGCCCCAAGTGTCTGACTCTTGATTTTGGCTCAGGTCATGATCTCAGGATCCTAGGATCTAGCAATGTGAGTCTCCTTGCTCAGTGGGAGTCTGTTGGAGATTCTTTCTCTCCCTCTCCCCCCACCCCCTCTCTGTGCTCAAATAAATAAATAAATCTTTTTTTTAAAAAAAGGGTCCATGCTTTACGTCTTACTCTGCAGATTGCTTTGCTCATTTAACAATATGACAGGAGCACCTTTCTATAAGATCCTGTATTTTCATCATACTTTTTGGACAGTGTATTAATCCCACAATATGAATCTATCCTGATTTGTTTAGCTCTATTTCCAAATTTTTGTTTTACAAAAATGTTACACTGTTACAATAAAAATTATGACCTTCTAAGCAATTCTGTGATCCCATCTTATAGACAATGGAACTGAGGCCAAGGAAAGTTAAATGCACACTTTGTCTCTATGAGGTGGTGTGACCACAATTCAAGCCCAGGTCATCCTATTTCCTTTCTACCACATGGTACTGAATATAAAAGATGCTTCAGAAGCACCAGGGTTCAGTATGGGTTAATCATGTTCATAATACTCAAATATTTTTGGTAGGGGTGTGTCCCTTGTTCTGGTTTTTCATAGCTCTAGAAAATTGCTATGAAAATTGTCCCCCAATATGTCATATGTTTTATTTAAATTCAAAATGATTAAACTGAAATGGTAAATGTCATTACACTATCAAGATTTTAAGTTGAATGGACCCATGACCAATTCTAACTTCCTCTTACACGTGCTTTTACGTACTGGTGGAAACTCCTTGAAAAGACTGCACTTCAACCCATACCCCTCACTAAGTATTGAAAAGGATTATTTCTTTTTCCATCACTACAGAATTAAGCCACCCTGTTTATTCCTCATGATATTTGGAAGAACCAGATTGCCCAGGAAACATTAACAACAGGTTTAACGTGTTATACTCCCCACCACTAAAGTCACAGTCTGATCTAAAGCTATCTCATCTCAGACCTACAGCTCTGCCTGACATTACTGATATCAAGGTACAGGAGCTTTCTACTGATGTGTTGGGGATGTGGCTTTTCCTTTGTGAGGGACTTCTGTTATTGCATAGTACTTAAGGTGCATGAAAATATATTTAAGATAATGTAACAACCATCCATGGAGTCACCATCTAACTTCTGCAACTTGCCTCTTATTACTCAGCAATCCATTTGAGAAATACATCCCTGTGGATGTTGTGACATCAATTTACTGAATTTTCACTGATTTACTTAATAGTTTACATTTTTTCTATGATCAACAATGCTTCTTGTGTGTGTATGAATATATTTATATACATACATATATATACTTATATATGTAAGTTGTACATGATAAGATATTATATAATATATATATAACATATCTTAGGTAATGTAAGATATATTATACCTTATATATATGTACATATATATGTATGTTTTACCATATATATGTGTGTGTAAGATATATATATACCTCCTTGATTATGTGGTCAAGAACTTCTCTAGAATATGTACCTATGATGGAAATTCTGGAAAGCATATATTTAATTTTACTAATATCTCCGAAGTTGCCTCCAACATGATCTTGCTAATTTACCTTCTCAGCAGAAATATATGACTCCACAGCTTCACCAAAACTTGGCATTTTAAACTGAGAAATGCAAAACTATATTTCAATACAGAATTAATATACAATTATCAGATTACTAGTGAGTTGTGTGTATTTTCTCTCTTGTTTCTTAAAAAGGCATTCTCTTACTGAAGAGAATTTTTAGATTTTATTTATTCTTTTTATTTAAATTCAATTAGCCTACATATAGTAGTACATCATTAGCTTTGGATGCAGAGTTCAACAACTCATCAGTTGCAAGTAGCACCCAGTTCTTATCACACCACGTGCCCTCCTTAATGCCCATCACCCAATTACCTAACCCCCCACCCACCTCCCCTCCAGCAATCCTCAGCTTAAGAGTCTCTCATTGGCTTTTCTCTCTCTCTGATGACTTCCCACTATGCTGAGTGAAATAAATCAATCAAAGAAAGACAGTTATCATATGGTTTCACTTATATGTGGACTATAAGAAATGATGCAAGGATCATAGGGGAAGAGATTGAAAACTGAATGGGAAGTCATCAGAGAGAGTTGTATTTTCCTATTTTTGTTGACCATTTAGGTTTTCTTTCTATAATTACCCCAATTATATTATTTTGTAGATTTTTCCTATGGGATAATTTATAGAAATTCTTTATTTATACTGGATGATAATCCCTTAACATTTATGTGTACTGCAAACAAATTTACCTAAGTGAATTCTAGTCAGTATTTAGTCTTTTCTCTTTTATAATGTTGGTATTTTTAATTTAGATACGGTTCCATTTTCAATGTTTTATTTTTTGTTCATTCACGTCCTGTTTAAGTGTTTTTCTGTATATCTCAAGCATGGATATTTTGTTGTTTTATTCTCAAAGCCTTACAACTCAAATCTTTAATCCACTTGGAAATTATTTTTGTAAAATATAAAGTACAAATACAATATCTTTCTCATGTGTATAAACATTTATAGCTCCCGTTTATTGGACCATTTTTCACTCAAGTACATGCCCTTGGTTTCATACACCAAGCTTCCAATAGACCTGTAGACTTATTTATGTCTTTTTATCAAGTCCATTGATCCATTTGTCCACCCTCATATCATGCCATACCATAATGTCTTCATTATTACCACTTCTTAATAAGTTCTGATATCTGAAAGAATAAGTTCTCACCCTGTTGTCCTTTAAAAACCTTGTCTTGGAAGGGGGGTAGGGAGACAGTGGTGGGGTTATGGACATTGGGGAGGTTATGTGCTATGGTGAGTGCTGTGAAGTGTGTAAACCTGGGGATTCACAGACCTATACCCCTGGGGCTAATAATACATTATATGTTTATTAAAAATTTTTAAAAATTATTTAAAAAAATAAATAAATAAAAATTAAAAACTTATCTTAACTTTTTTAGATCTTTTCTCTCCCATATAAATATTAGAATAACTGGATCAAGTTGTATGTAAAATTCTTTCAAAATTTGGTTGGAATTACATGGAATTTATAGATTAATATGGGGGGAAATGTAATGTTATAATATTGAGTTCCTCTCCATGATCCTGGTCTGTATTTGGGTCTTCTTTAAGCCTTTTTTTTTCTCTTTTTTTTTCTTTCTTTTTTTTTTTTTTTCTTTAAGCCTTTAAATAAAGTTACATCATCTCAATAAGGTCACAAACATTCTTTCTTAGATGTATGTCTAGGTACTTTATTTTTGATGTTATTGTCAATATGAATTTTAAATAACATTTTTAATTATTTCTGGTGAACAGAAACACACTTGATTTTTGTGTATTAAACTACTATATTTTTTCCTCCTTTTTTTAAGATTTTATTTATTTGTCAGAGAGAGAGAGAGCACAAGCAGGGGGAGCAGCAGGCAGAGGGAGAAGCAGGCTCCCCTCTGAGCAAGAAGCCTGATGTGGGACTAAAGTCCAGGACACTGGGATCATGACCTAAGCCGAAGGCAGACAGTTAACCAACTGAGTCACCCAGGTGTCCCTGTATATTAAACTACTATTAAGTAACTTCATTAGTCTCGCTAAGAATTTATTTATCAAGTCTACAGGATTTTTTATAGAGACAATTACATTATCTAAAAATAGGGAGAGCTGTGTTTCTTTCTGGTAATCATTTTACCTTTCATGTCTTCTGCATTTTGTCCTGGCTTCCAGAAAAATACTAAACAGATTCGGTCAACAAGCATCTTTGTCTTTTTCTTTAATTTATAGGCATTGCATATCATAATTTTTTTTAAAGATTTTATTTATTTATTTGTCAGAGAGAGTGAGCGCAGGCAGACAGAGTGGCACGCAGAGGCAGAGGGAGAAGCAGGTTCCCTGCTGAGCAAGGAGCCCGATGTGGGACTCGATCCCAGTACCCTGGGATCATGATCCGAGCCGAAGGCAGCCGCTTAACCAACTGAGCCACCCAGGCGTCCCTGCATCTCATAATTTAATAGTAAATATAATATTTAGTTCAGCAATGTGGTTCCTACCTGTTTTCATTTTTGCTCTAGTTGACCATGAAAATTTACTGAATGCATGCATTTATTGAAATAATTGTCCTGTATCTATTGAGAAAATCATGACTTTTTAAAGAATATATCAATATGGCAAATTATATCAATAAAATTTCCAGTATTAAAAAATGCTTTCGTTCCCTAGATGAATACAAATAGGTCTTGATTACTGATGAAAAATACATTTTCCCTCCTTCTGATGCTTCTTTCCTGCAAGGAAATCGTTTATATAATCATAGACTCTCTCCATTCTATCCACTAAGTTCCTAAAAGGGTGGCATGATATATCTGATTGGTAAAACAGAACTTCCTGGAATGCTTTGCTCTGCCCTTATTCTTGGCAGCAGCCAGCCCACAGAATCCCATACTCCCTGCATTCCAGATGCACTTTTCCACCACATACAAGATGCATGTTCCTGTCACTGCCACGAAGACTGGGTGGAAAAGCTCTCAGTTTATGGCATTCATTGGCAGCAAATAACTTGACTAATAATTTTTTGGAGTGCCTGACTGGCTCAGTTCATGGGGCATGGGACTCTTGATCTCATAGCTGTTGGGTTGGAGCCCCACATTGGATGTAGAGATTATTTTAAAATAAAATCATAAAAAAATAAATTAATAAGCTTAAAATTTCCCCCCTGGTGTCCAAAGGTGACATTATCATCCCCATACAGACACTATCTTTTATTTATCAATTTGTTCAAATCCTGGAAAAGGAAGAGAATAGCTATTATCAAGAGACTTTTTGAGACCCTAGAAATTGTTTTTTTTTTTTTTTTTTAATACCTGGATAGATTTGTTCAATGAATGTGTATTTAAGCTGTTTGCATCTAAATTCACAAATAAGTTTGGTTCAAATTTTCTCTTCTCACATTTTACTTATTTTGGTTCCAATGTTATATTGACATGAATTGGAGAATGTTCTTTACTGTGATTTTCAGAAACAGTTTGTATAATATTAGAATTAGTTGTTCAGAAATGTTTGATAGGACTTTCCTGTAACATAACAGGGACAAGTGTTTGTGTGAGTAAATTTTAAAATTGCAAGTAAAATCATTTAATGTTTTAAAAATATTTAAATATTTCACATGTATACACACACACACACACCCCAACTATTATCACCCTCTATCCGTTTAATCTAATTTCTAATAAAAAAATTAAGTAAAAACAAAATAACTTTTTCAAATTATATGGATGAAATAAAATATGGTTCAATAAATACCATGTAGCAGCAAACCAGTATAAAATGGAAATTAAGTTTTATTATTATGTTTGACTCTCCTGGGTAAATGAATAGAGGCAAGAATGGGCTTTATTCAATTTTTTTTTTCAAAAGAACAAACCAAAAGGCAAAAAAAAAAAAAAAATGAAGAATAATTATTTTAAATTTAAAGATTTTTGGTCTATGAAGAATACTATAGACAAAGTTAATAGATAATGGAATGTGAGAAAATCTTTGTCAACAACAAAGTTTTCAAATCTATATATAAAAAAGAAGCATCCATCCATAAATTAACTCATAGAGATACCGAGAAAAAATGACTCCAAAATTCTAAGAAAAATATTATATAATGCTCAAATTCATTTCTGGTTAGAAAAAAACATTAAAATGGAAATGTTACTTGAAAACTATTTTTCTGGGGGCGCCTGAGTGGCTCAGGGGGTTAAAGCCTCTGCCTTCGGCTCAGGTCATGACCAGGGTCCTGGGATCGAGCCCCGCATCGGGCTCTCTGCTCTGCGGAGAGCCTGCTTCCTCCTCTCTCTCTGCCTGCCTCTCTGCCTACTTGTGATCTCTGTCTGTCAAATAAATAAATAAAATCTTTAAAAAAATAAAACTATTTTTCTGGTATAAAAAATGTTAACAAAATACCAGTGATGTTCATAAAAAAGGAAGGGTATGAGGACCCTGATGTACAATTAAGAGAAGTATACACTGGTACATCTGTTATGCAATGTGATCTGGAAAAATGTGGTTAAGTCAAATGTATGCATACCCTAAGATTCAAATGTTTGTCCCTAGAAAAAAATTTCGCACTGAGGTATTTATAGTGAAAACAAATAGTAGGCAATCTACTTTCCATTGCTAGGAAAGCAGATAGGCAAATTATGGTGTATGGATACCATAGAGTAGTGTTACTCAATGTGTGGTGCCTGGACCAGAATCAGTCATTGGACTCTCTGTTTCCACTCTATGACGTGGTAACTATCGAAAGTGAGATTGAGCATCTAAAACAATTACAGAATTTTGACAATGCTGACAATTTTTTTCGCTATATAAAAAATATTGGTCCACAACATATTATAAATTTTACAAAGAAAATGGCCCTTTACCATAGATAACTTGATAAACATTTGCATACAAGACTCTACTTGGGTTTGAGTTCATCGTGGCCAGAGCAGAATTGCTAAGGATGCAGAAAGAATAAGATGAGAATACAGAGGGCGCCTGGGTGGCTCAGTGGGTTGGGCCTCTGCCTTTGGCTCAGGTCATGGTCTCAGGATCCTGGGATCAAGTCCCGCATTGGGCTCTCTGCTCTGCAGGGAGCCTGCTTCCTTCTCTCTCTCTCTCTCTCTCTCTCTCTGCCTGCCTCTCTGCCTACTTGTGATCTCTATCAAATAAATAAATAAAATCTTTAAAAATAATTATAATAAATAAATAAATAAAAAAGATGAGAATACAGAAATAAATTAGAGCAAGATCATACAGAAATGTCTGGGTAACTCAAGATTTTCATAGATAATAATTTGTATTTATGTAAATTGGGATTTGTGAATTAAAATGTACACAGCATAGAAGAAAGCTTAATTTTTAAAAGTATGTTTTTATATGTTCTTTAATTGATATATTTAAGAAATACATTTAAGAAAAGCTTAAATTCTTAATATAAATTAGAAGTCAGTTTGTACCCTGAGAACAAAGAAACTGATCCATGGCAATTCCCCAAAGTATAGATCTAAATTTTCTAAGTCAGATGTCAAGGTATATGGACTTTAAATGCAGAGTCAATTATCCCATAGAAATATCTGCTGACTCCACTGTGAAACCAAATATTACATCATTGTCAATTTCAGAATTAGTTAAAGGATCCCATGGTCTTAGCTTTCTCTGCTCTTCTTTCCTGACAACTTTTCAGCTGAAACTTAATCTGCCAGCCATGGAACAAAATAATGGCACTGAAGTAACTGAATTCATTCTCCTGGGATTTGCTGGTCAACACAAGTCTTGGCATATCCTCTTCGTTGTATTTCTAGTGATCTATCTGGCCACCCTGGTGGGGAATATGGGGATGATCCTACTCATCAAGATTGATTCCTGCCTTCACACCCCAATGTACTTCTTCCTCCAACACTTGGCATTTGTTGATCTCTGCTACACCTCCGCTATCACTCCCAAGATGCTGCAAAACTTTGTCGAAACAGAGCAATCCATCTCATTCGCAGGATGTATGGTGCAATTACTAGTCTATGGTGCTTTTGCAACAATTGACTGCTACATCCTGGCCGCAATGGCAGTGGACCGCTATGTGGCCATCTGCAACCCACTCCGCTACCCAACAGTCATGTCCCAGGCAGTCTGCCTTCAACTCCTGGTTGGTTCATACTTCCTAGGCTTCCTGAATGCCTCTGTAAACACGAGTTTTACTTTCTCATTGAACTTCTGCAAATCCAACAAAATTAACCACTTTTTCTGCGATGAACCCCCACTTCTTGCCCTCTCGTGCTCCAACATTGACTTCAACATCATGCTACTAACTATCTTTGTGGGGTTTAACTTGATGTTCACTGTGCTGGTTGTCATCTTTTCCTACATATATATCCTGGCTGCCATCCTGAAGATATCATCTGCTGCAGGGAGGAAAAAAGCTTTCTCCACATGCACCTCCCACCTGGCAGCCGTCACCGTGTTCTACGGGACTCTCTCTTACATGTACCTGCACCATGGAACCAAGGAGTCTCAAGAGCAGGAAAAAGTGGCTTCCGTGTTTTATGGCATTATTATCCCCATGTTAAACCCCCTCATCTACAGCCTGAGAAACCAAGATGTAAAGGAAGCCCTAAAAGGGATTGGAAAGAAGTCCTTCTAGTTTGAACTTTGATTTCTAACTCAACATCGTTCAACAAGCAAACCAACAGTTCTCTCTTTTTTCAGCAACAGATGTGACAAATGTTTGTGAGATACAAAGTCATTCCTTAGTTATATCAACAGCATCTGAAAGATGCTGGAAAAACATGTCAAATTAACAGAGATAAACTTCTAATTCATGTGTTTCTTACAGAGAAAGAATCTGAAAAGGGTATCTTTGATGTTGTTTTTGTCTATTTTGAGAACCCCTCTTTTCAAATACCCAACATTAAAGAGAGAAACTTTATTAAGGAGAAATGCATAATCAATATTATATAAGTGTCTCTGTCAATAACAGCAGAAGAAAATCACTGAGATAAAAAAATTTTTTTGGCTTCTCTTAAAACATGAAGAAATAGGAAAATCAATATGATAGAGATGAAAATCCAGGAATAGGTCCAAACCCATAAGATAATTTATTATGTCATGATGGTAATATCGTAGACATTGGGCATATATGGATTATGTAACAAATAGTATAGAAATAAACTTTGGTATGGCATAAAGCTGGAAACTTATCTACACAAAAATAAATTTTAAATGGCTCAATGATTTAAATGTAAAAATTAAACTTAAAGAAAACACTAAATTTTTTAAGCCTTTAAAGTGAGGAAACCCTATATAAATACAAAACAAAACACACAGTAAATTTTCTGCATTAAAAAAATCAAAGTTTTCTGCACAGCAAAATGTACTGAAAAGTAAAATACTTAATATTGAGAAAGAAATGTTTGTAGGTATTGTAGAGAACGGTATTTGACTCAAAATAGCAATATAAGGGGGCCTGGGTGGCTCAGTCAGTTAAGCATCTGACTTCAACTCAGGTCATGATCTCAGGGTCCTGGGATCCAGCCCCCATTGGGCTATCAGCTCAGCAGGGAGCCTGCTTCCCCATCTCTCTTTGCCTGCTGCTCTACCTATTTGTGATCTCTCTGTCAAATAAATAAGTAAAATCTTTAAAAATATATATATATATAAAAGCAAGCAAAAAACTTTTTTAAGAGGGCAGCCTATATGAACACATCATTCATAGAGAAATAAATACTAATTTTTTGTAGCAATACGGAAAGATAATCAACCTGACTTATAGGAGGGAAAAAAGGCAAACAAAACTAAATTATGTTATTTGTCATTTATCATAATGATAAAGTATAATAAAAGTTTCTTAACAGTGTGTTAGAGAGGATTTGAAGTACTCACTCCAGATTTGCTACAATGGATTTAAACAGATAGAGCAACCCTGCAGAGGCAGATGGGAACTATCTACCCGAACTGACGACATCATGCCCTTTGACTCTGAGATTCCTGTACTAAATATCTTCTAACCCTAAATGTATATTCAAATTTATGCAAATTAATATATTTAACATCACATTGTCTTTATTAGTAAAGATTAGAAACCATGTTGTTTACCAGTGAGGATGGGAGGAGTCTGATATACAGATTAAGGAATGCAGCTGCTAAACAAATTAGAATACATCCATTGAAAAGGGGAAATTTCTCTTTCCATACAGATCACCTAGAAATATTAAGTGAAAGGCAAGCAGAAAAACCGCGTGAAGAATATGCTGTCATAATTGTGGGGAAGAAAGAAAGCATATAAACATTAATGTTTACCAAATACAATGCAAGGTTTATATCTGAAGGGAAAAAAAAAAGATGTTAACAGTATTGATCTTCAGGGAGGAAAACCGGAAATTGGAATGGAGAGATAGAGGAAGTCTGGGGTTTTTACTCTAAGCATGTGCTTTTGTATTTATGATATTTTTACCATGGGGATGCTCTGTTATAGAAACCCCCAAAAATGGAAGGCAGAGAGGCTGGAGGGATGGAAAGCAGGAAGGGAAGAAGCAAGAAAAGAAGGAAGGGGAGGAGGGAAGGAAGCAGAGATGGAGGGAGGGAAGCAAGAAAAAAGCAATTTGTCAGAAGCAAGACAACTCTAAAAAAAAAAAAAAAGAGGAAGTCTCTAATGGCAGTAATGCAAAAACAAATTTGTCCCCTCTGGAGATCCAAGCTTTTCTTCAGCAGAAAATAACTACTGAATATTGTTTTTTTTTTCCATTTGTATCTCAGCCCTAGAACCTCGGATTCCCAAGAGAGCCAGTGTCGATCCCTAGGTCCCAGCTATAAAATCCACGACTGGAAGGAATCCCACAAAGAAAGCTCAGTGCGAAATCAATTTGCGCAAGTTGCAGAATACAGAAAAGAATCTGGAGGCAACTCCAGTGTAAGTAAAGTAATTCTCATCTCATCCCAGCATATGCATGAAGTGGCAGAGGGAAAGGCTCAGAGCCGGAGTTCACCCATTTCACCCCAAGACCAGGAGGAATCATCTCATCACTGGTGAGGTCATGGAAATGGAATGAGGAAGCTGAGTGTTGCCTGGGAAAAGACATGAATGAACAAATAATAGAATGAATCAATTGATAGATCAGTTGATCAATATTGTATGTCTTTAATGTATTCTTTGTATATTTTACTATGGCCGTTTGATGAGCACTCCATTCAATGCATGGCCCTTTGCTGGGAAGATTACATAGATATGCTTACTTGATCCTCACAGAACTGCAAAGCAGACTTTATTTTTTCCTCTTAGTTTTCCTCTTTTTAATTTTTATTTTTAAGTCATTAACATTCGCAGGAAGACAGTTCAAAGAGGCACAAAAATAGTACACGAAGGTATCATGTATCCTTTACCCATGTTCCTCCTGTCGTTACATCTTACCTAATTATACTACGATATCAAACCAGATGTGTGTGACAATGTGTGTGTGCAGCTCTCTGTCATTTTACCCCACATATAGATTTGTGCAACCATCACCACCATCAAGATGCAGACCTATGCTACCACAAATGCCTGATTCCATACAAACCTCCCTCCTGCAACCCCTTACAGCCACACCCCTCCTCCCCCACCTGACCCCTGGCAATCACTAGTCTGTTCTCTATCTCTTTAATGTTGTCATTTGGAAAATAGTAGGTAAAAGGAAACCTGCACTATGTGACCTATTGAGTTGGTTCTATTCACTCAGCATAATGCCTTGGCGATCCATCCAAATTGTTGCTAGTATCGGTAATTTGTTCCCCTTTATTGCTGAGTAATATCCTACAGTATAGATGTATCACTGTTTCTTTAACCAGCCACCTGTTGGAGGACATTTTAGTTATTTACACTTTTCAACTCTTATAAATGAAGCTGTTATCAAAAATTATGTACAGGCTTTTACGTGGGTGAAAATTGTGGGCAAACATAATTGCCCAGGAGTGTAAGTACTGGGTAAGTACTGGGTGGTATGCCAAGTGTGTGTTTAGTTCCTCAAGAAACAGCCAAACAATTTCCAGAGTGTACCCCTTCACACTCCCCTGAGCACTGCAGGAGAAATCCAGCCACTCCGCATGCTCCCCGGTATTTGGTATTGTCACTGGTTTTTATTTCAGCCATTCTGATGGGCATGCAGTGATAACCTTCTTGTGTTCTTACTTTGTGTGTACCTAATGCCCAATGATGTAGGACATCTTATCATATGCTTATTCACCATCTATGTGATATAGGCCCTCCTTGATGAATTGTCTGTTCATACCTTTTACCCATTTCCTAATTCGATTGTTTTCTTCAATATTGAGGTCGCAAGTGTATACTCTAGTTATATAAAGGACCCTAGTCCTTCATCAGATACATTTTATTGTTTGAGTTAAATGTGGAAACCTTCTTTCCCTTTGCCTTCCTTTGCTCTCCCCATTTATAATATATTCACCTGACATGTTTCCTCCACTCATTGAGAACCGTATTAGACAGGGTCAAAATTTTTGCTTCAGCTGTCAAACATAACTCAGAAAACTGAAGAGAAAGCAAATCTCCTGTACTTATTCATATGTTTGCTCTTCCCATTGTCCCTCTTTTCCCAATGTTCTAAGATACCTTCTTTTAAAATCAACTAAAAGAAAGAGTTTGGCAGAGTGCATAGAAAAACATTCTGCAATTATGCAAGAAACTCACTTCAAGTGTATGATATTTGTAGGTTTAAAGTAAGAGGAGGATAAAGATACACCAGGCAAACACTAATCAAGAGAAGGACAGAGTAGCTATATGAATACCAGATGGACTAGATTCACCGGCAGGGGAAAAAAATACCTACCAGGCCCAGAGAGGGACACTGACTAATGATAAAAGGATTAAACTTCTAAGAAGAAATAGTAATCCTAAATGCACAGGCACCACACAATGATTTGTCAGTATCTACACTGTGCCTTGCTCAGAGTAGACAAACACTAACTACTTTTAAATAAATAAACCAAAGAAGGCATGAGTGTTTAACTTCTTTTTAATCTTTGCTCTGTGTTTTAGGATTTTTTTTTTTAAGATTTTATTTATTTAGAGAGAGAGAGCGTGAGTAGGGAGAGTGGGCAGAGGAAGAAGAGAGAATCCCAAGCAGTCTCCACACCTAGTATGACCCCTATGTGGGGCTTGATCTCATGACCATGAGATCATGACCTCAGCCAAATCCAAGAGTCAAATGCCCCTTCGTTTTCTGTTCATAGAGTTAACCTGTCATGATTCCTTGAATCAGAGGCAATTAAAAAAAAATGAATATACCTTCTTAAAAGAAAACAAAATACTGTGCATTAATTGTGAAAAAAATCTTTCTGTAACTTTAGCTGTTTTTCTACATTTCAGAAATCTTTTTATTCATTCCCTCTTTCATTAATTAATTTATTCCTGTATTCAATTAACTACTATTTTCAGAGGCAGGCACATGCCCCAGCTGCTGTTTTCATGGAACCTACAACCCATGAGAAAAGTAGAAATTAAACAAAGATGTATGAATAAACTTACAAATAATTATCAGTGTTAAACTGATATAAGACAAAAGGACTAAGCTTTTGGTTTGGCACATATAGCTCATTTGAGCAGCCAAAACAATACCTGAAGAAGGGTTAGTCAAACTGAGGCCAGAATAAAGAGTAAGAGTTAGCAATGGAAATGCTTATAGGGATGAAAAATGGACCAGAAAGTACTTAAATCACACGGACAGAAGTGCTGCAAAGACCAGAAGTGGAGTAACAGCAAAGAACATGAGGAGTCCATGATGGCTGCTACATGGTTAGCAAGGAAAGAAAGACATAGATGAGGATAGGAAGTAAAGTGGGAGCAAGATCATGTGGAATTCTATGAATGAGTCAAGATTTTCAGATAAAGTAATTTGTATTTAGATGTATTGTGGTATTTTAATAAAAAATATATGGTGCATAAAGAAAGTAAACATAAATAAAGATATCTTGTATGTTCCTTGATTGATAGATTTTTAAAATGCCAATCAGCTTGCACACTGAGAACATAACTTCTGGTCCAAGGTGATTTCCCCAAACTGTAGATCAAGTTCTTTAAGTTGTATTGGCAAGGTTCAGCCACCTGCATGTTACCCTTTAAAATCCAAGTCCATTAGGTCATAGAAAATATCCTCTGACTCCACTGTGAAACCAAATATTACATCATTATATCATTGCCAATTCCAAAATTAAAGTATCACATGGTCTTAGCTTTCTCTGCTCTTCTTTCCTGACAACTTTTCAGCTGAAACTTAATCTTTGCCAGCCATGGAACAAGACAATGGCACTGAAGTAACTGAATTCATTCTCCTGGGATTTGCTGGTCAACACAAGTCTTGGCATATCCTCTTCGTTGTATTTCTAGTGATCTATCTGGCCACCCTGGTGGGGAATATGGGGATGATCCTACTCATCAAGATTGATTCCTGCCTTCACACCCCAATGTACTTCTTCCTCCAACACTTGGCATTTGTTGATCTCTGCTACACCTCCGCTATCACTCCCAAGATGCTGCAAAACTTTGTCGAAACAGAGCAATCCATCTCATTCGCAGGATGTATGGTGCAATTACTAGTCTATGGTGCTTTTGCAACAATTGACTGCTACATCCTGGCCGCAATGGCAGTGGACCGCTATGTGGCCATCTGCAACCCACTCCGCTACCCAACAGTCATGTCCCAGGCAGTCTGCCTTCAACTCCTGGTTGGTTCATACTTCCTAGGCTTCCTGAATGCCTCTGTAAACACGAGTTTTACTTTCTCATTGAACTTCTGCAAATCCAATAAAATTAACCACTTTTTCTGCGATGAACCCCCACTTCTTGCCCTCTCGTGCTCCAACATTGACTTCAACATCATGCTACTAACTATCTTTGTGGGGTTTAACTTGATGTTCACTGTGCTAGTTGTCATCTTTTCCTACATATATATCCTGGCTGCCATCCTGAAGATATCATCTGCTGCAGGGAGGAAAAAAGCTTTCTCCACATGTGCCTCCCACCTGACAGCTGTCATCATCTTCTATGGGACTCTCTCTTACATGTACCTGCACCATGGAGCCAAGGAGTCTCAAGAGCAGGAAAAATGGCTTCTGTGTTTTATGGCATTATTATCCCCTTGTTAAACCCCCTCATCTACAGCCTGAGAAACCAAGATGTAAAGGAAGCCCTAAAAGGGATTAAAAAGAAGTGTTTCTAGTTTGATCATCAATTTCTAATTCTCTTGTAAACCAGGCTAACAGTGCCAATTTTTAAGAAATCAATACCAAAGAGATGAACAATCTAGGAAAAGTTGCTCAGTGTTTCTAATACTGAGCTGTAAATTAAAGTAACAATGAGATAACCAGTTTCTACCAATGTAACTGGCAAAAACTGAAAAAGAATGATAACACCTATTAATTTTTGTGATGTAAGGAAAGTTATGCTGTCACCTACTGTTAATCAGAAATTGAAGTGTTACTTCACCCTAGAAGGAATCTAGTGATAAATTTTTAAAACAAACACAGAAAAACTCTTCAACTCAAAATTTCAGACTTGCAAATTGATCTATGGTTATAAAGATATTTATTGAAGCATTGTTGGGAAGACAAGAGCGAGAAAGTGAGTATCCCTCAATAGGGAAATAAATATGTATTGTTGAAATTCCAACTGTTTGCATAACAAATTTCTACAAATTTAAGAACTTAAAAACATGATTATTATATTATAGTTTTATGAGTCAAAAATGTAGACACTGCTTAACTGCACCCTCTGAGATGCTACAATCAAGGTGTCAACCAGGACTGGGAACTCATCTGGAGGCCCAAGTGCGGATGGATCTGCTTCCAAGCTCCCTCATATTATTGGCACAATTTATCTCCTTGCAGTTGTAAGACAATTCTTGCCTTCCTGTCGGCCATCAGCCAGAGGTTGCTCCCAGCTCTTAGAGTCTACCCACTGTTCTTTTCCATGTTGCCCTCTCCATAACTGCTCTCATAACATGGCAGCTTATTTCTTCAAAGCCAGGAAGTCATTTACTGTTAATCAATGTAGATACCATGTAAAACAACACATCTTTGTATGCCCAAATTGTACTGCTATTTCAAGAATCAGTCTCTCCCTGAAGTTTTCCCCACTTAGTACTTGTTTCCTCACCAACTTTTTAACCCTGGAGGTAATTCCTTCTTCCACTGAATACCCATAGCACTTTATTTACAGCAATAAATATTATTCATTATTTATCACTTCCTCTCTACATCATTTACTTACCTATAAGACCCTCTATTATTTATAAGGTAGTTGAGATACATCATCTTTCTATGAGTCTTTAACATCTGGTATAGACACTTAGACACAGTAGGTATTCTATAAATATTGAATGAAGAAATGGTGATAAAATACAATAATAGGGACAGCTTTCTAACTGGAAGTTATGTGAGTATGTAGCCTACACTAGTGGTCTTTAAATACCAGTCTGTGGACAGCAGCATTTAGGTGATCAAGAAAAGTTTTTAAAGTACAAGTAATTATAGCCTGGCCTTGGGGGTATTGACTCAGTAACATTAGTCAGAGCTAAATATCTGTAATTATCTATATATGCAGAGTGTTTCTTTAATTACATTGCCCACAAGAAAATAGTAATTAAGAGCACAGGATTTTGAATGGTTTTGTGTGCCATTGATATCCAACCCTACCACTCACCAGCAGTGTCCATTTACAAGTTAGTTGGGCTTTGAAAACTTGCTTCCCATAATAGTGCCTATCTCATGAGATTTTTTTGTTTGTTTGCCTGTTTGTTAGTAATAGATAGATAAGCTAATGAATAGAAATCATAGTACCTGGCACTAATAAACTCTCAATAAGTGTGAACAGTAAATGAGTATTAACAAGGATTATTTCAACATGGGTGTGGCAGACATAAAAATGTCCTCATTACACATACACACCACACACACACACACACACACCACACACACATACACACACAGAGTCAATAAAAAGTCTCCCAAGGCTTTCAACATGAAAATTTTCCCCTTTGGGAAACTCCTCTCTCCTTCAGCAGAATTTTAACGAATTGAAGGTTGTTTTCTTTGATCCTGTCTCAGCATCTAGAATCACAGATGCTCGAGGGAACAGGTACGACCCCCATAAACCTCAGCTATAAACTCCCTCTGTGGAGAAATCACTCGGTGAAAAATTAGCCTGCACTAGTCTGAGAGAAAAAAAATCTAAAGACAAATCCCCCTGTAAATATATCAAATTGCACTTTTCCTCTTCTGCTGTGCATTATTTTGACAGAAGGTAACCATAGTAAAATCTACAGGATTAGAGCAAACATGCCAATATAATTAATTCCAAGGTTGGGTAGAATCATCTTATCTTCAGCAAAGTAAAATATATAAATGGAGAGGGGTGCCTGGGTGGCTCAGTCAGTGAAGAATCTGCCTTCAGCTCATGTAATGATCCCAGAGTCCTGGGATTGAACCTCATGTCAGGTTCCCTGCTCAGTAGGGAGTCTGCTTCTCCCTCCCCCTGCTCCTTCTCTCTCTCTGAAATAAATAAATAAAATCTTTAAATATATATATATATATGGAGAGAAAAATTATTGATTGTATTGAGAAGTATAAATGACCAGGGAGATGACAGCTGACATATTAGCCATAGTATTCCCAGCTGAACTTGAACAACTTTTACAGAATATAAGCAATAATAAGACAAGACCACTCCAAGTCTGACAAAACACCACTCTGTGATGATGTCTGAAACAAAAAAGGAACAAGAACCTTTGACAACTAAAGAAGTAGCTAAGCATTCCGCTTTCCAACTGAAGTGAGCAAACCCTCCCTCCCTAAACACTTTAATTTCTCTCTTTTTGGATACAATTGTGAAAATATCTGATCACCGAATTTCTGATAACACTCAAAACAGAATTTGTTTCCGCTTCCTACATCCTTCTTAGAATCACCCAGCACAGGCCTAAATCCTACAAAAGTCCTTCTCAGTTTCCTCTTATTCCATACTCTGATCCCTCAGAGGTGTGAGGTGGTCTTCCTCACAGCAACACGTGAAAGAAGCCTAACTTTGCCTGACACGTAAGTGTCACTGGTGCTTGTTGGCTATTGCACATTGATGGTGTGAACTGTGCCACACACATCTCTTACCTCTCTTGAATCTGGCTTCGTTGTGTTACTAATTTTCATATCTCCAAAGAAATCATGTGTCCATTTTCTTAAATATAGCTAGTTTCAAAGTTAAAAAGAGGGAGCCTCTGTTACCCTTATTTCTACTCTTCAACTTACTTGAGTTTGTCATATATTCTTCCAGATGGTGTTTTTTATATAAATGCACACACACCCAGATTTTTAATTAAAAATCACTTCACATCCTACATGTTTTTCTGCAAAATGTTTTACCCCTTAAGAGTATGTTATTAACATTTTTCCTAAGAATACGTATAGATCTATCTCATTATTTTTAGGTATTTCGTGGAAGTACAAACTACAGATTAACTCTCATCTATTTTAGCATCAACTTACCTACTGCTTATGTTTTGATATCAAAAAGAGGTCTGCATAGAATCCCCTGGGTTTAAAGTAAATTTTTTCCATCTCATTTTATAAAAGATTAAACTGAAGCTGAGGGAAGTTACAGCTGTTGCCCAAGATCACATACCAATTGAATAGTAGTTTTAAGATTCAAATCTAGATCTTTCCCACTGCAAGTCTATCTACTTTTCATTGTAGGTAATATAAAATAAAACTTCAAGGTGGCTTGGACATAATATAGTTTGGGCAACCTCAAAATACTTGCATTATTCATCCAGTTAAAAGCACCTCCCAGAATTTCCGCTCTGGCAAAGATGGAGTAACAGGGATTGGATTTATCTTTCTACTTGAACATGAAAAAGTGGACAAGATCTATAAAATAATAGTTTTAAGACACATCCGTGCAATAAAGGACAATGATTCTTGAGAGACAAGAAACAAATGAGCTCTAAACATTTCCCCAGGTTTCTGCCTTAAGAAAGTTTCCAGACCACAGTGCAGAAAGGTTAGTGTACTTCCTAAACGAAATGGATCTGAAAATCTGGAAAGACAAAGGTAACTGGAATTTGCAGGACAGGATACTAAAAAAAGTTGTTGCACAGAGAGAAAACCCTAGAAGTGCAGAGGGTCCCCCTCAGTTATGCAGCTGAGTACTGTCAGTACTAACACAGGAGGAAAGAATTTGAGGTTACAGAAGGAAATACTGAAAATATTATAGATAACAGCACCTGATGCTCCCACGAGGCTGGGAATGGTGTGCTCTCACCAGCCAGACTGGAGAACTTTCAGGAGTCATGGTGCATTTGATAGATCACACAGAAAGAACTTTCTTCAGTAGTGGGAATAATTAGCCCTAAACTAAACAGTGCTCCTGTTCCAACTAACAAATCAACAAAGCAAGACTCAAAACTCTTGTACTATTTGGGGAAGAGGAGTTAATTTAGGGTGATGGGCATTAAGGAGAGCACTTTTTGTAATGAGCACTCGATGCATATGTGACAAATCATTACGTTCTACTCCTGAAACCAATACTACACTATATGTTAACTAACTTGAATTTAAATAAAAACTCGGGCAATAAAAAAAAGTATCCTATTCTTTCCAAGTCAATTAACTGTGTTACAGACAAAGCTCAAGAACATTTGTAAGAATACAAAAATATCTATCACTGAACATGGTAAAATTCACAATGTCTAGCATCCAATCAAAAATTACCATTCGTGCAAAAAACAGGAAACTATAACCATAATGAGAGAAAAATCAATGGTCAAAACTGAGCACTCCCAATGATGTTGGAATTAGCCATCAGGAAAATTAAAACAATTATTGTAACTGTACTCAGTATGTCCCCAAAATATTAAGTAGGGGTTTGAAAGATCAGGTAAAGACTACAGTGTCTGATTGTAAAATGCGGTGGGATTAACTAGATCAGACATTCCAAAAGACATGACTAGTGATCCAGAAGATACAGCAATAGAAAGCATCCAAATCTAAAGAAAAATGAATCAAAAGAAAAATGCAGGGGCGCCTGGGAGGCTCAGTGGGTTAAAGCCTCTGCCTTCGGCTCGGGTCATGGTCTCAGGGTCCTGGGATCGAGCCCCATGTCGGGCTCTCTCCTCAGCGGGGAGCCTGCTTCCCCCTCTCTCTCTACCTGCCTCTCTGCCTACTTGTGATCTCTCTCTCTGTCAAATAAATAAATAAATAAATCTTTAAAAAAAAAAAAAAAAGAAAAATGCACAGCACATCAGGGAGCTATGGAACAACTTCAGGAAAATTTACATCTGTGTAATTGGAGTCCCTAAAGGACAGAAAAAAAAAGGTTGATATAAAAAATTTTTGACAGATAATGCTAAGAATTTTGTAAATGTGATGAAAACCAGAAACCCACAAATTCAAGATCCACAAAAAAAAAAAAAAAAAAAAAAAAAACCTCCATGCAAAAATGACACCAGACATGTCAAAATCAAATGACTCAAAACCAGGAACAAAGGGAAAATCTTAAAGCCATTCAAGGAAAAAAAAAAAAAAAAAACACATTGGGAATAGCAGAACATAAGTAAGCATAAAACAGATTTCTCAGAAACAATGCAAGTCGAAAGACAAAGGAGCAATATCTTTAAGAACTGAAAGAAAAAATGCTTTTATAACAGACCAAATAACTTCATATCCACCCTTTCCTTAACAGACGCCCTTTCCTTAACAGTGAGTCCTTCTGATTTTGCAATGCACTCAAAAAGTACCCTTAAAATGTTAAATCACCTTTTATATAAGTTACCTTTATATAAATATATGTATGTATATACATATATATACTTTTATATAGGTTACTGTCATCTTTTGTATGTTACTGTCCAAATATCTTAATTTCAAAATTACTAAAGATAAATTAAGACAATTTACAAAGTTCTGTCATTGTCTCACCATACCTAAAGTAAGTTTAGCTATCTCTGTATACCACCTTGCTCTCTCCCCACAAGATTCAAAACTGCTTGTAGAAAGAAACCAAATATTCACTAATATTACAAACTCTCCTCAAAGAAGCACCCTGCATAAAGTTTGACCTGAAGTTGAACTGTCATTTATTTTGTTGCTAAAAGGTTATTTAGCTGTGAGTACCTATGTGTCAAGGAATTTGAGGGAATCAGAGATGTCAATAATAGCATAACTTCGTTTGCTTTACTTTATATACCAAAGTCATGTTCTGACTTTATCTTAATGATGGAGAATCAGTTCTAACGTTATTGATATTAACAAAGATAAGACCTATAATGATTAACCACATGAACATATTGTTTCCTTATCTCTGGGCAACTTCGGAAGTTGTTGCTCTAAAGCCAGCGGGCAGAGCCCCACAGGTAAGTGTTTATGACTGTGGTCACATTCAGAAGTTTAGCAATTCCTATAACAGCAGGTGAGGATTTAAATCATCATAAAAATAATAAAGATCTCCAAAGAGCCCCAGCTTTGGTCTTCACCAGTTCCTAGAACTATTAAAAAAAAATTCTACCAATGTGATTTCAACCACTTTCCTTTAGAATTTTCTCATTATTCCTTTTCACTTGCCACAGAGATTGCTTTTTTCCTCTATGCAGACTCTTTTTTCCTTCAATAAAAATATGTACTATCTATGCCTAAAACTGTAGAAATATACAATGACCTTTTTTTTCAATTCTTCTCTTTTCTAGTAAGTGATACAGGGATCAAAACAACCTTAAAACCATAATTGCAGACTTCATTCCTTCACTTCATCTATTCCATGCCTTATTCCTAGAAAAAGTTTAAAGCACTTTATGAAAAAAAAAAAATAAATAAAGCATTTTATGGACTATCTAAATAGAAATTTTATAATTTTTATTGAAGAAATTTTAACCCACGATAACACAAAACCTTTTTGTCAGATGCCAGTCTATAAAGGTGATTTTAATGTGAAATACCCATTTAATAAGTGAACATAATCTTCCTATTTGAGGCAAATTATTCTGTAAAACTTAATCATTAACTTCGAAAACTTCATTGAGGTAGCCTCAGTCCACACTAGCACCATAATCCAGCAATTTTTTAAATAATAAAAGGTAAGGAGTGTGCTTCCTTGATCCTTGCAAGTTTTCATATTTTCTGGCAGATGTGAGCACAAAGGGAAACAGAGAAATGGGTAAACAAAATGAGATCTTTGCTCCAAGAATTTTAAAGGGAAAGCTGGAGAAAATCAAACACTGGGACTAAGTTTCTTGCAAAATCATTTTTTGGAAGAATCGAATTTTGCAACAGCATCATTCCATGGATAAATGTCATGAATATCTTTTTTTTAAGATTTTATTTATTTATTTGAGAGAGAGTGAGTGAGTGACAAGGAGAAGCAGACTCCCCACTGAGCAGGGATCCCAATGTGGGACTCAATCCTGGGACTCCGGGATCATGACCTGAGCCAAAGGCAGACACTTAACCGACTGAGCCATCCAGGAACCCCATGAATGTTCTTTTATGTAAGAAAGTTTATTATAATCCTGGAGAGAGAATCACAGTTATTATTAGTTCTCATTAGTATAGGCTTTCTATTTGTCCACATATTATCTCACTGCTCTTTAACAAAATAATCCCCATTTTCAGATTGTGAAAATCCTATAATCCCTATTTTCACATTATGTAACTCAGAGCAATTGAACAACCTTTTCAAACCATATAACTGAATGGTGGAGCCAAGTTTTTAATTTAATTCCAGAGACTGCACTCTTGACACAAATAAATATATATACACACACACATGTGTGTGTGTGTGTGTATCAATCACTTTGTGATTGTATCAATCACTTTGTCTGTTCTGAGCTCCCAGTGACTTCATGCTCCCGTATACATATCAGCATGGCAATCACTGTCTTGATGGAGTTTAACTTGAGTATTGCATTGATTGTCGTGTTTGGTCATCATATTCTCCTACACATATATCCTGCCTGCTGTCCTGAGGATGTCTTCAGGGAGGAGAAGACTTCCCAGCTGGTGATCCCACCTAATAGCTGGCACAATGTCCATAGGACCCTCTGTTATGTGTATTTACAGCTTAATTCTAACAAACCCTAGGAAAATATGTAAGTGACCACCGTGTTTTACAGCATTGTGATTCCCATGTTGAACCCTTCAAGAAGCAAGAAGTGATAGACGCATGATAGCAAAGAAGTGTTTATGAACTGGACTTCATTTCTTAATATTAGGCACAAGGAAACATTCAAGCAAAAGGTTTTTACAAGAAACTATTTGCTCATGGGACGCCTGGGTGGCTCAGTTGGTTAACTGTCTGATCAGGTTATGATCCCCGAGTCCTGGGATCAGGTCCAAGTAGGGCTCCTTGAGGAAGGAGCCTGCTTCTCTCTGTCTGCCGCTTCCCCTGCTTGTGTGCCCGCTCTCTCTGACAAATAAATAAATAAAATCTTAAAAAGAAAAAAAAGAAGAAGAAGAATCTGTTTGCTCAAAGCAATTTCTCCAATAGTCTCAGAAACATGTTGAGATTCCTAAATCCCTAAATTACATGAAAGGTTATCAAATCTTCACAGAGATAGATTTATCTGGAGAGGCAACACAGCCCTTCTGCCTGATGAACAAGCCTCTCTTGCTAATGACTGATCTTTAGAAAAAATAAGAGAAATCTGCAATCAATATGCTACAGCAACATCTTTCAAAGAGTATTTGAAAACCAGCCAATGCAATATTAATCTGAGAAAAGCAATGTCAGCTTCCAACTTAAGAAAAGTTAAGGGTAGAAAAGGGAAATTTTTGTGCCCTGGGAAAGCAGGGAAGACTCCATAAAGTCATGTGAGGTAGACTGAGGTGCAAAAGGAAATATTAAGCAAACACCCATGAAGGGTGAGCAGAGCAAAATTTCCAGGGTAGTCAACAATGAAAACTTTCCCCAGATCCTGGAAGTATACAGCTCTCATCTTATCCCATTATCTTATGCCCACATGCCCTCTGCCAAGATCTGAAGCCATTAATGACCCCAGTGACAGAGACCGAGGACACCTCCAGCTGGCCAGTGGCCAGTAGCAGGCTGCCATACCAAAGGCTTCTAACATAAGGCCTAACAGCCTCCTACCCAGTCAGTGGCATAGGCTGGCAAAACAATAGAAGGCTTCTCTCACTCCAGCATCACAAAATCTGATGGCTGTGTCAATGCAGACAAGCACTATGCCAATGCAGACAAAATTTGCCCTAACCCAGCATTTCCCAAAATGGAGTTCAGAGAACTTACTCTCACAAGGAGCTCAACATGAAAAGGATTCCAAGGCCAAGTCATAAAAATTCTAAGTTAGTATCATATTTGTTTACCACTGGACTTTCCAGAAGCATAGTAGATAGAAGTGTGCATTTTGAATCTCTAAGACAGAAAGAGTATGGAGTATTTCCTAAATGTGTTGGGCCACAGGACCCTTTGTAATCTATGGGCCATTCCGTGTATTGTCTCAATTCTAAAATGTACATTTCTTTCATGTTTTAATATTCCCAGTGTTGGGATTATTTTATAATCCACTGTACATTTGACAGGGTAATAAAATTATTATAAAATTAGTGGTGACTGCCAATCTGTCTATCTCTTAAATATAATAAAGGAAATATACTTTAAAAGCTTGGAACTTATGTTTCCTATAGAGCAGTTTGAAAAATACCTGTCTTTTAAAAAGAGCTGGCTATATTGCATGGAGCAGTGGGTGTGGTGCATAAACAATGAATTCTGGAACACTGAAAAGAAATTTTAAAAAAATAATAAAAATTTAATAACTTAAATAACTAAATAGAAAGAGCTGGCTAAATGCATTTATTTTTTTTTAAGATTTTATTTATTTATTTGACAGAGAGATAGAGAGTAGAAGTAGGCAGAGCAGCAGGCAGAGGGAGAGGGAGAAGTAGACTCCCTGATGAGCAGGGGGCCCAATGTGGGGCTCAATCCCAGGACTCTGGGGTCATGACCCTAGCCGAAGGCAGCCGCTTAACTGACTGAGCCACCCAGGTGCCCCTGGCTAAATGCATTTATAAAAGTAACTAAAGTGGATAGACTATTGAATTACTTCCCAGAAAACACCATTTGAAGAATATCTTCAGCTCTAAACAGAATACCACATTTGTATATGAATAATCAAATTCTATTCAGTCATTAACACAAGTACCTTAAAGATTCCCTATAGAGAGCATGTTGTTTACTCTGTTCTAGTTATTGTGGATGTTAAATGTCTTTCTTTCTTTAAAAAAGTATCTGATGACTCAGGCTGGCCATTTCACACAGTCTACCTATTTTGGTGAATTTCTGGTCCTTGAAAACACTTATTATCACCATTATTTACTAACTTCAGTATGAGTCAGCTTTCTTCCTCACCTAAGGAAAGTAAACTTACATTTTCTGTAATCCCAGCTCAGGCTGACCAAAGAGCAGAAGTCAATTTCAGATGGGGTCTACTTCAGTTCCAAGAATGGTTGGTCATTCCTACCTATCAGCTCTCCCTGACCTTACCTCCAACAGGATACTACCTATGGCCTTAGAATAGCCAAAAAGTTACTATCTTACTCTTTGGTAAGGCTGTTTAACAGAACATCACCAAAGTGGAATTTATTGTCTCACATTTCTGGAGGCTAAAAGTCTGAAATCAAGGGGTTGGCAAGATTGGTTCCTTCTGAGGGCTATAAGATAAAGGAGCTGTTCCAGGCATCTCTCTTTGGCTTGTAAATGGATGTCCTCATGTTTACATGGTGTTCTCTGTATCTATGTGTCTGTCTCCAAATTTCCCCTGTTCTTTAAGGACACCAATTATAATATGACATCATTTTAATTTAATTAAAATATCCCTGTAAAGACTTTCTCTCCAAATAAAGTCCCATTCTGAGGTAATGAGATTTAGGGCTTCAACACATGAGTTTTGAACGGGTGCAATTCAACCCATAACACCATTTATAGTAAAGTCCACTCAACTGTTCAGGGCACTAAGAATCTAGGCCTAAACATCTAAACCCAAAACAAAACCAGGTCAATCCTTTATTCCCTCTTCTTTTCTTGCTAAATCTCCAGGTGGCAATTTGGACCTGCACCCTTTAAAAAGAGGTGTCCTCTGGTTCACAGATCAGGACCAGACACCCATAGAGAACTAACTGAGCACCAATAAATTCTCAAGGGTATGAATTACACATAAGGAAGAGTATAAGAAGGTGAGAGATTATTATAAAAAAAAAAAACACTCAATTTCAAGCTTAGGTACACCTTCATGATAATTATAGCAATCATATATTTAATGACTAGTTACAATGGGCCTGGAATACATACATATTTAATCTTCAGTACCACTGCATGAGGTTGATACATTCAATTAAATCTGGTGTATAAGTAAAAAGCTTACTACAGACCCTGGTACATAGCATGTGTTTAATAACCAAGGCTTATACACATGCCTAATTAATAAATGAGAAAAATGGGCTTCAGAGACACCTAGAATTGTACTAATAGTGAAAGATGCAGCCTATATTGGAATCCAGGCTTGTCTCTCTCCACAACCTAAGATTGTATCTACTAAATTATGCCACAACCCATTCCTACCTTGTGTCACAGAAGCCCAAGGTTATATAAAACCCAAGACACCCATCCCCTCCTGAGTCACGGAAGCCTTTTATGGATGCCCCTATGTAATCTTTAGAGTTTGAGAATAACTGTTTTAAGATTCAACTAGGACTTCAGAAATGTGATTTGTGTGCTTCCTCTTTTCCCAGGACTCCTTCCCCACACGCACACTCAGAAAGTCCCAGAAACTTTTTATGAGCACCAGGAATGGTACCAGCTGTGTTTCAGGGACTAAGATGGCCAATGGCTTCCTGGTTCCCAGACCTAAGTGGCTGGATGGTGGAAGGAAGCTATCCCCTGGCTCAGAGAAGCCCAAGCAGCTATTTCCACTGAATCTATTTCACATACATATTCCAGCATTCAACAGTCCTGCGGGCTATAGACCCCAGCTCTGTACTTGATCCACATTCTTATTCACCTGAGTTCAAGAGCTCAGAGTCAGCATGGTCCTGGGGTCTGCAAAGTCAGCCTGTTTGGGGTTTCTTCAGGTTAAGAGGACTATCTCAACAGAGCTTCTTCAGTCAAGAAGATTGGAGTATAATGTAACCTGCCTCCACCACCATTGTCTCCTACCACTGTTGTTGTCAGTGGAGGGGATACTGTGGTCCAGCCAAGCAAAACAAGGAAGGTTTTCAGAGATGCATGCTCTTTAATTTGACATCACCTTGTGAATGTACCAGATCGCCCAAGAAACCAAAGTCAATTGATTGAGGTAGAGCCCTCTATTTGCTTAGTTTCTAAATCAGCTGTTCTCTTTCAACTTACCTTAGAATTATCATTTCCTTGCCTTAATTTCTACACCAGTATAATATTGAGGGTCCAAAAATATGCCAAGTGCTTTTGCATACACCACCTTATTTGATATAATAACTCTGAATCCATTCTGTCATTGGCCCCTTTTATAGACAAAGAAAATGATATTCAGAATTGTCCAATGGCTTTCCAAATCCCTCAGGTACAGAATCACAAATCAAGATGGGCATTTACAAGTGGGGATTTTTGTTGGTTTTTATTCTTTTTTATACTGTATTTATTTATTTGTCGAGAGAAAGAGCACAAGCAGGGGGAGCAGCAGGCAGAAGGAGAAGCAGGCTCCCCGCTGAGCAAGAAGCCCGATTTGGGACTCGATCCCAGGACCCTGGGTTCATGACATGAGCCAAAGGCAGACACTTAATCATCTGAGCCACCCAGGTGTCCTTTTTGTTTCTTGTTCTGTTTTCTTTCCATTACAAATGATTGCATCTCTGATTCTCAACACTCCCCTTGAAATCTGGTGTCTTTGATGATATTATATAAATCTTACTTGATCAACTCCACTCGATTTTCAATCTTGCTTGGCATTTCCTACTCAATTTTCAAAAATACATTTCTTCAACAAATGCTTTTGGGATGCATGCTTGGTGTCATAATTTGAGCTGAGCGAGGACATAAAAATGAGGAAGCTAGACATGGCCTCTCCCTTCATGCAGCTTACAGCCTAGCATTACTGGCACAACCAGTGCCGAACTTGGCTGAAAATGCAAAAGGGGATATGATTCAACCACATTCAAACATAGGGAACAAAGAAAGGGCCTTTCGTAAAAGGAAGTCAGAATTTAATTCCTGAAAGTAACCATTAGGAAGAGTCCTGAGTACTTGGAGAAATGATTCAAGAAGCTAAAATGAACCATCTATAAAGGGAACATCTAGCTAGACTTCTAGATGTCTGCAAAAGTTGAGAAAGCTCATTAGGAGAACATTTTCACCAGGTGAAATTCTCTGACTGAGCCAGGCATAAGAGCTTCTGGAGTCTATGTTTTCTCAACAACTGTTCATAACAACCGTGCAAGCAGAGTCAGTCTGACTAATGCAACTAAATCACTGTCTGCACTGGGGCACAGGCCCCAGGCCATTAGTGTCTGGAGTCCTTGTCTATAGCCTATATCTCTAAATTTCACAGGGTTTCCATGTTCTCATTTGTAATATGGGGACTGTAATAACCTGTCAAAACTTGTTAGAAAGAATCTTTGAGAAAAATGTAGTCAAATACGCTGTGAAAACTCGTCTTATATAATTCCTCCTGGAGCCTCTGTCTTAAGGTTTTCTCAAGCTCGAAAGAGCTACCATTTTTAGAGTATAAAAAAGTTTCTGCCATCTGGTTTGAAGAATGAAATTTGCCTTTGCAAGAGACTATCATTGTTGGAGGGAGGTCTTTAGCATTTTCAGTTTTGCAGTTGTTAGGTGAGCATTCATTCTTTGTTTGTTTTTGAGAGGAAGATTACTTGGGTGATTATCCAAGGATTTAACGGGATTCAGTTGCAGTTTGATCCAAAGGCTCAAGTAATAACATCCAGACTTGGTTTCTTGGCATCATTTAGCTCTGCCTCCTCCCTGGGTTACCCTCAGCCTCTAGCTGGTCTCCCTCCTGATACAAAATGTCTTCTGCAGCTCCAAGTCTCACATGACCAAATCCAGTGGTAGACAGAAAGCATTTCTTTCCACGAATTCCAGAAGATATCTGCTCAGAGCTCACTGGCTCAGATGAGATTGTGTGCCCTTCTCTGAAACAGTTGCAGAGGGCAGGGATGATTAGCTCATGCCCCTGACGCTAGAGATGCAGCCAACCATTCCCAACTACAAAACTGAGTGGTTGGAAATTTACCAAAAGAAGAGAGATTAAACACTAGACCACAAGTGATAGATGTCCACTTCGTTGGGGAAAGAGAGATTCCTACCCATGTCATTTTAATACAAGGTAGATTAAAATCAGCCAGGTAAAGGTGTGGGCAAAGGGCAAGAGGGCAAAGGTCAGGGAGTAGGTTGATTCTGAGAAGGATCCAGGAAGGTCCTGAGCTCTGGTCTTGATTCTGCTACCAGCACAGTGGGAGCTGGTCTCATTTCATCTTCAAGAGCCCTGGGTTCCAGCTGCTGCTGTCAATGATATGCACCAACATAGTTCTCCACAGAGGTTCCTTGCCTACCAAAAAACAAAACAAAATGAAACAAAACAAAACTTAAATTCTTTAGCCTCTCTAGTTCTAACCTTTAGGATTTTTGCTCTGGCCCCCACTGTTGACCTCCTCCTTTCTCTGCCCTCAGGTGCCCAGATACCCATGTGTCCCTTACACTGTGATGGCTCAGCTGATCTATCCTCTCTATCTCCTGCAACCAACCAGCCTGACATTAACTGCTTTGGTGATTAATGAACAAATTTCTCATATGGGATTGTTATTTGCATTTTGACAGAAGCCATCTAGAACTTGTGTTTTAACACAACAGATTTAATAGAGTAATGGAAATGTGAGTATTTTGCTTTTAATCCAGTGGGCCATGGGGGCCTTTCTGAAACCACCTGCGAACCTGGCTGCCTTCACATAAAATAATTAAAGAAAGAAATAATTAAGTAGAATAATTAAGGAAAACCAGACTTAGAGAAGCCAGCCTTTCAGACTTTAATACCTTTATAACACAGAGAACAACAAACATATTAAAGAATTTTTTTTGTATAAGCATTTGTAATTCCTCTTTGACATAAGAGCTCTGAGTTATTTCCCTGAAGCAAGCATGAGACATTGTGAATTATGAGACTCTGCTTCCAAAGTGGCACATTGTCTCATGTGACTCAGAGAGAAGAAGAAGGGGCTGCCCTATGGAAAACGCTCGTGTCTCTGGTCAACAGCCCTCAAGAACTGATGTCTCATCTGCCAGCAGCCATCTGAGTGAGCTTATAACAGGATCTTCCTCCAGGAGAGCCTTGAAATAAGACCACAGATCTGGCCAATGCCCATAAGACCCTGAGTCAGCTAAGCCGCATCTAGACTCTTGATCGGAGGAAAGAATAGGATAATAACTGCCTTTCCTTTAAGCCACTAAGTTTTGGGGTTATTTGTTATACAATAAGAGAAAACTCATATAATGACCAATCAAAGATGCTTTTCAGAATCCTACATTTTTTTTTTTTAAAAAAACCTTTTCCTCCTCATCCTATATCTGTCCCTCACTCTACAAATCACTTCTAGGCCTTTGTTATTCTTTAAAAGTCTATGATTTTTCAGGCAATATCCTGGTCTAGAGAAAGTCAGAATTTGATCATTGCCATGAAATACGCTCCAAAAAATTGTATAGGTATCCAAATCTCAGAAAGGTTTTTTCCCCATTAAAACTGTAGTCCCCGGGAAGTTGTGATAAAATACTTCTATATTTTAACATTTATATCTCTAACATATATGTTTTATATATTATACATAGAGCTCCCACAGGATTCTGTTTGCTGGCACCGCATTTCAGACAAACACACATTTCATATTAAGAAGCCTGGACTATTAAAAGAAGAACAAAGTCCATTCAAATGCCCTAAAACAGCTGGTGAGTGAAAGCTTATGAACCCCACTGCCTCCCAGGAGATCATTTGGGGTCATTAGCTGACATTTTTAACAAACTTTTCACCTATTCATCATGTTCTTCCATCAGCCCCAGCATGACCATCGCTGGTAAGTGGCTTCAGTTGGTGAAAAGCAGGGGGTCCAGCCCTTAGGAAGGGTCCCCATGGTGACTCTTAACTCTAAAAGGTCACAGCTGCAGCTAGAAGAGACACCATTGTCACCGGCAGGGACTCTATTAATATTCCATCAAAGTCCTCTAAGGCTTCTCTCTGTGTCTGACTCCCTCATTGGTTTGGTATTAGACATTAGACAGCTCACTTCAGCCTTCAAATTCCACTGGATTTTTAGTCCAATCAACTCTAAAACATTTTTTGTGTGTGTATCTCTCTGTTAGGGACAGGGGGAGTTGGGGGGAAGGGGGAGACACAAAAATGAGTCAAACACGAGGGTTGCTGCCTCAAGGTCAGAGACTGTACAGACCTGACTAAAGAGGTTCAGCTCTAGTTCAACAATGACCACAAAGCGGGGTCCTGCTCCTACTGGCGTAGGAAGCTGCGGCCCCGGAGCCTTCATTTCAGCTGCGTCTCCAGACATCCCGTGCTCAGGGCAGGTTACTGCCTCTCTCAGGCTTAGTTTCCTCATCTGTACAGGAAAGAAGTTGGGCTGGATCGGGGATGGTGGACTAGGTGGGATTCTAGGGTGGACTCCCAAGATTCCCTGTATAACCCACCCCCTCCCCCACAAGTGCAGGTGGGATCTATGTATGTGAGGGATCTCACTCCCATCAGTCTGTTAAGTTCTAAGGAAAAAGGGAAGGGATTTTTAAAGATGTCATTAAGGGGGGCGCCTGGGTGGCTCAGTGGGTTAAAGCCTCTGCCTTCGGCTCAGGTCATGATCCCAGGGTCCTGGGATCGAGCCCAGCATCGGGCTCTCTGCTCTGCAGGGAGCCTGCTTCCTCCTCTCTCTGCCTGACTCTCTGCCTACTTGTGATCTTTGTCTGTCGAATAAATACATAAAATCTCAAAAAAATATTAAGATGTCATTAAGGTCTCAAATTAGTTAATTGAAAGAGAGATTATCTGACTTAATCCACATTAAAGTCCTTAAAAAGGAGAACTGAGTCTTTCTTGAAAAGATATTCCTGTATATCCAGAACAGAGCTTTCCTGTAGTGATCAAGCCTGGGACACAGCCATGTGACAAGAATCTCAGTGAATCCTTTAGAGCTGACAGCCAGAAAAAAAGAAGAAGAAGAAGAAGAAGAAGAAGAAGAAGAAGAAGAAGAAGAAGAGGAAGAAGAAGAAGAAGAAGAAGAAGAAGAAGAAGAGGAAGAAGAAGAAGAAGAAGAAGAAGAAGAAGAAGAAGAAGAAGAAGAAGAAGAAGAAGAAGAAGAAAATAAAACAAAGAACCAGGGACCCCAGTCCTACAACTGCAAAGAAGTGAATTTAGCCAACAACTAAACGAGCACGAAAGAGCATCTGAGCTCTAGAAAGGAACGCAGCCCAGTCGACCCTTGGATTGCAACTTTGTGGGACCTTGAGCAGAGGGCCCAGATAGGCCATGCCCAGATGTCTGACTCACAGAAACTGAGGGAAAAAATATATGTGTTGATAAGCTGCCAATTTTGCAGTAACTGTTACACAGTAAATGAAAAACAAGTATAGATTTTAAATGAGTTCCCTCTCACCTACTAATTCTAATGATTCATAATGTCTGCCTGAAGCACCATATTGAAAAGGGTTCAGGGACGCCTGGGTTGCTCAGTCAGTTAGGTGGCTGACTCTTGGTTTCAGCTCAGGTCATGATCTCAGGGTCCTGTGATCAAGCCCCACATCAGGCTCTGCACTGTGGGGAGTCTGCTTGAGATTCTCTCTTTTCCTCTCCCCTTGCCCTTCTCCTCTCTCTCTCTCTCTCAAATAAATAAATAAATATTTTTTTAAAAAAGAAAAGAATTCAAAATCTGCATCCTAGACGCTGCTAAAAAAGGGTCATAAATGATTAGTAATACCTACCATGGGTATTTATCAGTTAGGACTCCTCTGATTGTAAGCAACGGAAAATACCACATAAATTGACTTAAGGACACAAAAAAGAATTATTAGATCTGGCATTTCTTCAGCAAATACTTACTGAACCTACTGTGTGAAACCGTGTTCTAAACACTGGAGTTACAACAGAGACGAGTCCCTGACCTCACAGAGCCCACATTTTAGAAGCTCATGGGGTAGAGAGACTCAGGTTCTGGAAAAAAGATCCAACCCCTCAATGGCAAGACTATGGAGCAAGAGTATAGGCAAACATTCCTCAGACCACAGCAAAGGTGGAAGAGCCCATGTCTTTCCACCAAGTACCCATCAGTTTCTCACAAATGTAAGGCATCAGAGCAACAAGGATCTCAGATCCAGGGTGCCCTCTCTGATAATCATGTGATATCATGGGAAGAGCTAGAAAATCAGTCAGACAGGGATTCAGATCCTGTTTCTGCCACTAATTGTGAGATCACAGACACGATACCCTATTCTTTGGAGCCCAGGTCTCCTCATCTATAAAAACAAGGATAATGACACCCACCTCCAAGTGGGATAACAGCACTCATGGCAACACCCAACCGACACCTAATAATGAACAGAAATAACAAGGATTGAGCCTGCACTCTGGCATGGAACACACACTGGACTGGGAGCCACAGGTCCTACATGGTCTGTGGGCTGCTGTGGATGACAGTTAGGACTCTGGACTCTGCAGCCGGACTGCCTTGGTTAGAATCCCAGCTCTATCCTTTACTAACTGTGGGGGGGCACTTGAATTTTACAAGTGACATGAACTTCAAAGTTACTTGAACATGCCATAGCTTAGTGTTTTTCTCTGTAAGATAATGGCGATAATAACAGTCCCTCATTTGTAAGACTGTTGTGAGAATTAAATGAGTTCAAGAGATGTGATACTCCAGAACCATGTCTGACATGTAGTTCACACTCAATAAACTTCAGTGATTATCATTATTATTCATTTATTCAACCCACATTTGTTGACAATAAAGTTTCCAAAAGCTATGTTAGGTAGCAGAATTGGGTGAATGTATATGTTGGTCTGCTCCATGGAGGATCTCAACACAAACAGATAAACAGATTTTTTTTTTAAGACTTCATTTATTTATTTGAGGAGAGAGAAATGAGCAGGGGGGAAAGGGGGCAGAGAGAGAGGGAGGAGTTGATTCCCCACTGAGCCCCTGTTGAGGGGCTCAATCCCCTGACCGAGGTCAATCATGACCTGAGCCCAACGCTTAACTGACTGAGCCATCCAGGCACCCCTAGATTTTTTTAATTACAAAATGAAATCATAATTACAGCAACAAAAGAACTGAAATACCGTGGGAGCCAAGAAGAGGGCGCCTAACATTGGAAGAAGGAGGGAGTCCTCCCAGGTAAGTCATGCAAAAAAAGAAGACCCAAGAGAATCAGGGAGGGGGGCAAAGCAGTTGAAAAACCAAAGACAACCGTATCTTAGAAACATCAGGCTAGTGGAAAAAAATAAGACTTTAGAACAGTATACAATTTCTGTAAAATAAAGACTTGCATACAAAAAAATCAAAAATGCTCATGAAATACACTGAATGGGGAGTGGAGAGACGAGGTTCAAAAGCATGAATAAAATTTAGGGAAAACAAGATCATGAACACCCAGGGCTGATGATGGGGGGGGGTGATGGGAGTGAGGGAAATTTGCTAGCGATGTATTACATTGGAAATTCTGGAAGGGTCATGTCACTGTTGGTAAAATAAGGCATCAGACTATTGATCTGAATTTTCAAAAGTAATTTTACAAGCAGGGTACACATGCACACACACATGCACAGACACGCTGAGGAGTTTAATGTGAAGAGGCACACAGACCCACCTGGAACAACAGGAAAGAGGTGGATCAAGCCTGTGCTGGCCTATCTGAGCCTCTAATGCAATTAGAAACAGGTACCCTTTCCCTTAGATAAACTCAGCAGTCACAGGGCCAACAAGCAGAGCACGGGCCGGATTTTGGCACCACAAATGCTCTCAACACCCTTGCGCTGGATACAAAGGCACAACCCGCACAAAATGAGGAAGCAAATGTGCAGGTGGTGCAAGCACTGCCACCTGGCAAGCCCAGGAGCACTGAGCCACAGAACAGGAAGGAAGGTTGCCAACCACAGTCTCTTGGATCAGTGCATTTCCTGTGCTTGGGAAAGACCATCTCTTCAAAATGAGATGACATCCCATTGTCTTCAAATGGAATGTCTACAGTGCTGCTCTAGAAATGTGCAAGTCAGCATACGACTCTTTAACTTCAAATTATTTTCCCTCGGGCCAAGACAATTTAACCCAAACAGTGCCTTTCTTTCTCTGGCCTAGGATCTTTATGGAGAAGTTATGTCTGCATTCTAAATTTTGACAAATGGCAAGATGTTACCATGTGGCAGAGGAAGAAGAGAGAGTAATAGATTATGGGACGGGGAGGGATTAAAGGAATAAGCAACCTGAAGTGGTAAAGGAAAAATCATAATCACATCTTTACTTGGTAAAAAGAATTAAAAATCCGAAAAGGAATTTTTCATCCATTTATATGCATAAGTTAATGGGATCTTCACAACAATCTTGTAGAACTGGTATTAAAATCATTAGTCGTGGTGGAAGAGGAAGAAGGGACATCACAAGGGGAGGGATGGGAGAGTTCACATCTTAAGGTAGGGAAGTGATGGCCAATTTTCTTACCAGGGGAGAAAACATTTTTAACTGTAGAAGGACATGGCAGGCAATCAGGCATCAGTAATAGGGTCATAGACTCTGCAGACAAATTCGTTTGGATTCCAGCCAGCTAGAGGGGATTTGGAAAGTCCATTAACCATTCTTCTAATCTTATTTCCTTATTTGAAAAAGGACATACAATGATACCTGCATCACAGTGTTATTATGAAGCATAAATGTTTACGAAGTGCTTAACAAAAAATACCTATCACATAGTAACTCTTCAGTAAATAGAAACTACTGTTCATTCACATATTCAAATAATATCACTAGGTGCTTCTTTGAGTCAGTCACTGATTCAAGCCCAGGATACAATGTTCAGCAAAAAACAGCACGGTAATTGTTCTCATGAAGCATATGGTCTTATGGAATACACAGGCAATAAAATAATCACCAAAATAGGTATTAACTGTGAATTATTCTAAGTCAAACGGTTTATCCTATTTATCCTACCACCTTTTCACTGTCTCTCATGTCTCATTTCCTTCCTCTCTTAGCTTAACTCACTCCTCATTGCAATCCTCTAGGAATACACCTTGACTCCTTTGTCCTTCTCTTGCTGTGTCATATTCTCTTGGTTAAAGCGTAGCTCTAATTCAGTCCAACCCACTGGCCTCTCTGCAGTGTTATCCATTCAACTAACCAAAATAAATCAATCAATAAATAAGTTGCCATGTTGGCTGGTCTCCCTTGATCCTATCGCCATGCCAAAGCCCTGGTTGTTACCTGGCGACCAAACCACATTCTGCAGTCCATCCACTGTCTTAGCCAGCCATTCCATCCCATCCCTCCTCTCCTCCAAACTCTAACACTGCTGCCTCATCCTACTCACACCTAGAGAATCTGGTTTTTGTTTTGTTTTGTTTTTTAAAGATTTTATTTATTTATTTGATAGAGATCACAAGTAGGCAGAGAGGCAGGCAGAGAGAGAGAGAGAGAGGAGGAAGCAGTCTCCCTGCAGAGCAGAAAGCCCAATGTGGGACTCGATCCCAGGACCCTGAGATCATGACCTGAGCCGAAGGCAGAGGCTTAACCCGCTGAGCCACCCAGGCACCCCGAGAATCTGGTTATTTCACGGAAAAAAATAAGAGGCACTTTCACGCTTTTCTTCCACCAAGTCTTACCTGCCTGCCGGTACTGTCCATATACTGTCCATATACTCCTACGATCCCTCCCAGGCTCATGTTCCTATTTAAAGCAAGACTGTCTATTTGCACACCAAATCCCATCTCTTTTTGCCTAGTCAAGAACATTGTTCTTTGCATTTTTCTCCTCCCTCACTTAACAAAAGGTAAGTATTATAGCCACAGAGAAGACCATGTCTTATATCAGTTCACGGGATCACTGGGAAATGAACACCCATTCATGCAAATTGAAGTTGATATAACCCTCCCCTTTGGGGCACAAGTATCTAAAAATGTACTGTCCCTGTTGGCCTGGGAATTCTGTACTCAAACCAGTAGAATTTCCACATTTGCTGAGCACTAAACTGCATGAAAGCTACTCTATTCTGTTGAAAGATGGGTGTAAAGATAAAAATAATAGCATTTTTGAAGCTTATTATGTGTCGAATTAAGAGCTTCATAATCACTATATCTTTTAATCCTTAGAGCAACTCGGAAATGCTTCCATATTATGACTAAGATCAGGGTTAGCTAATCTGCCTAAGGTCCCAGACAAATAAATATCAAGCAGAAATTCCAACCCAAGTCCCTCTGACTCTATGCATCTTTAACTAGTGTGTCAGACCAGCTTCAGTTAAGAAGATTAAAAAGTTAAGAGGGGGTACGTTTCAGGCCCGCCCCTTGTTTCCAGAAGATGAGATTTTCAACAAAAAAAAACAGAAAAGCATCTAAATCTGACTTTGTTTGTTTAATGCTGATCACAGTAATCATAGATGTTAGTTAGAGGAAAATGTATCCTCTATTGTATAAGACATGTAAATTGTGTTTGAATTATAAGTAAGGTTTTAAAGACTGATATGAGGCAACAGGAATTCCCAGGGAAGAGATTTTACAAAAAAAAAAAAAAAAAAAAAGACAAAATCTTGAATTGACTAAAGAAACAATTTCCAGGGGCACCTGGGTGGCTCAGTAGGTTAAGCGGCTGCTTTCAGTTCAGGTCCTGATCCCAAGGTCCTGGGATTGAGCCCCACATCAGGCTCCCTGCTCAGCAGAGAGCCTGCTTCTCCCTCTACCCGTGCCTGCCACTCTACCTGCTTGTGCTCTCTCTCTCTCTGTCAAATAAATAAATAAAATCTTAAAAAAAAAAAAAAAGAAACAATTTTCATCTATATAAGACTCTAAAGGTACATTAAGATCCCCACTCTCCAGAAGGGGTCAATAACTATACCCCAACAAGAGTCCCCTCACACTACACTCCCACACATGCCATCTGTTTGGAATTGTTGGAATTGTTAAAGGAATAAAGACAATGTCAGCCCCTAAAGTTCTCCATTTGCTTTGGCCTGAACACCTCCGTCTCATCTTCAGATCTGAACTTGCAGACAGATAATCAACGGGTTAACAACTTGCATCTAAAAGCTAAAAGCCCCTAGGAAAATTACAATCTATAAATCACACCTCACTCTGTATCGATTTACTCCCTTGGCTTCCTTCTAATCCAGCTGAGAGCTAGCAGCTGATGCACAGAGTATTGATGGGGAGGAAGGAGGGGGAAGGAAGAGGAAGAAGTAATTGTAGAAGCTAGAGTAGACCCCAAGGGGCGGGCCTGCATGAAGTCCTGAAGCTAAGCTCTTCATAAGAACTTGGACACAGGAAAGGGTCAGACCAACCATAGGAAGAAGGAGTCATTACAAGGACCTGAAACCCAATGCAAACTGGCCTAAGCAAATTAGGGAATTGATTGGATCATGTCTCCGGGCTAAATTGTGCAGTAGCTAAATGTGGAGGCTTTGTCACCACTTTGTCTGACTCCAGACCTCTGCTCAAATCCTTCTTCCCTGTAGGACTTTGGGCATGTTACTTAACTTCTCTGTGCCTCACCTCCCTCATCTGGGTGAGGGCATGATGATAAAAATCATGCCTACTTGATAGATGTGGGGACTGAGTAAGTCAACACGTGTGCTATGGGTTGAATTATGCCCTCCCAAAAGAGATACATTGAAGCACTAACCCTCGTGTCTCAGGATGTGACCTCATCCCCATGTAGAAACAGGATCTTTGCACATGTCATCAGTCAAGATGAGATCCTACTGCAATAGAGTAGACCCTTTATCCAATCTGACTGCTATCCTTACGGGGAGAGGGGGAGGTTGTAAAATACACGGGGAGACACAAGGGAGAGCACCAAGGGCTGTTGGAGGTCAACTGAAGCCCCTCAGCTGCCAACCAGTGGACACCTGGGGCTACCAGAACCTGTAAGAGGCAAGGAAGGGCTCTCTCCTGTAGGTTTCAGAAGTAGCATTAGTAGTCTGATTGGTCTGCCATAATAGACTGGGTAGCTAGAATGGCAGAATTTAATTTCTGACAGTTTGGAGGCTAGAAGTCCAGCAAGGTCCAAAAGGGTCAGTTTCTGGTGAGAGTTTTCCCCTGGCTTGCAGAAGGCCAACCTCTCGCTATGTCCTCACGTGGCAGAAAGGGAGCTAGAGAGCTCTCTTGTGTCTCTTCTCATAATATGGACCCTAATGCTATCAAATCAAGGCCCAACCCAATGATCTCACTGAACTAACTATAATGACTTCCTCCCAAACCCCATCTCCAAATACAGCCACAATGGGGGTTAACAGTTCAACATATAAATTGGCGACAACACCTTGAATCTGAACCTTTACCCTCCAGAGCTAGGGAATCAACACATGCCTGTGGTTTTAAACTGCCCAGTTCATAGTCCTTTGTGCTGGCAGCCTACAGAAATGGTTAGAACATGTGAAATGCTCGCACCAGTGCTAGTACATAGTATTTAAGACATGTTAGGTGTTAATGTTACAACTCAGGCTCTGTTCACTCCAGCTCCTCAAACAGCGTCATCAGGATTTCTCAGCTTTGCTTTCCTCCGCACCGGCTTATCCTCAGGGGCTTTCAGGTTGATCCACCCTCCTGGCGGTCCCTGGAAACCCCACCCAGCCTTCTGGACCATGAGGCTAGCAATCCTGGCAAAGAGACACATCTCTTTCTCAGTGGTTGTGGCGGAAGTCCCGGGGCCGAATCTCATTGGCCTGGATGAAGTCACACGCCCATCCCTGAACCAGTCCAAGATAGCCAGAGGGTATGCTGTCTGGACCAGACAGACCCACCCTGCAGCCGGGAGTGGAGGCAACTCCACTCGAACCACATGGACTCCGAGTGGGGATAATGGTTTGGAAATGAAAGATGGAAAAATCAGGCCGCCAGTGCCAGAAGGTACCAGAATGTGGAGGAGGCACAGACAACAGATGGGCATTGTGTGGGATTTCGGCAAACTGAAGTTTATAAACATCCCTGAAGTTTTCATTGGGTTTATGATACTATACTAGTGAGAATTCCTGGCGATAAACAACAAAAGCCAGGATTAAGTAAACTTACACAGAGAATGAATTTTCTGGAGTTTGCAATTTTCTGGAGTTAGAAAGCTGTGAGGAGGCCTGCAGAATCAGGCTTGGGCAGTGGTGAGGACTGTTAATCTTGGCCAAGGTCTTGCCTGGGTTCTCCCAGTCAGAGGACAAGGAATAGGGATTTCTTCATTCCTCATCCGGCTTCTGTGCAGGAGGCGGGACCCTTGCACCCACCTATTTAGGATTCCTGCCATCAACCCAAACAAGCAGAGTGTCTGGATGTTGAACTGAGAAAGGGGAAGATTCACTATAGGTTTTTTGTTTTTTGTTTTTTTTTTTTTTTAGATTCCTTTGTTATATTGTTTTTTATTCTTTTTGTTCGTTTGTTTGTTTTTTTAAATTAAATTTTTTATTTATTTTCAGCATAACAGTATTCATTGTTTTTTCACCACACCCAGTGCTCCATGCAATCCGTGCCCTCCCTAATACCCACCACCTGGTTCCCCCACCCTCCCACCCCGCCCCTTCAAAACCCTCAGGTTGTTTTTCAGAGTCCATAGTCTCTCATGGTTCACCTCCCCTTCCAATTTCCCTCAACTCCCTTCTCCTCTCCATCTACCCTTGTCCTCTATATTATTTGTTATGCTCCACCAATAAGTGAAACCATATGATACTTGACTTTCTCTGTTTGACTTATTTCACTCAGCATAATCTCTATAGTTTTCTCCCTAATGACAGCAAGGAAGTGGTCATGAATCAAACAAGGCCTGTGGGTCTTCCAGAACCCGCGATCCGGATGGGGACAGACTCCTTCAGAACGAACCCACCCTGGAGTCCCAGGGCGACACCAGGCCCACAGAGTGAGATACTGTGAGGAAACCAGAGGAACTGGCAGCAAAACAACAAGGCAGATTTTTTTTTTTTTTTTTTTCTAAACAAGGCTGATTTTGACAGGAGCAGAAAAGCAGGAGCCGGGGTAGAGAAAGAATCCTGGAAGAAGCAACGGCATGAGTCAAGACCTGGAGAAAAGTAAAATCAGGCAAATCAAACAGGGAAGACTTCTCTGAATTCAGGAAATTTGTTTTCTCAGCAACATCTCTGTGCCTCAAAGATTATCTTTAAAAACAGCTGTTACCCAACAACTACTTAGGGCTTGAAATAAAGGAAAACATTCCCTCGCCAATTCTGCACTCAAAATAGAAGCTGAAGAGACACAGAAATACCCAGGCCACTATGACAGCCTGAGTCGAAAGCATTGTTAATATCTACAGCACAGCTGGGGAAGCAGGATGAAGTAGCTGAGATTACTGGAGACTGTTTAGGGCTAAAGCCATCCAAAAATGTTCACATTTCTTTCAGTTTGATATGCTTTAATTCAAAAGCATCACATCATATGATATTTCTGAGAAGAATTCCAGACAAAAGGAACTATCTCTCACCACAAACCTTTATATTCTAGTAATTAGGGATGGAAATGCATTATTTAGTTTATCATACAAAAGTATAACTTTAATTAGAAGAATCATATGTTCAGTGGTTAGCAAGCACAGCCGGATTACTGCAGTTGGATTAACAAAACAGAACATAATTCTTCAAGCCAGTCTCTTCCCAACGAAATGTATGCCTTACTTGTTTTTGTCCTAGCACTGGCAGTCAGAGTAGATCTGTTCATAGCTCATCTCTTTATGTATAACATTATGCAACACATCTTTAATTCCTCAATTCTTCACATTCTGCCATTAGAATGGCAGACAGACTTCATGATAAAGAATAAGAATAATGTAACTGAGGGGCATCTTGGTGGTTCAGTGGGTTAAGTGCCTGACTCTTGATCTCAGCTCAGGTCTTGATCTCAGGGTCATGAGTTCAAGCCCCATGTTGGGCTCCACCTGGGTGTGGAGCCTACTTAAAAAGAAAAGAAGAAGAATATAAATGATATTTATTTCAGCATTTGTCAGACTTGGCCTATGGACAATGTGCAATATAAGCCCTTGGGTTGCTTTACTGAAAGCAAGTTTCTGGGTCCCACCCACAGGTTGCTAAATTAGAAATTCTGGAGCCGGGCCGGGTGATTCTTACAGCCATAGAATTTGACAACCACTGGCTGCCTGAATGGTTACGATGTGCTAGGTACTCTGCCTAGTCCTTACTTGAGTTATCTTCTTTACAACAACCCGAAGGAGAGATAAGTTATCCCGTATATATGAAGAAATTGAGGCTTTACAACATTGACTAGTGATGGAGAACTTGAACCCTTGTTAATCTCCTGAAAGTCAGACGCTTTTTCCATGATATCCTGGGTATCTCTGGTTTAGACCACTCAACTCTCATTGTAAAATCAGGCTTCCTATCCATCACGATTTATGAGGTTGGAAAATCTGTTGATTATGTGAAAAAAAAAAAATCTTCGCAGACTCACTCCATTTAGGCAAAGACATATTTGGCAAAGCTTTTTTGCAGACAGTTTCCTTTGTTTCTTCCTATTTCTGTTTGCAAAAATCAAGGCAGGGATTACTGGTGCCAGAAAATGCACATGGGATATCAAACAATTCTGCTGATGGTTTAAGAGGAAAATGACATAATTAGAAGCCACCCAGAAAATCATTTCTATTGGTTTGTTTCTTTTCCAACTCAGGGCTGTCCATTAATTAATTCATTCATTCAATATTTATTGTGGGTCTATTATATAACAGTTATTATTCTAGGCATGAGGCATATAATAATGAATGAAAGAGACAAAAGTTACTGCTCTCATGAAATTTACATCCTAGTGAGATCTTATCTCTGCTTGGCTCCAGTGACCCTGTATGCCTATGAAAAATAGAAATTCACCACTCAGAGATATTCTCCAGGTAGTTTCTATTTTTTCACATAATTCCCAGAAGAACCTTATAATACAGAGTAAAATACAAAGCTGTGGAGTGTGGTTTCTTCACAAAGTGATAACACCCTTTAAGGAACATTTCTGAAATGCGCAGTTATATTTTTGACTGCCACAAAGATCAAAGGCCCATTTAATAAGCAGTAGACAATGATGAAAATGGTTTGCACCTAGGGGGCAGTCCTATCCAAAGGAAAAAAAATGTCTACACCCTCTACAGTGTCTTGATGGACATTTGTGCATTGAAAAAAGACCTTTGTAATTTTGTGAGTTTGAAATCTACTCCACTTTACAAATAAACAGTGTATTTTGCAAAGTTATACTATAAATCAACTCACCTAGGAATTCAAAACTGAGGGAAGAGTGTCATTTATTTTGTTGGAACTTTATCAAGAATGATTCACCTTGTCAGAAAACTTATGACTGATGGAAATGCCAGTCTTGATATTTGGATCACTAAAATATTTGTGATGATTCTACATACATGTATAACCACTTCACCAAATGTTGCAGGATTTACATATCAAAATTCACACTATTTCAGAATAAATCCTGTAATTATTACCATGTAATAGTTATATTGTGAGCTACTTTTCTTTTATATCACTTCTATAATTATAATTATTTTATATACATATGCACACATATGTCTGTAGGTAGGTTTATTAACCACAAATTTCATTTAGGACTATAAAGGAAGCATTTCAAATGTTTGTTATAAAGTGGAAGTTTTTCAATATGATAAATTCAATTTTATTTCAATATTCAAATAGTTAAATTGAGAACTATTATTACAAATAATATCAAGGTGGGATAAGTGTCTTTTTAAGCATTGCACATGGCTAGTTCTAAAACTATTCTCCATGGAGAATAATGTCAAGTCCCAGGCTTTTAGACCCAAAAGACTTACAATGACATCACTTATTTTGTTACCTGACATAACCAGATGGATTAATTTACTGGTCTACACTCTGAAATTTCTCTCTGATTCTCAATGTGTTTCTCTCCCTGGGACATATGATAAATGTGCCAAAGACTTCTTCACAGTAACTGAGGAGAGAGGTTGCTCTGTGATTGTGGAAGGAAATTGTCTAGGAGACCAAAATTTTACCTTAAGGTTTTGGGCTGGGCATGAGAATTAAATTGACAGGAGACAGAGTGATAGAAGAAAAGCATACAAATGTATTTAACATAAATATTACATGACATGGGAGCCCTCACAAGGAAATGAAGACCCTGAGAAGTGACAAAACCTAAATATTTGTATACAAAGTTGAACAAAAAAAAAAAAAAGGCAACTGTAGAAGAGTAACTAATATATATGGGGAAGGCTAAAGGATGATAAGAAGTATTTTAAAGAGAAGACCGAAGAGCAATTTCAAAACTTGCATTTGGGTGCACGTGCCCCTTTGGATCATTACATTTGTATCTCTAGAGTAAATACCCAGTAGTGAGACTGCTGGGTCATAGGGTACTTCTATTTTCAACTTTTTGAGGAAACTCCATGCTGCTTTCCAGAGTGGTTGCACGAGCTTGCATTCCCACCAACAGTGTAGGAGGGTTCCCCTCTCTCCGCATCCTCGCCAGCATCTGTCATTTCTTGACTTGTTAATTTTAGTCATTCTGACTGGTGTGAGGTGGTATCTCATTGTAGTTTTGATTTGTATTTCCCTGATGCCAAGGGATGTGGAGCACTTTTTCATGTGTCTCTTGGCCATCTGGATGTCTTCTTTGCGGAAATGTCTGTTCACAGATGAATGGATAAAGAAAATGTGAGATATAGATATATCTATGATGGAATACTATGCAGCCATCAAAAGAAATGATGTCTTGCCATATGCAATGATGTGGATGGAACTAGAGGGTATTATGCTGAGAGAAATAAGTCAATCAGAGAAATAAGTCAATTATCATATGATCTCCCTGACATGAGGAATTTGAGAGGCAGAGTGAGGGGGAGTTGGAGGGTAGGGAAGGAAAAAATGAAACAAGATGGGATCGGGAGGGAGACAAACCATAAGAGACTCTTAATCTCACAAAACAAACTGAGGGTGGGGGAGGTAGGGATAGGGTGGTTGGGTTATGGACATTGGAGAGGGTATGAGCTATGGTGAGTGCTGTGAAGTGTGTAAGTCTGATGATTCACAGACCTGTACCCCCAGAGCAAATAATACATTATATGTTAATAAAAATAATAATTTAATTTAAAAAATAACAGGAAAAAAAACTTACTACAAGATTACCGTAATTAAGACAGTGAGGTACTGGCATAAAGATGGACATAAAGATCAGTGGAATAGAATGGAGAACCCAAAACTAAATCCTTACACTTATGGTTTTGGTAGGTAGGGTTATGTCTCCCAAAAATGTTCATGTTCTAATCCCTGGAATCCAGGAACATGTTTGAACACATGGGAACTGGAAATTGAGGTTGCTAATCACCTGACTTTAAAATAGAGTGTCCTGGCTGGCTCAGTCAGTAGAGCATGCAACTCTTGATCTCAGGGTTATGAGTTCGAACCCCACATCAGGAGCAGAGTTTACTTCAAAATGAAATAGAATAAAGTCACTTATAAAATAAATTGTCCTGATGATCGCCCCACTACTGCCATGTCTGCTGTTTATCATTTGACCTTACAAATGACAGTTCTTCACATTTCTATAATCATTTTTTTAAAAATGTTTACTGCCTATTGGCTGTGATGTTTATAGTGTTGTACATTAAACATACCCTCATTTTTTTCTTTTCTTTTTGTATGAAATTTTTAGTTTCTTTTTTATGGTAACTATGAAGTGATGATAGATTTAAATGACTTTTTTATTTTTATTTTATATATTTTTTCACTACAGCCACATCTCCACCCCCCCAAAAAAAGAGATAAAATACAAAAAACAAAAACAAACAAACAAAAAAAGATGGTAATGTATAAGTTTCTGTATGTATAATGTCATGCTCTATTCATGAGAGCAGCTGATCACAAATTGTTTCATGAATCAAGGTGTGGAAATGGTTGCATATTGATTGATTTAGGCAGTGTTTACCAGTAGAGACAAAAAAGAAAAAAAATGTAACTAAAAATAAAAAAACAACTTCAGAGATTTTTCAGCGATTAGGATCCACATTTGCATTTCAAGATAATGTAGTTTTTAAAAAAGAGAAAAAAGAAACCTTTGACATAAATTCCTCCTTTTCCTTTGACTTAATGAATATGACTTATTCAGCATAACATCATGATATGTTACACATGTTAAGTAAAATGTACATTAAATCGTGTTATAATTAATTAATTTAAAAAATAGATTGTCCTGGATTATCACCTAGACTGAATATAACCACAAGAGTCCTTCAAAGTGAAAAGAGAAGCAAAAGAGTTGAAGCCAAAAGGAAGATGTGACCATACAGATACAATGGTGCTGACTTTGAAGATGGAGAAGAAGGACCACGAACCAAGGAATGTGGGCAACCTCTAGAAGCTGGAAGAGGCAAAAAAATGGATCCTACCTTAATGTCTCCAGAAAGGAACACAGCCCTGCCAACATCTTGATTTCAATGCAGTTGGACCCATGTTGGACTTCTTTCTAATCTACAAAACTGTAAGATAATATATTTGTGTTGTTTAAAGCCATTACATGTGAAGTATTTTGTGACAAGGACAATAGGAAACAAACAATGGTGACCTGATTTTTGGCAAGGATGCTAAGAGAATTCAGTGGGGGGAAATAGTCTTTTCAACAAATGCTGTTGGAACTAGATATTAACACTCAAAAGAATGAAGCTGGACCCCCACTTCACACCATATACAAAAATTAATTCAAAATGGATCACTAACCCACATGTAAGAACTAAAACAAAAACACTTGGATAAAACCGAGCAAATTGTTGTGAACTTGGGTTAGGCAATGGTTTCTTAAATAAGATATCAAGAGCAAGTGAGAAGTAAAAAGATAAAATGAACCTTATCAAATTTAAAAGTTCATGCATGTCAAAGGATATCATCAAGAAAGTAAAAAAATAACAGAGAATTGGAAAATATATTTGCATATAATAAATTTTATAAAAGACTTGTATCCAGAATATGTAAGAAGTATTATAATTCAACAATGAAAAGACAAAAGAAACTAATAAAAAGATGAGCAAAAGATTTTAATACATATTTCTCCAAAGAAGATAGTTAATAAGCAGTTGAAAAGACACTTAATATCATTAATTATTAAGAAAATGTAAGTCAAGGGGAACCTGGTAGCTTAGTCAATTGAACAACTGACTTCTAATTTTGGCTTAGGTCATGATCTCAGACGTATAGGATCAAGGCCCCCCATCCAGCTCTGTGCTCAGCAGGAAGTCTGCTTGAGATTCTCTCTGTCACTCTTTCTCTGCCCCTCCCTACCCCCTCAAATTAATAAATAAATAAATCTTTTTTAAAAAGAAAATATAAATCAAAACTACAATATTGTACCACTTCACACCCAATAGGACTGCTAAAATCAAAAAGATAATAACTTGTATCAGGATGAGGAACTATTGGATCCCACATGCCTTACTGATATGATTGAAAAATGTCATGATTCATTTGGAAAACAGTTCGGTAATTTCCCAGAATGTTAAATATAGATGCACCATATGACTTAACAATTCTACTCCTGGATATCTACTCAAGACCGATGAAAGCATTTGTCTTTACAAAACTTGTATAAGGATGCCCATGGCAGCATCGTTCATAATTGCCAAAAAATAGAAACAATAAAACATATATCCATTGATGAATAGGTAAACGAAATATGGTGTATCCATACAAAGGGATACTATTTGGAAATAAAAACAAAGTAATGATACATGCTACAACATTAATGAAAAAAAATATGCTAAAAAGGTGTATTTGCAGGTGGTATACTCTGCCATCTTTCAAATGTCACCACCTTCTAAACTACAGGGACTTTCCCATCTCTCATGGGCTTTGAGCAACTTGTCCATGTATTGCTGGGAAATAAGAAAAGACTGTTTCCTCTCACTGTCTAAGTTTAATTAGTTCCTCTCCCAGTTCATTTTCACCCCACCATCCAGTTTTCTTTTCCTAATATCTCTAACATTAACTGAAAATATTTCCACATGTATTTGTTTATTTATTATGTAAGACTCTAAATAAAGTCCTCATAGATTAGGAGTCAGCCCTATTGTCCTCACAGCTGTATTCCAATGCCAAGAAGGCACCTGGAGCTCAAGAAATATTTTTCTTGAAAAATAAGCAAGCAACCAAGAGCACTCAAGCTTTCCTTTATTAAATACATTTCATTGAAGTGAATATGTTAATGCTCCCATCACCTGCCCTAGTCAGGCAAAATTCCTCCTCTGATCTCACTTGCCCTAACAGCTTATAGTCTTAACTGTATCTCACAGGCTTATCACAGAGATTGCATTCCTATAGTATGGGTTGAGGGAATTAAACATTTCACTCTTTCATTTGCAGGTGAGGTCTTCTTAAACCATGGAGAGAAGCAATCATACAGTAACTGAGTTCATCCTAGTGGGTTTCACAACAGACCCGGTGATGCAGTTGGTCCTGTTCGTGGTATTCCTTGGCGTGTACTCTGTGACCGTGGTAGGAAATGCCACCCTCATGGTGTTGATCTGTAATGACTCCCGGCTGCACACAGCAATGTATTTCTTCATTGGGAATCTCTCCTTTCTGGATCTCTGGTATTCCTCTGTCTACACCCCAAAGATTTTGGTGACCTGCATCTCTGAAGACAAAAGCATCTCCTTTGCTGGCTGCCTAGCTCAGTTCTTCTTCTCTGCTGGGTTGGCATATAGTGAGTGTTACCTGTTGGCCGCCATGGCTTATGACCGCTACGAAGCCATTTCCAACCCCCTGCTTTATGCTCAGGCCATGTCAAGGAGATTGTGCATCTGTTTGGTTATATATTCCTATACTGGAGGTTTTGTCAATGCAATAATACTCACCAGCAATACATTCACCTTGGATTTTTGTGGTGATAATGTCATTGATGACTTTTTCTGTGATGTCCCACCACTGGTGAATTTGGCATGTGATGTGAAAGAGAGCTACCAGGCCGTGCTGTACTTCCTCCTGGCCTCCAACGTCATCGCCCCCACACTGCTCATCCTCGCCTCCTACCTGTTCATCATCGCTGCCATCTTGAGGATCCGCTCCACCCAGGGCCGTTACAAGGCCTTCTCCACCTGCTCCTCCCACCTGGTCTCAGTCACCTTGTACTATGGCTCTATTCTCTACATCTACTCTCGCCCAAGTTCCAGCTATTCCTTTGAGAGGGATAAAATGGTATCAACATTTTATACTGTGCTGTTCCCCATGTTGAACCCCATGATCTACAGTCTGAGGAATAAGGATGTGAAAGAAGCCTTAAAAAAACTTGTCTGGTTCACACAATCGGAAATCTGAGTTGACCTGTATTTCTCACATCAGTGCTCAGGGAGAATGGGCTGCTTCAGAAGAGGCATGGGAAACTGGCTTTTTATAAACAGCACATCTTTTTTTCTAGTCAAAGAAATCCAGTGAAAAAAGTTTTATTTATATTAGTTTGACTTGCTCTAGTGATCAAATTATAACCTATATTATAAAATACTGGTTCAATTGAATATTAACATAGTTTTAAAAAGCAGCCTCAGGGCTTAATGCAAAATGGAAGTATATTTATTGCTTCTAAGATCCTAAAAGATTCAATTTTCCTTTGCTGTCTCCTTAAGATCGACCTATTTTTTTTTTCCCTACATACTGAGCTTTAAGAGACTGTGAGGAAATTCCTTCTCATCCAGCACTTACAGAACTTCTGTAATAGAAGAATTTTTTTTAAATGTTGGGGAGCCTAGATGGCTCGGTCAGTTAAGCATCTTAGTTAGTGAAACATCTCTTAGTTTCAACTCAGGTCATGATCTCAGGGTTATGGGATCCAGCACCAAGGTGGGTTTTGTTCTCAGCAGGAAGTCTGCTCGAGATTCTCTCCTTCTCCCTCCGCCCCCGTCCCTGCAATTTCTCTCTCTCTTTCTTCATATATCTCTCTCTCTCAAATAAAATAACTAACAATATTTATAAAAATAATTTTAAATTGTTAAGAGTATTGTGATGAAAAGAGAAGGCATTGAGGTGTTATTTGATGAATGCAGAGGAAAAGAAAGATCAGAAGTGTCAGAGCTAACAGAAATTTTGAAGTGACTCCACCTATTTGTTGTAAAATTTCAATTTAAATGCATCTTATAAGGTGCCTGAATGGCTCAGTTGGTCCAAGTTCTGCCTTCGGCTCAGGTCATGATCTTAGGGTCCTGAGATTGAGCCCTACATCAGGATCCTTGCTCCACAGAAATTCTGCTTCTCCCTCTGCCCCTCCTCCCACTTGTTTGTTCAATCTCTCTCTCTCTCTCTCTCTCAAAAATAAATAAAATCTTGAAAAATAAATACATTTATTTATTTATTTATTTATTTATTTAATGACCATGCCTGTTAGAGTAATAGCTATAGTCTTTCAATAATAAAGTATTAACTGATAAGGCACAAGGTACTCAATTTGTCACATGTAACTAATAATCCTGAATTTTCACTGTGGTTGTAAGGAGTATTCAAAAAAAAAACATCAATTAAATCTGTCAGGTACTGAATATTGAGCTGTAAGTTTCTTTACGCTTAAAATCCTCTGGTGAGAGAAAAAAAAAGAAGAAGAAGTATTGAGTCTAAAATAGAGTGGAATTCTGTTAGTAAACTTATTGGTTATGGCTTATTCCACTTGGTCTTGATCCTTTCCTTCACAGAGAATATGTGGTGTTACGAAGTGAAAAGAGTGTAACGCAGAATACGTGCTCTATTCTCTGTGGAGAGATCACTCTTCAGAGGTGATATGCAATTTCAAAGACACATATCTCTTCATGGATGTGGAAAGATATTTTGGCTGTTTGTTTATTTGCTCATTCTAAAGAACTCTTAAACATATTGATGTAGAAAACTCAAGGTTTACAAAGATATTTTCTGTATACTCAATTAGAGCTTTATGATGAAGTATGGAGAGAATGCCTTACTAAAAATAAATATTTATAAAATCCTGAGTAAATTTACAGCAGTTTAACCATTCTAGATCCTCTCCCCACACAATAAAATTTGCTTCCCAAGGTTCAAAGACAAACTGCATGCACAAAAACTGCCCAGTTCCTTTTCTCTTTCCAAGATGCCCCAAAGATAATCAAGGGAATAAGTTTTATGTAAATCTATCACTACAAAAGAGTAAAATACAATATTGTAAAGCATCAAATAACCCAAAATTAATTGGTTTAAAATAGTTTAATCACAAAATAGTGATGAACGAAGAGTGGTTTCTTCAATGTGTCACTGCTTTAAGTATGACTTGAATTTACTTGAAAATTGCAATGATTATCAACATACATATATGCTAATAATTTGGAAAATTATGCAATAAGAACATTCCACAAAATATAACCTTCATCTCTGCAGTCTTATGGTTTGCGTTGCTTTCCAGAAGGCCTCTTTGACGTCTTTATTTCTCAGGCTATAGATGAGTGGGTTGAGCAGTGGATTGACCACAGTGTAAAACAAAGCAGCCACTTTGTCTTTCTCCAGGGAGTAGGTGGAACTTGGCCTTGAATACATGAAGAGCAGGGATCCATAGAAGAGCATGACTGAAATGAGGTGTGAAGCACAGGTGGAGAAGGCCTTACGCCTTCCTGAGGCTGAGCGGATCCTCAGGATCGCCAGAAGTATGTTGCAATAGGAAATCAGGATGGCAAGAATGCTGGAGAGGACCGTGAAGCCCACCACACCCAGGAGGACTTTTTCATAGACGTGGGTATCTGTACAAGACATTTTTACCAATGGTGGTGCATCACAGAAGAAGTGGTCAATAATATTTTTACCACAGAAACTCAAGCGGAAAGTGTTGGCAGTATGGGCTATGGCATTCAACAACCCTCCTATGTAGGAGCCAGCGACAAGCCCAGTACAGAGAGATCTGGACATAGAACTTGAATAAAGTAATGGGTTACAGATTGCTGCATACCGGTCATAGGACATGGCTGCTAGGAGGTAGCACTCAGTGTAAGCTACAACACAAGAGAAGAACAGCTGGGCTCCACATCCAGCCAAGGAAATACGTTTATCTTCTGAGACACAGCCAAGATTTTGGGAGTATACACAGAAGTGTACCAAAAATCCAAAAAGGACAGATTGCCAATGAAAAAGTACATAGGCGTGTGTAGGCGGGAATCAATTCTGATTAGAATAACCAGGGTCATGTTCCCCGACAAAGTCATCAAATAGAGCACCAGAAATAGTCCAAATAGAATCAGCTGCCACTGTGGGTTTGCTGAGAAACCCACCAAGATGAATTCAGTCAGAATGGTACGATTTCCTACCTCCATGTCCACAGAGGAGAAAGCCTGATAAAGACTTTGAGGGGGGAAAAATCATTTTGCAATTGTTCTATTGAAATAAATAAAGGCCTAAGTTAAGTCAGTAATTATTAGGACATTTATGGACTTTTATCCTTGATTACCTAGAATGACAGAATTTCAGTCTGTGGCTTGGGCAGACCACAGGTATTAGTATTAGAATCTGATTGTGAAATTAGGGCTTTCATACAGGGTAAGGCCCTTAGTCCAACCAGAGAAGAAAAATAAACCCCCCAACTGGTTGTTTGATTGAGTGAAGGAGACATGCGAGAAAATAGCCAACCCAATGTTAAGTACATAGTAAGTGCTCAAAAAATGTTAGTATCCTTCATGTATTATTGAGAATTTATGTGTTAGGCATTGTGTTGATAATTACACAAATATCAACACACTGTACCACTCTTGTAACTATGAATACATTTACATTAGATATGATACATAATATAATATAATTAATATAATATAATAATATCATAATCACTGTGCTCCAGTTAATATTCTAAATTGCATTCTTGAAATACTTAATCCTTTTTATAATTTCATAAAGTAGGCACTATTATGATTCTCATGGTGTTTAAGAAACGAGTCCAACAGAACAGATCAATAGCAGAGCTGGTATTTAAAAACAGAATTTTCTTTATCAAGAGTATGTGCTCTCAACTGTTGAGCCATTTATGTGTTTTATAAGTAAATTGTTTTTCTTTTTGCTCTCCTGGTTAAGGCAATATATAATCCTCTGACAACTTGAATTTTTTTACTTAATAAAAGATCTTTAAAAAAGCCTTTTTAAGGAACATTATTTCCCCACTTTCTCTTGTTGATCAATGAGATTCATATACATAGCTGAGCTATTTTTGGATACATTGAATGCTAAATATTAGGAAAAGCACAATCTTTGGTGTCAATGATAGACTGAGAAGCCATGAATCCTTTCAAATTATCTCAAAGCTCTAAAACTCTGAGGAAGAAGCTAAAAGGAGGAATCTAATTCAAAACATATGGAATTGGGGCTGATGCCCCAGTAGCCAACAGACTATCCCTTAGTTAAAAATATAGTGGGAGGAAGTTAAAACCAAGAGAAGATTGTGATTTACTTCGCAACATTCTTCCACTTCAGAACATTGTCCTTTGAGGTAAGCCAGAATCCGTTTGTAACTAGACTGTCAATTGTAATGTTCTACCCCCAGAGTCCACTGTTCCTCTTTAATAAGGAAAGGAAGTGTCTTAATCTTTAAATATTATGTCTTGTTATCTTTCAGATGTAGTGAATGATGTTCTGAGAGGACATGATTTGATTGATAAACTGTAGTAGATAAAGCTTAGAATCCTGAAGATCACTCATTCCTCCAACTATTTCCATATAATGGATCTCATCTCATTAGCACACAAAGCACAGATGCTTTAGTCCTATACCCCCTTCCCTAAGTGGGCTTCAACTTAACCTTTACAACTCTCTCTTGCTACTTGTCTTCACCTATTTAGGACTTCAACCAAACTAATTTACTCACAGAATCTCCCCTTAAGAATCTCACATCCTAGGAGCTTCACATGTATTGTGCTATGCTGGTGTTCATTTCTACACTATAATTTTTTTTTCTGAATTTGCTCAAGCTTGAGTAATAGTTATCTTGGCAGGGGTTTATGGACATTATATTGATAATGTACAACCCGGTGTATGATAGCCATCATACCAGTAGTTACTATGAGCCTCCTCAGATGTGTTATTATTTATCAATACAATGAAAAATACCTGTGCCTTATTAAGTTCACCTTCAATGCGACAAAACTTGGGGGGAAAATGAAAATATCTGACAGTGCCTATTATTACCCTTCTACTCCTGCCCTCCAGAGAGGCAAATAACTGAAAAAAAATTAATAATTTTTTGGTCTATTGTTCAAAGTCTTCACAGAAGAAGAGATATTGAAAAGAGACCAGAGAAGTGAGCCCAGTGCTAGCCCGTTGTAAGGATAAGGAGGAGAGGAAAGCAGTTCCATGAGGAAAAAAAAAAAAAACACATATATCAGAGCCCTCACATGACAGAGAATCTGGTGAACTCCAAGAGCTGAGAGGGGTTAAGTAAAGACGGGGTGTGTAGAAGACCCAGTAGGTGAGCCACAAGAGTGATCAGCTCACAAAGCCTATTGGAAGACATATTAAGGATTTTGGCATTACACGAACACAAATAGTTTTGGGGGAAATAGAGCAGAGTTTGAGCAAAACAAGAAGATGGGTATTGCTGGTGAGACGAGGGCATGGGATTTGAAATAGAGTGACAAGAACGGGTCTTCATAAGAAAATGACATTTGAATGGGATTTGCAGGAGATGAGGTGTGAGGCCCCATTCTGGTCTATTTTCCCCAAGACATACTGTCATCTTCTAGCTCCTGGATATAGTTTCTTGTCCATTTTCCCTATCAGCATACTGCATACAGCATATATCACACAGGTCAGTATGATTTCTCTGTTTTGTTTCCTGCTGTACCCAGCACATATAGAACTGTTCCCAGCAACTTATTGGCACTTAATAAATATTTCTAGAATGAATGAGTGGGTAATTATCTTTATATTTTGAAGCTCTTTTCCCCCAAAGTATTGTCTACTTCTAACCTCATACAAACTACTTAAGACAAATTTACCCTCAACTAGACTTTTATTACTCAGTGTACTGTATCACTTAAGCAGGAAGATTATTAAAGGACTCTTAATCATTACCCTCATAACCATCAGGATGTCCTAAAATCCATCTTGAATTTAAAATAAATTGCAATGAAGGGCACTTGGGTGGCTCAGTGGGTTAAGCTTCTGCCTTTCGCTCAGGTCATGATCTCAGGGTCCTGGGATTGAGCCCCGCATCGGACTCTCTGCTCAGCGGGGAGCCTGCTTCCCACTCTTTCTCTGCCTGACTCTCTGCCTACTTGTGATCTCTCTCTCTCTGTCAAATAAACAAATAAAGTCTTTAAAAAAATAAAAAATAAAATAAAATAAATTGCAATGAAAGTGTGGATGTGAAATAAAAGACACAGAAAAAGTCTGAGCCAATCATGCTAAAGCATCCCATGTAGAATGGTTTCTCAAGATGTGTCTTCTCCTGTTTACTGCTCCTCCACTGGAGGACGAAACATTTGGGGGAAGAATGTGTCCCTCTAACACCTGAAAACTAGTAGCAAGACGTGAAAATATCACACAGTATAGCTTGGACACTATAATCCAAAAGTAGGTCAACCATATTCTCTTTTTGTTTACCCCACTGTGTTAGTGAATACAGGATGGCCCAACATAACTACCAGACTGAATTGCAAATTCTAGATGAAAGTGAGGCATCTCGTTAGTGGACTCTTATTTAGAAGACTGTGTCTTTCTGTATGTGTGTTTGGCTTAACAGTGATCCTTTGAGAGCCATGCCTGACTCTGTATCCCCCTTCTAATTTAACTGAGGCCAAAGAGAGACCAAAACACTTATCTACCCCTGGTTCTAGTTGCTTACCCTTGGCAAGGAAGGACAGATGCTGGAAGTGACGGGCTTTTCCCTTTCCTCTGATATTTTGGCATGCTTTGTTGGACTTGATATGTACATTTTCTCACAGACCTTTGAGACCTCTTCCACAGAGCAGAAATATACACCTCAGTCTCTAAAGAATCAATTAGAGTTCATTTACAGTATTGGGATAGGATATTAGGACATGATGAAATGAAAAATATTTTACTAAAATCTCACTGTCTTACCATTAAATCACAATATAATCACAAACGTGTCTCCAAATTGTTCTAAATAAACTTTTTTAGAGTTTATCATTTGTGGTCCATATTTTTTTCTACTGCCAGATCTCCTATGCTCCCTTGTCTGTACTGTGCTCCCAGGCTACCTTTCCCTGTCTCTTTCATCAGAAAACTCCTATTAAACCCTGATATTATGGATTAAATGGCAACCTTCTAAGATTTGTATGTTGACTAATAGTGACTCAGAATGTGTGTTTGGAGATAGGGCCTCTATAAAAGTGATTAAGTAAAGGGGTGCCTGGGTAGTTCAGTAGGCTAAGGGTCCAACTCTTGGTTTCAGCTCAGGTCATGATCTTGGGGTCATGGCATCAAGTCCCTTGTTGGGTTCCATGATCAACATGGTGTCTACTTGAGACTGTCTCTGCCTCACCCTTTTCTCTCTTCTACTCATGCTGACTCGCTCTCTCTAAAACAAATAAATAAACCTCTTTTTAAAGTGATTAAGTTAAAATGAGGTGGTTAGGGTGAGCCCTAATCCAATCTGATCTAAGTCTTCATAAAAGAAGAATGGAAATTTGGACTCACAAAGAAGTGCAAGAGTTACTTGTGCCCAGAAAAGACCAAGTAAGGAGAAAGGAGGAGGGTGACCACCTACAAGCAGAGGAGAGACCTCAGAACACATCAACCCGAGTGGCCCCTTGATCTTGGCCTTTTCTGCTCCAGAACTGTGAGAAAATAAATTTCTGTTGTTTCAGCCACCTAGTCTGTGGTATTTTGTTAAGACAATCCTAGCAAATGAATATACTTGGTTAATAACACTAGGGCTTTTTTGTGCGAGCACAGCTTCACATTTGTTTGTTTGTTTTTTTCTTTTTTTGTTTTTTTAAAGATTTTATTTCTTTATTTGACAGAGGGAGAGACCACAAGTAGGCAGAGAGGCAGGCAGAGAGAGAGGGGGAAGCAGGCTCCCTCTTGAGCAGAGAGCCCGATGCGAGACTCGATCCCAGGACCCTGGGATCATGACCTGAGCTGTAGGCAGAGGCTTTAACTCCCTGAGCCACCCAGGTTCCCCACAGCTTCACGTTTTATATGTAAAAAGACTTAAAATTAGGAAATGAGATACACCATAATGAAATATTCTCAAAGTTGTAATGAATTCATACATAAAGATGAACAGGCAAAGGAACACAAACATTCATAGAACCTTAAAGGCTATTCACTTCTTCACTTAGCAGTGATTTTCACAATGAATCTTCTCATGGATGTAAAAGCTTTTTGAAATCTGTCTCTCTATCTCTCTACCTACCTATTTCTATCTACATCTCCATTTCTGGTCTTCATACAACTGCTCTTCTTTTACCCTTAATTTTTTTAATTGTTGAGGAAATACTCCTTCACTGAAAGCTCACTCTGACTCTGAGATATTGGCTCTTCCCTGTATCTGTTGCCAAAAAAAAACTTTTTATCATGACAAGCAAAACAAAACAAAAACTCTTCTTCACCCTTCTCAGAATCTCAGGAATTTTAGACTACTCCCAGGTAGCAGGCATAACAGTTATTCCAAACATACCAACCTTATTTATTTTACACACCTACTCAAATACATTAGTGCCAACTTAAAAAGACAATTGCAGTCAAGGGTTTCCACATTATCCAGTAATTTTTTTTGTTTATTTTTGTTATTTCTGAGAGTCTAGGATAATAACAATGATGTGGAGATGACTTAGAAAAAGATAAAGTCATGTTTCCCAAGTATTTTCATTTGAAAAATGGTGCCCTATCTAACATTTTCTTCAGAGCATCTTTAACATCTTTATTTCTTAAGCTATAGATCAAGGGATTCAACAATGGTATCACCACAGTATAGAACACCGACACCACTTTATCCCTTTCCAGGGCATAGCTCGTACTTGGACGGGAGTAAATGAAGAGAATAGAGCCATAGTACAAGGTGACAGCTGTCAGGTGAGAGCCACAGGTAGAGACAGCCTTGAGGCAGCCTTGGGTAGAGCGGATCTTCAAGATGGCAGCAATGATAAAGAGGTAGGAGGCAAGGATGAGCACAGCAGGAGCAATGACATTGGAGGCCAGTATGAAATAGAGCACAGCCTGGTAGCTCTCCTTCACATCACAAGCCAGCTTGACAAGGGGGGGCAGATCACAGAAGTAATCATCGATGACATTGCCCCCACAGAAGCTGAGGGTAAATGTCTCGCTGGTAATGATGATTGAGTTAAGAAAGCCACTAAGGTATGAAGCTGCAACAAGACTTGCACATAACCTTGAGGACATCACCTGTGAATAAAGCAGAGGGTTGGTGATGGCCACATAGCGGTCATAAGCCATGGCCGCCAACAGGTAACACTCACTATATGCCAACCCAGCAGAGAAGAAGAACTGAGCTAGGCAGCCAGCAAAGGAGATGCTTTTGTCTTCTGAGATGCAGGTCACCAGGATCTTTGGTGTGTAGACAGAGGAATACCAGAGATCCAGAAAAGACAGGTTGCCAATGAAGAAATACATGGCCGTGTGGAGATGAGAATCAGCACAGATGAGAGAAATCAGGGTGATGTTCCCTGAAAGACTAGCGACATAGATGATGAGGAAAATGACAAAGAGTACTTTCTGTAACCACAGGTCTGATGTAAACCCTAAAAGTATAAACTCTTTCACTTTGGTGAAATTTTTCTCATCCATTGATTTTGGGTTTCTATGGTCCTTTTCTGTGAAAAGATTAATGAATATGTCAGTACATCCATATATCAACTTCCCCTATCATTTGCCATTTTAGATCCCTGAAATACCCAAGTGATGCACGTGTGTTGTTCAATGTGAGACATGTTCATGCCATAGTGGATATCACTTTTTTCAGACTACTGAGAAATCAGTTCTATGCTGTGGGGGGAGATTAGTTATCAGGCATATAACATAGCATGCAGCACCATACTTTTTTCTTTGGGTATAGTTGACACACAATGCTACATTAGTTTCAAGAGTGCAACATAGTGATTCAGCAAGTTTATACATTATGCTATGCTCAAAAGTGTAGCTACCATCCCTCACCACACAAAGCTATTAAAACACCATTTACAGTACTCACTATGCTGTTCCTTTTATTCCCTGTCACCATATATTTCTCAACAAATTTTTCCTCCTTTACCAGAGAGGGTGATTGAGTTATCTTTTCTCTTTGCACCTAATAGAGTCCCTTGTGAAAGATGTAAAAAAGGAAGCATGAAGTAACGCTCTGGTTTCTCTGCTGGTCATTGACTCCTTTTGTCTTTACTAGAGAATTACACCCGGAAGGATACTTTTTATTATTCCAATCATATTTTGGAATATCCTTGAAAGCAATGACTTTATTTTATTCAACTTTTTATCCACAAAACCAGGAACACAGCTATGCATCAAGTAAAAAAGTGTGTAATTTGAATAATAGTTTTCCTTTGATAATAGGAATGTGAGCCATAGCTACCATGAGATGGATGCTGAAAGGAAGCAAAATGTTAATCCGTGGCTAACTGTGTTCATGATGTGGTTGAACTTCCTATAAAGAGTTAAAACAAAACAAAACACTGAACTGGCCAAAGTGCATGATTTGGAGCAAAACAGTAAGCTGAATACGGCCCATAAAGACATCCAGGTTCTAGTTCCGGGAGCCTGGGAATATTACTTTATATGGGGAAAGACTCATTGGGTTCAAAATTAAGAATCTTGAGTTGGGGACATTATCAGGGTGGGCTCTCAGTGCCATCACAAATATCCTTATAGGGAGGAGGTAGAGGGAGATTTGACTACAGACACAGGAGGAGGAGGTAGTGTGGCCATGGAAGCAAAGACTAGAGGGTTAGAGCCATGGGGACTGCCAGCACCACCAGGCCTGTGAGGCAAAGACTGGATTCTCCAATGGAGTCTCTGGGTGGAGAGTAGCCCCACCAACACCTTGATTTTGGCCCAGTGATATTGAGTTTGGACTGCTGACCTCCAGAACTGTGAATAAATTTGTGTTGTTTTGTGCCACCAGGCTGATGATGATTTGTTAGTACACGAGGTTGTGGAATTCGACCCCTGACCATCTTCTTTCCTTCTGAGGCAGACGCAGGAGGCAGGTGTGTTGCCAGCAAAGTGGGAAGCAACATCTCCATTTGTCTGTGTTAAGCCCCTAGGATGCTGACTACTCCAGCACAGCGCAATGAGAGAAGGGCTAAATTATCACTGTCAGGCTTCTGAGCTAATATTTCTGCTTTAGATCCAAGGTTTTAAAATTCTCTTATGCTTGAGGGACACCTGGGTGGCTCAATTGGTTAACCATGGGCCTTCAGCTCAGGTCATGATCCCAGGGTCCTGGGATCGAGCGCTGCATTGGGTTCCCTGCTCAGCTGGGAGCCTGCTTCTCGCTCTCCCACTCCCTCTGCTTGTGCTCTCTCTCTCTCTCTCTCAAATAAATAAATAAAATATTTTTTTAAAAGTCAAAATAAAAACCTCTTAGGATTGAGGAAAAAAAATTAATTTTGCTTTTATGTTACATGGTGGACTTAAAATTATTGTCTCACCTACTTTCCTTAGTTCAGTGGCCCTTCAAGAAGCCACAGATGTGATTAAGCCCTTTGAGAACTGGAAGTTAAAACTATGACTTGTATTCTCTCTGACGTCACAGTTTCTTGACTTCACTAGTCTGTCCTTCAGATATATTTGCTTTGCCTCCCAAGGACTTTCAATTGTACCTATGCTGACTCCTCAGAGTTTCACATGTTGCTATACAGAAACCTTCCCTTCTTCAGTATGTGTCTGTCACACAAGCTGGGAAGTTGCTGGGCTAGACTGCAGAATTATATTGGGGGGAATGAAAATTGTAAAAGACGTTTCTTCCCCAATCTCTCCTGTTTGCCTCTCCGGTTATTAAAATATAAAATAAACATGCATGTCAATATATACATATGTGACTATGTATGTCAATACTTTTACAAATTAACGAAAGGTTGAGGGTGTCTAGCATGAGACATAAGACACAGGTAAACACCACAATAAGAAAATGTGAAAAGGAAAAGCAAGACCAACACAAAATAGAGCCAAGAATAAAACCTGTTGCCCATGAGCAAGTCCAATCCACTGTTTTGTACAGACCACAAATTTCCCTCAAAACTTTTCACCAGCTCATTTACACAATTAGTAGCATCCAAAAGACAAGTAAATCAATCAAGAATTTGGGCAAAACATTACCATTCTTGTTACCAACTTTGAAATCATTTCTTCCAAGAATCCTTGTGAAAAGAATGCATGAAATATAATGCAAAATATATTGAACAGTATTCTTATATATGGAGACAAACAAAAAAAAAGAGCTTTTTTGAGCTACCTTTGTTTGTCATTCATTCATAGACTTAAATCTGGCTGCATGCCTTGCTAGAGTCACAGGATGCTCAGAAACCTTCTCCCCATGAAACATCTCTCCTCACCATCTTTCAAATACCTCCTCATAGGGAGAACTTTCTAAGAAATAGATGCTTCTGAGAGTGGTCATCCACAAGGAATGAGCTCTGACTTCCCAGTCCTCTCCAGGCCACATTCACCTGCCATCGAATCTATATCTATATTTCTGTATAAAGATCTCAGATATTAAAGAAAGTGAAAAATAGAGACAAATAGATATAGATATACGTACAGATATATAGAGAGAAATAGATATAGGTATATTACATATAAATAGAGGTAGAGATAGAGATATCGATGATAGATGATGATGATGATAGATTGAGAAGATAGCTGATAGATAATAGATGATAGAAAGATAGATGATTGATAGATGATAGATACATTGCTAGATAATAGATAGATAGATAGATAACAGATGATAGAGATAATAGACGATAGATACAATTGTACTCCTCCTCTTAAGGAGCTCCTGTTCCATGCACTGCCTAACATAGAAAAAGAAATGTTTAAGGTCATGAAAATGTTGACTCAAGTTAATATTTCTAGTTTGATCTACTTTAAGGGCTAATAAGTTTCCTGCAAAATACAAGGAGGGACAACCATGGACCAAACACAAGTACATAGAGCTACAGAATGTTCAAGAGAAGGAAAACCTCCATCACATACATATCTAATTGCCAGTTTAACTGAAAAAGATAGGAATTGAACACAAGACATTAGGGACATTTCAGCTTTTTTTGTCACATACGTTAAAAAGGAAGAAAACCTTACTGTATTTCACAAAACGGAACTATGTTATGGCTTGATTACATTAAGAATTGTAGGGGGTTTTGTCCATATAGTGATATACAGATGGAATTCCTCTGGTTAAATGCAATACTTACTTCATGAACTTCATTTGAATTTCAACTCAAGTCCACAATTTTTCATGCTACCTTAGGAAAAAAAAGTGCCTTCTATTTACTCCATGGGAATCCTCCTTCCAATGGTAACAATGCAGGAGAAAATATAAGCCTCAGCTTCCCTTTGGGATATGCCACTAAAAGCAAATCATATCTTCATGTGCTATTCTGGTGCCAAGTGAACAATTATAATACTTAGTTATCTTTCTGGAATGAAGAAGGGAGAGATCATTTATCATGAATATAATTGGTCCAATTAACCAGTAAAGTCCATTTCCTTTGTGAATTTCATTTGCATATTTGATATAAAACGGAATTCAACAGAAAGAATAACCAGTAGAATTGTCTGCACATAATAAATGCTCAGGAATTATTTGTATTCCATAATAACAACAGTAATAATGAAGATAATGAAGACCAGAATTTTAGCTCTGCACCATATGGAGTACCACTTAATAAAATGTGCCTTTTTTCAAACAATGAAATTGAGAGGTGGAATTTGAGAAATGAAACTGAGAGACAGAAGCAAGTCACATGGTTAGAGCAAACTTTTTCTTTACATCAGACTGTGATTATATTTATACATTTGAAATTTATTTTTCAAGCAACTCCTGTGTACCCAGCACTGAGTTAGATGTTGGGGGAGATATAACCATGAGTCAAGATAAGGTCTTAGGTGAGCTTATAATGGCTAATAAGCAAGCCCAGGACAGAGATTGCCTAAGTATGGACCTCAAGTCTACAATGCACTATTTGTGTGATCAGGAACAGAGCATTTAAACTCATTTAGCCTCAGATATCCTATCTATAAAATGGAAATAGCCTGTCTTCCCCATATAATTGTTGTGAGGATGAAATAAGACAACATATATAAAGGTTTTAATAAATATCACTTAAAATCAAAAAACAAGTAAAAATTAAAATAAAACAGAGATAGAGTGCCTGTTCTTTTGGAACTTACTGCCACACTTATATGACATTATATTTATACATTAAGACAAGTGTCATAGAGGCATAATACTGAAGTGTCCACAGTTGTATTACAAGGCCCGACATAGTATATAACCTTAGGGAAGGTTTATCTGAGGAATTAATATTAAACTTAGAAATAAGGGGTAGGGGCACTTGGGTGTCTCAGTGGGTTAAAGCCTCTACCTTCGGCTCAGGTCATGGTCCCCAGGTCCTGGGATTGAGCCCCACATCGGGCTCTCTGCTCAGCAGGGAGCCTGCTTCCCTTCCTCTCTCTCTGGCTGCCTCTCTGCCTACTTGTGATCTCTGTCTGTCAAATAAATAAATAAAATCTTTAAAAAAAAAAAAAAAGAAAGAAAGAAGGGATAAGAGGAACAGGAGTTCACTGGGTAAAGTGGTGACAAAGATGGGGTGGCAGGCTACCAGGAGGATGGGGAGAACAGTATTACAGTGATTATAGGAAGTACAGTCTTCAGAGTTGAGAAAAACACTGTGGATTCAAGGAAGCAAAGGAAGGTCAGGGTGGCTGGACCCTGATAAACAGATAAATGGAGCAGCACTGAATTAGGCAGGAGAGGGGGGCAAGACCAGACCACTTAGGACTGGGAAGACTTTGTTGATGACTGTGGAGTATATTCTGTGGACAATGTGAAGCCATTGACATTTTAAGAGACAATGTTATGTCCGACAAAGTGCTATGTATATCGTTGAGCCTCTGTAAAACCTACAGGTCATCCCTATACTGCAACTTAGAAAGATTGTATCAGCACTCCAGGTGGGGTTGAAGAGCATTTCTGTCCCGCACACAACCTGCACTATACTCACCCACACATGGCCAATCTTGAAGCATAGAATGGAGGGGGAGCTCATGGAGGATGAGACGTGGAGAACTTCATGGGGCACCTGGAATCACTAGGAACCACACAGAGATTGCAAAAGGACAGAGATGCTTGGCGCAACTGTGTCAAGGAGGGACCAGAGGCCATTTTTAGAGGAACAGAAAGAAGGAATAGAATCACAGTCACTGACTGCACTCGTCAACTTTAGTAAGAGACTCTCACATAATGGGGGAGATGCTGCAAAATATGACCGGACAGATTAGAATGGGTCATTAGCACACCTATAAATAGAAACTAAATCAGAAAAAAAAATGCTAACACTTGTTATTTGTGACCCTATGATAAATCCCCTGTCCATCTCAACAACCTCAGACTAATATGGTAACTTGACAAGATAATGTGCCAAGGTCCTCTGAATGACACAAAGGCTCATAAGTTACAGCCTTACGGCCTCTTCAGCCACTTCTGCTCCTCACCACCACCATGCCCTCAATAATGCAGACCCTCAGAATGTGGGCTGTTGCCTGGAAAAGCCTCCACAGATACCATCTCTCCTTGGATTTAGGCATGCTGCCCCTTGTGCTTAGAAGACCCTTGCATGCTGCTGTACCTGGCATGCTTCCACGCAAGCCACACACTTCAGGTCAGAAGTTAACCTAATACATGTGGCATTACCCACGCCCCCTGCACCAACAAAATTAATCACTCCCAGCAATTTGTACTAAGTGATCACCAACCCAATGTACTCTGTACAAACTACAGTGTGTAACATCGGGAGCTCAGGGGCACTCCACACCGGTCCGCCATTCTCAAATCTTAATAAGAGGAATAAGTTGCAATTCTAAGTGTTTGTGAAATGCCAGACACAGGATGGAGCATTTTATGGATATTAACTCCTTTAAATCTTAAACAGTTCAAAGAGAGAAAAACCTGCGTAGAGCAGTGGAGAACTTTCCTAAGCAACATACAACAGAAATTGACAGAATTAACAGAAAATCACAGAAAAAAATTTAACAAAAATCAATAGAAAAAATTATGAGATAAGACTTCTTTAAGAAATAAAATTGTTTTTAAAAATCAGAAAATGTCAGGAACTGCGTTTAAACCTGTGAATCATTTGATCAATTAATACATGTAAAGTTCTTAGAGCCTTGTTTAGAACACACAGTAATCGATATATAAATTTAGAACTAATATTCATATTGTTCCTGACGCTTCATTTCTCTATTTTGAACATTGCAGTGCATTTTACATCTTTCTCGAGGAGGTAAGGCACTAAAATTTCAGAAATTGAAGTTTTTCTGGTGATGTGAAATTGCTGACTAATATTGTTGTAAAATCCCACCCTGCAGCACCCTAAGGAGAGTATAATAACGGAAAAGTGGGGAGACAAATTGACAATAGCATCAGCCACCCACCAGAAGAAGAAAGCTCTATTACCATATTCCCAAATGCAAGAGACACCGAGCCAGGAGGAATAGAGAAATGGAATATACACAGAGGTTCTGTGGTCCATATTTATGATCCAAATCCCAAATATTATGTGGTTATATTAAGAAACAGAAGGCCTAACACACACATACCAAAATATATATATATATATATATATATATATATATATATATATATATATATATTTTCAAAGACATAACCCCTTAAGAAATTCTGAACCCTCAAATAAACCTTTCTACTTCCTAATGGTTAACCTGCCTAACCAAAAAGTCAACATATTTGAAGGTCCGAGTTTGGCTTTCTTCATTAGATTATCCTCAGAGGATACAATGCAAACACAATGAAAGCTGATGACGGGAGGGGATTGTCATGCTAGATACATATTCCCCTTGCTTAGCTCTGAGGCTCTGACATATAGCCATCTAGCAATTAAAAGAAGGAAAACCAATAATGGATGATGACTAGTAGAGCTTCAAAGAGAACTGAGATACACAAATTAAGAGAAACCTTTGAGGAAATCGATAAAGATCTCCAATGGGTTTTGTGAAACTAACACCATAAGTGAGCTGTAAAAACCATAATGGAATGTTGAAAATATTATGTCCCTTTCAGTATTTAATTTTATTCATTTTATGTATGAATTTATACATAGTTGAAATTCGTATATAGCATTTCATAGTTTTTGTTCTGTTTTTCAAGAGCCCAATGAGGCGCTCAATCCCATGACCTTGAGATCATGACCTGAGCCAAAATCAAGAGTTAGGTGCTTAGCAGAACTAGCCACTCAGGTCCCCCAATTTTGTTGTCTTTTCTGATGTCTCTCCTTCTGGAGACAAAACTCCATCACTGCCATAACTTCCAGCCCACGGATAATCCTTTCTATTCAGGGAGATTCAGACATGTTGTCTACCATGGATTCAGCTGCCTTTATCTTTTGCAACTCCTATATATAAATTCCCCCATCTGACCAATGTTGACTTATAGGTAGGGTCATCTCTGCCCCCCTCATTCAGCACCGAGAAGTTACCAAAGATGAGACTCCCCCACACATACACACAAAGGCCAAAGATTTGTCATTGCCCATCTGTCAGCAGGGAATGTAGAGGCTGCTTTTAGGCAACAGGCTTGAACAATGGAAACTTGAGAAGGCACCAGAGCAGACAGTGACCACCAAGGTGAATGCAGATAGGTTCCATAAGGGACCCACCCCAAAATAGCCACAGGACCCAACTAACCAATGGGCTACTTACACCCAGGCACATTTACCAAAAAAAGGGAACATTCCATTCATTCCCATACTTCCCCACTCCACCATATAACTGTGGCCCCTCACCACAACGTCTCAAGGTCTTTCCTGTTCACTGCTCCCTTGCAGTGTTTTCAATAAAATTTATCTCTTGAAAGAAAAAAAGAAAGAAGACATGAGAGTGCAAATATCTCTTCAAGGTCCTGATTTCGTTTTCTATGAATATAGACCCAGAAGTGGAATTGCAGGATCATATGGTAGTTCTATTCTTAGAGGAAATTCCATACTGTTTTCCATAACGCTTGTAACCATTTATATTCCTCCCAAAAGTGTCAAGGATCCTCTTTTCTGTATGTCCTTGACAATACTTGCTATTTTCTGTCTTTTTTTTTTTTTTTTAAGAGAGCCCGTTGTGGGACGTGAACTCATGATCCTGAGATCAAACCTGAGCTGAGATCAAGAGTCACCTGCTTAACAAACTGAGCAACCCAGGTGCCCCTCTTTTGTCTTTTTGATAATAGTGATCACAACAGATATGAGGTGATGCCTCACTGCGCTTTTGATTTGCATTTCCTTGATGATTAGTGGTCTTGGGTATCTTTTTATACACTGATTGGCCATTTACATGTCTTCTTTGGAAAAAATATCTATGAATGTTCTTTGCCCATTTACTAATCAGGTTTTTTGTGGTTTGGTTTGGTTTGGTTTGGTTTGCCACTGAGTTTTTAGGGTTCCTTATATATTTTGGATGTTAACCTCTTATCAGATCTATGGTTTGCAAATTTTTTTTTTCCCAGTAAATGGGTTGCCTTTTCAGTGTGATTATTATTTGCTTTGCTGTGCAGCTTTTCACTTTGATGTAGTCTCACTTATTTGTTTTTTTGTTTTGTTTTGTTTCCTACACTTTTGATATCAAATCCAAAAAAAAAAAAAAATATTCCTGAGACCAATGTCAAGGAGCTTTTCCTCTACTTTTTCTTTTAGGAGTTTTTAGACTTTCAGGTCTTACATCTCTAATCGATTGGATTAGATTTCTGATCCATTTTGAGTTGATGAGTGCATATGCTATAAAACCAGGGTCCCTTACTGCTATTTTGCATAATCCCACATGGCTTTTTGTTGTAGCTGTCTCACTTTTATCTTAAACCTTAAACCTTTATCTTTTATTTTAAACCTTAGCACTGTAATATTTATTTAAAGTTTTCATTCCAGGACCTCCCCCACAACCCACACCAACCTAGTATAATGTTTGCCGTGTCATATATTTGCTGTATCATGTATATGCACAAAGTCTACATATATAAGAAAACACAAAATATATTTGCACAGCCATATCTATTTAAGAGATTATACCAATCGAATATTTTTCACAGAGAAAAAAATCTAATTTTTAAAAAATGGGTAAAAAGAGATGAGCAAATTCTTAAGGTAGTGTCATTATTTCCCTGAGTGCTGAAAACTATTTCCTTCTCTTTTATTGGCTTCATCAGAAAGTACCAGAAAGCACTGACTGTCTTTTTAAAAAATTCTCCTTTACTGTTGTATCACAACTTTCTAAAATTCCATGAGAACATAATTATCTTTTTGGGGGGGAAGTTCTTTGGAAATAGTCACGAGTCACTTATAAAATGTCTAATGCCCCCTCCCAGTGTGAGAGTTATGGGGGTCTTCTCTTCTTTCCTTCACTTCTTTCCCTCCCTCCTTCCTCCTCTCCCATCTTCCTTCTTTCTTTCCTTTCTTTTTCAGGAGCAGGTGTCAAGGTACCCGACAAGGAGTAATTGCTCTAAATATCAGGGGGACCAGGTTTATCGACCTAGTTGTGCCTCTAACTCCATGACCTTGAGCAGATCGCTTTCCTCACTTAACAAAGAAAGGGCTCAGCCCAGTGTAGGTGTAAGGCAGTTTTCACTCTTAACTTTTCTGTAACTCAAAAAAGCCCTATGCGAGTTTGAGGCCTGAGCCATCAGTGGTTAACTCTTCAGAGAAACCATTACAGCAGAATGCTAACTCACACTCTTCTTGCCTGTGTGAGACCAAAGCTTCGAGGCTCAACATTCCTACTGATCCCTCTCTAACAAGATGCCTTGGGTATCATTAGGATTGATTGGGTGCTCAGAGATCCGCAATTACCGAACTCGAAAGAATTTATTTCACTCCTAAACAACTTTCAGAGGAGCTAATTAATCAAGGCAATTTTAAATACGAAAACTTCCTGCATGATAATTGCTGTTCAACTCTGAAAGTTGGCTCCCAGGGCCTGGCACAGGAGAGGCAGCAAAGCTGAGCCTGGGGATGGATGACTCCTTTGTAAATTGATCAGAGCAGGGGGGCCACTTTCCAGCATGATCATCCCTTTTGTGTGTGTGTGTGCGTGTGTGTGTGTGTGTGTGTATAATCATTCCCTTGCAATTTTACTCCCCTGCCTTACAAAACAAAGTAAAATTTGCTCCAAATTCAGCAATATCTGGCAAACCCAGGAGATTAATTATAAGACTCAGAAGCTGTAGTAGGAAAGGCTGTAATTCACATCTTAGCTATGTCAAAGAACACGAGTCTTGTACACGGACACTGCTGGTTGGAACACGGTCTCTTGATCTTGAACAAGTTAAATTTAAAACTCCTGTTTCAGTTCCTTTCTACGTAACAGCAGGTTAAATAGCAGTGCCTGCAGTGGAAAATTAAATAAGGCATGCAATGTGCCTGCGATGTAGTAAGAGCTCAACCGTAATATTATGTGCTCTCCTTGTGTGGCCATCACTCTTCCCACCCTGGCCATCGTCCTAGCTCCTACCAGGTCCCTGACCTCCAGTTCCTCATTCCTGACCACCCTCCACAAAGCTGCCTCTCCACTTGGTTGCCCCGCCTGTTGCAAATGTCGGTCTCTTACTATAGAAGGAATAGCGCCCCGACTCCCCACACTGATTAGGGGATCTGACCCCATCTCATCTTCTTTCCATTTCCCTCATCCCTTTCCTTCACAGTTCCTACAATCTCAGCTAAATCAGATCCCTTCTCTGTCACAACACTAAGCTTTTCCGTGGACCATTCTCACCACCTGGTATCTTCCCCAAGGCTAGACGTCCCATCCCTACCTTCGCTGCCAATCTCAAGAATCACTTCCTCCGTGAAATCATTCACTTCCTTAATCCAATATGGTTTCTTTCTTGTCTTCCTCTGTCTCTTCCTGCCTTCTTTCCTTTGAGCCTCCAGTAAGCCATGTACTTGCTTCTGATGACTAATGATATTGTTATCAATTTTAGTCATTGATACATTAACTGTGCTTTATTTGGTTGGAAATTTCCTGCGGGTGGAGGCTCTATCTTTCTGATTATTTTGATTAACAGTAATGATAAACACCAACAAATCTCTATACTATTTAACTTCCATAAATAACTCCTATTTCATCATTCATAAATGCTTTTAATCATTCATTTAATTTATGCATTAATTTAATGAATTTAATCATTCATAAATTCTTTTAATTCTGATGCACTCCTGGAAGCAAGTTAGCTTCTGGAGATCACAACGAAGGTTAGTGACAGCGTCTGAAACTCCACTCCTTTGACTTCATATCCAGGGATCTTCTGAGCCCAATATTTTCTTGATCTCATGTGGACGAGATTAATGGTCCTTTATCGATGTTGTCAATGATCCTTATGCTTTCAGGCTTCCCACATAGTTACTTACATATTTGCCAGAATATTAATTGGATCTCAATTTTACCAAAAAAAAAAAAATTGCATGAAACTGTAAACATGTTACTTCCCCAGCCTCCAACCCCACTTCTACTTTCTGCCCCTCCCCCCTGCTTCTCAACACAGTCTTTTCCACCATTGGGTCCAGAGGCCCAGAACCTCCTAAGAACCTCTCATCAGGTAGAAAAGTCCATGGCACAGGGGCCTCAGTTATAAAATCAGGTAAATTGAAATAAGGGGCAGGAGTGATGATGTATCTTTTACACCAGCAAATAGCAAATTAAATACTTGAAGTCTATACATTGGCAAGACCATGCTTAAAACAGTGCTATTGACTGAAAATGAAGAATGCATAGGTAAAACAGTGTTCTTCTCAAATCTCAGCCTCAATTAAAAATAAATAAGAGAGTCACTATCCTTGAAAAGGACAGTAGAGAATTGAGTGGACTTTCTGAAGAGATTTCCAGGGGTTTTTAAATAGATTTTTTTTAATTTTATCTTATTATAGAAACATAAAGAGAAATTTTTTTAAGAAGTCATGTTTGGCAAGTCTTACCACACAAATATAACTGCTACTAAGTTAGATGACTTATTTCTTTTCTTTCTTTTTTTGTCTTTCATCCCTATGTAGTGCTTTTAACACATGTACATATCATTTTATTTTTATTTCGCTTAACATAATGTCTTTAAGTTTCATCCATGTTGTAACATGTAGAAAAATCTTGTCCCTTTTCAAAGCTAGATAATATTCCACTGTACGGGTAGACCACATTTCAAAATCCAAACTTTTTTTTTTAAGATTTTATTTATTTGACAGAGATCAAAAGTAGGCAGAGAGGCAGGCAGAGAGAGAGGAAGGGAAACAGGCTCCCCACTGAGCAGAGAGCCCGATGTGGGGCTTGATCCCAAGACCTTGGGATCATGACCTGAGCCAAAGGCAAAGTCTTTAATCCACTGAACCACCCAGGCACCCCCAAACATTTTTGAGTTGATATTTGTTTTTTTTTGTTTTGTTTTGTTTTTTTTTTTTTGTTTTTTAGATTTTATTTATTTGACAGAGAGAGATCACAAGTAGGCGGAGAGGCAGGTAGAGAGGAAGGGAAGCAGGCTCCCTGCTGAGTGGAGAGCCCGATGCGGGGCTCGATCCCAGGACCCTGAGATCATGACCTGAGTCGAAGGCAGCGACTTAACCCACTGAGCCACCCAGGCGCCCCGAGTTGATATTTGTTTTGTTTCCAGCTTTGGGCTATGGTGAATAGTGCTGCTATGAATGTCAGTCAGCTTTTTAGACACGCAAAGACAAAGCAAAGATTTCCTTCTGAGATAAGGATGAATATGATAAAATTAAATATCGGACAGCTTATAGTCATCCATTCTACAATATTACTAAGTACCTACACTGTAGAAGGCATCCCACTGGGGAAACACTGGTAAACAAAAAGAGTTTTTCAATCAACATGCAAAGTATAACAGTGCCAAGAAACATGGGGACAAAGATGGGGCAGTGGGTCCCCCCCAGCCCATTGGGAGACTCCAACTGCGGGCGGCCTCTGTAGGCATTTTTCAGAAAGTTCACACAGAGAGGGTCTGAAGGCACGCCCCATGGGCCCCACAGGGACTAACCCCTACATTCACTGTTCCTCTCTCTGCTTCACTGCAACACCCACCTGTGGCCTAAGTCAGGCACCCAACCAACCACTTCTACAGCCCCACTGAGGAGAAGGGACCATGAGGCTGGGTGACATCATCGAATGTCCATGGAGATACTGTCAAGAAAGAGTTGGTGAATGAGTTGGTGAATGGTGGGTGTGGTGGGGTCTCTGGTAAATGTCACTCCCATGTTCCCAAGACTGTCTCCATATTTACCAGATATATCTGTGGCTTTCTTCTGATTGTCATTTTACTGACGTCTGTCTAGTCTTCCACATTCCTGTCTAACCCATGAATGTTCACATTAGAGATGCATCAGAGTTTGAAATACATAATAAGTTAGCATTAGAGTAGATCTGAATTCCATTTTCATTACACTAAGAAATCTCAACATTGCATTTGTCAAAAGGAGAAAGGGAAAAGAAGCTTTAATATCATTTCTCTAACCTTAATTACAGCTCTTTTAAATATACTGCTTTTTTTTTTTTTAAAGATTTTATTTATTTATTTGTCAGAGAGAGAGAGGGAGAGAGAGAGAGTGAGCACAGGCAGAGGCAGAGGGAGAGGGAGAAGCAGGCTCCCCACCAAGTAAGGAGCCCGATGTGGGACTCGATCCCAGGACGCTGGGATCATGACCTGAGCCGAGGGCAGCTGCTTAACCAACTGAGCCACCCAGGCGTCCCAACTGCTTTTAAATAGACAGCTGTAAATTTTTTTTTTCAAAATTATGACTAAAAATTGTTCATCAGTTCATATCTCAGTGGGACCTCCAAAGGAAAAAAAAAAATTGTTCATCAGGAATTGTTCACAGTAATTTCAACCAAAAACCTAGAATAAAACTGTTGTGTTCATGGAAGGAAACTTGAGTTTCCCATTCAAAAAGAGAAATTATTTGTGATTTTTATGCAAATTCAAAACATCTTCTCTATAATTTTGTATTTAATTTTATTATTAGTGTATTATATTTTTAAATAATGAATTCTCTAAACAAACCCCAGTGAGATACCCCAGTCCTTTCTCAATTTCTTGACTGTCCTGAACAATTATCACTTTTCTTTATTTTACTGTGACATGATGGTAACCACCGTGACTGTTAATTTTACTTGCCAACTTGGCTGGAGCACAGTTCCCAGACATGTGGTCACACATTAGTCTGGATGTTTCTGTGAGGGTGTCTCTGGATGAGATCAATATTTAAATCAGTGAACTTTGAGGGAATTGCCCTCTGTAATGGAGGTGGGTTCACCCAGTCCACTGAAGGCTTGAAGAGACTAAAAGACGTACCTTCTCTGAGCAAGAGGGAATTTGGCAGCAGACTCCTTTCAGACTGGAACCACGGCATCAACTCCTTCTGGGTCTTCAACTTGCCAACCCACCCTGCAGATTTTGGAATTCCAGCTTCCATAAACTGATCAGTTGATTCCTTTAAATAAATCTCATTCTATCTATCCACACACACCCTATTGGTTCTGTTTCTCTGGAAGACCCTGATCAATACAAACACCAACGACAGTAGCAAATGACCGGTGCTCAGCATGTACCATGGACCCATCCTAGTCTTAACAAACGTTAACTGTGTATCTATTACTATTACCATCCCCACTTTGTGTATGTGGTTATAGGAGCTTAGAGAGGTTCAGTAACTTGACCAGGTTCATGCAACTATTAGGCAACACAGTCAAAATATGAACCCAAGCTTGGTATTAAGGCATATGTTCTTGTCTAACACTCAGTAGACTTTCTTTCCAGAGCTGCTTAGGAATAGAGTTTCTCAAGGCATACGTCGAGTCCTATTAGTGGGAAATGAAATCAGTTTAGTAGGTCATGACCAGCCTTGTTTAAAGAAATAGAATAAAAAAGATTGGAATGGAGGGAATGGAATGGAAAGAATAGAATAGAATAGAACAGAACAGAATAGAATAGAATAATGGGAGTAAAGCAGGAGTCACCAAACTTTTCCCATAAAAAGGTATATAATATGAAATATTTTAGGCTTTGCTAGAAGACTGTCTTTGTGACAACTACTCAATTCTGCCAAAGCAGCCACAGGCAAGCCAGAAACCAGTGGTTTGTGACCTACATGTTTTCAACCTACAGGGCGCATCTGGATTCATTTTTGAGGCAATAAGCAGGGCGGGGATGCTACTGGCCTCTGACGGTAGAGGCAAGAATGTGACTAACCATCCCACAGTGCGAGGAACAATGCCCACCACAAAGAATCACCCAATCCTTAAAATGTCAATAGGGCTGCCATTGAAGAACCCATGTAACACGTTGGCTGTATTCCAACAGAACTTTATTTATGGACACTGACATTTGAATTCCACATCATTTCCACAGTCATGAAATATTATTCTTCTATTGATTTAGACAACCATTTAAAAATATAAAACCCATTCTTAGCTTTCAAGCAACACACAAACAGGTACCAGGCTGGATTTGGCCCCCAGACCACAGGTGGCTAGTCCCTGAAATTGAGCAATCAAAATGCACTGCAGGTGGTAAAACTAAGTATATTTTATGGCACTCTTCTTTCAGTTAAACACTTTATGTCTCCACTGGTTATGTTATCTCTGTGTAAAATATATGTACGTATGTATATGTGTATATGTATTTTTACTGTGGGGCATGTTTGAAGGACAGGATTCTTTGGGGATAAATTATTCTTTTCTAAGTGTGAACTTGTGGTACCCCTGTGAATTGTGGTTGATTCATTATTCAGTATATTCTCCTTAAGTTAAAAATTCTGGGTTGAAACTCCATAGAAAGCCACCTTTAGATGAAGAAGTGAAATCAGGTTGGATAAACTCAGCCAGGACCCAGCTGTGAGGGTTTACATGTGGTGTTGTTCCAGGAGTTGCCAAACTTTAGACAAATGATCTATGGATGGGCTCCTTTGTCCTGTGGTACTGCCCCTCTGGAGTCACCAAGCAAGCCACCTGCAGACTCAAGGCAGCCATGTCGTAACACCACATTATCCCTCCGAATCACACTACTCTTCATTACCTCCATTCTCTACTAAAGTCTCATCAGGAGTTGCAGGCCAGCCTCAGTATGCTGTGGGTGGCTTAGAATTCAGTGAATGTATTTGCAGGAGGAAATGGTGAGGTCCGGGAAGAGTGGCCATCCCTGGGAAGCAGAAGAGGAGGCTTGCAAATGGGAGTCAGAACCCGTGGGTGGAGCAGAAGCAGTGTGAGGCAGCCTTGAAGGCAGGAGAGCAACAGCAGGGTGGTCCCCTCCCCTGGGGATGCTCTGAACTGCGGGGACAAGAGACTCTGGTATCACCTTCATTTCTCTCAGCCAGTAAAGATGGGAATTTGAGCCCAGTCATAATCAGGCCTTAAAGGAAAGAGAAGGCCACTTTTAGCTACTAGCTAATGAGACCAGGGTGTACTTAGACTATGAACACATACAACCACATCTCTGAATAAAAGGTGCTACCACAACCCAACCCTGCACTTTGGATTATTTCCTTAGGACAGATTATCTGAACTGGGATTACTGGATTACTCTGAGGAACCCACAAAAGAATTCCCCAAGAGAAGGAGCCAGTAATCCTGCATCTGGCATTAGAAGTCCTATTACAAGACCATTTGACTCACTTGTTAAATATTTTGAAATTTCTTTCAACATTTATTTTTAAAAAAACTTAATTCAATCGTTGACCAAAAATTTTTTTTTCTAATGTCCCTTTTATACTCATCATGCTGAGACACTTTCCCACCTCCATTAAGATTTCCCCTTCTCCTAATAGTCTGTTCAGAATCTTTTTTTCCACACACCTACAAGCTCTTTCCCAAAATACTTAATAAGAAAAGTATCAAGGGGCACCTGGCTGGCTCAGTGGGTTAAAGCCTCTGCCTTCAGCTCAGGTCATGATCCCAGGGTTCTGGGATCGAGCCCCGCATCGGGCTCTCTGCTCGGTGGGGAGCCTGCTTCCTCCTCTCTCTCTGCCTGTCTCTCTGCCTACTTGTGATCTCTGTCTGTCAAATAAATAAAATCTTTTTTAAAAAAAAGTATCAAGTATGTATTTCCTACAAATATTCCCCCCTTTTCAAAATGGATTTTTAGGGGCTTCTGGGTGGCTCAGTTGGTTAAGCAACTGCCTTTGGCTCTGGTCACGATCCAAGGATTCTGGGATGGAACCCCACACTATCCTCTCCCTGCTCTGCGGAGAGGCTGCTTCTCCCTATCCCTCTGCCTGCCCCTCCCTCTGCTTGGGTTCTCGCTCTCTGTGAAATGAATAAATAAAATCTTAAAAAATAAAATAAAAAATAGACTTTTAATTCTTTGACCTATGGAAGTTTTACAATAACAGTCAAATCTTTCATTTTTTGCACCCATTTTAAGCTCAGAAAATGCACCATTACCCCTACATATTTCATTGGCATTAACCTTACCTTTGCTCATCCTGCTCTGAGTCATTTTTCAAAGTAAAGATTGACACCCCCCCCCCAAATATTCCTTCTTCACACACTGCTCGTTCTTTTTTCCTGAGCGAGGAGCCTGAGACAGGGCTCAATCCCAGGACCCTGAGATCATGACCTGAGTTGAAATCAAAAGCCACCCGCTTAACAGACTGAGCCACCCAGGCACCCCAACACACTACATGACACACTTCCAATAACACTCTGGTTCCAGACTTTTGCTGTTCTCATTGAATGGTTTTTATTGGGAAACAGCAAAACATGTTTATAGTTTCTGAAGTGATTCAACATCCATCATTTAATTTAATCTTAATGATAATCTATGATAATGTTGATATTATCATTACTTCTGCGTATGTCATCATGGACTTGACTGACACATCAAAAGGGTAATGAACAGAAGAATATCTTAGATCTGTTGTTCTACAAACTGTACAGACGCAGGAATGATGTTTGTTTTCTTCACTGTTATATGCGGCACGAATTTCCGTGCCTGGTATATAGAAGAAGTTCAATAATTATTTGTTGAATCAATGAATGCATGACATTTTCCAATTCTAAATTTTCTAATAATATTATATTGCTTCTTTACCAATGAATGGTCTTAATAAAACCTTATCCCATTTGGGAAATTCACTGTAAAACAACGTTCTAAATTTTAAGTGAGTCTATCATAAATACATCAGATAGCAAGTCATATTTTGGGCTTTCATAAAGCATAAGTTAATAAAAAAAATTTTTCCCTGAGCCATTAATCTGGTTAGGCTAAATTATCTCTAAAGCCCCATAGCTACAAAGCATGCCATGATTTTGTGGAAACTCTGATCAATTTTCGATTTTCAGAGACTGTGTATTGTACAATAATCAACAGAAAATAACCCATAATACTTTGCATATAGAAAGTACTCAAAAGTTTAGAACATGCATTCACTTATTTATTTATTTATTTAGAGAGACCATGACTCCTAGTAAAAGCTTCTTAATCAACTTTGCTAAAATCATCTTAAGCAGATAGATGGATGGATATGGAAGTTCCTTAAAATCCTGAGGACATTTCTATAATGATTAAGCCATGATATTATAATGTCATGTAGGAATGCTGATCCATTTCCTCCGTGAAACTCTCTGCTTTTTGTGTCTTCATTATAAAATCAAGAGGTAAAGCTATATCAAGAAAGATAAGATAGAATCAGGTCACTTTGTTGGTTCTCTGAGAGGACATGGAGACCCTGGTATGGGAGCCCACTCTTCATACACAGCAATGGCGTTCAGACCCAAAGGCTGCCCATCACTCACATGACCCTGGAGTCATAACCATGAAATTGAGCTGTGTGTATGGACTCCCTTGTGATGCTACAAAACTACCGACCATACTAGAAACAGTTAGGTCTAGACTGAGAGTCTACCTTCAACTATGGCATTTCTCTGTATGTTCTTGGCCAGGTAATAAACTTTATTACCAGGGTTTTAAAGGTACCATTGCATGTACAACCAAGTCCCAACCTGCAGAACGTTAGGTAAGAAACCTCTCAACATCCTCCAGAAAATTGAATTCTGAGAAAATATAGGCTTAATACCTTCTATTGGAAACTCTCTCAGTGTTGAATGCATCAGCGATGAACGCAAGTCTCTATTACTGTAAACAATCCCTATGAACCATCCACCTGCTGAAGGTGAACACAGATCCATTTCCGGTCCCTGAGATATACATGGTTCTTTGTGTCAAGGTCACCCAAAAAAACTAGTGTATACAGCCAAGGATTTCATTCCACTCATGAGGTTAAACATAAAATCCCACATCTTTTTTTTTTTTTTTAATAGCTTCCTAGTAATGGGAGCTAGATATAAGTGCAAAACCCAGAGGACTGCATTTTTTTTTTTTTTTTAGATTTTTAAATTTATTTTAAAGAGAAAACATAGTGGGGGAGGGGCAGAGGGAGAAGGAGACTTTAGCAGACTCCACACTCAGTGAAGAGCCCAAGGTGGGTCTCACCTCCTGAGGACCTCGATCTCACCACCCTGAGAACCTGAGCCAAAACCAAGGATCAGACACTTAACCAACTGTGCCACACAGGCACCCCCCAGAGCACTGCATTTTGAAAATTCCAATGTCAATGAGTCAACAGGAAAAGAAAGTATATTAGCAGAATGACAAAAAATTAATAACTGAAATTAAATAATAAAGTTTTTTTAATTACTTTTTGAAAGATTTTTATTTATTTATTTGACACAGAGAGAGACAGAGAGAGCACAAGCAGGGGGAGCAGCAGAGGGAGACGGAGAAGCAGGCTCTCCACTGAGCAGGGAACCCGATGCGGGGCTCAATCCCAGGACCCTGGGATCATGACCTGAGACGCAGGCAGACACTTAACCAACTAAGCCACCCAGGCCCCTCAATAAAGCTTCTTTTAAAATAATTGGGCTGTGAGGTGTCTGAGAGAAGCAAAATTAAATGGACAATAGATGTGAACTCTAATATTGGTATATCACAGATGAAAGATCTTGCACAAGGCTGAATGAATCCACAGTAATTGACTAGATGAAGGAGTAAGCAGAAAGATTAATTAGGGCTGCAAACCAACCCCCAACACTTGAAAATGGCCTGGAATCTTAGGAATCCACACAGTTAGTCTGTCTTTTTAGATTTCTTCCCCAATTTCCTTTCTACATAAGAATTTAGGCCCTACACATCTTCCTCCTAGTAACCGTCCTGTGGATGGCATCTTTGACCTCCCTGTTCCTCAAGCTGTAGATAAGTGGGTTCAGCATGGGGATCACTGCTGTGTAAAACACCGACACCACTTTATTGAGATCCAGCGAGAAACTTGCACTAGGCCGTACATAAATAAAGAAAAGAGTACCATATAGGATGGAGATAGCCGTCAGGTGAGAAGAACAGGTAGAAAAGGCTTTGCGCCTGCCCTCGGCAGAGTGGATCTTCATGATGACAATGAGGATGTAAATGTAGGAGACCACGATAGTCAGACCACTGAAGACTCCCACAGCTCCAGCCACAACAAAAACTACCAACTTAGTAAGCCTGCTGTCAGCACATACGAGGGAAAGCAGGGGGGACATATCGCAGAAGAAATGATTAATGACATTGGGGCCACAAAAAGGAAGACGAAATGCATTCGTTGTATGGGTCATGGTGTTCACGAACCCGATGACGTAGGGACCAACCACCAGCTGGATACACAGTCTCTGGGACATGGCAACGGAATACAATAATGGGTTGCAGATGGCCACATAGCGGTCATAGGCCATGGACGCCAGCAGAAAACACTCTGCTGCCACAAAGAACCCAAAAAACCACTGTTGCAAAGCACAGCCCAAGAAAGAGATGACCTTCCTCTTCACAAAGAAGTCAGTGAGCATCTTGGGGCTCACAACAGAGGAGAAGCAGATGTCCACAAAGGACAAGTGGCTGAGGAAAAAGTACATGGGTGTGTGAAGGTGGGAATCAACATGAATCAGAATAATCATACCCAAGTTTCCGGTGAGATTGATGAGGTTGAAACTCAGGAAGAGCAGGAAGAGGAAGATCTGCAACTGGGGGTTGTAACTCAAACCTGTGAAAACGAATTCGGTGACCCTCGTGTAGTTTTCAATGGCCATTGGCTGGTTCTGGTTTCCACTACAAGAAGAACAGAGGAGTCACAACAGGTTTGGTGAACACATCTTCAAAAATGGGACACAGAAAAAAATATACCAGAAACTGGGAGAGCCTCAGTGGTGATATGACTTCATTGCCTCCTGTGGCCAAGGAAATGCAAGTGAGATAGGGACCCAGGCAGAAGATCAGATCCGAAGCTATCATATTTTAAGACTCTGCAGAAATCCATAAATGCCGAAAGGAGAAGACGAAAATCCAGGAAAAAAGAAGCCGGTTGCTAAAGGTCCCATGGCCCGCTGATCACAGAGATGGATCCAGAACAGATGCCCAGTAATGCTCACTTCAGTGAACTTTGCTTGCATTCACCAGGGGAACACACACAGCAGGGGGGAAGTGAGACAAACTGAGGAAGAAATGAGCAGCCACTCAGTTTTAGAAGGTCTCCGTGCACTTTGCGATTATAACCCAAGGCTCAATGCATGGTCTTCAACTCTGGAGCCCACCGCCTCTGACCTGGGAAAGTCTTCACCGTGAAACAGGAATGATCATAATAACACCCACCTTGTAAATTTGGTGTGAGGGTACAATGAAATAACACATGCAAAGCACTTAGCCAAGTCTCATTGAGCACCTTACTAAGTGCATAGTAATTGCTAGTATTTTTGCCTTGCATGCTTCATTGAATAAATGTGCAAGGTAAGTATCATTATCTCCTTTTACTTAGGAGGAAAATTGAAGGTCAATGCACATTCATGCTGGTGACTGGCCGAGATGGGCTTTGCACATGTTTATGTCCAAACGGACTGTGCTCTTTCCTTTGTCACTGCAGAAATGGTGTGTTCACAATTCCACTCCTCACAAAGAGATGCAAAATCCACTCCACTATGAGTATGGAATGATGTGTGTTTGGCTGCCTACTCCTGGTGTTGAGGTTACAGCCAATGGCCACTAGTGAGAAGCCCGTAGGATAAGAGACTAGTGCCCTTGAGTATCACCTTTATGGAAACATACACGGAAGAACTCTAGAAAAGACCCTAAATTCTCCCATCTGTGTACCCTCCATCTATCCCTTGTCACCCTCTCAGGGTGCCCTTGGTTAGGTCAGCTGGTCTTTGAATGTGAGTTGCTTCACATTTTCAGTGTAACTAAAACTCTTTCTCTTACTCTCTCAGAACTCTCATCCGCTTAGAATGAGAGGAAGATGTTTAAGTACTCTGAACCCTACTTATACTTAACTTATTTTTTAAAGATTTATTTACTTATTTATTTAAGAGAGAGAGAGAAAGAGAGTAGGGGGAGAGGCAGAGGGAGAGAGAGAGAGAATCTCAAGCAGACTCCCCGCTGAGTGTGGAACCCAATGCAGGGCTTGATCTCCCGACCCTGAGACCATGACCTGAGCTGAAATCAAGAGCCAGACGCTTAACCAGCTGAGCCATCCAGGCACCCCTATACTTTACTTTTAAAAAGTTTTATTAGCCCAGGACTGTTAGAGTGCAACATCATACTTAGGCTAGACACTTTTCCTCCAGTTTTCTAATCTGAAATGTATTACTTGACTCTGAGACCAGTAATGCAGCTTACCTTAGATCCTTTGCTTTAGGCCATTAAAGAGAAAGACCCGAAGGCCAGGCAGATGGTCCATCCATCACACTCAGCTCTTGCTTGGGTCTCTTCAAGAGTCTAGGAACTCCTCCACAGTCCATCAAACACTACCTCTCGGTCTTCCGCTCGGCAGTCGCCCAAAGCTCCCAGACGATACTTTGTCAACCTTGGTTTCTAAAGCTACCCAGAACTTCCATGCACATTTTAATTTCTCAGGTTCTCTGCTGCATTTTGGTGCTTACTCCATAAAAATCAAACCACACAGAGTGGGGAAACACAACCAGCTCTCGTATTCAGAGCACTAGCATAATATCAACACAGCCTGTAATAATCTTCCCTTAGCAAGGAAATCACCCAGGTGGTATAGACAGGGATGCGAGTTGAATTCAGTGCAATCTCTTTTCCCATCTTCTGCTGCTAAAGCATCTGGCCCATTTTATACTTATGTGAGTATATTGAGACCCAGTTGTAAAACCTAGATTTATCTCTACATAAATTACCTCTTCTTAGACTTTTCTCAGTCATCCAACAAACAGGAGGACCATGCCCGTCCTGGCCGTCACTCAAGTATATAATTTATTCTAATTCCACTTAAAACAAGTTGTGCTCTCTTGAACTTGTTGAAGATCAGGAAGAAAGAACAGAAAATGATTTAGAAGTTCTCAAGTCACATTCTAATAGGCTCTCTCCTTTTCAAAGATGGCATTGGTGCGCCTGGGTGGCTCAGTGGGTTGAGCCTCTGCCTTCAGCTCGGGTCATGGTCTCAGGGTCCTGGGATCGAGCCCCACATTGGGCTCTCTGCTCAGCGGGGAGCCTGCTGCCCCCTCTCTCTCTGCCTACTTGTGATCTCTGTCTGTCAAATAAATAAATAAAATCTTACAAAAAAAAAAAAAAAAGATGGCATGAAGAACTAAAGTAAGAATGAGCCCAGTTTGTCAGCGTTTCCCTCTCCCCTAACATGGCTGCCCTCTCATGCACATTAAGTCAGAATTCTCAGTAATTTGGTTTTACTGTCTCTTTCCTTCCAAGAAGAAAATGTGGAGTATTTGCTGTAAAACATACTCAGAGTCTTCATCAATTAGATAAAAGTTCCCTGAACTAGTTGCATCACCTTTTCTTTATGGTTGCTATGGAAACTCCTCTGTCCCCAAAGTCTACCATAGCTTGGGGATGAACCCCTCAGGGAGAGTGCAATCAAAGTTTTGTTTCATACACTAAGTACGTCTGATGCGATCTGTTTTCTGATCGTCTTATATTTGTTTTTAACTGGATATATTCTCTCCGTTCTACTTCCAGGCTAAGCCAGGAACCTCTAAGGACTCCCAGGTAAATTGACGTAGTGTGGAGACGGTGGGCCACAAGAGAAACTTAGCTCCCCCTGATTCTCCCTCTATTGCCTTCATATCTTGGGAACAAGGGCAAAGAATGCAGAAAATTAACTTTTCTCAAAGATAGCATTTATGACATGTAGCCAAATAAACTAATCTTCCTGGGACTTTGCCCAAAACATACAAAGTGTTTAACCACTGTAAGCAAGGGCTGGAAAGAGAATTTCTGAGAATATATTAATGATCGTTAAGCTGTATGGCAAGGCATTATATTTGAACGGTTAGCGTATGGCAAAGGAAATACATTTCTTATTGCCAAGAAAGGAGTAAAAACCAATGAAACAAAGTGCTTCAGGGCTCTGTTTCCTCTGCAACACAAACATCGGCAACCAAAACAGAGTCAAAACGGATTCCAGCCTAATGACAGAAAGTGTAAGCCCTTCAGCAAGCAACACAACTTCCCATTCTAGGAGGCTTTGTTTGTTGACTTTTTATTAATTTCTCAGCATGCTGCTATAGTCTTTAGAGCAAATTTTCCATGAGACCTTAGTTTTTGATAACAACTTTCTGTTCACTCTACATATGAAAGACATACATTGAAAACTGAAAACTGTTTAGATATCACCCTTTTATTTCTGTTTGTTGTTTTTTTTTTATTTCAAGTTTTTATTTAAATTCCAGTTAGTTAATATAAAGTGTAAGATTGATTTCTGGTATAGAATTTAGTGATTCAACACTTACCTACACCACCCAGTGCCCATCACAAATGCCCTCCTTAGTGCCTAGCACCCGTCTAGCCCACCCCCCCCAACCTCCCTCCATCGACCCTCAGTGTCATTAAGATTCTGTTCTATGGTTTTATGGTTTGCCTCTCTCCCTTCTCTTCCCCCTATGTTCATCTGTTTTGTTTCTTAAATTACACATATGAATGAAATCAGATGGTGTTTGTCTTTCTCTGACTGACTTATTTCACATAGCATGATACTCTCTAGCTCCACCCAAGTTCTTGCAAATGGCCAGATTCTGTTCTTTTTGATGGCTGAGTAATAGTCCATCTTCTTGATCCTTCATCAGTCAACAGACCTATGGGGTCTTGCCATAATTTGGCTATTGTTGATAATGAGTTGTCTGGATAATAATCCATTTTTATTGTATGACAGTGTGAGTCTATAGGTTCAATATTGCTAAAGGTTTATATATGTGTGCGTATATGTGTGTTTTCTTCGGTAAAGTGTCTACAACAAGCGTTTGTCATTAGTCAGGATTTGGGGAGTAACTTTGGTCCTGTTGACTGTCTTCCTGATGATTGGTTAATGTTCCTTGAAGAACTAGTTAATGCTTGTTCTGTAAGCATATTTATATTTTCTTTTGGGGGGTGAATTTTTAAGTGGAAATAGATATTTTAATTCTTCCTATGTTGCTTATCTCACAGTTATTTTTATTTCCTTTACGTATATCTGTTTTGAATCTTGAGGATATATATTTCTAAGATTTCTAAGATTTACTTCCTGAATGGGGTGCCTGAGTGGCTCAGTTAGCTAAGCACCTGACTCTTGATTTCGACTCGGGTCATGATCTCAGGGTTGTAAGATCAAGCCCTGAGTTGGGCTGTGTGATGCGTGTGGAGACTGCTTAAGATTCTCTCCCTCCCTCTCCCTCTACCTCTCCTCCCATCTCTCCATCCCTCTCTAAAAAGATAAAATAAAAATAAAAAATAAAGGAAAAAATCCTAATAAACATAAAAAATGTTTAAAATTTACTTCCTGAAGTAGACCAAAGAAAGACAAATACTGTGTGATTTCATTAATATATAGAATCTAGAAAACAAAACAAAACAAAAACTCATAGATACAAAGAAACGATTGGTGGTTTGGTAGTTGCCAGAGACAGAGGTTGGAAAGGTGAGCAAAATGAGTTATAAGATAAATTAATCCTGGGGATGTAGTGTACCTCATTGTGATTATCGTCAGTAATACTGTATGCACATTTGAAAATTGCTAAGAGAAAAGTTCTTAAAGGTTCTCATTACAAAAACAAATTGTAACTCTGTGGTGACAGATGTTAACAAAACTTGTGGTAACCATTCTGCAATACAAATATCAAATTATTACATTGTATGCCTAAAACTAGTGCAATGCTATATGTCAATTAAATTATTTCTGAGGTCATAAAGACCTAAATTGCAGATAGTTTATTTTTAGCTGTATTGATATAATCACTGTTGATTAAGTTGAAATTTCAAATTCACAAGGCAAATCCATTTGTCAAAGAAAAGGCAAATAATTAAGAATATTTTAATGTATATTTGTGTGCCCTTATAAGTTATTTTCTTCTTAACCTAAGTTATTACACAGGGAAAAATGAACAAAAGAAAAAAAGTACAAATATACTATTTTAAGCTTCACCACAGAGCATTCAACCTCTGCTGCAAAAGATTTGCACATTTTTGGTTGACAATAGGATAAATTAATTTTAAAAATTTTACGCATTTTTGTTATAATAATGTCAGATGAATCTTGGAAAATGTTTCAAATAGATGCAATTTTTAGCTGAAACGTAAGCCTTCCTTCTGACATCTACAGTCTAAAGCGATCTCTCCCTGTAAGTTTCAAAACCTGTAATGACCTTTATATAGAATTTATTGGTGCTACCTTTTCCTATGGAGGTTTTATGTCACATTTACTATATGACCATAAGAGAGAGAGACCACAACACAGTCAATGCCATAGATATTTCAGGGTTTCTATAGCTCAATTGACAATAGCATTTTACAGTTACCACTAATATTAATATGTAACTATTATCCCATGAAGAGGAAGGGGATTATTCTTTAAATATTCTTAAATTCCTGAATAATTAAAATACAAACATGAAGAAACACAAAAACTCAAAAATAAATGTTTGCCAAATATTCTAAACTATGTTCAATATTTATAGATGGATGCCATAATAAACATGAAACAAACACATCCATAAAATTTTATTTATTTTCAAGGTTGCAAAGGACAGACCAGGAAAAGTATTTTGCAGCTAATGTTACAAAGGCTTTTTGATTATTGTTATGATGATGTACGGAGTTACAAGAATGTTGGATGACAGAGTACAATCTCTGAGCTATGTCTTCTAGAACAAGTGTGTCATTACTTTGTTACTCATCATAGAACATTTTCCTCCTTTGTACCTCACTTTCAAAATTTGAAAGATAAGAATGTGAAAGTGGATCAGACATGTTAAATTTTTATGTGCAATGAACGTTAAAGTATGTGATGAGAGGCAGGAAAAAAAATGTAAAAAAAAAAAAAAAAAAGAAGAATGTGATGAGAGCTCCCGTGTAAAGTACATTCCTGTAGTCCCTCTTTATGCACAGGGGGTGCATTCCAAAACCCCCAGTAGATGCCCGAAACTGTGAATAGTACTGAACCCTCTATAAACCTCATTTTTTCCTATCCATACATACCTAACATCGAGTTTAATTTATAAATTAGGCACAGTAAGAGATTAATAACAATAAATAATAATAAAATAAAACAAATCAATAGACCATTAAAAAAAAGTTAGGTGAATGTGGTCTCATAAAATATCTTACTGCACTGTACGCATTCTTCTTGAGATGATGTGAGATAAAATGTCTACATGATGAGATGAAATGAGGTGAATGACACAGGCATTGCAACATACTCTTAGGTTATTACTGACCTTCTGACAATACATCGGAAGGAAGATCATCTACTTCCAGACCACAACTAATTGCAAGTAACACAAACCCCAGGAAGCAAAACCAAGGGTAATGGGGAGACTAGTGTATATAGGCCCAAACACACAAAATGTATCTATGATTTCACAGCCCTTCAAAATTAATTTTTAGGTTTTTGAAAGCTTTTTCCAAGCCTCCTATCTTTATAATGCTTTCAATTACTAAAGGAAACGTTAGTGGACAAAATTATTGTGATTTATAAGCTGATGCTGCCATCTATTGGCCAAGTTTAGCTACACCGTAAGGAGGAATTCTTAAAATGCTTCTTCACTATGGAAACCTCTCTTCCTTTTATTCGAATCCTATATTCACTGAGACCATGTTAATAGATGACTTTTTAAAACAAGAAGGATAATAAAATATATTTCATGACTAATGTGAAATTGTGCCTGTCATGGTACTGAAAACACATATTTAAAGCAAAACTTGTTCTAAAATAAAACTATGTAAAACTAAGATTTTCAGAATTGAGGATATAAGGCCATTTTGAGGGAATCTTTGTTAACATGAAATGGCAGAGAGACTAATATCAGCCTCAGAAGTTAGTGATCATCACATTCCTTTCCAAATGACCTCAGATGGATTTAACAAACTTCTGTTGAATCACTTCTGGGTTAGATATTGTGCTAGACTCTGGTGATAAAGCAGTATCTCCCCAGACCACATGATGAGGAAGAATTTCTCTTTGTTTAGGCTACTAAAATTTTGTGAAATTTGATTGGGAACAGATGGTGTCTTATGCCTTCCTAACATCCATAAAGACGATCATATAAAACTTTTATTAGATAAGCAATAATAATAAATTAGAAAAATCAGTCACAATCTTCTGAGAACTTATCTGTAATATTTTTCTTAATTTTATAATAATAAAGTGCCCTACATAATGTTATCTCCACTTCATAGATGGGTATAGTAAGAAATTTTTTGTTTAAATTTTCTATGTTATTGGATATAGCTCCTTATTTTGAATTTCACACCATGCAGTTTTACTTGGGAAGCATGAATATAACTAGGCCATTCCTATCTAAATTCTCTCTCTCTTCTCTCCCTTTTTCTCTCTCTCCCTCTATCTATCTTTCACACACCCAAATCTAAGCATATTTAAAAACAGGGTCTTGTTTTGTTCTTTTCCTTGATTGTCTTTCACCTTGGTAGGGGATAAGGATGTGTGAAAACGGCATCTCTTCCTCTCTCCAGACATCTTCCTTAAACCTCTCTCTCTCTTTCCTCAAAATTCCATTTCAAATGTGTCCATCTGGAATAGACCAGATGTCCGTTTTCCCTTTTTTGGCAAGGGAAGGACTCTTTCAGTGTAAGTAACATGTCCATCCCACACCTGGTAGGGGCTGTAAATCGTGAGATTCTGCCTCTCCAAAACCTCAGAGATAACACTTGCTCCAGGAGAGGAAGTCAGTCAGAGAATCCCAACACCCTGGACACAGCTGCCAGATCGGGGCGGGGGGGGGGGGGGATACAAGAGGAAGAGGGCAGGCACATAGTGCAGGCACACCCTCGAGATATTGTGGGTTCCATTCCAGAGCTGTGCAAAAATGTGAGTATTACATTAAGCAAGTCAAATGAATTTTTTTTTGTTTTTCCAATGTATGTGAAAGTTATAGTTACATTATACTGTAGTTTATTATGTACAATAGCATTATGTCTAAAAGAACAATGTACATACCTTAATTAAAAATACATTACTATATTTGTATACAATACATACAAAGCCTCTGCCTTTGGCTCAGGTCATGATCTCAGGGTCCTGGGATTGAGCCCTGCATCAGGTTCTCTGCTCAGCAGGAAGCCTGCTTCTCCCTCTCTCTCTCTGCCTGCCTCTCTGTCTACTTGTGATCTTAGTCTGTCAAATAAATAAATAAAATCTTTAAAAAAAATAAAAACACATTACTGCTAAAAAATGCTAGCCATCATCTGCGCTTTCAGAAAGTTGTAAACTTTTGGCTGGTGGAGGGTCTTGACTCCACGTTGATGGCTGCTCACTGGTCAGGGTGACTGCGGCAATTTCTTCAAGTTAAGACAACAGTGAAGTTGGCCACATCCATTGACTCCTCACTTAACCACTCAGAGGTCATTGTAGGCTTATTAATTGGTTTATTTCAGTACGACGTCTCAGAGAATAGGAAAGCCTAAGGAGAGGGAGAGAGATGGGGCCAGCCGCCAGTTGCTGGAGCCGTCAGAACACCCCCATCTAGGACAAGGTTCGCCATCTTACATGCACGTGGTTTGTGGTGCCCCAAACAATTACTGTAGTAACACCGAGATCACTGACCACAGATCATTAGAGCAAAAACAATCATAGTGAAAAGGTTTGAAATATTGCAAGAATGACCAAAGCGTGAGAGGGAGACTCAAAGTGAGCAAATGCTGTTGGGAAAATATTGCCGATAGAATTGCTCACGGCCGGATTGCCCCAGACCTCTGACTCATGACAAGCACAGTTATCTGCGAAGGACGGTAAAGTGAAGCACGATAAAATGAGATATGCCTGCATTTGTTTCTCTGGAAGGGTGTCAAACGGGGAGAGAGAACCTGAACAGAAACTCCTTCTCAACGCCATGCCTTTTGTAAGTGTCTTCTTCTGATGTTACTCTCCTCTAATGCATTAAAGCATAAAAGTCAAGCCAATAGTCAACCCAAGTGTGGCGTGGGTGTTCTACTCCCACGGTCTGCCTTGGAAAGAGGGATTTCCATCCATTTGAATTAGAAGTGGTTATATAAGATAGGAAACTCAAAATAACAGTAACTGTAAAAAACTATTCAAAGAAATTTATTTCCTCTCTCATTAAACAGATCTGGAGGTAGTCAATAGAGGACTGGTAATGGCGGATATACGGTATCAAGAAGCTAAATGTTCTTGATACTGTCCCCAAGGTACCAGAACAGTGATCAAGGTCCAGCCATTAAATCTGCATTCCAGGTAATAGGAAGGATACAGGGGAGAGGAAAGTAACTTCCTGAAGTTCTAAGGAGACTTGGTAAAAGCATCTTACAAAGTTTCCACTCATCCAGCCAGGACTTGATCACATGTCAGCACTTACCTACGAAGGAGACTGAGAACTGCAGTCTTTTATTGTGGTTTCAGTGTGCTCAGCTAAAAATGGGACACCTGTTAAAGAAGAGGAGAAGGAAAGATGCAATGCTTCTCCAGTAGTTTTGTCTGTAGAGACAAAGGGAACCTCTTGGTTTCTTTTCTTAGCTATTCTTTTTCCTAGATGATCTTATTAAGGTGATGGTATTAGCATAATAACTAAAAGCTTAAGTTTTGCTGTCTGGGATCTGAGTTAAAACCCCATCCCCACTACTCATTAGCTGTACGGTGCGTCCTGACATCTACTGCATTCCCGTTATATTATTTTTGTAGAACTAGTACTGATGTTTAGCTGATTTACCTTTACTTACAAGCCTCTCTCCCTCAAATAGATGCTCCATGGAGGAAGGGTCTTTGCCTGTCCTATTCACTGCTGTATCCTCAGAACCTGATAATGCCTACTAATTAGGAATCATCGCTCATCATCACTGTTAATTTTATACATTTTTTTTTAATTTTATTTATTTGACAGAGAGAAATCAGAGCTAGGCAGAGAGGCAGACAGAGAGAGGGGGAAGCAGGCTCCTGCTGAGCAGAGAGCCCGATGCGGGGCTTGATCCCAGGACCCTGAGATCATGACCTGAGCCGAAGGCAGAGGCTTAAACCACTGAGCCACCCAGGCGCCCCTAATTTTATAAATTTTTGACAATTAAAAATCCTCTTGAGAAGAATATTTAATAGAAAATAGTTTATTTAAAAATATTTGATCTGTGATTTAGTTTAAAACTGGATAAAATAATAGTTAATATGAAATTTTGTAAAATTACACACACACACACACACACACACACAAAATTACTGGAATAGTATAACCCAAAGATTTAACATAGAGTATCTGTATAGACAAAATCATATTACAAAAACATGTGTTTTTTAAGATTTCACTATCTTTAAAATAGACTGTGTACATTTGTGCATATCTGAAAGCTATATATATTATACAAACATACAGAAATAGAAAATGCCTGAAATAAGTGTATTAAAATAGGCACATTTTTATATGCAACTAGTGGAATTACACGATTTTTTCTTCTTTCGTTTCACTTTCCAAACACTCTAAAATAATGAAAGCCCCCCCAAAAGTGTTTTCATTGTTTTTCCTAGGCAATAATAACAAAAAAGTTTCAAATTTAGGCTCATATTTTATACTTGTTCAAAGACTTTTTGATTCGATTTATACATTAAATGATAGGATAACCTAAGTAAATTGAAACACCTCAATTAAAAAACTACTGTGCCTCATCGTTGAAAAGCATTGGGGCAAACCATGGAGAGAGTGGTTTGTGGATCTCTTGGAGGGCACAAAGCCTCTCATCACATTCAGTGGGAACTCTGGCTAGGTTACAGACGTGTGCGCTCTCCATCAGCCCCATGAGACTTGTCTTCAGCCCCACTATATTTGGCATTGGAACTGCTCAAGTGAGATTCTAGATCGCAGTTACTGACCCCTCACTCTGAGTTCAGATAACGGCTCACATCCATCTAAATGAGTTCTATTGGTTCATTCCTTAAATGAGCTACCCATAAAATATCAAGAGCCTTGGCAGAACTAGTGTCTACACAGATGATTCCAGTGGATTTCAGGGAATTTTTAAGCACCTGAAGAACAGTTGATGTCACCCATTCCATTCTGGAGATCGAGTTTTTACCAAGAGATGTTTTAGAGGCATGGGGGCTTATAATCAATTCTGCAACCCTTTTCTTGACTGGAAACTTTTTCTTAGGTCATTTATAAAAGTTTCATTATTTGAGTGAAACATAAAATGTGGTATAGCTTGTCTGGTGTTGTCACCCAACATCATGAGATGAACAAAATCTTAAGACTCTGGGACCCACATTATTTGTCCATCAGCACTCCAAGGCTGTAAGAGTCAAGTATCACGGAAAGGAGGAGCTGGGTTGTGATTTGGATCAACTCGTGCTGAGACTCAGAGTAGCCACTGAATGACTGGGAATGCATTTCCTGCCGTCACCCTCACGTAGCTTTCCTTCTCCCAGATGGCTTCAGACGTATTACGTGTCATATGCCATAGGGTACTTGGGGCTCACAAAACCCCCCTTGGGCCCCAGGCTGAACCAAATCTATCTGGATTCCAGTAACTCAGGTGAAAAATGTTTGAGGTGTTTTGTTGTAGTTATTTTTTTTAATGTTGCATAATTTTCCTAGTCCAAAATCATAGAGAACCCAGATAAGATTCGTATTTGTACGCTGAAGCATTAAACTTAGAAATTAAAGACTCTACTGCCAAAAAACTCAGTGAGAAGGGGGGAAAAAAGAATGCCCAAGAACCTTCCTTCGGTGCAGGATTCGTGCTGTAAAGGCATAGCCTAAAACCCTGACAATTTTCCTTTCACCGAGAGAAAAGGAAATCACTTATTTTGTCGTTGGAGCAAACACACACATCTGAGAGTGTTGATCCCAGCCTTTATCTAATCAATTATTTCAAAAATAAATAAAGGATGTAGATTAAATGGAAGGCATTTCTGAGGTAAAATCTGAATCCTTTTCAGAGCATTCCATCGGCACTAATTCTGTCTCTCCCGTTTCCTAGCCCATGACTCATTTCTGCTGTCTGAGGCAGTCGCCTCATTGAAACTAGGATATCTATGACCTAAACACCACTTCATTGTCTTGGTAGTCAGTTCCCTCCACAACCCGCTCACTCCCTCAGAACTCAAGCCGCTCTATGCCAGTCCTTGCAAAGTTCTATGCCTACAATAACTGCATTAGTCAAAACAGGTTCATGATCCCAAGAAGGGATGGCTGGGACACCATCATTCCAGCAATACTGCCAAAGAAATTATTTATTTATCCACTAACGCCATCATGAAATTTATTAGGGCACAGACTTGAGATACATTTATACTTTAGTTCTCCCCACATCATTCCTGAGGCATGTCTCACTCTGCTTTTTCCCCTTATATCTTTCTATAATCTAGAGATAAATTCTCTATTTTTAGATCACACTCAGCGATCAGGGCTTAAACAACTCGGGCTTGCAGCAAAAAAACACTTTTCAAAAAATCACGTTCTCTTCTCTGATGTAATTATAATACCTCTTGAATTGTTCCACTGTTGTATGAGGGACAGACAGGTGTTAAAATATATTTTAAACTTAATTTTATTGTATTTCTTTTTCTTTCTAATTTGGAACAACAAAAAAGACTAACATGAGAATGGGATATACAGTTTCTTCATTTTAGTTTACCTCTGGCTTCTCAACACCTATTGCCTCTGATTTTTCTAGAATTTTCTTGTTCTCTCCTTCACCTGTTTGCATTTTATTTCTAATTTCTTTAATAAGCGATGCCGATTTACTTTTGTCTGAAAGAAATAGAAAAACTAAATATCGATATTAAAGTAATAGTGGGAACAGCTTCAGAGTCAAATACGTAAAGAGACATCTCTCTTGTCACTTGTCACTTGGTGGAAGAATAAGAATATAAGTTTTGTATCGTCAATATCATTCACCTTCTGCTTGTATTTGCTTTTTTCTGCAGTCATTGTGACATGGCATTCTCAGAAGCAAGGACAAAGAAAATACACATAAGAGATATTTGAAGGAATATGATATGAGGAGTTCCTTTTGTTAAAAAAATAATAATAATTTGTAGTAGGGGCGCCTGGGTGGCTCAGTGGTTTAAAGCCTCTGCCTTTGGCTCAGGTCATGATCCCAGGGTCCTGGGATCCAGCCCCGCATCAGACCCTCTGCTCAGCAGGGAGCCTGCTTCCTCCTCTCTCTCTGCCTGCCTCTCTGCCTACTTGTGATCTTTGTCTGTCAAATAAATTTAAAAATAATAATATTAATAATTTGTAGCTAAGTGACCTGCTCTGTTTTCTATTTTCAATTCTGTCTTTAGGAATAGAGGTCATATATGTTATTCCAATGAATCTCCACTGGTCTGGACATATATATTGGTCCAACTAGTGCCATAGTATTAGTAGCTAGATGATCCAGCACTTATTAGATTTTTATCTTATGCTCAATAATGAAATTATTTGAGGAAACAGAATTGCTCTGATTTTTGGTGACTGGGGATTTTTATCATCCACGCACACAAGATTAAAAGGGAGCTTTAAAGAAATAGTCGGCAAGGATTCCATACTCTAAACTCTGCACATTGCTAGTCTCTTTGGATGATGACCAGATAGACTAACCATGTCTAGAAGCTTTTCCTTCTATCTATTTTGTATTCCAGATTGGAATTTAACTTCTGATGCAAAACTTGCTCCTGACGATCATTCTGCGCATGGCAGCTTTCACTTCTTTATTTCTCAGGCTGTAGATGAGAGAGTTCAACATGGGGATCACTGCAGTGTAGAACACCGACACCACTTTGTTGACGTCTAGGGAAAAAATTGCACCTGGCCGCACATAGATAAAGAAGAGAGTCCCATATAAGATGGACACCGCCGTGAGATGGGAGGAGCAGGTGGAGAAAGCTTTGCGCCTCCCATCAGCAGAGCGGATCCTCAGGATGGCAGTAAGGATGTAGAAATAGGAGATTATAATGGTCAGGCTACTGACAACCAGGACGGCTCCAGCCACAATAAAAACCAACAATTTATTGATCCGGGTGTCAGCACATACCAGAGAAAGAAGGGGGGACATGTCACAGAAGAAATGATTGATAATGTTGGAGTGACAAAAGGGAAGCCGGAAAGCAGCTGTTGTATGAGTCATGGTACTCAGGAAGCCAACAGTATAGGGTCCGACCACCAGCTGTATGCAGAGTCTCTGCGACATGGTTACGGAATACAGTAATGGGTTACAGATGGCCACATAGCGGTCATAGGCCATGGACGCCAGCAGAAGGCACTCAATGGCCACGAAGAACCCGAAGAACCATTGCTGCAAAGCACAGCCCAGAAAGGAGATGGCCTTTCTGTCAGCGAAGAAGTCCGTGAGCATCTTGGGACCCACTACGGATGAAAAGCAGACGTCCACAAAGGACAGGTGACTGAGAAAAAAGTACATGGGCGTGTGAAGGTGGGAATCCATCTGAATGAGAACAATCACACCCAAGTTTCCTGTCATGGTGACAAGGTAAAAAAGTAGAAAGAGCAAGAAAAGGAAGACTTGCATCTGAGGATGATACTTCAAGCCTATGAAAATAAACTCTGTGATTCTTGTATGGTTTCCATCAGCCATTGATGGCGTTGGTCTTCTGAAGTGAGAAAAGCAGAAAATAGATGATGCGCACAACTTTAAATAATTTGAAAACATAACATGATACACAAGAAAAGAAACTACAGGTCCAATTTGGGAACATCAATATGAAAAGAGACTAAATTAAATGCTAGCAAATCAAATATAGTAAAGTTCTTAAGAGCAATATGGCTTAAATGTTTTAAAGAGATTAGAACTAGAAATTGGGTCGCCATTTGAAAACCTATAAAATTTCTCACCACATTAACGTATTGAAAGGAAAGGCATTAAATTACTTTAATAAAATTCTTTAAAGAATTTGATAAAATGTGACTCAAAAAAAAAAAAAAAAAAGAAAGCAAGAAAGAAAGAAAAAGAAAAACTTCCCAAATTGGAAACAAAAAGGAACTACTTAACTCAGTAAGAAGAATCTTCTTGAAACTCCCAGAGAATATATGTGCACAGGGTAAGCACTGGAAACATTCACACTATAACCAAAAACTAGATATTCTCACATTTTGTACTGTTTAACATTATACTGGAGAACACATCTGAAGTACTAAACCATAAATCAAAAAAAGATGTAAGAATTCTAGAAAACAAGGATAAGAAAATACTGCATTATTTGCAGACAAAAGTGTACAATAGTCAACCAATAAAATAACTTTTTTAGAAAAAAAAATGAAACAGTTCATCCAAATAGTGAAGATCAGTGTAAAAAAGTCAATAATTTCCTATGAATTATAATGTAATGGAATCATTGACTCAAAATGGTAATATAGCTATAAATAAGCCCGATAAGGAATGTTCAAGATTCATATGAAGAAAAATATAAATTATAGGACTTAACTGTGCTAGGGAAGAAATGCCTAAATGCCTGTGTATTTATTAAGATTCATTTCTTCCTGAGGAAGCAAAACTTAGCTCTAACAGGGAGAGTGAGAATCTTCATGGTCATTCCTCAGGTTGGAATAGCAGACACAGATACATCAATTGTGAAGTGAACAAGAAACAATATTTCCCTCACAGATAGGCTACAGATATAAAGTATCCTAACAACACTGGGCGGGGGGGGTGGGTGACAAATATTTTATTACTCAATGAGAAATTTTATTTTCTAAAATTATAGACTATCTGAAATTTTTGTTTGGAATTATATCAGCAAGGTAAAACATCCCACTCTGGTCTGGAATATCTAAGTCCATCTGACAGAGTAAAACAGTCTCAATTCCCAGCACAGGTACAAAACTCCGTGTGAGGGCTGTCTGGATACAACTCTGTACATGGGTCTTACCTTTACAGTTTTCAAGGAAACAGGACACCGTGCTACCTGTTTGGTTTAGGCCTATTCTGATGTTGCGATGTTGGCCCCTTCACACAGCCCTGCTTTGTTTTGAGCTCATCAGAACTGTTCTTGATTTAAATTCCACCTAACGGCCCCACTTCTCAAAATCCTGTAATAACATCTTCTTCTTTTAATTTATGGTTTAGTACTTCGGATGTGTTCTCTAATATAATGTTAAATAGTACAAAATGTGAGAATATCTAGTTTCTGGTTATAGTGTGAATGTTTCCAGTGCTTACCCTGTGCACATGTATTCTCTGGGAGTTTCAAGAAGATTCTTCTTACAGAGTTAATAGTTCCTTTTTGTTCCTTTGTTCAAGGAGACATCCATAGTTCCTAGCTATGGTGTGTGGTCTCCCACATTGCACTAGGTCAAAAGCTGATTGGGTCAGGCTACAAACTTGCTCCTGGCTGTCTAAAACTGATTTAAGGCTAGAACAACCACCACATTATGTGGCAAATTTAATGCAATTCCAACCAATTGGAAAAATTAAATGAAAATATAATTTTTGATGAGACAATCTGATTTTTTAATTTGTGGAAGAGAAAAATGTTCAAAAATAGCAAAGACAATTTCAAAAAGGGAAAACAAAGGAAAGGGATATACTATTCCAGATATCAACACATCAATAAAGCCATTGTACTTAAACCCATAAGATGTTGTTACTAGAATAGATGCAAGATGAATAGGAGACAGAAAAACTGAAAAACCATAGGCAGACCTAGGCATAGATGTCAATTTAGAATGAATAAGTTTTCTTTCAATCAGCAAATAAGGATTAATTACTGCTAAAAAAGTGTTACAATATTTGGATGAAAATTTGAAAAAACAGATAATATTAAAATTCTACCCCTCACCACTAAACTAAAAAGGAAACTTCTAACTACAAACATGTAATATGTAAACACTGAGGAATAATGTTATGATGTGTTGTAGGGTTGGTCTTCTAAAATAGGACATAAAAATCACCTGAAGAAAATGGTGAAAATTTTTACTACATCCTAGTTTTAAGTAGATGGATACACTCCAAGTAAAAATAAGACACACAGATGGAAAAAATACTGGAGCATATGTCACAAAGGATTATAATCAGATCACTTCAAGAACTGCCACAAATTAGATACTAAAATACTCATTGTGCCGCGAGGCAGATGCAGACTGGCCTGCCACAGACAGGATGCTTGAAGTCCCAACAAATACTAAAGGATGTTTAATATCCCAGATCATCACAGAAACCAAACTGAAACAACAATTATATGCTATTTTCACCCATCAGATTGACAAGATATTCAGAAATGAGAAAATGTAAAATACTGACAAAGCCGGGAGACAATATGGCAGTCACAGGAAATCAGAGGCCGCATCAAGGCCACAGCCTCTGGATGGCAGTGTTTAACTGTCTTTTGAAAAAAAAATTTTTTTTTAAGTGCATACTGAGGACTCAGAAATTCTTAATTAAAATTACTTAGCATCCACCCTGAGGAAACACAGAATGGAAAAACAATGATGTCCTCTTCACCGTTGCTCCAAGTGATTAAAAAAAAAAAAAACTGAAATCCATACAAATAGTTTTTGAAAGGCATTAGCAGCAAATAAATCTTGGTATAGCCATTCTGTGGACTATTTTACAGACAGTTAAAAATTAAGTAGTAGATTCCCTGAGGGGAGGTTGGAGGAGGGGCACGGGTGAAATAGGTAAAAGGAATGAAGAGAACATGTACAGTGAGGAGAACTGAGTAATGTACAGAATTGTTGAATCACTCTATTGTACACCTGAAACTAACACTATATGGGAATTATGCTGGCATTAAAAAATTAAAATTAAGTGTTAGGAACATGACTATTATTCCAAAATATGTGAAGGAGAAGCAAGTCACAGAATGATGTGTACAGTATGATAGTAGGAACATTTTCAATGTTTTCTTTAATTTTAATTATTTAAGTGTGTTTCTGTGTGTGTTCATGTGTGTGTGTGTGTGAGAGAGAGAGAAAGAGAGTAAATAAAAGTCTGGACAGATGAGGCACCAAAGGAATACTCATTACCTCTGGAAACAGAGGGACAGCGAACTGGGATGTAGGTAGGTAATCAAAGGGGACTCTAGATTTAACCACAATTTTAAGATTTAATACAAGGAGAAAATGCACATGCATTACCTTTGTAATTAAAAATAATCTAAGGGTGCCTGGGTTGCTCAGTTGGCTAAGCTTCTGACTCTTGGTTTCAGCTCAGGTCATGGTCTCAGGGTCCTTGGATCAAGCCCCACATTGGATGCCTCACTCAGTGTAGAGTCTGCTTGTCCCTCTGTCCCTCCTGCTGCTTGCTCTCTCTCTCAAATAAATAAATAAAATCTTTGGGGAAAAAATTTTAAAACAAGACCAAAAAAAAAAAAAAAGGCAATCTAAAGCAATTCCTTAATTGCCTTTATTTATTATTTATTTATTGTTGATTGTATTTATTTTTATATGAAATTTATTTCAACATTTAAAAAGAAAAAGAGAGAAGACAAATTAGCTACAATCAAGTGGGAGAAGAAAAACAGGCAAGGAAGAAATGTAGGAAGCCTCAGAGGTAGAAAGTGAGAAACATTTGCAAGCTATGCGTTTGGAGTTCAAGATTTCTAAAATTATAAGAAACAGAGAGAACTCTGGCCCCAACCTCACTGTTTGTAAATAAGAAAACTGAGGCTCCAAGATGTCTGACTCAGGACCACAGAGCTGGTGGCAAATACACAATCACTTTCCACCTGCAGTTCAAAGCAATGATTGCCTACATGATCCAGTATTTTTAAGGTTACAATGAATACAGAGGGACAATAAGCTTTTGTGGAGTATTCAAGACTTTGCAAAGCACCTGTGCCCCAGGTGCTTTGCAACATCAGCCCATTTGCTTTCCACCAAAACCTAGGTAAGAAGCATGTTGCTACCTCCTTTTTTACAGAAGAGGCTATGAAGTGTGGAAAAGGGTGCCTGAAGTGCCAGAGTTAGTATTTCATAAGAGTCATCAGAGAGTAAGACATGGCCCCATCTGGATATAGAGTCTCCGTACTTTTAAAGATGCCACTCTCCCAAGCGAGAACCTGAGGTCTCTCAGAGTCTCAACCCAGTTCTGCATGCTGTTTGAGGGATAGAGAATCAAGCAGGGCATGTATGCGAATTTATCAGTGGAGGGGCTGTTGATGACAAAGAGAGCAATGAAGCTCCAGAGAAAACCTGTGCAGAGTCCAAGTTTGCTCAAGGACAAGGGCTCTCAAATATCTGCAGTTGGGCTCTCATTTATAATTCCCTCCTTCGCACCCATGCTTTGAGTGTGAGGCTCATAATACAGGGCAACATTCCATGCAGATGACTCCCCACCTGGAGAAGGTGGCCCGACCTCTCCTGCTCTGGGCAGTCACTGAACTTGAAGAGGCATTTCACTTCAGTATAACCTCTTTGTGTCTGTTGCAGAATTTCACATTACTTCATATTAAGTTTGCTGCATTGGTTACATTCTAACCAATTATGGTCTGACAGTAGATATCTCTTTATGTACAAAAAAAAAAAAAATTCAAGATGTCAGTCATTTTCATTTTCCCATAAGCCCATTTATACTAAAATTCTTGAAGAGTAAATGCAGGGACCAAAGTGGATTTTTAAAAGTGCTTTAAACTTACATTCCAATGAGTTCCTTTCCTCTTCCAAGAATTAAAATTAAAATGGAGTATAAAGTGTACTCTTTTCAGCATGTGCTCCTTCTGCCCACTGTCATCTGTGCCTCTGCACAGAGAAGAGGTCAGACTTTCTTAGAATTACTTGGTTTTATTCTTAGTGTTCATAAGAATATGGTAAGCTTCCACTCCAAAACTCATTGTCTTTTCACTTGGATCAAAGTTTCCACAAGTAGTGACATCATTCCTTTGTTCTGGGAGAACTTAGGTCCCAAAACATGCCATACCTTGGGAATTCGATAATAGGGAATTAAACTAAAATGTTATTTTTGACTTTAAACTCTAAAAAAATCCACTGGGATCATCTTACTTGTTTTCTGTGCTTGACTGAGTAAACTCTTATTTCTTACCTCCTTCTTACACAAGAAAACATTTCAAGAGTAAACTTTAGTGCCATGTTGTAACAACTGCTGTTTTCCCCATGAGAACCACAACAAAATTTTTGCAACTGTTCGCCTAGAGATAATTACAGCAGAGGACCAGCTACCAGGATAACTCAATTATCATTGTGATCATTCATCTTCCATTTCTAATACTCATAGAAAAATCACCAAAATCATAATGTGTAAAGAATCTCCACCATATTCACACAGGTTTGTTTTTTTTTTTTTATGAGACATTGAGATTGGTTTCACTGACAAATTCAAGCTTGATACAACATTTTTTCAGCTTTTGTTGATGAATAACACAGAGAAGTAAAACATCTTAAATGTACCTTTGAATTATTATACTGTGAGCACATGTATGTACACTGCCACCCAAGTCAGGATAGAACATGTCCACCATCTATACCATGTTTGTGAAATTCATCTTTGGTTGAATAAATCTCTAGTTCATGTATTTTATTGATGCTATCACTCTATTATATTAAAATCCTACAAATGATTTACCGATTACTTTGTTCTTGGGCATTTGCTAGGTTTTAACTTTTGTGATTTTTTTTCTCTACTGAGCATCCAATGAACACCTTGTGTTTTGGTGTTCATGAGCATGCATTTCTCTTGAGAATATACCTGGGAGTAAAATTTCTTTGTTATGGGGTACGGATATGTTCATATTGACTAAGAATTTAGGAAATCGTCCCAAACCCATTGCTTTCACTTCTCTAAGTACTGTACGAGAGCCAGTGTTTGTCATTTTAGCCATTTTGGTGAGTGTCTAGTGGGATCTCATGGTGTCTTTAGCTGCCACTTCTAAGGAATTTGAGAAATTTTACAGTATTAAAGGTCATTTCCATAACCACTTGCATGGACTGGCTGTTGGAAGTCTTGCCCACATTTTGTCACTGGATTGCCTTTCTTTAAAAATTACGATAGTTATTCATATACTTCAATTATCTCATTTATCTGCCTTATAAATACACTTTCTCTTCCTGTGGCTTCCATGTTTACACTCTTAAGCATAAACCTCAGTGTTTATTTTAGTGTAGTTCAGGGAATCAATATTTTTCTTGATATTTAGTATTTTTGTAGCCTACTTTTAAAAATTTCCTATCATATGTCATAAAGGTATTCTCTGATATTATCTTCTAGATGCCTTAATTCCTTGCCTTTTACATTTCAACTTCCAAATCATCTGGAATTAATGTTAATGTGTATTGTGAGATAGGAGTAAAATTCTACTTTTTTCCCATTTAGACATCCAAAGGATCCAACACTGTTTTTGTTTTTGTTTTTTTCCAGTCCTTTCTTTCCCCACTACCCTGCTGTGTCACCCTTGCCATAAATGAAGTGTCCATGTATTGGGTCTGTATATTCTTTAATAATAAAGGTATTAGCGTGCATTCATTAATACACCTGGACACCCTACTCTGTCCCACTGGACTATTAGTCTATTCTTGATCCTGTCTTTGTTTGTTTGTTTGTTTGTTTGTTTGTTTTGAGAAAAAAAAAAGGAGGGGCGAGGAGCCAAAGGGGAAGGAGAGAGAAAATCTTTAGCACGCTCTACTTTCAGCATGGAACCCAAGCAGAGCTCTATCTCATGACCCTAAGATCATGACCTGATCTGAAATCAAGAGTCAGGTGCTTAACAACTGAGTCACCCAGATTCCCCCAATCCTATCCTAATTACTATAGTTTTGTAAGTCTGTCTTCAGTAGAGGAAGACATCCCACCTGACTTGTCTTCTTCAAGATTAACTAGGATATTTTGGACCCTTTGCATTCCATATAAACTTCAGAATCATGGCAATATCTTGGGAAGGTTTAAGTCTGGATTCACTTTAACACTGCTTCTTCAGTCCTGCAGGACCTACATTGACAGTTTCCTTTCACACCATGGGAACATTGTAAGATTCAAGCACACTTGCTGATTTGCTGTTCCCACACAGACCCATATGTCCCTCTTTCCTTACAACCCTTCTGACTATACCTTCTCACGTACTGAAATATTAGAACTCAAAATTCCATCTGTTCTGCAAGGTATGTTGAATCATCACTTCATCCAGGAAGCCTTCCCTGATACCTTATAGACAAAAATAATTACTCTTTTTGAACTTTAACAGCATCATTTCCTCTCTTCTGTCACTTAAAAATGACACCACATATCATTCTTTGCTTATGTCTTATGTCCCTCACTAATAAACTCTCTAGTAGATGAAGGGTCATATCTTACTGGATGGAATTGGCATTATCAAAAGTCCTAGTAAACATATGTTTCTATCTTCCGAGTTGTTGACAAAATGAGAATGCTGGTTACACAGGAAGAACCTTATAGTCAAACCAATTTAATCACAGAGTAATATGAAATCCTGATTCCAAAATGAAAATGTGCTAAAATGAAAAGAAACTGTTCATCATAATCAAAGCAAATTCTGTGTTTTCCAAAGTGCACTCCAGGATCACAGAGAAGTGATTATCTTTGGAGGCTCTACATCAAATTCTTTTCAGTTACATCATTTTACAAATCTTATCAGAATTACCATCTTAAAGGATAACTGTCTATATCAAAGTGTCCTCATTTTTGTCTGGAATAAGCAAATGTGAACCCAGAGAAATACTAGTGGGAAAAGAGAATAAGTCCCATCCCAATACTGGAGCTTGGAGGGGTCAAGAGGTACCTCCTTCATTTAAAAGATGCCTTATGTGATCCATGTGGTTCAGGATCTCCAAAGCCTCAGATTCTCCAGCTATAAAGTGGATCGAATAACACATATCACCAACAGGAAGTAAAATATTCAATAAGATATTTGCAAAATGCTTAGTACAGTGTTATGATATAGCAGATCCTCACCAAATATATAAAATAACATTACTATTAAAAATTAAAATTCTACACTAATAACTGTTTTAAAAATTATGTTAGCATAGAAACTAACCAAAAAAAAAAAAAAAATCAGAACTGCAAATCCGGTAAGGAATACACACACACAAACACAAATTAACAAAGACAACCTCAAATGTCAATTCTTCCCCTTCATAGACTACTGTTCTTTAGGATAGATTTTTATTCTGTAAGCATCAGTATGGGTGGCAGAATTCCTATAATGTTCCTGTAAAGATCCCTAATCTTTGCCCTAATCCCAGGACTCTCTGAATATGATGAAATACCACTCATATGATTATGTTGCATTATATGACACAGTTAAACTTCTGCAAGACATGACTCTGGATGAACCAGTGGGTCCCAAGATTTCTCCAGCTCAGAGCAGAAGAGTCAGACAGGTTGAAAATATATGGAGAGCTAGATAAGTCATTGCTGGTCCGAAGCTGAAGGGGCCATAACAGAAAGCAAGTGAGCAACCCTAAGATGCTGAGAGAGGTTCCAGCTGACTGCCACTGGGGAACAGGCACCACAGTCCTACAACCATAAGGAACTGAGTTTTCTCAAACACACCAGTGAGCTTGGAAATGAGCCTTCCCTGGAGCCTCTAAGAGGGAGCTGAGCCCTGGCAACAGGTTCATATCAGCCTTGCAAGAGTCTGAGCAGAGAATCAGGCCATGATGGACCTGGACTCAAGACTCAGGGAAACTGTGAGGCAGTGAATTTAGGTGGTTATAACTTTCCAGCTTTGTGGCAATTTCTTATGCAGCAGTAGAAAGGGATGTAGGAGCATGTTCAAAAAATAATAATCAAAAAAAAAAAGGTGAATAGTTGATATACGGGAGAAGTAGAGAATTATTTTAGGTAAAGAGGTCCACAGGACCTCTGAGATGGCATCACATTTGAGCAGAGACTCAGACGTGGTAAAGGCTGACCTGCAGCACTGCCCCAGGATGAGGAAACAGGAAATAGAAGGGCCACTTAAATCCCAAGAATAACTGAAGAAATCCCACAGAGGATTTCCACTGAAAGGGAGTGTGGCCTAAGCAGTCTGCTGCTCCCTCGCCTAAAACGCATTCAGACTGCACTGCTCAAGGCTACCAAGACGATCAGCTCAGCTCTTTGCCTGGTCCTGTTTCCATGGCATACAGAGGCCTGGAGTGAGTATGAAAGAGACCACAGTTAATCCATCATAAAATGCCTGGAAGATCTTACAGATTTATGCAGCAAGGAGTCACCTGGTGAAAGTTAACAAGTTTTTAATCTATTCTCGAAAGTGATGATTTTCATCAGCACTTTCATGGCATATAATAAATCCCTTCTCCCAATAAAACATTTCATATGTCCTCCTACTTTCAACTGTGCCCATTCCCAAAACTTACACCACGTAAAGGAATGAATAAAAGTATTCTGAGGATTAAAATGAATTAGTTTGTAAACTCTAGCCCCACCCCCACCCCACCCAACGAGGTGCTAGAGTACACAGAAGCCTTGTTACTATATGGGGGAGGGGATACTTTCTCCTTTGATGACCAAATAGTAACCTCTAGATTCCATGGAAAGCCATACTATAAGAAGAATTTTTTCAACTTTGCCAATCCCTACTTTTTTTTAAAGAAATGTTTTTTTAATTACCTTTCCTAAAATATACTACCTCTTCTTTTCTTGATTATCTTATGCTTGTCACAGAAATCACCATATATGTGTAAATATTTTTCAGTCTTGTTTGTTTGTCCTTCCACTGCACTAGCCTGTAACCTCCAGGGGGACTTTTCCTCTAAATATGAATAATACCCAGTACAGGGTCAGGCAAAGAGGACTATGCAAAAAAATAGTTAAATGAGTGATTGATTCTGGCATTCTTTGACTCCCATGTCTTCTTAATTAAATGGCATCGTGACCCACATCATTACCCAGCCCAGTCACAAAAACTGAAAGAAAGCTTGATGAAAAACAAGCAAAACAAGCAAACATATTCTAGGGACTTAGAGATTATTTACATCCTTTAAAGAAAGCCTTCAAGAGAAGACAGAGGTTTACAGTCGCACAAAAACATGGTCAACCCCCTCATTTCTTAGACTTGTTATTACATTCCAGAAAATAAAACACAAAAGTATGGTTGAAAGAATATAGTACCTGGAGAAAATAAAAGTGTGACCAAAGTTATGTGGTCATGGGTAATGCATTGATTCTTCATGTGTGCCAGACTGAACATCTACAAAAATAAAATCACATTCTTCCTATGAAACACCTATGAAACAAGATTCAATAAATCACAGTAGCAATAAACACTTTATTGAAGAACTGAAATGCATTCTGGATTTCACATGCATGACTCATGCAACTACAGCAGCAAAATCTCAACAGTTAGTGCTATCATAGGAGTATCGGGGATATACAAGGCCTTCATAGAATGCCTACTCCAAACACGAAGGTAGTATTGCAGAGTACTATGGTTACATGTTTTCTGAATAATTCACTTTTTTCCATTTTCTTGAAATATAATGCACATATCACATTGCGTTAGTCCAAGGTGTACAACATACTAGTTCAATACCTGTGTATGCTAAAAATGATCACCACGGTAAGTTTAGTTAACAGAAATCACCTTATGTAGTTATACATTTTTTTCAAGTGAAGAGAACATTTAAGATCTCCTCTCTTAGCAACCTATAAATGTACAGGACAGAATTGTTAACTAGAGTCACCATGTTCCCATTACACAAGACATATTTATCTTATAAGCTGAAGTTTTTAACTTTTGACCATAATACATTTGTTAATGGTTTATGTTTAAAGAATCAAGGCCAACCTTGCAGACAACGGAGGGATCTCCACACCTTGTGAGCTAAACAGAAGTACTGTCCAGTAACTGATGATGATCAAACTTAGTCAGGACTTAACAAAGAACTTCTCGTATCCTACTCACAATCCTTGAAAGTATTTTCAAAGCACTAAGGCTCAATAATAATCCCATCTCAGCTGAATGATTTAAAACACCTTCCTGGTCAATGACATAGGAAAGAATTGCAACCTGGAGATGTTGAGTGACATTTCAAAGACATAGAGTAATAAATAGTGAGTCTCAAAATAAAACTCACACTCCCATCAACCAGCCCATGTTCTTGCATCTTGTGTAAATATCACCTCTCAATCTGTAGTACAAATGGAATCTAGTTTACTTACTCATGAGACACTGCTTCTTCTCAAACATCCTTCTGAATGAATCCTTAACCTCCCTGTTTCTCAGGCTGTAGATAAGTGGGTTCAACATGGGAATCACAGCTGTGTAGAACACAGAAACCACTTTATTGATGTCCAGGGAGAAAACAGAACTGGGACGTACGTAGATGAAGAAGAGTGTCCCATACAGGATGGAGACAGCTGTCAGGTGTGAAGAGCAGGTGGAGAAGGCTTTGCGCCTCCCCTCAGCAGAGCGGATCCTCAGGATAGCAATGACGATGTAAATGTAGGAAACCAGGATGATCACACCACTGACCACTCCTAGAGCTCCAGCCAAGATGAAAAGCACAAACTGATTGACCTGGGTGTCTGCACATGCCAGGGACAGAACAGGAAGAAGGTCACAGAAGAAGTGATTGATGATTTGGGGGCCACAATAGGGCAAGTGAAAGGCAAGGGCTGTGTGGGTCATGGAAATCATAAGACCAATGGTATAAGACCCTACCACCAGCTGCACACAGACACGCTGGGACATAATGAGAGCATACAACAAGGGCTTACAGATGGCCATATACCGGTCATATGCCATGGAGGCCAGGAGGAAACATTCAGTCACTACAAACTGACTAAAAAACCAGAACTGGGCAGCACAACCCAAGAAAGAGATTACTTTTTTCTCCACAAAGATATCAGTTAACATCTTAGGACCAGTAACTGAAGAGGAGCATATATCCACAAAAGACAAGTGGCTGAGAAAAAAGTACATGGGAGTGTGGAGTCGGGGATCCATCCAAATGAGGGTGATCATCCCCACGTTTCCCAGAAGAGTGACAAGATAAACCAAGAGAAATATCAAAAAGAGAACAACCTGCTGTTGGAAGTGATTTGTTAAGCCCATGAAAAAAAATTCAGTCACCAAAGTCTGATTTCCATAATCCATTCTCTGATTTAATCTGCAATGAAAAAGAGAAAGACTTTTCTTTACAATCAACTTGTAAGTAAATTATTTTTAAAATGAATTTGACTTCTTTTTTTTTTCAGTTAAAAAAAGGATACCATTACCCTCAACTCTCTTGAATTCTACATCTTTTAGTCATGCTATCCATTTGCAAATGATTTATGCAATACAGATTAAGTCACTAAACCTCACAGAGACCTTTAATTTCTTCCACAGAAAGAGAATTTTTTAATAGAATCATAGATTTTTAAACTACAAATGAATATTGGTGGTTATCTAAAGCAACTCCTCTAATTACACTAGGTTATATTTATACAAGTATTTAGCTTTTAACCAAGGATTTTTTTTTTTTAACATTTTGATGAAAAAGGAAAAAATGAAACAAGATGGGATTGGGAGGGAGACAAACCATAAGAGACTCTTAATGTAACAAAACAAATTGAGGGTTGCTGGGGGATGGCAAGTATGGAGAGGGTAGTTGGGTTATGGACATTGGGGACGGTATGTGTTATGGTGAGTGCTGCGAAGTGTGCAAGCCTGGTGATTCATAGACCTGTACCCCTGGGGCTAATAATACATTATATGTTAATGAAAACTTTAAACTGGCGATGTGAACTCAATGAATTCTGCATGATACCCATTCTCACTGCCAAATAAGGGTAAACTAGTTTGGGCAATGTAACTTGTTCCTCAATCCCCTTAAACTATAGCAATTATAATTACTTGAGTGGTCTAAAGTATACGTTTTTATGTCCAAGGAGGAGGGCAAGCTGAGAACAAGAAAAGTTAGCTTTACAGCATTGTCACAACCTCAACGCTATCCTTAGTATGACTCTTTCTCCAAAACACCTGTGAGCCACCATATCAATGCTGTATATCTTCACTAATTGAGTGACTCCATTGAAATTTTAAGCCATCAAAGAAAAGACCACTTTTTAAATATTGAGTAGCTGTTGTGCCCCAACTAGTGTTATTAAGTGCTTGAGAGAAAAATATAAATATTTTAAGAATTATAGGATATCTCTGGACAATTATCCCAGGGAAACGAGTATCTATGTTCACAAAAACAAAACAAAACATATACGATTTTATTCATACAAGTTCAAAAATTGGAAAGAATAAAAATTTCCTATACTATGTGTATGGTTAAACACACTGCGGCACACCCATACCATGGAAAACTATTTAGTAGGAAAGAGATCAAAATATGATACACACAACACCTTGGTGAATTACACTGAGTTGAAAAATGTCAACCTCAAAAGTTCAAAACTTTTAGGATTCCATTTATATGACATTCTCCAAATGATTAAAATTATACAGATGGAGAACAAGTTAGTGCTTGCCTGGGATTCAGAAATCTGGGAAGGGGGGTGGAGGTGTGGTTATAAAAGGGTAGCACAGGGAGACCCCTGTGGAAGTGGAAGAGTTCAGCACCCTGGTTCTCACATGGGTTAAACATATCTACAAGCATGGTAAAATGGTATAGAACAGTACACACACACACATCACACCAATGTCAATTTCCTGGATTTGATGTTGTGCTGTCATTGGTAAGATGCACCATTGGGGGATCCTGGGTGAAGGGTATGTGAGCCAGTCTATACATCTTTGAAGTTTCCTGTGGATCATTATTTCAGAAGAATTTTTTTTTTTTTAAATGAGTGAATGAATGAGAAGTGAGAGGAATGGGAAACTGAGGAAAAGAGGTATATGTTTCGGACCTTGAAATACTCACAGTGATTCCAACAGCACAATCATGCAAAAATATCAATGGGCTGGGCAGCAGGATAAGCACTGACAGAAATCTAAAATCACTATCCCCTGGTAAGAACGCTTGGAAAGTGTTTTGCTTAACCGAAAAGTAATGAAGTGAAAATCCGCCAATGTCCTGTGGTCTCAGAGGAAATGGAGCTCGGAAGGAAAAAGCCTGGATGGGTGGAATCCAAGGTCAGTCGGAAGAAAATAATACTTTAGTAGTGAGATGTTCAAGAATTTAATATTTTCTAGACATACAAACTCATCCCAGGCACTGATATTTGCATTTGATATTTACTCGTGGAAGATGGAGAGTTGCAAATTCAGGACATAAAATTTTGTAAAACTCGAACTAGAACACACACATCTATTTTCTCAAATAATTGCCTTTACGAACAAAGGTAAGTACATACATCACCAATAATTATCATGTTTTTAACACTTTTGTGTTCAAGTTGAAATCTTGTGTAAAGACCATAGTTCCTAAATGCAGAAATGCCTGTAACATTATTTTGCCCTGGGCATACCCAGGGCAAAGACTCTAAAGCAGAGGCACCATAATATAATCTTCACATGGGACTTTGGGCATGAGAAGTTGGAATTCAACTCATCAGATTCAGAGGTTTGCTTTCTACTTGTAAGATCCAATATAGGGAAAGGGAAGAAATTAAGAGCCAGAGAAGCCAAGGCCTCTTAAGTCTAACATCCTATGAACCATTAATCCCACAGCGCATTTCACTATCTATGCCAGACACAAAATTCAACCAACATGGACATTCAAGTTGGGTCCTTAAGCCAAAAGACACAGATTAAATATTTGACTTATACCAAATTATGCTTCACAGTAAGCTTAGAGACAATGCTTTTTCAGGGGTCTAAACCAATTTTTTAAATATCTAGACATCTAAACGCAATTTAGGAAATCACTTAACGCACCTACCTGAAGAAATATGCCCTAGACCTATTGCCTGTCTATGTCATGATGAATTATGAAAGTTGCATTCCCTGATATAAAAATGAATTACCCTACAAATGGAGACCGTTCATTCTTCTCAGCTTCTCCATTTGTCTAGGAAGATACACAATATAGTGATACCATCTTGAAACCTGGGCATTCCGATGGCACTTTTAAAAAGACTTAATCTGCACAACACACAAGAGAGGTTTTTCTAAAGGGTTATTCAGTTCATTGGAGCTAACTCCCTCAAGGAGTCAAAACTCAGGAGATCAGACCTAGAGAAAAGATAACATCTTTTGAGAAAATAATTTTGGGACTTTGAGTCAAGGGTAATTACACAAAATAAAACTCTCTCTCCCTTTGGTACTGCCCCCTCCCTTTGAAATTCCTAGAAGAAAACATAGGAAAGAAGCATCCTGCCATGAAAAACAAAGAAGTTCAGTTCAGCCATTGGCAATGATATGGATGAAAAAGGAAGGCGTTACATTTAATGAAATAAGCCAACCAGAGAAAGACAAATATTGTATGATGTCACTTAGATATAGAATCTAAAAAAGTGGGACTGACAGCAGTGATTAAGTCTGTGGTTGTCAGGGGTCAGGGTGGGTGAAATGGGGAGATGTTGGTCAAAGTGTACAAGATCAATAAGTCCTGGAAATCTACTGTACAGCATGGTGACTATAATTAATAACTAGTATTGTATACCTGAAATTTACTAAGATATTAGATCTTAAGTATTCTCAACATAGAACAAAAAAACAAACACAAAAAAAGGTAACTACGTGAAGTGATGTGTTCATTGCCTTGATTGTGGTAAATATTTCGCAATGTATACATTTATTAACTCACCACATTGTATATCTTAAATATATACAATTAATATTTTTCAACTATACTTCAATAAAATTGGAAGTAACAATAACATAAAAGAAAATAAAGCATTTTCACCATCCACACTTTCTTGGTGAAATTCATCTTTTGCTGAAAAATATACTCTTATTGCTGTTAGCATTTCATGATATGGATATTCCATGAATGATTTATCCATTCTTTTGTTGTGGAGCATTTGAGTTCTTTCCAGTTTGTAACCTTTATACAGTTTTCTCCAACGGACATTTTTGTGCATATCATTTAATGTTCTTGAGCATGCATTTCTCATAGGAATATATTGGGGAGTGAAACTACCGTCAAAGAAAAATTACATCAGGTGTAACTCATACAATCGAGGAGGACTTTGTTCATGATTAGTGCAATAAGAGAGAGAAGCTGAACTCACCTTGTCATAAAAAAAAAAAAAAAAAAAAAAAAAAAAAGAACTGTTTTAAATGTTGAGATGAGGTAGGATAGGAACAAAGTGTTGGAGGACTGTAGGTGATGGGTTGGTCAATGTGACTGGACCATCTATATTTTCTACTTGCGTTTTTCATTGTTTGTCTCCTACCTTCCGACAGAGGTAGAGAGATCAAGAGATGTCTCCTGGGTCCTTAAGAAGGATCTGTCTGGGTTGAAATTGTGAGAGACTGGAAGAAGATTCACATCTCAAAGGAACAAAGAAAGACTCTACAGTTGTAAGTTTTCTGAACTACATGCACTAAGACACAAAGAGGTCATGGGCCTACTGTCAGGAAGAGACCTATCTCAAGGTTAGCCAAGCTCAGAGAGGAGCACTGAGGCAGTGTCGGTCAACAAGCAGATGGTTGTTCAAACTGAGTGATAATGCAAGTTTTCCAAAGTGGTAGCACCACACTTCCATATGATGTATGGGAGCCAATTTTGTAATTTATCCATTTTGTTGAGTGCATAGTGGTATCTCATTGCACATCTAATTGTCATTTTCCTGAATTCTAGTGAGGTTCAAACACTGCAGTGCCCAAGTGTATTGACCTTTCTCAATCACTGGGCTGTCTCTTTCTTTATTATTCTTAATAGGCATTCATATACTTCAGAGATAAGTCAGGTTTGTACATTTCACATCTAATGGCTTGAATACTTATGGTCTGAATAGTGCCTTTTGATGGACCCAAGTTCCTGGTTTTTAATGGAGTCAGGAGAATATTATTCTCCTTCATGTTTAGGGTTGCTTTTAGTTTTTTGTCTTTAAAAGAGAAAGCAGATTAGTTAGGAAAGGGACAGAGTGGGAGGGAGAGAGATGATCCTACATAGGCTCCAAGGCCAGGGGCAAGCCTATCACTGGGCTCGATCTCACAACCCTGAGTTCATGACCTGAACCAAAACCAAGAGTCAGATGCTTAACTGACTGAGCCACCCAGGTGCCCCATGCTTATGATTTTCTGTAGTTAGTCAAACAAAGAAAATCTCCTTGCCACAGTGTCCTCTCACAAGCTCATAAAGATATTCTCTGTAATTGTCTTTTGTTTTATTTCTTTGCCTTTCGCATCCTGATCTCCCAATAAGCAGGAGTTCATCTCAGTGTATGTTGTGTAATGTGGTAATATCGACTTATTTTCCACACGGTACTTAGAAATGCCAACATGTCATATCACTCTTTGTTTTTCCTTTCTTTCCTTTGCTTACAAAACTGTGCTAGGGCAACTATCATATTTTAAGATTCAACAGGCATTATTAAAGTTCTTACAGGTGTACACCTCTATGTTTGGAGTCATCACGTACATAAGAATGGTACTCATATAGGAAGAAACCAGTTGTCAACCAAGCCACTCACAGTGTATCTGTATTTCCAAACAAAAATACACTAAAATTTTCTGAAAGTGTTTATCAGAACCTATTTGCAAAAGCTGTCATTGCAAGTACACTGCATGATTCCAAAGAAGTGATTATTGTTGATACCTTTCAATGGCAACTTTTTTGACTGTATAGTTTTACAAAATCTTATCAGAATAATATAACTCTTTAATCACCTTGTCTTCATCTTTGTCTGGAAGAATAAATGGTTATGGAAAATTCTGAAGGAGAAAACCACAATAAATCCCATCCTAATGAATAATCTTACCATGGCTATATGAAAAGACCCAGGCTTTGGAGGACTCACGGTGGGACCAAGCACCACCTCTTCTGTTCATAAGATTCCTTACCTAAGGCATGTGGCTCAACCTCTCAGGCCTTGTTTCTCCAGCTCTAATGTAGATCTAAGAAAGCAACCACAAATGGAATTAAAATATTCAATGAGATATTTATTGAACACTTGGCACAGTGTCTATGTCATAGCAGATCCTCAGCAAATGTATGAAGCAACATTATTCTTAAAGGATAAATACTGTTAAAGGATAAATATTCTGGGACACCTGGGTGGCTTTAAGCATCTGCCTTTGGCTCAGGTCATGATCCCAGGATCCTGGGATCAAGCTCCAAGTCCAGATCCCTGGTTAGCAGGAAGCCTGCTTCTCCCTCTCCCTCTGCTGTTCCCACTGATTGTACTCTCTCCCTTTCTCTCTCTCTCTCTCTCAAACAAATAAATGAAGTCTTTTTTTAAAAAAGGATAAATATTCTGTACAAATGAGTACTTTAAAAAAATGTTTTAATGTGAAACAAACAGAAAAAATAACAAAAAGGCAGGCCCAAGAAAGAAAACACACACGCACACACACACACACACACACACACACACACACACACATCCTGAAGTAAGAAGGACAAACTCAAAGTCAATTCTTCCCCCTCACAGACTACTATTCCTTCTTTAGGGTAAACGTTTATTCTGTGAGCATCAGTGTGGGTGGCAGAATTCCTATAATGTTCCTGTAAAGATCCCTAATCTTTGCCCTAATCCCAGGACTCTCTGAATATGATGAAATACCACTCATATGATTATGTTGTATTATATGACACAGTTAAACTTCTGCAAGACATGACTCTGGATGAACCAGTGGGTCCCAAGATTTCTCCAGCTCAGAGAAGAAGAGTCAGACAGGTTGGAAATATATGGAGAGCTAGATAAGTCACTGCTGGTCCGAAGCTGAAGGGGCCACAACAGAAGGCAAGTGAGCAACCCTAAGATGCTGAGAGAGGTTCCAGCTGACCGCCACTGGGGAACAGGCACCACAGTCCTACAACCATAAGGAACTGAGTTTTCTCAAACACACCAGCAAGCTTGGAATGAGCCTTCCCTGGAGCCTCTAGGAGGGAGCTGAGCCCTGACAACAGGTTCATATCAGCCTTGCAAGAGTCTGAGCAGAGAATCAGGCCATGATGGACCTGGACTTGAGACTCAGGGAAACTGTGAGGCAGTAAATTTAGGTGGTTATAAGTTTCCAGATATGTGGCAATTTCTTATGCATCAGTGGAAAATGACTACATGAGCCTGTTCATCCTTATGATAGAAAAAGCAGTATTTTACTTGCATGTATACCTATGATAATAAAAAGATCAGAGATGACAATTCTGGAAAGCACACAATATGTTTCCTCAGACACTGTGGAAGTTCAATCATGGATAATTATTAACAGGATTATTCCACCAGTGGAATTGTGCTGATTAACAAAACAGGATCATTTAAGCATGACTGAAATCGTCAACTCATGTTCAAATAGAAATAACAATCCCAATTTAATCTACCCCCCTCTCCTGATACCTCCTAATTAATCAATGCTAAGCTTAGATTTGATTGGAGGGATTATTTCGGAAAAGGACAATAAATATTGAATACTTTGTGGGCAAAGAAAATTTAAACTATTTATCAATTGCAAGCAACAGACACAGGAAATTCACCAGGAGAATATTAGTTAGCTCAGAGGATAACTGGACAAGACTCAGGACAGTTCTAGGTGCCCTATAGCAGAGACTGCATCTAATGGGGGATCTTGGCTGGAATAAATGAGCTCCAATCATTGTGTCATCCTCCTTACAACTCAAACTCCAGGGAAAATAGTTCAAGTTTAGGTCATATGCTTATAACTTTCTGTGGGAAGTCTGCAGCTCCATTACAATCTTATCAAGATTCTTGTCCACAGGTAAGAGAAAAATCTCCATAAGGAAAACAGGTATTTACTGTTGTAGACATAAATGAAGTACATGGATGTCTGTGAGAAACAACTGTGTATTATAGGAAAATGTTGCAAAATATAATGTTTCGCCAAAATATCACGCTGAAATCAAATCACTACAATAGCCATACAATGAAAAACGGAATAAAAGCATGATTTTAAAAAACATGTTCTAAAAAGTTAGCATTCTTTTTACTATTGCATGCCAAATTTCATGTTAAGTCACCCATATGTATCTGTATGCATATTTCCAATTATGAAACATTTTTCGTCTTGCAGACAAACCCTTCTTCCAAGGAAACACAGCCAGAACAGACACTTGAATATATGTCTGCTGATCTATAACATCATGAAATAAGGAATGGCATCTTAATCATAAATGTATTGTTCAATCTATAAATATACAATGAGCACCTACTATGTGCCAGGCTGTAACATCATGGACAAAGCAGTGAACATAAGCATCCTTCTAACATGAATCCCCCTTCTACAGGGAAGGACAAAAAAATAATGAAACACATAAATAGGTCATATTTGAGTATTTATAACTACTTCAAAAAGTAATAAAGAGAAAAGGGAAATTGTTGGAATATAATACGACCAGAGAATTATTTTAGGTAAAGAGGTCCAGAGGACCTCTCAGATGGCATCATACTTGAGCAGAGACTCAGACTTGGTAAAGGCTGGCCTGCAGCACTGCCTCAGGATGAGGAAACAGGAAATGGAAAGGCCGCTTAAAACCCCAAGAATAGCTGAAGAAATCCCACAGAGGATTTCCCACTGAAGGGGAGTGTGGCCTAAGCAGTCTGCTGCTCCATCCCCTAAAACGCTTTCAGACTGCTTTGCTCAAGGCTACCAAGACAATCAGCTCAGCTCTTTGCATCGTCCTGTTTTCATGGCACAGGGAGGCCTGGAGTGAGTATGAAAGAGACCACAGTTCATCCATCATAAAGTGCCTGGAAGATCTTACAGATTTACGCAGCAAGGAGTCACCTGGTGAAAAATAACAAGTATTTTCATCTGTTCTCCAAAGTTATCTTTTTTGTCAGCGCTCGTATGGCTCATAATAAATCCCTTCTCCCAATTAAGCATTAGGTAATGTCCTCCTTCTTTCAAACTTGCCCATTCCCAAAACCTGCATAACATACTGGAATGAAGAAAAATATCTTGAGAATCAGAACAAATCAGCGTTAAATCTTTGCTTTCTACTTTGGAAAATTCAAATACTTATTTGAACAAGGTTCTTTTCCTTTAATGAGCCAAATCATAGCATCCATACTCTGTGGAAAACAACCTAAAACAGAATGTTTACCTCTTTCCCAGACCCTAACCTTTGCAGAGGGTTTTCTCTATCACCTTTTCTAAAGATGAATAGATAAATACTCTATCTTGGCTCCTGGATTGGTTTTATCATAGAAATCACCATGTCTATGTACTTGATTTTTAGTCTTTATTTGTTCACTAGCCTATAACTTCCATGAGGACTTTTTTGCTTATGAACAGCACCCGATAAAGTGGCAGGCACACAAGAAGCATATGTACCAATTTGTTAATTAATTGTTGTATCATTCGTGGACTCCCATTCATCTTAATTAAAGGGCATCTTCCTGGATTTTGTCCTGAGTCAACAGTGAACACAGAGACCATCATTGCATAAAGCATGAGGAATAAACATGGAAAAAAAATTCTAGGCCTTAGAAGCTATTATTTACATTCTTCAACATGAATAGATTAAAATGCCATTTAAAGAAGACCTTCAAGAGAAGGCAGAGAAATTCTGTGTGAATCTTCAATTTGTACAAGACAAATGTTTCATCCCCTCATTCCTGCATTTGTTTGCTGTATTTTTTTTTAAATGGATAATTGAGAGATTATTGCATCTGGAGAAAAAATGCAGGAACACATTATGAGGTCATGGGCAATTCACTGAGTATTCTCAACCATCAGGTTTGTCGTCTATAAAGTGGAAATTAATTCCCTGCTGATGACATAAAAATCAATAACCAACAGTAGTAATAACTACTTCATATTTAAAATACATTTAAAAATATATAACACATTTTAAGTACATAAATAACAATATGCTAAAGTAATAGAAGTTATATGAATGTGGGAAAAAAGAATTGCAATGCATTCTGCATTTTATATGCATGAATCACATGATTACAGTGGCAAAATCTCAACAAGTAGTTACTTGAGTAGCAGAACAGCAGAACAGACTCTTGTCAAATGTCAACTAGAAAAGTGCAGGTGTTATTAGAGAGTGCAATTGTTACATACGACCAAAAAAATACCCCTTATAATATTTTTATTAAAAAAATAAATAAAAGGGGGACACTTGGGAGGCTCAGTCATTAGGGATCTGCCTTCAGCTCAGGTCATGATCCCTGAGTCCTGGGATTGAGCCCCTCATCGGGTTCCCTGCTCAGCGGGAAACCTGCTTCTCCCTCTCCCACTCCCCATGCTTGTGTTCCTTCTCTCACTGTCAGGTAAATAAATAAAACATAAAAAAGAAGTAAAACATAAAAAAGAAAAAAAAGAATAAAAGGTAAACTTGCAAGGGATTGCAAGATCTCAACATCTTGTAAAGCAAAACAGAGGTACTGTTTAGCTCATTGGTTAAGATTTTTCACTTTTCTCATATATAACAAAGCTTCTCATTTCCCATTACAAAATCTTAAGACTATTCTAAATCTTTGGGATTCTCTAAGCCACCTACTACATTTTAAAGCTCTAAATCTCAATCCTGTTAATCGAGAAATGAGAAAATCCAATGAGAAAATTGTAACCTAAAGATGTTATAGGACTTCAATGACACACAATAATAAAGAGTGAAGCTCAACACAAAAGTCGCACTCCCATCAGTCCATGCTCTTGCGTCTTGTGTAAATATCACCTCTCAATCTGTAGTACAAACGGAATCTAGTTTACTTACTCATAAGAAACTGCTTCTTCTCAAACCTCCTTTTGAATGAATCCTTAACCTCCCTGTTTCTCAGGCTGTAGATAAGTGGGTTCAACATGGGAATCACAGCTGTGTAGAACACAGAAACCACTTTATTGATGTCCAGGGAGAAACTAGAACTAGGGCGTACGTAGATGAAGAAGAGTGTCCCATACAGGATGGAGACAGCTGTCATGTGTGAAGAGCAGGTGGAGAAGGCTTTGCACCTCCCCTCAGCAGAGCGGATCCTCAGGATAGCAATGACGATGTAAATGTAGGAAACCAGGATGATCACACCACTGACCACTCCTAGAGCTCCAGCCAAGATGAAAAGTACAAACTGATTGACCTGGGTGTCTGCACATGCCAGGGACAGAACAGGAAGAAGGTCACAGAAGAAGTGATTGATGATATTTGGACCACAGTAAGGTAAGTGAAAGGTAAAAGTCGTGTGGGTCATAGTGCTCATAAGACCCATAGCATAAGGCCATACCACCAGCTGCACACAGACACGCTGGGACATAATGAGAGCATACAGCAAGGGCTTACAGATGGCCATATACCGGTCATATGCCATGGAGGCCAGGAGGAAACATTCAGTCACTACAAACCGACCAAAAAACCAGATCTGAGCAGCACAACCCAAGAAAGAAATTACTTTTTTCTCCACAAAGATATCAGTTAACATCTTAGGACCAATAACTGAAGAGCAGCATATATCCACAAAAGACAAGTGGCTGAGAAAAAAGTACATGGGAGTGTGGAGTCGGGGATCCATCCAAATGAGAGTGATCATCCCCATGTTTCCCAGAAGAGTGACAAGATAAACCAAGAGAAATACCAAAAAGAGGACAACCTGATGCTGGAAGTGATTTGTTAAGCCCACAAAAAAAAATTCAGTCACCAAAGTCTGATTTCCATAATCCATTCTTTGATTTAATCTGGAATGAGAAAGAGAAAGATTTTTCTTTGCAATCAATTTGTAATTAAATTTAAAATTAATTTAACTTCTATTTTTTCTCATTTAAAAGTGATAAACTGGCACCCAACTCTCTTGAAGTCTACATCTGATGGTCATGCAATCTAGTTGCAAACTATTTGTGCAATACAGAGTAAGTCACCAAACCTCACAGCACTCTTTAATTTTTTCCACAGAAACAGAAATTTTTAAGAGAATCATAGAATTTCAACCCAGAAGAGAACATTGGAGATTATCTGAGACATGTCTTCCAACTGTGCCAGGTTACATTTCTAAAAGTCCCTACATTGTACAAAGTATACTTAAAGAAATATTTTATAGAAAAAAAAGTACTGTGTGAATTTGATAAAGTTAGGCCAAACACCTTCTCTCACTCTAGGTGAAGGGTGTTTGGAATGTAACCTCTCCACCAATTCCTTTATATTTTAGATAAGTATTTAGTCATGTTATCTAAAAGATAGACCTGTGATGTCTAAAGAGCAAGCTCAAACAAGGGAAGATGGCTTTGACCAGGGTTCAAAATCTTCTGCTGAACCTCCTCGGTGACACCTTATCCCAAACATCTATGATCCTCCTGTCATTAGTTTATATAACCACTAACCTCATCAAACTCCATCAAATTTTTTAGTTTATCAAAAAGATACTAGTTCTTAAATATCAGTAAGTGTTATAACTAATTAAGTATTAATAGGAGCTGGGAAAGAAAAGCAATAATTTAAGGATGAAAAGGATACACGTGGGCATTTATCCCAGAGAAATGAAAACTTTCTCCACATAAAAACCTGTCTAATTTTGTTCACAGAAGCTTCAATCACAATGGCCAGACATATGAAACAACCAAAATACCCTACAATATGTAAATGGCTCAACAATCTTGGTACATCATACAATGGAATACTCTTCAGTAAGAAGGAGGGGAAAGAAATATGATACACACACAGTTTGAAAGGGTCTCCAGGTCATTACATTGAATTAAAAAGAGCCAATCTCAAAAATTCAGGATTCTATCATTATGACCTTTATATAACATTCTCAAAATGGTGAAATGACATAGATGGAGAACAAGTTATTGGTTGCCTAGGATTAGGAAAGGGAGGGAGAGTGACGGTGTAACTAAAAGCATAACATGGGCACATCCATGTAGAGATGGAAGAGTTCTGCAGCCTGATTGTCGCATGGGTTAAACAAAGCTATCTGCACATGAAGTTAATGTTATAGAACAAAACACACACATCACATCATTACCAATTGTCCAGATTTGATGTTGTGTTGTATTTGGTAAGACATACTGTTGGGGAACCCTGAGGGAAGGGATATGAGACTCTCTGTATATCTCTGCAACTTCTTGTGAATCTGTATTTCAAAATAAAACTCTTTAACAAAGAAGAAGAGGAGAAGGGGGAGGAGGAGGAGGAAGAAGATGCAGAGGAAGAAGAAGGAGGAGGAAGAGGAGGAGGGGGAGGAGAATTGGGAGGAGAGGGAGAGGGAGTTGGAGGAAGGAAGGAGGGGAAGGAGGAATGAATGAATGAATGAATGAATGAGAAGTGAGAGGAAGGAGAAATGAGGTTAGGATTCCAAAAATGGGAAATTGAGGAAGGGAGGAACATGTTTTGGATTTTGAAATAATCATAATGATTCCAACAGCACAATTACACAAAAATACCATTGGGTTGTGCAATAGGAGAAGCATGACAGAAATCTAAAACCACTCTCCCCTGGTAAGAAAGCCTGGAAAGGTTTTTGCTTAACAATAAAGTCATGAAGTTAAACTCTACTGACATCCGGGGCACCTGGGTGGCTCAGTGGGTTAAAGCCTCTGCCTTCAGCTCAGGTCATGATCCCAGGGTCCTGGGATCAAGCCCTGCATCAGGCTCTCTGCTCAGCAGGGAGCCTGCTTCCCCCTCTCTCTCTGCCTGCCTCTCTGCCTACTTGAGATCTCTCTCTCTCTCTGTCAAATAAGTAAATAAAATCTTTAAAAAAAAAATCTACTGACATCCTATGGTCCCATAGCCAAAGGAGCTTGGAAGGAAAGGTCTGGAGGGGTGGAATCCAAGATTAGCCCCCCCCCCAAAAAAAAGTACCTTAGTTGTAAGATATTCAAGAATTTAGTATTTTCTAAGCATACAAACTCATTACAGCTCTTTGATATTTGTATTTTCTTTTTACTCAAGGAATATGTATATGAAAATAATAGTTCATGACTGTCAAAATGCATATTAATTTATTTTCCCAATCCAAAAATTTACCTAATCCAAAAATCCTAAGATAGAAAAATCATGATCCTAGGTATGCATGTGACTTTTGGCATGAGCAGCATGGAATTCAGGTCAGTGCATTCAGAGGTTTTCTTTCTACTTACAAAACTCAATGAAGGGAAAAGGAAGAAATTAAGAACCAGAGAGCCAAACCTCTTAATACTAACATCCTATGAGCCATAAATCCTTCAATACATTTCGCTATCCTTATGCCAAAAACAAAGTTCAATAAACATGTACATTCAAGTTAGGTCAGTTAAACCAAAAGACACAGACTCAACGTTTGACTTGTACCAAGTTATTCTTCATGGTAATCTTAGAGATGATGCTTTCCAGGCGCCTGAACGCATTTTTTGTTATCTAAACTCCTAAAGGCAGTTTAGGAAATAACTTAATGCACCTATCAAAGAAACATGTCTTAGACCCACTGCCTATCTATGTCATAGTGAATTATGAAAGTAGCATTCCTTGTTATAAAAACCAATTACCCTACAAAAATAGACTGGTCATTCTTCTCAGCTTTTCCAGGTGTCTAGGAAGATATACAATAAGTGATACCATCTTGAAACCTGGGCACTCCAAAAAGGCATTAATTGACTCAATCTACCCAACACACAGCAGAGGTTTTTCTAAAGGATTGTTGTGTACATTGGAGCCAATTCCCTCAAGGAATAAAAAGCTCAGGAGAACAGGCCTATAGAGAAAATATTGAAGTTATTTCAAGAGAAAAATACTGTGACTTGAATCCATTGTAATTACACAAAATAAACCCATCTCTCCCTTTGGGACCACCCCCCACACACACACACACGTGCTTCAAAATCCAGGTATATTTTGGGGGCTTATTTTGTTGTTTTTGTTGTTTTTAAGTGTATTTATTTATTTATTTATTTAAGAGAAGGAGTGTGAGTGGGGGCAGGGGCAGAGGGAGAGGGAGAGGGAGAGAGAATCCTAAGCAGAGTCTACGGACAATGTGAAGCCTAACACTGAGGCTCCATCTCAGACCCTGAAACCATGACCTGAACTAAAATCAAGAGTCAGACACTCAATCAACTGCACCACCCAGGTACCCCTGAAATCCAGTTTTGGGCCATTTTAAGTCTTCAACTGCTGCATGATATCACCAGCCTTTGACACTATACAGGTTTGAGAATATAAATATGGCCTTGCTTCAGAGGTATTATAATCAGAAGGTGAGTCTGGGTACACAGCAGCATAAGGGACTCCATGATCAGTCCGTGAGTTCCAGGATGGTAGACTCACTGTAGCTAGAGGGTTTGAAGAGTCTCTTAGATGTGATTATTCTCAAAGGGAGGTAAATATAGGTAGATTAAAATAAGGTGGGATGGGGTGTGTATGCAACAAAAGAGCTATAAATTTGGACATCATTTTTGAGAGACAGAAGTAGTCCACATTGGCTGTATAAAAATTTCAAATATAGGGGTAGAAAAAAATGGGTTTGGGCTCAAACTTCATAAATCTTCTTAGAGAGTATTAACCCATTCAAACCTCATAAGAACTCAGTGAAGGGGATGAATAGAAAAATCTGGATTCTCCTACCTCTCATCAGGATACTCAGTCAGTCCACTTTCTATTTTTTAAGATTTTATTCATTTTTTGAGATAGAAAGAGCATGCAAGAGAGCAAGAGCAGCGACAGGGAGAGGAGCAGAGGGAGAAGCAGACTCCCCACTGAGCAGGGAGCCGTTGTCTGTTGCTGGGGTCAGTCCCAGGACCTTGGTATCATGATCTGAGCTGAAGGCAAATGCAGAAACAAATGAGCCACCCAGGCACTCCAGTTCACTTCCTATTTGTCCAAGGAAAGCAGGATTCTAACTCAAAATCTTTCTCTCTCTTCTTTTTTGCTTCTAATGTATTTCTCTCCAGGTGTCTGCACAATTTTCTTCTTCACTTCATTCAGACTTCTACTCACCAGAGAGGCCATCTTCAGTCATCCTTTGTAAAAGAGTAAAGCTAACCCCACCCTGACCCTCATCCACTTTCCCTCCTGCACAGTTTTTTCTTCAGAACAAACATTGAATTTTTATCAACATCATACCATTCTACAACAATTAGTATGGATTTTGTTTAGGTTTTCCACACTATACCTCCAGCTTCTGGAATAGTGTTTTAAAGAGTAAATGTTCAATAAATATTTTTAAACAGTGATTAAATGAGTAAGTGGACTTAAAATTTTAAGAATGTGGCTGCAGGAAGAAAAATCAGATTAATCTAACTTCTTGAAGGTGATGGGTACATGTGAAGTTCATGTGGTAATGGAAAGGAATTACACTGTTTCTTTAGGAGATCATCCTAGGAAGATCAAATGTGAATGGGCCGAAGTTTGTTCCTGGATGGGAGACAGAAGTAAGCCAAGATTGAATTCTAACTGCCAGACTTGGGACAATGTTTTATATCTTCACTAGACTCAACTGCCTGGCTGGCCTTTGACTTCTTCCCTTATACACCTCCTGGAATTCATTTTTTCCAATATCACGAATTATCCAAGAGATCAAAACTTGATCTCATCACACAGATCACTGGGCTTTAGAGATACAAGTCCATTTCTGCTACAGTTTCTACTGTCTTTAGGAAAGACATGAGGGCACCAACATCACTAATATGATTGGAGGTATCAGTCCTCTCTAGACCAGACTGGCAGAAGGAAACAATGTTACAGAAATACAGAGCTAGCTGATGGCCACATTGATAATAGGATCCCCAGACAGTAGTGGCCAGCAGGCAGTGGTAAACAACCAGAAGGCGGGAATAGATGATCTAGCTAAAAGAATATGTCTTTTATTCTTCCATCTTCTCTTAGTATTTACTTGAAATATGACAACATTCTTTACTATTTTTCTGCCACCACAGTTATACTAAAATAAGGAATTCACAGCCACATTTCTAATTACTAAAATGTGAATGTTATATTTTATATCTGATATGGTTAATCATAATTATCTTTCCAATTATTCTTGCCTGGTGTGAATTTCCTATACAAGAAAGCTGAAAACTGACACTTGAAATGCTAAATGTATCATGCACAAATTCCCAAACCATTCATCCATTTCTAGATATTTCTTTCTGTTACATCATTTTTTTTTTCTATTCTACTAGCATGACAGCTAGGTGTCATGGTAAGGAATTCATTTGTATGGTATAGAATATCTTCTCTCACTCTCTACAGTTTTACATTTCTTGTTTCTGCTATGTAAGATCAACGGAACCTAATTAGTCTCACTTACAAGGCCTAACCGCTCAAGAACTCAAAGACAGCACAATACAACAACTGAAAAGTATGATAATACCAGAGATTTCTTGGGCTAAATGACCATTTGAATGTTAGATGTCAAAATACTGATTAAAAATAATAATAATAATCTTGGAAGGTTGACCCAGGAGATTTTCCCATTTGTTCCCTTGTTGTCACAGCAATGAAGGAAACAGAAGTGGAAGGGGATTGCATAAGTATTTAAGAGGAAAATGGTGGATTATATTTTGACTCCATATGTACCCCTGTATTCATTTATTTAATGCATCAGTACTTTTATAAAGCAGTGTTCCAGATGCTTCAGGTACATCAGTGAGCAAAACAGTAAAATCTTAAAAAAGGAAAAATATAATCTTTGATGTGATTAAAAGTCTCAGTGTCACTACCATGAAAATATTTTAGGCTCCGTGTATATTCAATGTGTCAGCCCAAGTGTCGGGGTTTATAAAAGCCTCCTCAAATGATATGATCAGCCTCCTAAGGAAGAGAACAGCTAAGCTCTTCAACAACAATCACATGAGCTTGTTTGGGGCCTGGTCAAATGGGTAGGTTAGATAAACTTTATAGCATGGGTTTTCCTGCTATGGAATTCATATTCCAGAATATGCCTACTCCTCTTCCTTCATTAACCATTATTTGACTCAACAAACTTAAGAGTTTATAAGTAAATTTGGCATTCTACATTTATTATCATTTCAAGAACCACAAGAAAATACCAAGTCATAGGGATGACCCTGATGTGGAGGAAAGCAAAAGACTGAGATAAAAACTATATTAAAGTATTAAACAGTTCCTCTGAGACTTAGCCAGCCCACAAATCCGCAGGCACTAATGCAAGCAGCCACACCACGCAAGTGACTTTTAGGATGCCAGCTTCAGTGAAGAAGAATCCCATAATAAAAATGAGAGAATTGGGGGCACCTGCATGGCTCAATCAGTTAGGTTTCTGTCTTCAACTCAGGTCATGATCTCAGGGTCCTGGGATCAAGCCCAGCATCAGGCTCTCTGCTCAGCAGAGAGTCTGCTTCTACCTCTCTCTCTCTGTGTTCTCTCTCTCTCTCTCTCTCATTGTCTCTTTCAAATAAAAAAATAAAGTTTTTTTTTTTAAATGAGAGAATTGAAGTCTAATTGTAGACCATTTCCTAAGAAAACATGGGTTCTACCCAATGTACATAAAACGGCAAAAAAAAAAAAAAAGTTTTCTCATAAGAAGATGGAAGATGTGTACGGTGTAAGAGAATGGTCGAGTTTCATTCTTCTATATATAGCTGTCCAGTTTTCCCAGCACCATTTATGGAAAAGACTGTCTTTTTTCCGCTGGATATTTTTTCCTGTTTTGTCGAAGATTATTTGACCATAGAGTTGAGGGTCCATATCTGGAGAAAGGGGAACCCTCTTACACTGTTGGTGGGAATGCAAGTTGGTGCAGCCACTTTGGAGAACAGTGTGGAGATTCCTCAACAAATTAAAAATAGAGCTTCCCTATGACTCTGCAATTGCACTACTGGGTATTGACCCCAAAGATACAGATGTAGTGAAAAGAAGGGCCACCTGTACCCCAATGTTTATAGCAGCAATGGCCATGGTCTCCAAACTGTGGAAAGAACCAAGATGCCCTTCAACGGACAAATGGATAAGGAAGATGTGGTCCATATACACTATGGAGTATTATGCCTCCATCAGAAAGGATGAACACCCAACTTTTGTAGCAACATGGATGGGACAGGAAGAGATTATGCTGAGTGAAATAAGTCAAGCAGAGAGAGTCAAGTATCATATGGTTTCACTTATTTGTGGAGCATAACAAATAACATGGAGGACAAGGGTAGATGGAGAGGAGAAGGGAGTTGAGGGAAATTGGAAGGGGAGGTGAACCATGAGAGACTATGGACTCTGAAAAACAACCTGAGGGTTTTGAAGGGGCGGGGGGATGGGAGGTTGGAGGAACCAGGTGGTGGGTATTAGGGAGGGCACGGATTGCATGGAGCACTGGGTGTGGTGAAAAAACAATGAATACTGTTACGCTGAAAAGAAATAAAAAATTAAAAAAAAAAAAAGAAGATGGAAGATGGTGTAACATTAAGAATGGAAATAGAGGGGCGCCTGGGTGGCTCAGTGGGTTAAAGCCTCTGCCTTCGGCTCAGGTCATGATCTCAGGGTCCTGGGATCAAGCCCCACATCTGGCTCTCTGCTCAGCGGGGAGCCTGCTTCCCTTCCTCTGTCTCTGCCTGCCTCTCTGCCTACTTGTGATCTCTGTCAAATAAATAAAATCTTAAAAAAAAAAAAAGAATGAAAATAGAGCCAATGATTTTTGCTACTTGTGAGGACTCAGTTTAGATGTGATATATTCCCTCAAAAATCAAGGGCAATCGATATCATTTCTCATGCACTAATGTCGTGAGAAAGAAAAGAAAGGGAAAGGAAGGGAACAGAGGGAGAAAGGGAAGAGGATAAACGTTGCTTGAGAAGAGGAGCAGTCATGGCCGGCATTTGAAGAGTGGAAGAAAGGACAAACAACTTATTTTCAAAACCCATGTAATAGCAGAGTAGGTACCTAGTACCATAACAGGTAGAGCAGCAGAAATAAAAACTGTCAGGAACATATGTAGACCATAAATGAGAAGCACTTGCAGACAGAGAACATGCACATTAGTAATCCTGGGAAGTGATCCTTCCCATGAGGTGTGATGTCAGTCTTCAATAGGCTTGGATTGAAAAGGCATCAAGGGCACCAGAATTCTCTTGTAAGATGAATAAGGTCTGAGGATCTAATGGAAAACATGCTAACTGTGGTTGACAGCACTGTACTGTCTAACTGAAATTTGCAAGGAGAGTAGAATGTAAACGCTCTCACCAACTCCAAAAGAAGATAACTATATGAGGTGATGTACATGTGAATTAACTAGATGGGGAGAATCCAGTCACAGTGTATACATATATCAAATCATCCCATTGTGCAATTTAAGTATCTTACAATTATGTTTGTCAATCTTGCTCAATAAAGCTGGGGAAAAAATAAAAATGAAATAAAGAAAAGACATCAATGAGCAGAAGAAGAGTGAAAGAAATAATAGTGAGGTTACCCACCCATAACATGAGTCAGACTTTTTTCTCATACTTGAAAGCCACACCATCTGACTATTGAATAAATATCAAACATACAATATGTCCAAATAGTGGTTGACTTGTATCAGTTTAATAAAATAACATGCACACATGGATCTTCCATTTTAATGAGGGAAGATAATAAATAATAAATTTAAAAATCAATTAATTTTTCCCTTCCCCTATGTTCATCTGTTTTGTTTCTTTAGTTCCACATGTGAGTTAAATCATATGGAATTTGTCTTTCTCTGACTGACTTATTTTGCTCAGCCTAATGCACTCTAGCTCCATCAACTTCATTGTAAATGGCAATATTTCATTATTTTTCATGGCTGAGTGATATTCCATTGTGTGTGTGTGTGTGTGTGTGTGTGAGAGAGAGAGAGAGAGAGAAAGTGTGTGTGTACCACATTTTCTTTATCCATTCATTCATTGATCAATGAACATTTGGGCTCTCTGCATAGTTTGGCTATTGTTGATAATGCTGCTATGAACATCAATGTGCATGTGTCACTTTGAATCAGTATTCTTGCATTCTTTGGGTAAATACCAAGTAGTGCAATTGCTGGGTAGTAGGTTGTATATGTAGGTTTATATATTGTAACATGACTGTCATCTGTATGTCTTCTTTGGAAAAATGTCTATTCATGTCGTCTGCCCATTTCTTAACTGAATTATTTGTTTTTTGTGTGTTGAGTTTAAGAAGTTCTTTATAGATTTTGGGTACTAACCCTTTATCAGATATGTTATTTGCAAATATCTTCTCCCATTCCATAGGTTGCCTTTTAGTTTTGTTCACTGTTTCCTTCACTGTGCAAAAATTTTTATTTTTTTTATTTAAATTCATCTAACCAACATATAGTACATCATTAGTTTCAGATGTAGAGTTCAATAATTCATCAGTTGCATGTAACACCCAGTGTTCATCACATCACGTGCCCTCCTTAATGCTCATCACCCAGTTATCCCATCCCCCACCCACCACCCCTCCCGGGACCCTCAGTTTGTTTTCTATAGTTAAGATTCTCACTCTAATGACTTCCCATTCAGTTATCTCTCCCTCCCCCTACCGTCCTCTGCTCTGTTTCTTATGTTCCACATATGAACGAAACCATATGGTAATTGTCTTTCTCTGATTGACTTATTTCACTCAGGATACAGCCTTCAGTTCCAGCCACATCAGTGTAAGTGGTAAGTATTCATCTTTTCTGATGGTAATATTCCACTTTATATATGAACCACATCTTTATCCATTTATCTCTCAGTGGACATCATGGCTCTTTCCACAGTTTGTCTATTGTGGACCATGCTGCTATAAATTTTGGGATGCAGATGCCCATTTAGATCACTATATTTTTATCTTTGGGGTAAAACCTAGAGGTGCAATTGCTGGGTCATAGGGTAGCTCTATTTAACTTTTTGAGGCCCCTCCATGCTGTTTTCCAGAGTGACTCTGACAGCTTGCATTCCCATCAACCACGTTAAAAGGGTTCCTCTTTCTTCACATCCTCACCAGCATTTGTTGTTTCCTGACTTGTTAATTTTAGCCATTCTGACTAGTGTGAGGTGATTATCTCATTGTAGTTTTGATTTGTATTTTCCTGATGCCAAGGGATGTAAAGCATTTAAATCAAGTGTCTGTTGGCTATTTGTATGTCTTCTTTGAAGAAGTTTCTATTCATGTCTTCTGTCCATTTCTTGACTGGATTGTTCACTTTTGGGGTGTTTAGTTTGATAAGTTATATATAGATATTGGATATTAGCCCTTTATCTAATATGTCATTTGCAAATATCTTGTCCCATTCCATAGGCTGCCTTTTACTTTTGTTAACACTTTTCTTTGCTCTCAGAAGCTTCCTTTGATGAAGTCCCAACAGTTCATATTTGCTTTTGTTTCCTTTGTCCTTGGAGACATATCTAGCAAGAAGTTGCTGCAGTCAAGGTCAAAGAAGTTGCCACATGTGTCCTCCTCTAGGATTTTGATGGATTCCTGTCTCACATTTAGGTCTTTCATCCATTTTGAGTTTATCTTTCTGTATGGTGTTTTTATCTTCATGAGGTCCCTTGGTTCATTTTTGCTTTTGTTTCCCTTGCCTCCAAGCAACATGTCTATTAAGAAATAACTACAGCAAACATCAAAGAGGTTGCTACCTATGTTTTCTAGGATTTTGATGGTTTCCTGCCTCACATTTAGGTCTTTCATCCATTTTGAATTTGAGGCAAAGTCTTAGAAACTTTTAACTATAAAGAACAACAACAACAAAAAAAAACAAATTGATGGTTACCAGAGGGGAGGTGGGTGGGTGAAGAGCTAAATGTTGATGGGTATTGAGGAGGGTAGTTATTGTGAGGAGCACAAGGTGTTGTATGTAAGTGATGAATCAGTAAATTCTACTCTTGAAATCAATATTATGCTATATGTTAGCTAACTACAATTTAAATAAAAACTTGAAATAAAAATAAATTTAAAATAATCCATTTAAATGTATTATTGGTTGGAAGGTGAAAAGTGTGATCAATAACAGAAAAAGTTAGCTCAGGGTAAAGGAAATCTACATCTCCTGATGGGGTAGTGATGGTAACAAATTCAGTATTCAATAAGAGTAAATATCATTGAGAAAACGAGCTTCAAGCCAAGGCAGAAAGGTCTGGAAGACCCTCAGGCACATATTGGAAGATGAGAGATCTCAGCCAGAGAGAACATTATTGCAAAAGCCATGAAGGGACTTCAGGTTCCTAGTTCTTCAGGTAAGACTCTTGGAAGCCACCAATCTGTCCTAATAAGTAAAAAGCTAAAGATACTGAAGAATCAATATAACTCTTCTTGGATCTATAAGAGATGGGACAACACAGGGCAAACCACTGTCCCCAACAGCGGAGAAATGGATAGGTGAAAACAGAGAGTCACAGCTTACTCACAAGAGGAAATTTCCATGGGAACCAGTGCCTTGACAGGAAAACCTGAACTGAAAAAATAGAGTGAGATTTACCTCCAGGAATTCAACCAGGCACCCACTGTAAATATAAAAGAAAAATCCTCTTTTGCTTCCATCAGGGGAGAAGAGGAAGCATTCTGAAATCCGTCAGAAAGCTATGTACTTCTTAATAAAGCCAGCCCTCAGGAGAAACTAGTTAACTGGTTAACCATGCAATCCCCTGCTGGGGGTCCTCTCAAAGCCTCATGCATCTGGGGGGAAGAGAAATGGCCAACTTCAGCCTTCTCTAGCCTTCCACCTGGAAGAAGGAAATAACTTACTCCAGTCCACTCTTGTCATCCTGTCCCAACTTACAAGGAAGAAAAAACAATACTGAGAAGCACTTTTGAAGTTCATAGTCCAGAGGCATAGTTCCACCAAAACCTGATACCTAATCAAAGGATTACAGAATGTTTCCAGCCATCCACACCTTGCAACCACCTTGGTAAAGGTCTGTTTATAGCAGCCCCTCTTACCCGGAACACCATGTCTGACTATAAAGAAAAAATCAAAAGGCACATACAGAAAGGCAAAAACATGATCCAAAGAGACAGCAAATATTAGAATCAGGCATGATAGAGATGTAGGAATATCAGACCAAGAATTTAAATCAGCTATGATTAAAATGCTGGAGATCAAAAACACTGTAACCAAAATAAAGAATGCCTTTGATGGGCTCATTAGTAGACTGGACACGGTTGAGGAGAGAATCCATGAGCCTGAAGGTATAGCTATAGAAACTTCAAAAACTGAAAAGGAAAAAACAAAGAAAAAACAAAAAGAGGAAGAAGAAGAATAGGGACAAATATTAAATAAGGTCTGTGGGGCAACAACTGAAAAAGGAGTAACATATACATGATGGGAATATCAGAAGAAGAAAGAGAGGAATAGAAGAAACATCTAAGGGCTGTCAGGCTGGCTCAGTCAGCTGAGTGTCTGACTCTTCATTTTGGCTCAGGTCATGATCTCAGGGTTGTGAGATCAAGTCCTGCATCAGGCTGCACACTCAGAAGGGAGTTTGCTTGAGATTCTCTTCCTCTTCCTCTCTTCCCCCAACTCTCTCTCTCTAAATAAATAAATGAATAAATATTTTTTAAAAAATAAATATTTTAAACAATGACTATTTTCCCCAAGTTAAACTTAGGCACTAAACCACCGATCCAGGAAGCTGAGAGAATACCAAGCAGAATAAAGGCCAGCAAAAACCACACGCAGGCATATAATTTTCAAAGTGCAGAAAATTAAAAATTAAAAAAGAAATCTTGAAAGAAGCCAGAGGTAAAATGCCTCATCTACAGAGGAACAAAGATAAAAATTATATCTGACTTCTCAGAAACCATGTGCATTATGAAAATCAATGGCCTTCTGCCAGAAGCTAATATTACAAACCAGGAAATTGCAGTGAGTGGAGACCTAACTAACAGAGAGTTTCCCTGTGATATTGGGGCTTATTCACCTTTTCTTCACAAAATAGGGGGAACTACTTAAAGACTTTCTGGGTGAACAAACGAACAAACAAAAAATGCACCTGCATGTGAATTTCTGTCACTGCCCTGTAGGAAGAATCAGTTGGGAATATTTCTTGCTAATAAAAACAAAACAAAAATCTATTTTAAGATCCACTGCATTACACCTATAAAGTCTAAAAGAAAAGAATACGGTGCCGTAAGAGCAAAACACAGAGGTGTTCTAATTGACCCCATCTCTAATCACTCCCTTAGGGTGAGTCTCTGAGTGGCAGTAATATTTAAATGGTATATGAAAAACAAGTTGTTAATTCACATGAATATAATAGGAAGAGATTCTAGGCAGAATACATTAGGAGATCAGAAGAGCAATAACTTGAGCTAGAGGAAGACAGTTGGTTTGAATACATTTGCATATTCTTGGAGAAGGACCATAGAGCAATTCAAGAAATTTATAATTATCACTTGCTTCCTGCTGTTCTCCACCCAATTCCCATTCAATAGAATGTGCATCATAAATGTGTAAGAAGCCATTAAAATGACAGAAAATACTTCAGCTCTCCTACTAGGAAATGACTATCTCAATAGGTGACAGATTTGAGACATGTTATGTAATGAAGATGCACAGTAGAGTCATTTTAAGGCAAAGTCTGACAGAAGAAACTGTTGATCTTTCTAGATAAAAATACATTTCCCTTTGGCACACCTAAACCCAAGTTTTAACAGTTCTTAGTAAGATGGTGTTGGGAAAGTTCACAAAACTGACAATTAACGAAATGAATCGATCATAATCTTTGACCTAGCTATAGCTTACATTTGGAAATCTTGTACTACAGGTATATAAATACCGGATATAAATCCCAAATGTTGGGACATTATTGGTAGGGGGAATAAAAGGAAACAAGTTGTGTCAGTAGGAGAAGCATCCATTCTATGAACTGTTGTGCTACAAAGAATATAAAATGTAGTTTAACATGGATATATTTAAAATAATACTTAGTTTACTTTTCAAACTTCATCATTCGCATTGTGTTGTTTTGAATTTAGCATTTTTTTTCATTTCAATGCTTTTAATAAGAAGAAAACTTACCACCTTGTATAAAAATTATAGACTCTGGGTGGGGGGTGGGAGAAAATACTGATCTTTAGGGGGAAAAACTAAGAGATTGAAGCATAAAGTTACTAAGAATTTCTCCATTTTACTTATTTTTTTTAAGATTTTATTTATTTATTTGACAGACAGAGAGCACAAGTAGGCAGAGAGGCATGTGGGTGGGGGGGAAGGCTCCCCACGGAGCAGAGAGCCCGATGTTGAGCTCCATCCCAGAACCCTGGGATCATGACCTGAGCTGAAGACAGAGGCTTAACCCACTGAGCCACCCAGGCGCCCCATTTTACTTAGTTTTTGACAAGGATTTCATTCACCAGTACTTAAAAGTGTTTCATGAAATCAGAGAATGTTAGAATGGAAACATAGCCTTACTAGAAGGCGTTGAGTCCATTTGCCCAAACTTACTTTCTTACAGATATATTCATTCATTCATTCATTCAATTTTGACACAGATTACAGCTTTTCAAAAGTAAATTTTAGTTACAAAAGCAAACATTTGTTGTAAAACAAGTCCACCAACTCGCATGAGCATGAAGCACCCCCCCTGCTTGCTATTTTCAAAGTCCCCCTACGGAAGGAACCAGTTTTTAAAAGTTTGTGCAGGAACTGCACACTTTTCTCCATGACCATATACATAATACATATGCACATACCAATATATTTTTCACATTAGGTAACTTTTACCTCCACCTTTTTTACTTTTTTTTTTTTTTAACAAAGTGTTGGGGGAGGTCATCAAGATCTGAGCTCTAGTTGATCTGTGGGCCGGACCCAGGCAACCTGAGGCTTCTCTCCCTTCTCCTACCCTTGGAATGTGCATTCTGCCTACATCCTCTGCTCCTAAGAGCTGTCCCAAGAACATAGCCTTGAGATAGTGATGTATTCTTGGGACTCTCTATGTGTTTGAACCTTGGCAAGGCCTTTATATAAACTTTGAAGATTTGACAAGCAGTAGCAGACATACATTCTTACTGCAGCACTCAGAACAGACTTATTTAAGTCCCCTTGCCGGTTAAACCCTCCACCTACCATTCTGAAGTGGCCTGCATTTTTCTTTGGTCTCGCCCTACCCTTTGTGATGGGGGCCACTTACTGATTTCACTGGAGGCTCCTGGGGAAGTTGCAAACCAACACAAACTGTGATCTGCTTTACAGATTAAATTTTGGCTTGATTTTTTTTCCATCTGTCAATGATTTTATCAGGCAGTTTCCTCCAAACTAAAGCATGAATATCTAATTTCTTCTTTTTATAATTAGCTGTGCAACACTTCAAAGAAAGAATGTATGTTTCTCCTAATGATACAAACTAGTTTCTTTTTATTCCCCCTACAAAAGGTGCTACAACATTTGTGTCTGGTATTTATTTTTCTGTAGCACAGATTTCCAAATGTGAAATAGCTAGGTCAAAGATTATGTGAATTTTAATAGAAATCATCAAATTACTTTCTGAAAATGTAGCTATTTTATGCTTAGCTATCAGAGTTCAGTGTAAAATTGCTCTCTATATCCAGTGGTAACCTTACCAGCATTGCACATAATCATTTTAATGTTTGCTAATCTGATAAATGAAAAGAAGCTTTGTACTGTCATTTTGATTTCATTTACTTGAAAAATTGTGAAGTTGAGCAATTTTTTATGTATTTATATTTTGGCCATTTGTTATTTCCATTTGTGCCAACTGCTCATCCATCCATCCAGTGGTCCATTTCTCTATTGTGTGTCATATATATGTACATATATGCTCAGCACTTTCCTACTGAGACACTAACTCATTGGAGCCACCCATTTTGCAAGTGTTCTCTCACTTTCCATTTTTCAACTTTTAACAAGGTCTATGAAGCCTTTGTTTATTTTTTTTCTTTTCAGCGTAACAGAATTCATTGTTTATGCACCACACACAGTGCTCCATGCAATATATGCCCTCCATAATACCCACCACCTGGCTGCCCCAACCTCCCACCCCCCACCCCCTTCAAAACCCTCAGATTGTTGAAGCCTTTATTAGTGAACTCTTTCTTTCCCTTATAACGTATTTCCCTTATAGTATTTGCTGTTCTAGTCTGGAATAAATGTCATCTCACATATGAAAATACATAAATATTCTGGATTTTCTTCTGGCATACATTACATTTATACCTTTAATATATCTGCAAATTATTTTGTATTCCCCATCACTTAGCAATGAAGACTGAAGAAAAAAGTATATAGACTGTCTATAAGTAACCTGGTAACTCCCCAGGAATTAAAAAGAATTTATTCTCAGCCCAGTGTTCTTTTTACCACACATTATGAACCAACATCTATGGTACAGCATGGCAGAGCTATATATTACAAAACCATTAGAGAATTTTTCCTTTCAAAATTCCTCCTGAATGCATTTTTTACCTCCTTGTTTCTCAAGCTGTAAATGAGGGGGTTCAACATGGGGATTACCACAGCATAAAACAGAGAAATCACTTTATTGATATCCAGGGAGGAAGTGGAGCCAGGCCGAACATAGATAAAGAAAAGAGTCCCATAGAGGATGGAGACAGCAGCCAGGTGAGAAGAGCAAGTGGAGAAAGCTTTCTGCCTCCCATCAGCAGTCCGGATCTTCAAGATGGCCACCAGGATGCAAATATAGGAGACCATGATGATCAGGCCACTGAGTATTCCTATACATCCAGCCAAATATAAAAATACAAGCTGAATCATGGAAGTGTCTGCACATGCAAGTAAAAGCAGTGGTGAAATATCACAGAAAAAATGATTGATGATGTTTGGACCACAGAAGGGTAAGAGAAAAGTCAGTGTCATATAAGTCATGCTGCTTATAAAAGCCATGGCATAAGGCCCCATAACCAGCTGCACACAGACCCTCTGGGACATGATGAGTGTATACAGTAAGGGCTTACAGATGGCCATATAACGGTCATATGCCATGGAAGCCAGGAGGAAACATTCACTTGCCACAAAGAAACCAGAGAACCACATCTGTGCAGCACAACCCACAAAAGAGATGTCTTTTTTCTCCGCAAAGATATCACACAGCATCTTGGGGGCAATGGAAGAAGAAGAACAAATATCTACAAAGGACAAGTGGCTGAGAAAAAAGTACATAGGAGTGTGGAGTCTTGGATCAGTCCATATGAGAATGATCATCCCTATGTTACCCCCCAGGGTGACAACATAGACAAAGAGAAGCATGACAAAGAGGACAATCTGATGCTGGAGGTGATCTGTGAGGCCCAAGAAAAGAAATTCAGTCACTTCTGTCTGGTTCTTATCTTCCATCTGTCAGTTGTAACCTATGTAAGAAATTTAAAAATACATTTTATTTTTAAAATATCAATTGGCATATACAAAACAGCCTTTTAAACTTATTACAAGTTTTGTTTTGTTTTTTTTAATCTGTAGAGGAGGCAGTTATGGAAACAATGTTGGACTGGTCAACAGTATTTCCAAGGACTAGTTCCTGTGAGTTGTGATCCCCGTGTAAACTTGAGTAATTCATACTTGATCTTTTTAGATTCAGTTCTCTTGGCCATCAAAAGAGCAGCCTAACTATAAAATCTAAAACTCTCTTGGGTTCTAAAATTGTATTTGAAATTAAATGAAGTCTCTGTATTTCATTTTTATCATATGATAGAATAGTAATGCCTACCTAGGAATACAATAACCAGTGATATTGTAAGAAATGATGAAAAATTCAGATCTTGATAATTGACAGTTGGGATGGGGTAAACAGAATAGAAATAAAGCCCTTTCAGTTCCTGTTTTGATGGAGTGGATAGTACCATTCAGATGTCATGAAGACAACATCCATATCTGTGTATATTAATCTCTTCCCCTTATAAAAGGCTTACAAAGGGAAATGTAAACAAATGTCAGTAGGGTTATTTAGAATGGAGAGGATTCTATCATAACACATAATAATCCTATTCACGTTTATAAAGGACTGCCCTGCAAATGAGAGATTGGATATATTTACTTTTTGACCATCAAGAACACACAAGTGGCACAAAGAGATAAGAGCAGAGGATTCAATTTAGGAGTTAAATGAAGTGAATAAAATTCCACCAACCATATAATTCAAATGAAAAAATACACTGGTTTAAGAGGCATTGAGATGTCCTTCCTTAGAGATTAATCTATCAAATACTGCATAACAACTTTCCATGGAAATCATGTAGAAAAATAAGTATCTCCTGGGAGCTCAGCTAACTTTATCATGAGTGGTAATTTCTATCAGTAATTTCTATGAATATTTTGTTCACCAAAATGAAATTCTTTCCCTTAATTCCCTGTGATGTTTATAATTCTATTTAAAGCATAAATCCTGAGAGGCAATTTCTATTTTATTAACAAAACATGTAAAATGCTTAACATTATTATTGAGACAAAATTTTCAGGCAAATATATTTTTGATTCATCAACTAAGGAAGAATATATCAAGCTATTTAAAATTACAGTAGGAAGCACGAGGTGTGGGAGTATCCATAAGAAAGATTCTAGGTTCATATGTTTATTATCAACTCAAATAATTCCCTCTATTAACAAACAAAAACATTCCACACTTTGGAGATAGAATGATTAGGATGTGGTCCTTGAAATGCCATAGTGACAAAATAATAGTTAATACACTATTTATGCATCTTGAGTTTATTATTATTATTTGAGAAAATATCTGTGGCATGCATTTTCCACAGGATGATTGTTCATTAATGTCAACCACTAATATCAATTGTTTTTAGGAATTTACACCTACTGGGAGAAATGAGATCTGGGCATAAAAAGAAAACCTGCGTTTCAAAATGATATTTGGTTGGTCCAAGACCAACAGGCCACAGGATTTCAGAAAAAGCTTCTATGTTCACGGTGAACTGAAGCAGTTGGGAAAAACACTGCTTTAGTTTCATGTCTGAAAGAGTTCAAAAATTTATGTTGAAACTGATTTTGGATGTTTGTGGACATACCAAATGTGTGTGGTTGGTAATGAGAATGTGCTACCATCCCTACCACTGTTCAGCATGCGAACATAAGCCACCCTGCCTCTCCTATAAATAAGGGGAGTAATCTCTATGACTTTTCCATTTCTAGAATTCTATGACCCTAGAATTTTTCCTGGACATTGGAGTATCCAAAATAAAGAACAAGATCTGGTTTAAAGATAAAAAAAAAAAAATCAGTTATTTTGTATCCTGAAGAGCTGGACTAAACCAAAGGCCACTCTCTTTGAGTTCTTGGACTGGTGAGGTTTTGTTCCCAAAAGTCAGGTTCATTCTAAAGTCTTTCCACCATATTTCAAAATTTATTTTTAATCATGATGTGGGATACTCACTTCTTTAAGGGAATCCTTTGTTTCCCTAATAACTGCTTCAAGATGAATGGCAAAACCTAGAGTTTTCTGGTCTTCATCGAGAAGTCAGTTTGGAAAATTTAATTCCCTTCTTGGTAGTAACCTTCTGCAGCAGACGTGACCTCCTAAGCACATGGTAAAGAAAATAAATCTCCATCCAGACGAGCCTGAGAGCAAAGAAGTGTTCCTTGTCCTATAGCCTGACTCACATCCGGTACAAAATAAAGGGGTCATGTTTCTGATACTTTTAAATATGCTAGAGCCAGGTCTCTAAAGAACTAAACCCTCAAGAGTTTACACCTGAGGGACAAAATTAAAGTGGTCTCACTGGCATTCATGCCAAGTTTTGTTTTGTTTTTTTCCAAAATAACATCTTCTCTACAACAGAAGATTTCTGGGGGAAAAATGCTTTTTATCCCCCTTTAATATCCTTCTTGTCAAAACAGACCATGTTTTCTATCTGTAGTGATGTTAACAGTAAACACTTGCTAGGATAGAGTAGTATGCCACCTGGATCCTGAGGCCTGAGTGCAAATCCCAGCGCCATAGTTTGGCAAGAGGGACTTGTTATTTGTTTTGTTTCTTTTCAACTCAATATCCTCTTCTGTAAAATGGGGATAATAATAGAGCTTAGCTCACAGAGACATTGGAAGAATTAGACGAGTTATTACATGTACTGGGCTCACAAGAGTACATGTCACATGATAAGTGCTCATTAATGTCATTTATTGTTTTTAGGAATCTACAGCTTAGTTGTGGAGACAGGATGCAGGAATAAAAAGAAAACCCACAGTTCAATGTATCATTAGCTTGGTTCAAGGCCAAACAAACCAGAGAATGTTAGAGGAATGAGGGACCATTATGATCCAAAGTGGTTGGGAAAAATTTCACGTGCATGTTCATTTGGAAAGACAGAAATGTTTGAGACTATGATCTGAAATAAAAAGTAAAAGCAACACAGGTAAAAGTAAGGAGAGGAATGGAGATGAGGAGGCAGGAACATTCAACTTGGTTGGAATAAAGGTTTATAGAGGAAAGAAGAAAATATTGCATCTGAAGGTAGTGTGATGGGCAGAAGAGTGGTTCCCAAAAATGTCCATGTCCTACTTCCAGGGACCTGCAAATATGGTACTTCTGTGGAAAAAGGGGATTTGGCTGATGTTTTTAACCTGAAGAACTTGAAATGAGGAGAATTGGTGGGCCTTCTGATGCAACAGAGGGAGATATAACTAGGGAAAAATGGTCAGAGATATGCAAGTTTGCTGGCTTAAAGATGAAGGAAGGGGGCCATCAGCTGAGAATTGTGAGCAGCTTTGAAAAGCTGGAAAAATCAAGGAAACAGATTTCCCCTAGAGATTCCAAGAAGCAATGCAATCCTGTCAACACCTTGACTATAACCCAGTGAGACCCATGTAGGACTTTTTAGACTGCAGAACTTCAAAATAATAAGTTTATATTGTTTTAGCCACTAAGCTTCGGTAATTTGTTGGGACAGCACTGAGAAACTAATACAATTAGGTTGGATGACCTCAGTCACCACTTCCTCTGGAAAGCTTCCCACGATCCCCTAAAACAGATGTGAACTCCCTCTACGGCAACCACCATAGCATTTTCTTCATAGCTCAGCTCATCCTGACTATCCTCTGACTTTGCAAGTTCAAGGACATAGCCTTAAAATTGTTTGTATCCTATGAAGTACCTATCTCAGAAAGTTGCAAAGAAGACATAAGTATTTTTGAGCAAAGTGGAAAATAAAACAAAAATATTTTGCAATCCATAGTGGTTTAAATGTAGCAATCTAAATCATGTCATACTCTTCAATTAAAGAAGACAAAACAAAGGCATTATACCCTTTTCTTGTACTCAAAATCACCCAAAACTGTAAGGAAACTGACAATAACAACAAAAAAGATAAATAAAATGATATTTTATTAAACTTCAAGAGGAGGAAATAACATGATATGAAAAAATATGATAAAGCAAATTCTATTACAGGAAAATGCTTCTCTTGGACATTTATAAGACATTTTCCCTCTGGAGAATGTAAACATTCAAAAAGACAAAAAGATAGAATTGCTTAATGCTGTAGCCAGTTAGCTGGCTGAGTAGAGGTGGTCCTCAGGAGGATGTTACTAACTCTCCATTGACCCTCCCATGGGACCTCGGCAGTCAGAGGCTCTGAATCCCTATCCCCTGTCCTTGGAATGTATGCATTGCCCACCCTTCCCATGGTGGGAGCATTTTCAAGGATACAGCCTCAAGGGGATAATGTGTTTTTGAGACCATCTGGATGGTGTATGTGACTGAACCCAGTTAAGGCCTTTATGTAAATGTTTAAGATTCTGGCGGGCATGAGAGACTGTGGACTCCAGGAAACAATCAGAGGGTTCCAGAGGGGCTGTGGGAGGGGGGAATGGGTTAACCCAGTGATGGGTATTAAGGAGGGCACATGTTGTAATGAGTACTGGGTGTTATATGCAACTAATGAAACATTGAACACTACATCAAAAGCTAATGATGTACTGTATGGTGATTCACATAACATAACACAAATAAATGCATAAATAAATAAATAATAAACGGACTTCATTTGTGAAAAAAAAATTTTAAATAAAAGTTTTAATTCAAAAAAGAAAAGATTCTGGTGGGCAGGTGTGGAGATCTGCTGCCTAAGACAAGCCTCGAAGGCCAGTTCTCTAACTTATTAAACTTGCCACTCGCCCTCTGAGGGGGCCTGCCTCTTTCTTAACTCTCTCCCTGCTTTCTGTGTAAAGGGACTACTTTTAGATTTTACCCAGGAAATTCCCAAGTGTTTGAACCAACAGATGGTGAGCCAGCGAGGAGACCTAAGAATGGAGTCTTGGGAAAGAGGCATCAGGAGGGAAATCCTGGGTTGGCCCATGACCTCTGTGTGGGGAAGGTGACCTATATGTCAGAGGCTCATAGGCTGCCTCATGAAAACAGAGATGCCCCCAATGCCAGCTACTTTAATGCACCTGTTTGAGGAACAGCAGCAAAGCAGGGGGGAAATGGCTGCAGGTGGCCTGGCCTCTATTGTGGGCAGCTTGCCCAGTCACTGATGCCCAACTAGACACTGACACACACATTAGAGAGTTAGAAGAGCTCAGGTTAGAGAAGAATGTGTGAGGATCCAACCCTCTGCTAGCTTCAGGGCTGGAAGACAAGGCATACTTACATAACACTAAAACTTAATTTTCCCTCATTTGCTAAAAGCATGAAGTTTTCTTGGACTATGCGTCTATTCTTGATAAGATTGTGGGAAGTTTTTCTTTCTCTTGTAAGTAATCTGCCCAGAAAACAAAAATTCTGTGTTTTCTCAAAATAATTTCCAGCACTTCTTGTTGCCTTTATCAAGTCTTTGACTTAACTTAAGAATTCCATCTTTGCCAGACTAACGGGAAGAAAAGAAACTAAAACAGTAACAGAAAAATGCACTCCTCAAAGTTTTATTATGTGAAAGTAAGATATATTAATATAAATGTTTCAATGAGTGTATACATCTTAGGTTAAAAGAAACTCAAGCTCAGGTACATAAATGTTACAATAACTGCAGGCGTTGTTTCTAAATAACAATGATGTCTCAAAAGGAGACAATTAGTGGCAACTGTGTGTGTATGTTTTATTATTACACCAAAGGCCTTGGGGATTAGTCAGTGTCCTCCCTGTTTGTTTGTTTGTTTGTTTGTTTTGCTACATGATTTTTTTTTATTTATTTCTTTTCAGTGTAACAGTATTCATTGTTTATGCACCACACCCAGTGCTCCATGCAGTACGTGCCCTCCGTAATACCCACCACCTGGCTCCCCCAACCTCCCACCCCCCGCCCCTTCAAAACCCTCAGATTGTTTTTCAGAGTCCATAGTCTCTCATGGTTCATCTCCTCTTCCAATTTCGCTCAACTCTCTTCTCCTCTCCATCGCCCCATGTCCTCCATGTTATTTGTTATGCTCCACCAATAAGTGAAACCATATGATACTTGACTCTCTCTGCTTGACTTATTTCACTCAGCATAATCTCTTCCTGTCCCATCCATGTTGCTACAAAAGTTGGGTGTTCATCCTTTCTGATGGAGGCATAATACTCCATAGTGTATATGGACCACATCTTCTTTATCCATTCATCCGTTGAAGGGCATCTTGGTTCTTTCCACAGTTTGGCGACTGTGGCCATTGCTGCTATAAACATTGCCCTTCTTTTCACTACATCTGTATCTTTGGGGTAAATACCCAGTAGTGCAATTGCAGGGTCATAGGGAAGCTCTATTTTTAATTTCTTGAGGAATCTCCACACTGTTCTCCAAAGTGGCTGCACCAACTTGCATTCCCACCAACAGTGGAAGAGGGTTCCCCTTTCTCCACATCCTCTCCAACACACATTGTTTCCTGTCTTGCTAATTTTGGCCATTCTAACTGGTGTAAGGTGGTATCTCAATGTGGTTTTAATTTGAATTTCCCTGATGGTTAGTGATGATGAACATTTTTTCATGTGTCTGGTAGCCATTTGTATGTCTTCATTGGAGAAGTGTCTGTTCATGTCTTCTGCCCATTTTTTGACATGATTATCTGTTTTGTGTGTGTTGGGTTTGAGAAGTTCTTTGTAATATATGTAGTTACTTCAAGGGTAATCACTGACTAAATCTTTATTAATTACATGTTATCCCCCAACAGAGGATCCCATAATTTTCTATGTTTAATTGCTGGTTAACAAAATAATAGAGGAAAATTGACTAAAATCTCAGATCAGCATTTGTAGGGTAATTTTGCTTAAAATTGTTGAGCATATTTCTTTTTTTTTTTTTAAGATTTATTTATTTATTTTAGAGAGAGAGAGAGTTGAAGGGAAGAGGTAGGGGGTGAGGAAGAGAAAAGCTCAAGCAGGCTCTCTGCTGAGCATGAAGCCCAACTCAGGGGTCCATCCCACACTCCTGAGATCATGACCTGATCCGAAACCAAGAGCCAGACATTTAACCAACTGAGTCCCATAGATTATTGAGAATGTTTCTAGTACATGTTCCATCTGCCAAGCTTATAGCCCTGGCAAAACTCTAAGGGTAGAACAAACGTAGGAACCAATGCAGAAAGATCACGTGAACATTTGCATTTTTAAAAATTGCCTTCAATCCACTGCACTTGCTTTCCTGGTTAGGACTAGAAAAGATAAGGGGGCACAAAGGAGACATTTCAGGGTCTATTAATGATATTACTTCAAGTGTTCCTTAACACTATAGTCCCATATTTTATACTGCTTAGAGTTTAAATGCCTCTGAGTAATTGCTGCTAACTCAAGAGATGATTGCAACCATACCAGGAAATCAAAATACTAAATCTTAGCTATCCTCCAAAATTCTTAGCTTCCAAATGTTCCTCCCTGACCCTTATCCCTGAATGCACTTAAGCAACCAATAGCTTTTACTCTGAGATTCCATCTTCCCGTTCCTACATCCTGTCCCATGATTAAGATAACTCATTTCCTCCCTACTTTCCAAGAATGTGAACAGTGAACACTTCTCAGAATAAAACTAAACTTGGAGCGACCCTCTCTAGTCAGCCTTCGAAATCTCTCAGCTACTTGCTCCCTGCAGAACACTCATCTCAAAGCTACTTCCATATTGTAGCATTCTTAATACATGCTTGAGTTAATCACTTGGGTATAAGGACCTATTTAGTCAGAGCACTTCCATCCATCCGTTAAACAATAACCTTGTTGTTTAACCCTTAAACTGTCCCTGCCCCCTTTCCTCCAGGGAAAAACAAGGCCTGGAAACCATGCTCAGGTAACAAAGCCCAAATACAAGGGTGGGTCAGGCCAGGTGGAGACATCCGATCAGTGGAGGGATGCATACTGTCTCCCTAGTTACCAAGGAGTATGGGCCCTGCCCTTTGGGCAACTTTTGGGCACCAACTCCAACCAAGATGATAGGCTAGGTCAAATGTCTACTATAGGGTAAATTGTAACATAATTGGTCACTTATGTGTGACCTAGCATGACTGTGGAGTTACAATCTCATTGGCCACCTGTGCATGGCCAGGCCCAACTACATGGCCTTTGCCCTTAAAAACTAGTCTGTGAAACAGAGAAAGGTCACCCTTCTCTTGTAAGAGGTGCGGCCCTGAACGTTCAGTTTGATTCTTGATGCTTGGAGTGAAATAAAGCTTTGCTTGACCTTTGCTTTGTATCAGTCTCGCTCCTTTAATCACAGACCCATTACTGGGGGACCTAACATTGGGATTGTTTTTTTGTTTTTTGTTTCTTGTTTTTAAGACCTATTTATTTTATTTTTTCAAGAGACAGCAGGACGGAGGGGCAAAGGAAGAAGGAAAAAGAGAATCTCAAGCAGAGTCCATGCTGAGTGCAGAGCCTGATCAATGTGGGGCAAAATCCCAGGACTCTGAGATCATGACCTGAACTGAAATCAAGAATCAAATGCTTAACCAACTGAGCCACCCAGGAACCCGTTTTTTGTCTCTTTCAGTGAAGTACCTACCTTAAGCGTTGTAAATGTAAAACATATAGGCAGATCATCTGGTAGGCTTCATAGCAGATTTTCCATAAGTGGCAGTTAATACTGATACAGTCAATAAATAAACCATTTGTAACCTGATTTCATTGAATGATGAGAAAGAAGATAATAATAATGAAGCTTAGGGAGGTAAAGAGCAAATAATTGGGTAGCAACTTGAAACAATCACAATGGAACAGTAAACTTTTGGAGGACAGACCAAACCCAACAGAAGGGCGACATTGCCAGCAGTAAATTGAAGTGCAAACAGCAAATTACTTTGAATATATTAAATTATTATTTTCATTAGTGACACCACATAGCCTTGCAGATTTCAGGCCATTCTTTCTTAAACTGATATACATCCCCAATTACTTCTAGACAATTTTGAGAAGGAATTTTGTAGATTTCTTAATGAGAGATTTCTGTGTCAAACCTCTAGAAACAAGCCAGGTCTTTTCCTGCCATATAAGCCTCTGACATTAGGATAGAAATTATAAGAGCATTTCTTTTTTTTTTTTTTTTTTTTCTCATGGTAAAAGGGAATGTCAAAAATCTGCAGTCTTACCCCTTGACACTGTGAAATGTGAAATGAACGAGGTCACTTATGTCCAGAGATTTCCAAATAGAGCCAAGAGACCATTAAGGATATGAGCCTTCTGTGCACCCTCATCAGTGAAACCATCAACTTTTGAATTGGGTCAAACCACAGATATCCCAAGGACTCAGCCCAGATACCTGCAACTTGCTATAGTAGGACACTTTGCTTAGTGTTTTAGCCTTTAGCAACCAATTATATTCAGTTCGCATTAGTTTTCTGCTACCAACACCTATCAAAATTCTTTGTAAACAACATATGCAACCTTCCCTTTTGTCTTTAAAAATCCCTTGACTTTTGTCCCCTGAGGGGACAGTTTGGGAGGCTACCCAAAGCTGTGCTTCCCGAATTGCAATGCTGAGGCCCCCAATAAATGCTTTTGTTTTATTTTCACTTTGCCTCTTTCCATGGTCAACACCAGATTTTGTAGGGTTAAAGACCTTCTACATCTTTGAAAAATGCTTATATTAGGAAAGCCTACTTATTTTTAAAGTGCTCAAGGATGGGGTACTTGGATGGCTTAGTCAGTTAAGCATCTGCTTTCAGCTCAGGTCATGATCCCAGGGTCCTGGGATCGAGCCCCATGTCAGGTTCTCTGCTCTGCGGGGAGCCTGATTCTGCATCTCCCTCTCCTTCTGCCTCTCTTTCCAGCTTGTGTTGTGCTCTCTCTCTCTCTCAAATAAATAAATAAAAATTTTAAAATTAAAAAAAATAATAATAAAGTGCAGGGAAACCGTGTGTGAAATTTCAAACTACTAAGAAGCCAACCTTGCCTTGAGTTGTTCAGACAAACTTTGGCAAAGCAGTTGGGCAGAGTCCTGTTCTCTGCCCAGGAAATTGGACTTGGCAGATAAGAAATCAGTGGTCCTTAATTCTTTCCATTTCTAAAGGAAGTTGCCTCTGTATTCTTAACCCATGCCAATTGAGATCCAGATTTTTTTTTTTAGTTTATTGTTTTTAATGTTTCAATAATCTTTATTTTTATTTTTTATTGAAGTATGATTGACATACAATGTTATATTTGTTTCAGATGTACAACAGCTTATTTCAACCATCTATACATTACACAATGTCCACCATGATAAGTGGAGTCATCCTCTGCCACCATACATTATTTTTTTTAAAGATTTTATTTATTTGAGAGAGAGAGAGCACACAAACATTGGGGAGGGGTAGAGGGAGAAGCAGACTCCCCACCACGCAGGAAACCCGATGCAGGACTCAATCCCAGGACCCTGAATCATGACCCTAGCTGAAGGCAGATGCTTAACCATCATACACTATTTTTTAAAAGATTTATTTATTTTATAGAAAGAGAAAGAAAGCATGAAAGGAGGGGGAGGGCCAGAGGCAGAAGAAGAGAGAGAATCTCAAGCAAACTACCCACTGAGCATGGAGACTGATGTGGGACTCAATCTCACCACCCTGAGATCATGACCTGAGCCAGAATCAGGAGTCAACCACTTAACTGACTGAGCCACCCAGGTGCCCCTGTTACCATACATTATTGACTATGTTCTCTATGTTGCACTTTATTTTTTTTTACTTGAAAATGTCTTTATTTTATGAAATTTAGAAAACAAAAAAGGAAGAAGAGAAAAATGTTACCCAGAATCTTACCATCCAAAGACAAGCCACAATAATATTTGAGTCGATTTTCTTTCAGTTTTTTTTTATTCTACCTAGTTACTATTTCATAACTATGACTTTTTTTTAATGATTTTATTTATTTATTGGACAGACAGAGATCACAATTAGGCAGAGAGACAGGCAGAGAGAGAGGGGGGAACAGGCTCCCCGCAGAGCAGAGAGCCAGATGTGGGGCTCGATCCTGGGACCCTGGGATCATGACCTGAGCTGAAGGCAGAGGCTTTAACCCATTGAGCCACCCAGGCACCCCATCATAACTATGACTTTTTAATCCCCATTTTGACCCATATTATGTATTATCACTAACTTTTTTCAACTCTGGTATAATTAACATCTAGTTTTATATTAGTTTCAGGTGTACATAATAATGATTCCACAATTTTATACACTACTCAACCCTCACCATGATGGCTGTTTTCATCCCCATCACTTATTTCACCCATCCCCCTGTCCACCTCCCCTCTGGTAACCACCAATGCACTGTCTATGCTTAAGAGTCTGGTTTTTTGTTTGTCTCTCATTTTCTTTGTTCATTTGTTTTGTTTCTTAAATTCCACATACAAGTGAAACTATATGGTACTTGTCTTTCTCTGACTGACTTGTTTCACTTAGCATGATACTCTCTAGATGATCCGTCTTGTTGCAAGTGGCAAGATTTCACTTTTTATGGCTAATATTCCATTATATATATGAAACAAATGTTGTACTCTCTTAAGTGAGTTGACCTTTAGTCTGCCAGTCTTTCCAGGACTGTATACTAGGTTCAAGTTTTAAAGAGGCAGAGTATGTCCTCAATGAAGTCCTCTCTTGACTTCCAAGAGGTAAATGAAAGGTAAAATTCCTAGGCAAGCATTTTATAAAGGATATCTTTTTGTAATATAATTGTCTGAATTTTTATTGGGAATTGTTTTCCTTATCTCTTTGTATTGTAATTTCATCGAACAACATATGTAAGTGGGTTGAATTAATTCAGGCACTTGCACCATATTAAACAATAAGGGTTTTTGTTTGTTTGTTTATAATATAGGTACTAAATTTTGTTTAGGTTTTGTGATTCCAACAACTTTTGTTAGGTTACCTCTTACATGACCATAATTAATTTTCTCCTTTCTTGTAAATGTATGTATTCCTCCACTGTAAGATTGAGGGTGCTTTTATTTTTTCCCCATGCCTTTGAATATAGGTTGTTTTTAGTAACTTGCTTGGTCAATGAATTGAGCAGATTCTTGGATAGAATTGACATGCTCATTGGACAGATGGCAGCAAGAGTCCAATGCTGGGTCATAACCTCTAACATGTCCAAGCATTGCAATTATTAAGACTTGCCAGCAGTAAATTGGGATGGGGAACTGGTGAAAAAAATACACATTGGCTTATGTAATTATCTCTAGGTTGTGAGAGATATGGGAAGCAATGCTACCTATTGAACTATGGAATTAGTTGTCGTTACGTGTCACTAACATGCTGATGAATGAAAATAGCAGACTCAGGCCAGACAATTTCCAATTCATGATATGATGTCAAAGTCATATAGACAGCATTTTAAAAGATCCTCATCTCCTACAGTTAGAGACCAAACTGCATATAAACTCAATCCAACAACCTGACAGTAGGAAATAGAATAAGAAAGAAGCTGAATTCACAACCTCTGCAAGTTTCCTGTACAAAAGTCAGGACTCTGATAAGGAAGGAGTTGGACACTGAGAATTGAGATTAAGACATCTGCTTGGGTGTGTTTGAGATAATCCAGTTCCCCCAAAGTGTGTGACCATACAGAAGTGGCCCTCTCCCCCTTGCTGGAAGAAACCAGCCTTTCTTTGCCAGAAAACTTTAAGAGGCCTCACTTGAGCGAGACACAGCATGAGATACTAAGTGCTTTTCTCAAGATCTTGTCCACCTTCTGCTCTTAGATTTTAGACCTAAGCCAGGGACAAGGCTCCAAGTGGTATGATTTGATGACTAAGGAGAATTGGCCTATTAGTCACCAAATGGGTTATAGGACTTGGCTGATAAGTACCGTCAGAACTGGAAAGTGTGCAGTATACATCTTGAAGGTAATGTGCTTAGGGTGGGAGGAATATAAAGCTGAATAAGGAAGAACTTACTGATATAGAATTCCAGTGCCCCAAAAATTACCTTTTAGGCAAGACACCAGAAGCAGATCCTAATGCATTATTGGGATGACTCCAATAACCTTGGCAAAACTATAGTAAGGGAGGTAGAGATACCATTATTGCCATGCTAGAATGTTGAAGGGGCCCAAAGGCTCAGAAATGTAAGGATACTTGAAAGGACTTATGTTATAAGTAAATATATATGGTGATTGTGCTATCAAAAATCCATCAAAGAAGGTATCAGGTGGCTGAAACAATAAAGAAAAGCACTAGTAAGAGGGACTCCGGGGCACCTGGGTGGCTCAGTCCATTAAGCATCCCACTCTTGATTTCAGCTCAGGTCATGATCTCAGGGTCCTGAGATGGAGCCCCACATGGGGCTCTACACTCAGCAGGGAGTCTGCTTAAGATTCTCTCCCTCCCCCCCACTCTCTCTCTCAAATAAATAAGTAAATAAATAAATAAAAGCATTTAAAGAAATTTTTTTTAAAGAGCCACTCCAGCTGGTGGGAACCCAGTGGCATGAGAAATTGTTACACATTTAAGTTCCTAGGGTCAAGAGGAATGATAGGGTTCCAGAACACTTGAATACAGAAATCAATGCCACCACCAAAGACATAAAGGGTGCAGAAGAAGTAATCATATCATCTGTCCATTTAAATCAGCAGTCTGGCCCGTCCAGAAATCAAATGGCTCTTAGAGAATGACTGCAGACTGCTTAAAGTTCAACCAAGTAGTGGCCCAACAACAGCTCCGTGCTTTACATGTGATCATTTACAAGTTCTCCCATACATGGTATGCAGTCAATGATTTGGGAAATGTATCCTTTTCTATTCTGATTAGAATGGAGGATCAGAAACAGTTTATATTCATGTGAGATGAACAACAATATTCATTTTCAATTTTTCTCAAGGTTATGTTAACACTCCTGCCCTCCTCAGTATAGTCTGCTGGTATATGGTCCCCCAAGATATTTGGCCTCCTACCCACTACATTTAGTGGATACTAACTGTAATATCTACTACACTGATAACGTCATACTGATAGAGCAGTTCACACAAGCAGTTGCCAGAACATTGGACGCCATGGTGAAACACCTGTGCTCCAGAGGATGAGAGACACAACACAAACACACAAATACCTATTAAGACACAGAAACTCAAACTATTGGGTGAGTTTTTACAGGTCTACCCACCCAGGGCATGTGACAATACCCCATCCAAAGTAAAATTCGTGAAGAAAGAATCAGAGTCCTAGTAGGCCTCTGTGGGTTTTGAGGCAACATATTCCACAGCTAGGAATAGTTCACCAGCCCAGAGACCATATGGCACAGAAGGCCCACAGGCATTATGTGGGATGCAGAACAGGAGAGTCTCCCCAGCAGGTCCAAGTAGAGTGCAAGCAGCCCTGCCACTTGACCACATGATAGAGCAGGATCTATAAGGAAAGCTGTGGTCCTGGGGAAAGAAGCAACATGAAGCTTATTACCAGCCTTAGTAGGGGAAAAATTCAGGTCCTGAGCTTCAGGAGTTATTCTATACCATCCCTAACAAAGAAGGTTACGTTTTTTGAGAAAGAGCTCCTAGTCTGTTTGTGGGGCTTAATAAAGGAGGAACTCTTGCCCAGGAAGCACCACATGAGCACGTATCCAGTCCTGCCCTAATGCACTGGGTCCGATCAGAGCCTCCAACAAATAAAGTAAAATGGGAAAAGCAAAAACCATAAGATATAAATGGATCTCCATCTAAATGGATCCCAAGTAAAAGCAGGGGGGCGATCAAGCAACAACTCAACTGTGCATGACTAAAACCTCTCCTCTCCCACCTCAACATTACTCCTGTTGAAGTAATCAACATCAAAACTTGTTGTGCATCCTTTATAAGGTCCTTCCAGTGTTCACTTGCTCCTGCACGCACATGCACGTTTTACTATATAGCATCGGCCCTTGTTCTTAATGATCAGAGCTACACTTTGGTCTACCGCTTGATTTTTTTTTTTTTTTCACCCAACAGTGACTGCATGCAATCTCCAGGTCAGTCCATAATTACTTAGTCTTTTCATTTGCTGTGCATTTCACATCCACACACACAAAATTGACTTTTCTTATAATGGTGGATACACACACCATTTCTTTTATTTTACTTTCCATACAAAGTGCTGAAATATGTCTAATCTTATTCATTGGCGTTTATATTTCTGTGAGCTAGAGATTTCTGAAGAAGGGATTTCTAGGTCAGACACCATACAAATTTATCATTTTATATGGGGACTACCAGGTTCTTTGTGAAATGGAGTATTCACACTATTAGCAGGAAGTAAGAGTGGACATGGCCATATAGGAACTTCATCTTCATAGGAAACTAACAATATTCTCTCTATATTGAAAGGCACTGCATTGGCCTTTAATTTCCTTTCATTTTCTTGACGTCATGATAGTAAACTTTTTTTTTTTCCCACACAATCTTCTTATGTGGATACCCATTTCTGTGAATTGCTTGTTCATTTGTTTGCCCATTTATCTATTATATTTTTTTTTGAATTTTAGACTGTTCCTTCATTATCAGAGATACAACTTCATTGTTTGGAATGTGTGTGCAAACATTTTCTCTTGTTTTATTATTTCCCTTGTAATATTATTTGTGCTACCCTGAACTTTTGATTACAAGTTTTGGTTTTCTTGTCTGGATGAAATAGTATTCAAACACCCATGATTGCACAAATAGTCACCTAAGTTTTCTTCCAGTGTATTTTCACATTTATGTTCTCAGTCCATCTCTATATTGTTTTGAAACACTCATCATGTCACAGACAATAAGATACTGCAGAAAATTATTTAAGAACTACTCCATTTTTCAAGTCATCTATAAGCTGGCAGAGCATGGACTCACATGCAGTTTCTGACTTCGACTTCAGCAATTGCTTTCCAGTATAGTCTGTACCAACATCTATGGTACAACACAACAGAGTTCTATTTTACCAAGACCATTAGAGCATTTTTCCTTTCCAACTTCCTCCTGAATGCATTTTTCACCTCCTTGTTCCTCAGACTATAGATGAGGGTGTTCAACATGGGGATTACCACAGTATAAAACAGAGAAATCACTTTATTGATATCCAGGGAGGAAGTGGAGCCAGGCCGAACATAGATAAAGAAAAGAGTCCCATAGAGGATGGAGACAGCAGCCAGGTGAGAAGAGCAAGTGGAGAAAGCTTTCTGCCTCCCATCAGCAGTCTGGATCTTCAAGATGGCCACCAGGATGCAAATATAGGAGACCATGATGATCAGGCCACTGAGTATGATTATAGCTCCAGCCAAGATGAACAGCACTAATTTATTGATCCATGTGTCTGCACATGCTAGAGACAGCAGTGGAGAAATGTCACAGAAGAAGTGATTGATGATATTTGGACCACAGAAGGGTAAGCAAAAAGTGAGAATTGTATGGGTCATTGTGCTTATAAGAGCTATGGTGTAAGGCCCTACCACCAGCCGCACACAGACCCTCTGGTACATGATGAGTGTGTACAGCAAGGGCTTACAGATGGCCATATACCAGTCATATGCCATGGAAGCCAGGAGGAAACATTCACTTGCCACAAAGAAACCAGAGAACCACATCTGTGCAGCACAACCCACAAAAGAGATGTCTTTTTTCTCCGCAAAGATATCACACAGCATCTTGGGGGCAATGGAAGAAGAAGAACAAATATCTACAAAGGACAAGTGGCTGAGAAAAAAGTACATAGGAGTGTGGAGTCTTGGATCAGTCCATATGAGAATGATCATCCCTACGTTACCCCCCAGGGTGACAACATAGACAAAGAGAAGCATGACAAAAAGGACAATCTGATGCTGGAGGTGATCTGTGAGGCCCAAGAAAAGAAATTCAGTCACTTCTGTCTGATTCTTATCTTCCATCAGTCAGTTGCAATCTGTTACAAGAAGGAAAAACAATTTTTATAATTAAAATCAATCACTAGCACTTAGGAATAATGTTTTATACAAATGACAGATTATCCTAAACAGGTCTATAACAGGCAATTATTGAATTATTGTTGAACTGGAAGACAGGATGTCCACGTACTAGGTCTAGGAGTTGTGCATAGACACTGTGTAAACTTGGAAAATTCACCCCCGATCTCTTTGGATTCAGTACTCTCTCCCAGAAAAAGAGGAGTCCAACTACATTGTCGAAACCTCCCTCAAGGTGTATTTCCAATGGGAATTGGTATCCACATTTCATCTTTTTGTGTTATAGGATAATAAAAGTCACTTAATAATACCTTTACTGGAAGTACTGTAAAATCTCACCAATGTGGTATTCAGATCCTTACATCAGACATATGGGAAAGACTAGGCAACGGAGTTCCTGTTCTCACTGAAGGATCAGTACCATTTTAATATTATTAAGACACAATTCATAGATGCGCTTATCAGTCTATTCCCTACTCCCACATATTGCAAGATGTTGAAAGGATAATACACACAATTGACAAAGATTTGATTCATATACAGGAATATGGTGTCATGGAAGAAATAGAGAGGTCTTCCCTTAGAGATCAAGTGATCTGGCAAATGTTGGAAATTGTATAGAAAATTAAGCCTCTGTTGCACCTAAATAACATAGAATTGTTTTATGTGATTTCCCATATATTCTATAAACTGTTTTTGAGTTATTTATCTTGAATTCTGTCAAGCAATCACAATATTTTTGTTAAAACCGTCATTGTAATTATGTCTGTAAAATATCAAATACATCATACTTTATGCAAGGAATACCCTCAAGAAAATGTTGGTTTCTGACTCATTAGTAAAGGAAGAAAAATCAAGTTGTTCAAAATTCCTAGGAAAGATCACTATGTAGGATAACTTAAATGAAAAAGTCTGGTTTTAAATAACATGCATTGTCACTTCAGTTAGTGTCCTCTTCAAAAGAAAATAAGACCAGTATGCTACTCTGAAATTATAATTACATGTGGAACTTGATATATGATATTAGTAGTGACTGTATCTATTCAATTTATAATAATATTATCATTATCATGATTCTTTGCTTAATGCTATATGAATGTATTTTCAATGGTCAAAAAGGCAATTCTTTTTTTTTTTTAATTAAATTTTTTATTTATTTTCAGCGTAACAGTATTCATTGTTTTTTCACCACACCCAGTGCTCCATGCAATCTGTGCCCTCCCTAATACCCACCACCTGGTTCCCCCACCCTCCCACCCCACCCCTTCTAAACCCTCAGGTTGTTTTTCAGAGTCCATAGTCTCTCATGGTTCACCTCCCCTTCCAATTTCCCACAACTCCCTTGTCCTCTCCATCTACCCTTGTCCTCTATATTATTTGTTATGCTCCACCAATAAGTGAAACCATATGATACTTGACTTTCTCTGTTTGACTTATTTCACTCAGCATCATCTCTTCCAGTCCTGTCCATGTTGCTACAAAAGTTGGGTATTCGTCCTTTCTGATGGAGGCATAATACTCCATAGTGTATATGGACCACATCTTCCTTATCCATTCATCCGTCGAAGGGCATCTTGGTTCTTTCCACAGTTTGGCGACCGTGGCCATTGCTGCTATAAACATTGGGGTACAGATGGCCCTTCTTTTCACTACATCTGTATCTTTGGGGTAAATACCCAGCAGTGCAATTGCAGGGTCATAGGGAAGATCTATTTTTAATTTCCTGAGGAATCTCCACACTGTTCTCCAAAGTGGCTGCACCAGTTTGCATTCCCACCAACAGTGGAAGAGGGTTCCCCTTTCTCCACATCCTCTCCAACACACGTTGTTTCCTGTCTTGCTAATTTTGGCCATTCTAACTGGTGTAAGGTGGTATCTCAATGTGGTTTTGATTTGAATCTCTCTGATGGCTAGTGATGATGAACATTTTTTCATGTGTCTGATAGCCATTTGTATGTCTTCATTGGAGAAGTGTCTGTTCATATCTTCTGCCCATTTTTTAATATGATTATCTGTTTTTTGTGTGTTGAGTTTGAGGAGTTCTTTATAGATCTTGGATATCAACCTTTTATCTGTACTGTCATTTGCAAATATCTTCTCCCATTCCGTGGGTTGCCTCTTTGTTTTGATGACTGTTTCTTTTGCTATGCAGAAGCTTTTGATTTCTGAGTTTATGTTAGGAACATGACCCAGGGCAGAAATGTTTTCTTTGTGGCAATTTGAATGTGGCAATTTGAATATGGCAATATAGGTGTGGGGCATGTCAGGGTAGTACACTCACACTACTCCTAATTTTGATTCAATCATTTTTCCTTCCTTCCTTCCTTCCTTCCTTCCTTCCTTCTGTCCCTCATTTCCTATTTATTTATTTTAATAAGTTATTCTGAGTCTCTAAAAAACAGGGAGGATGATCCCAAACCTCTTTCACACTTACATTCTGTGATCTTAGAAATCCTCATGGACATTGTCACATCTCGATATTGTAAAGAAACAAATAGGAAATTCAGTTTTAAAAAGTCACAACAAACCAGTTGTTTTGTCTCAGAAAGATATGAACAAAATGCCAAAGTCTACTCTCTTTAGAGAGCCTGAGCTAGAAAGGTTATTTTCCTGTCTTTAAGCTCATCCTGATGTTTTTCCACCAAATTTCCAAAACTTCATGTTTTCCAAAATGCACTGTACTCACTTCTTTAAGGATATCCTTCATCTAGCTCCTTTAACTGGTTCAAAGGAAATGATCATTTTCTAGAAGAAAGGAATATTCAACTTCCTTCATGGTGGTAACCTCTTCCAAAGTATTTACATGACTTTGTAAATACATGGTGAAGAAAACAGATCTCCATCTTAAAGAGCCTGCAAGTGAAGAGATGCTGTTTGACCTGCACATGAACACACATATTGCACAGAATAAGGGACGCTTTCCCAGGAGTTTTCAACAGTTTAGAGCCAGGTCCCCAAAGAACTAAAATCTCAAGCGTTTACACCTAAAGGGACAAAATTAACATGATCTTAGTCGCATTTGCACTAAGTATTATTTTATAACTGTGTCATTTCTCAAAGAGAGGATTCCTAAGAAAACAAAGGGGATTGCCCCCTGCTTTGGCATCCTTCATGCCAAAAGGAGCTCTCTTTTCTATCAGTGGGGTGTGATGCATTGAGCACCCAGGACCAGTTTGGAGGAAGTAGTTTGCTGCCTGGATTCTGGAGACACATCCCCTGGTGTTAATCTCAATTCCAGTACTTTACTACTTGTGTCACTTTAAGCATATTTTTAAGTCTCTCTGTGCCTCATTCTCTCAATTTCTAAACTAAAGAAGATAACGATGTCTAGCTTCCAAAGATCTTGGAAGGACTTAATGAAGTGATAAATTTAAACTACTTAATGAGTGTCCAGCACAGAAACAGTGCTCATTAATGTTATGTATTATTATCAGGGCTTTATAGCATAGTTAGGGACATTATACCTAGACACTGAAATAAAACAGAAGGGTTTTTTTGTTTCTGTTTTTGTTTTTTGTTTTTATCTCTAGGCAAAATAAAACACAATCTGTGGACTCCAAAGAAAGGACAGATCACTGTAAAAATGGAATAGAGGAGAAAATACTCAAATGGAATAGAGGAAGGAATTACTCTAGAAAGATAAAATTTAGGTAGACTGAAGTTAAAGGAAAGGTATTCCAGGGCAGTGCTAATGAGATCAGCAGGAGCAGAAGCAAGAAAAATGTTTGAGATGGAAGGTTTACATTCAAGAAAGAAGCCAGTGTAGAGTCTGATGAAACAGATTAAAGTATTGCAATCCCCACCTTCTCTGAAACCTTATTGTTTATCCGATGGGAAGACCTGATATCTTTCTCTAGTTAACCTCTATAACATTTCACTGAAGCTTATTTTTAATCCCAGTTAAGTATCTATCTCAGTACATTGTCAATAACTGATTTTGCCTAACTGTTGAATTAGCAGAAAATAAATAATTTGTAATAATTCGTAATGGCTTATATTTAGCAATTTAAATTACATTATATACTTTTGATCTGATGGCAAGTAAAAGTAAGGCTACCTGTTATTCTCAAAACAAACTAAAAATAATAAAAAAACAACCAACAAACCAGATTTTAAGTAAAATGAGTTGTGCATAGACACTGTGTAAACTTGGACAATTCACCCCCGATCTCTTTGGATTCAGTACTCTCTCCCAGAAAAAGAGGAGTCCAACTACATTGTTGAAACCTCCCTCAAGGTGTATTTCCAATGGGAATTGGTATCCACATTTCATCTTTTTGTGTTATAGGATAATAAAAGTCACTTAATAATACCTTTTCTGGAAGTAAAGCAATGAGACTGATACCCAAGTTATTTACACAAATAAAAGAAATAGAGGAAAATAGAATAACTTTAAATTTCTGAAAAAAGTAGCATCTAACCGAGAATTCTGCACCAAGTAAAACTATGTATGAAGGTGAAATAGATGCATATCCAAACAAGCAAAATCTAAGAGAATTTTTTCAGAGAAAAAATTCCCTGAGTAAAGATAATACAAATCAGCTCATTAGTCAGAAGGAGTATTATATCTTATGGAATCTCGGGGTTATGGAGAGACATGTACTTCAATGGAAAAATAGAGATGTGAGTAACTACAGAGATAGTAACTAATAGAAACTTATAATAATTTCTTTCATAGAAAACTGATATAAATAATAACAATAAACATTCAAATCAAGAGTAGGTTGAATGGAATTAAAGTGTTCTAAGACCTTCCGATTATCTGAAGACAGAAAGTCTAGCACTCATTTGTACTAGACTCTGAAACATCAAGAATGCAAACCACCAAAAGAATAGCTTCAGATTGTGTAATGACCAAATAATAGTGAGATTACCCACCCATCACATGAGTCAGACTTTTTTCTCCTACTTGAAAGTCACATCATCTGACCATTGAATAAATATCAAGCATACACTATGCCCAAAGAGTGGTTGAGATGTATCAGTTTAATAAAATACCACGCATATATAGAAATTTCACTTTAATGAGGGAAGATAATAAGCTATAAATTTAAAAATCAATTTAGACATATTATAGGTTGGAAGGTGATGAGTGTTATAGATAACAAAAAAGGTTAGATCAGAGTAAAAGGAATCTAAGTTTCCTGGTGGGGTAGGGATGGTAACAGATTCAGTCAGTAATCAATAAGTTAAGGTAAATCACAGAGAAAATGAGCTTCAAGCCATGGCAGAAAGGTGTGGAGTTCCCCAGGCACATACTGGAAGATGCGAGATCTCAGCCAGAGAAAACGTTATTGCAAAAGCCATAAAGGGACTTCACGTTCCTAGCTCTACAGATAAGGATCTTGGAAGTCACTAATCTGTCCTAACAAGTAAAAAGCTAAAGATACTGAAGAATCAATAACTCTTCTTGGATCTGTAAGAGAGGGGGGACACAGAGCAAACCACTGACCCCAAGACTGGAGAGATGGAGAGGTGAATGCAGAGTCACAGTTTACTCACAAGAGGAAACTGCCATGGGAACCAGTGCCTTGATAGGAAAAAATGAACAGAACAATAGAGTGCGTTTTACCTCCAGGAGTTTGACCAGGTCCCCACAGTAAATATAAGAGAAAAATCCCCTTGTGCTCCCGGCAGGGGACATCAGGGGAGAAGAAGAAGCATTCTTTTTTTTTTTTTTTTTTTTTTTTTTTTAAGTAACATCTAAAGTATTATTTGTTTCAAGGGTACAGGTCTGTGAATCATCAGTCTTACACAATTCACAGCACTCCCCATAACATATACCTTCCCCAAAGTCCATAACCCAGCCACACTCTCCCTCCCCCTGCCAAGCAACCTTCAGTTTGTTTCCTGAGATTAAGAGTCTCTTATGGCTTGTCTCCTCCCCAGTCCCATCTTGTTTCATTTTTCCCTCCCTTGAAGCATTCTGAAATCTCTCAGAGTGCTCTGTGCTTCTTAATAAAGCTGCCCTCAGGAGAAACTAGTTAAACATGCAATCCCCAGCTGGGGTCCTCTTAGAGCCTGATGAATCTGGGGGAAGAGAAATGGCCAAATTAGCCTCCCCTAGCCTTCCACCTGGAGAAAGGAAATAACCACTCCAGTCCACTATGGTCATCCTGTCCCAACTTACAAGGGAGAAAAACACTGAGAAACACTTTTGAAGCTCTTAGTCCAGAGGCATAGTTCCACCAAAAGCCTGAGACGTATCAGAGGACTACAGAATGCTTCTTCCCCTCCACACCTTACGACCACCTTGCTAAAAGGACTGTTTGAAGCAGCCTCTGTTGCCTAGAACATTGTGTTTGACTATTGGAAAAACATAAAAGGCAAAAAAAAAATCATAAAAGGCAGATACGGAAAGGCAAAAACATGATCCAAAGAGACAGAGCAAGCATCAGAATCAGACATGGTAAAGATGTAGGAATATCAGACCAAGAATTTAAATCAACTATGATTAAAATGCTGGAGATCAAAAACACTGTAACAAAAATGAAGAATGCCTTTGATGGGCTCATTAACAGACCAGACATGGCTGAGGAGAAAAATCAATGAGCCTGAAGATATAACAATAGAAACTTCAAACACTGAAAAGGAAAAAGAAAAAAAAAAAAAAAAACAGAATCAGGGACAAATATCTAAGTGAGGTCTATAGGGTAACAACTACAAAAAGTGTAACATATTTATCATGGGAATATCAGAAGAAGAAAGAGAGAAAGGAATAGAAGAAATATTTGAAACAATGACTGTTTTCCTCAAGTTAATAATAGACACCAAACCATAGATCCAGGGAGCTCAAAGAACACCAAGCAGAACGAAGGCCAGCAAAAAACTATACCCAGGCATATAATTTTCAAAGTACAGAAAGTTAAAAATAAAGAAAAAATCTTGAAAGAAGGTAGAGTCAAAATGACATGACACCTACAGAGGGAAAAAGGTAAGAATTATATCTGACTTCTCAGAAAAGTGGGATGCGGAGCAGGAAAGGCTCCACAGCAGGTCCAGGTATAGTAGAAGCAGCCCTGCCTCTTGGACCACAGGATACAACAGACTCTATGATGAAAGATATCATCCCAGGGAAAGAAGCAACACGGAGTTTATTACAAGCCTCAGTGGGGGGGACATGCAGGTCTTGAGCCTCATGAGGCATTCCATCTCACCGGTGACAAGAATCCTATCACCAAACTGTGGAAAGACCAAGACGCCCTTCAACAGACAAATGGATAAAGGAGACGTGGTCCATATATACAATGGAGTATGATGCCTCCATCAGAAAGGATGAATACCCAACTTTTGTCTCAACATGGATGGGACTGGAGGAGATTATGCTGAGTGCAATAAGTCAAGCAGAGAGAATCAATTATCTTGTAGTTTCACTTACTTGTGGAGTAAGTTTCATTTACTTGTGTTATTAAGGAATAACACAGAAGACATTGGGAGAAGGAGAGGAGAAGTGAGTTGGGGGAAATTGGAGGGGGAGATGAACCATGAGAGACTGTGGACTTTGAGAAACAAACTGAGGGTTTTTGCGGGGGGTGGTGTTTAGGTGAGCCCGGTGGTGGGTATTAAGGAGGGCACGTATTGCATGGAGCAATGGGTGCGGTGCATAAGCAATGAATCTTGGAACACTGAAAAATAAAATAAAGTTGAAAAGAAAAAAGAATCTTATGGCTTTTGAAAAAGAACTCCTGGTCTATTTGTGGAACCTAATAAAGAGGGAACACTTGCACAAGAGGCACCATGTGAGCATGTATCCAGGCCTGCCCTAATGCCCTGGGTTCCATCAGATTCTCCAATAAATAAAGTGAGATGAGCAAAGCAGCACCTATCATATGATGAACATGGTCCATCCAAATGGATCCCAACTAACATCAGAGGCTATAGTTCAAATGTGTTTGAATACAACCTCTCCTTTCCTACGTCCATGCAACTCACCTTGAAGTGATAATGTCAACAGCTTGTTATGCATCCTTTATAAGTTCTCTCTATTGTTCATTTACACCTTCATGTATATAAACATTTTATTCATTACCTAGGTTTTGCCATTTTTCTTAATGATCATAGCAGCACACTGATCTTCAACTTGGGTTTTTTTTTTGTTGTTGTTGTTTTGTTTTGTTTTTGTTTTTGTTTTTGTTTTACCTAATAGTAACTGCATACAATAATTGTCTCCAGGTCAGTCCATGATTAAGTAATCCAGTCATTTCATTTACTGTACATTTCACAGGAGAAAAAATGTGCTTTTATTCTAGTGTTGGATAGTCAAATAATTTCTTTTATTCTTCCTTGCCATACATGATGCTAAAATATGTGTAATCTTATTCATTGGCATGTATGTTTCTGCCAACTAGATTCTAAAGGAGGGATTTTTAGGTCAAATACCATATTAATTTATCATTTTTTAAGGAAACTACCAAATTCTTTGTGGAAATCGATTATTCATACTATCAGCAGGAAATAAGATGATACATGGCCAAATAGGACCTTCACCGTCATAGAAAACTAACAATATTTCATCTATATTGAAAGACACTACACTGATATTTTAATATCTTTTCATTTACTTGACCAGTAATGACATTCAGCATGCTTTCTTTACATGTTTGGCAATCTGCATTCTTATTTTGTGATTTGCCTATGCACTTGTTCGCTCTCTTATTTGTTGTCTTTCTTTTTTTTAAGATTTCATTTATTTACTTGAGAGAGAGAGCACAAGCAAGGGGAGCTACAACGGGAGAGGGAAAGGTAGAAGCAGGTTCCCCACTGAGCAGGGAGCCCAATGTGGGGCTTGATTCCAGGACCCTGGAACCATGACCCAAGCCAAAGGCGGACACTGAACTGACTGAGCCACCCAGGTACCCTATTGTTTTTCTTTTTCATTCTGAATTTTAGACTGCTCTTTGAATAATGGGGGTATTATCCCATTGTTTGGCACATGTGTACAAACATTTTCTCTTGTTTTATTATTTCCCTCATAATATTGTTTGTGCTACCTCGAACTTTCAATTACAACTTTTGGTTTTCTTGTCTGGATTAAATAGTATTCAAACACCCATGATTGCACAAATAGTCACCTAAGTTTTCTTCCAGTATAGTTTCACATTTATGTTCTCAGTCCATCTCTATATTGTTTTGAAACACTCATCATGTCACAGACAATAAGATACTGCAGAAAAATATTTAAGAACTACTCCATTTTTCAAGCCATCTATAAGCTGGCAGAGCATGGACTCACATGCAGTTTCTGACTTCGACTTCAGCAATTGCTTTCCAGTATAGTCTGTACCAACATCTATGGTACAACACAACAGAGTTCTATTTTACCAAGACCATTAGAGAATTTTTCCTTTCCAACTTCCTCCTGAATGCATTTTTCACCTCCTTGTTCCTCAGACTATAGATGAGGGTGTTCAACATGGGGATTACCACAGTATAAAACAGAGAAATCACTTTATTGATATCCAGGGAGGAAGTGGAGCCAGGCCGAACATAGATAAAGAAAAGAGTCCCATAGAGGATGGAGACAGCAGCCAGGTGAGAAGAGCAAGTGGAGAAAGCTTTCTGCCTCCCATCAGCAGTCTGGATCTTCAAGATGGCCACCAGGATGCAAATATAGGAGACCATGATGATCAGGCCACTGAGTATGATTATAGCTCCAGCCAAGATGAACAGCACTAATTTATTGATCCATGTGTCTGCACATGCTAGAGACAGCAGTGGAGAAATGTCACAGAAGAAGTGATTGATGATATTTGGACCACAGAAGGGTAAGCGAAAAGTGAGAATTGTATGGGTCATTGTGCTTATAAGAGCTATGGTGTAAGGCCCTACCACCAGCCGCACACAGACCCTCTGGGACATGATGAGTGTGCACAGCAAGGGCTTACAGATGGCCATATACCAGTCATATGCCATGGAAGCCAGGAGGAAACATTCACTTGCCACAAAGAAGCCAAAGAACCACATCTGTGCAGCACAACCCACAAAAGAGATGTCTTTTTTCTCCGCAAAGATATCACACAGCATCTTGGGGGCAATGGAAGAAGAAGAACAAATATCTACAAAGGACAAGTGGCTGAGAAAAAAGTACATAGGAGTGTGGAGTCTTGGATCAGTCCACATGAGAATGATCATCCCTACGTTACCCCCCAGGGTGACAACATAGACAAAGAGAAGCATGACAAAGAGGACAATCTGATGCTGGAGGTGATCTGTGAGGCCCAAGAAAAGAAATTCAGTCACTTCTGTCTGATTCTTATCTTCCATCGGTCAGTTGCAATCTGTTACAAGAAGGAAAAACAATCACTAGCACTTAGGAATAATGTTTTATACAAATGACAGATTATCCTAAACAGGCCTATAATAGGCAATTATTGAATTATTGTTGAACTGGAAGACAGGATGTCCACGTACTAGGTCTAGGAGTTGTGCATAGACACTGTGTAAACTTGGATAATTCACTCCCGATCTCTTTGGATTCAGTACTCTCTCCCAGAAAAAGAGGAGTCCAACTACATTGTCGAAACCTCCCTCAAGGTGTATTTGAAATGGGAATTGGTCTCCACATTTCATTTTACTGTGTTATGGGATAATAAAACTCAGTTAATACTTTTACTGGAAGTACTGTAAAATCTCACGAATGTGATATTCAGATGGTTACATCAGACATCTGGGAAAGACTAAGCAACGGAGTCCCCGTTCTCACTGAAGGATCAGTACCATTCTAATATTATTAAGACACAATTCATAGGTGTGTTTATCAGTCTATACTCTACTTGCATTGATAACAGGATGTGGAAAGGATAATGCACACAATTAGTAAAGCAGTTACTGATATAAAAGAATACGATGCCATAGAAGAGATGGAGAGGTCTTGTGTGTAAGAACAAGTGATCTGCAAATTTTGGACAGCAAAATGGAAATGCCATGACAGTTGTACAGAAAATCAAGCATCTGTTTGCACCAAAATAACATATTATTATTTTATGTGATTCCCTATACATCATATAAACTTCTTTTAAGACACTCATCCTGACATCTGTCAGACAATGTCAATTATAGTAATGAGTAAAATATCAAGTGGGGAATGATTTGTGCATGGGGAATGATTTGTGCAAGGAGCACCATGCAGAAAATACTACTTTTTGTCTCATTAGTTCAGGAAGAAGAAATCAAATGGTTTCCAAAGAGACAATCACTATGTAGGAAAATTTGTATGAAAATTCTGGTTTTGGGGTGCCTGGGTGGCTCAGTCATTAAGCGTCTGCCTTCGGCACAGGCCATGATCCCAGGGTCCTGAGATTGAGTCCTGCATCAGGCTCCCTGCTCAGCGGGAAACCTGCTTCTCCCTCTCCCACTCCCCTAGCTTGTGTTTCCTCTCTCACTGTCTCTCTTTCTGTCAAATAAATAAATAAATCTTTAAAAAAAAAATCTGGTTTTAAGTAACATTTACTATCACTTCAACTAATGTCCTCTAAATAAAATAAAAGCAAAATGCTACTCATATTGTACAATAATTACATGTGAAGCTTGATATAGGATATAAATAGTGACTGTATCCATTCAACTTGATTCTTTTAGCATTGTCATAATTATTTGCTCAATACAATCTAAAGTATGATTTCATCAGTAACAAAGACAATTCTAGGCTTATGATAGGAGCATCAGCCATGGCATAAATGTTAATGCCAATCCAAATACACTAATATAGGTATGTGGGGATTTAGAGGGTAGAATAGACAAGCTGCTCCTAGTTTTGATCCCATCCCATCCATCTTTCTTTCTTTCTCTTTCTTTCTTTCTTTCCCTCCTTCTCTTCTCTTCTCTTCTCTTCTCTTCTCTTCTCTTCTCTTCTCTTCTCTTCTCTTCTCTTCTCTTCTCTTCTCTTCTCTTATTTAAATATAAGCTATTTTGAGACAAGGAGGATAATCTTTATGTCCCTTGCATACCTACATTCTGTGGCCTTAGAAATCTTCATAGACATTGCAGTATCTCTATATTATGCAAAACTAAACAGGAAATTCAGTTTTAAAAAGAAAGTGACACAAACCAGTTGTTTAGTCTCCTGAGAATGTAAACAAAATGCCAGTCTGCTCTATTTAGAAAGCCTGAGCTAGGAAGGTTATTTTCCTGTCATTTAAGCTCATCCTGATGTTTCTCTACCAAATTTCAAAAACTTCATATCTTCCAAAATGCACTGTACTCACTTCTTTAAGGATATCCTTCATGTAGCTCCCTTAACTGCTTCAAAGGAAACAACCATTTTCTAGAAGAAAGGAATACTCAACTTCCTTCATGGTGGTAACCTCTTCCAAGAGGCATGACTTTCTAAATACATGGTGAAGAGAACAGATCTCCATCTTGAAGAGCCTGCAAGTGAAGAGATCCTAATTGACCTACACATTAATATACATACTGCACAGAACAAGGAGTTTCCAATAGTTCTCAGGAGTTTTCAGTAGTTTGGTGTCAGGTCCCCAAAGAACTAAAACCTCAAGCGTTTACACCTAAAGGGACAAAATTAACATAATCTCAGTGGCACTTGCACCAAGTATTATCTCAAAACTGTGTCATTTCTCAAAGAGAGGATTCCTAAGAAAACAAAGGGGATTGCCCCCTGCTTTGGCATCCTTCATGCCAAAAGGAGCTCTCTTTTCTATCAGTGGGGTGTGATGCATTGAGCACCCAGGACCAGTTTGGAGGAAGTAGTTTGCTGCCTGGATTCTGGAGACACATCCCCTGGTGTTAATCTCAATTCCACTGCTTTACTGCTTGTGTCACTTAAAGCATATTTTTAAGTCTCTCTGCACCTCATTCTCTTAATCCCTAAACTAAAGAAGACAACAGTGTCTAGTTCACAGAGATCTTGGAAGGATTTAATGAAGTGATACATTTATTTGTTTGTTTGTTTGTTTTATTAGCATATAATGTATTATTTGTTTCACAGGTACAGGTCTGAGATTCATCAGTCTTACACAATTCACAGCTCTACATTTAAACTACTTAATGAGTGTCCAGTACAGAATCAGTGCTCATTAATGTTCTGTATTATTATCAGGCTTCATAGCATAGTTTAGACATAATACCTAGACATTCAAATAAAACAGCAGGTTTTTTTAATCTCTAGGCAAAAAAAACAAAAACAAAAACAAAAAACAAAAAACACACAGTCCATGGACTCCAAAGAAGGGACAGATCACTATAAAACTGGAATAGAGGAGAAAATACTCAAGGAAGGAATTACCTCAGAAAAATAAACAAAATTTAGATAAACTGAAGTTAGAGGAAAGGTATTCCAGGGCAGTGCTAATGAGATCAGCAGAAGCAGAAGCAAGGAAGATCTTTGGGATGGAAGGGTCACACAAAAGAGAAGCAAATGTGGAGTCTGGTGAAACAGATTAAAGTATTGCAATCACCAACTTCTCTGAGACCTTATTGTTGAGAGAAGAGTTGGTAACCCCTTCTACTCAACCCTTATAATATTTTATTGGTAGTTCATTTTAGCTATCTATTTCAGAAGGTTGTCAATAATTGTCATTGTGCATTTGTTGAATTACTTGAAAATGACCCCTCCCCAAAATTTATAATTCATAATGGTGTATATTTAGCAATTAAAATTATGTTCTATACATTTGATTAAGGATGGAAGGAAAATTCTTCTTAAAAACCAATTAAAACTAATAAGAAAAACAACAAAAACATTTTATTGACATTTTATTAAATCTAAAAAGGGAAAAGAAAATAAGAGGAAAAGTCATTCTATTCACAGAAAAATATGTAGAAAATTCTTTAATACACTTTTAAAATGAAAAAAAGTCATTCTGTGGAATAGCAACATTGAAAAAAATGAAATGTATATATATATATATATATATATATATATATATATATATATATATATATATATAATTTAAATTTAAGTAGGCTGGCTAATCCCAGGAAAGAAATTATATGAAAATTGTCAACACATGAAACAAAACAAAAAAGTAATATAGACTCTCCTTAGAGCAATCATGGAAGATATTTGAGAAGGTTAAAAAGATAAAATTTAAAAATAAGCTACAACTTCAAAATGTTCATAGAAAAATATGATTACTTAGGACTAAAGGAAGATCTAACATACAAATAGTTGGTATCTCTAAAGAAGAGAGATGTTGCATGTAAAAAACTTAACAAAAACGTAACAAGATCTGTATTTAAGCAGTAAAAACACACAAAACTTTTTTTTTCTTTTTTTTTTTTATTTAAATTCAGTTAACCAACATACAATATATACTTGGTTTCAGATATAGTGTTCAATATTTTATCAACTATATATAACACCCAATGCCCATCACCCAATTATTCCAGCCCTCCACCCACCCTCCCTCCAACAACCCTCAGTTTGTTTCCTATAAGATTCTCTCATGGTTTTTCCTCCCTCTCTGATGACTTCCCATTCAGTTTTTGTCCCTTCCCCTATGATTCTCTGTGCTGTTTCTTATATTCCATATGTGAGTGAAACCATATGATAATTTTCTTTCTCTGACTTATTTTGCTGAGCATACCATCCAGTTCCATCCACATTGATGTAAATGCTAAGTATTCATCCTTTCTGATGGCAGAGTAATATTCCATTTTATATATGAACCACATCTTCTTTATCCATTTATCTGTCAATGGACATCTTGGCTTTTTCCATAGTTTGTCTATTGTGGACATTGCTGCTCTGAACATTGGGAAGCAGGTGCCCCTTTGGATCACTACATTTGTGTCTTTGGGATAAATGCCTAGTAGGGTGCAACTGCTGGGTCATAGGGCAAATCTATTTTTAACTTATGGAGGAATCTCCATACTGTCTTCAAGAATGGCTGTACCAGCTTGCATGCCAACCAAAAGTTTAAGAAGGTTTCCTTTTCTCCACATCCTCACCAACATTTGTTTTTTTTTTTCCTGTCTTGTTAATTTTAACCATTCTGACTGGTGTGAAGTGGTATCTCATTGTGGTTTTGATTTGTATGTCCCTGATGCCAAGGGATGTGGAGCATTTTTTCATGTGTCTTTTAGCCATTTGGATGTCGTCTTCAGAGAAAATCTGTTCATGTCTTCTATTTCTTGACTGGATTATTTGTTTTTTGGGTGTTGAGTTTGATAACTTCCTTATAGATCTTGGATACTAGCCCTTTATCTAATATGTCATTTGCAAATTAGATCTTCTCCCATCCCGTGGGTTGTCTTTTATTTTTGTTGACTGTTTCCTTTGCTGTGCAGAAGCTTTGGAGCTTGATGAAATTCCAATAGTTCATTTTTGCTTTTGTGTCCTTTGTCTTTGGAGATGTGTCCAGCAAGAAGTTGCTGTGGTGGAAGTCTAAGTGGTTGCTGCTTGTGTTCTTCCTTAGGATTTTGATGGATTCCTGTCTCCAATTGAGGTCCTTCATCCATTTTGAGTTTATCTTTGTGTATGGTGTGAAAAAAATGTCCTGGTTTCATTCTTCTGCATGTGGCTATCCATTTTCCAGGTACCATTGATTGAAGAGACTGTCTTTTTTCCATTGGATATTCTTTCCTGCTTTGTCAAAGATTAGTTGGCCATAGAGCTAAGGGTCCATTTCTGGGCTCCCAGTTCTGTTCCATTAATCTGTGTGTCTGTTTTTGTGCCAGTACCATGCTGTCTTGATGATTACAGTTTTGTAATAGAGCTTGAAGCCTGGCATTGTGATGCCACCAGATTTTTTTTTCAACATTCTGGCTATTCTGGGTCTTTTCTGGTTCCATGCAAATTTTAGGATTATTTGTTCCAGCTCTGTGAAAAATATTGATGGTATTTTGATACTGATTGCATGAATGTGTAGATTCTCTAGGTGGTATAGATATTTTAACAATATTTATTCTTCTAATCCATGAGCATGGAATGTTTTTCCATTTCTTTGTGTCTTCCTCAATTTCTTTCATCAGTGTTCTCTGTAGTTTTTAGAGTACAGATCCTTTACCTTTGGTTAGGTTTATTCCTAGTTATTTTATGGTTTTTGGTGCAGTCATAAATGGAGTCAATTCCTTAATTTCTCTTTCTTGTGTCTTATTGTTAGTGTGTAGAAATGCAACTGATTTCTGTGCATTGATTTTAATATTTTGCCATGTTACTGAATTGAAAAGCATACAATATTTTTTTTCCTTTTTTTATTGTGTTACATTAGTCACCACGCAGTACATCATTAGTTTTTGATGTAGTGTTCCATGATTCATTGTTTGCATATAACACCCAGGTGCACACAAAATATCTTAAGGAAAAAACATGAAATTCTAGTACTTTGGCTGGACTTCCTTTTCTTTAAGAGGAGAAAAGTCTGATCATTCTCAAAATGCTCAACAATTTCCTCCCACCTTACATTGATTTGAGTGAATACCCTTATGTATGGGCTCAAGAATAAAAAGCTGTGGTGATTATAGGAAATGGTGGTATAACAATATTAATATAATCAATAATGATATTAATATGACTAATAATAATATGATAATATAATTAGCACAAACATAAAAGAAGACAGAGTTTTACAGGTTCTCTTGCTTACCAATCTCCTTCTTTCAGTATAGAGAGCTATTAAATACTGATTAAATGTGATATATACAGCATTTCATATATGGGCATATTCTAAGACATAGGAAATTTGCCACTAGGCGTGTCAAGGATAATAATATAATCTATTAAAATGAGCCTATGGAAGGAAAATAAGAAATATAAATGTAGGAAAAGCCTAATATTAATTAACATCTTTTATAATGATATAGTTTGAAAACAATAACTCAAGAAATATTTTATTATATGCAATCTAAAAGTTACCATCATAAATTATAAAAATAAATTATATCACTTTCATATTACCAGAAGAAATGCACATACATTACAGATGCCTCAACACATGAAAAGTTGTACTATAAAGTAAAATATTTTTAAAAGAATATTAAAAGCAGAAAGCTTTAAAAATTGAAGGCACAGCTAACACAAAATGTATCTACTGTTGCAGCACTAGTTAAAATAACAAATGCTTAGAAATCATTTTTTATCAATATTTTCCACGTTAAATAGGATTTTAAATGAGTTAGAGCTATGTGTTTTGAAGTGATACAATTACATATGAAATATTCAACTTTAAAAAACAAGGAGCAAAATCACATCATCTCAATAAACATGAAAATTTTTTTTTCACAAAATACAACACCTTTGGGAAAATTGAACAGCCACATGCAGAAAAATGAAATTGGACTATTTCTTCACACCACACATGAAAATAGACTCAAAATGGATGAAGGACCTCACTGTGAGAAAGGAATCCATCAAAATCCTTGAGGAGAACACAGGCAGCAACCTCTTTGACCTCAACCGCAGCAACTTCTTCCTAGGAACATCGCCAAAGGCAACAGAAGCAAGGGCAGAAATGAACTATTGGGATTTCATCAAGATCAAAAGCTTTTGCACAGCAAAGGAAACAGTTAACAAAACCAAAAGACAACTGACAGAATGGGAGAAGATATTTGCAAATGACATATCAGATAAAGGGCTAGTATCCAAAATCTATAAAGAGCTTAGCAAACTCAATGCCCAAAGAACAAATAATCCAATCAAGAAATGGGCAGAGGACATGAACAGACATTTCTGCAAAGAAGACATCCAGATGGCCAACAGACACATGAAAAAATGCTCCACATCCCTCGGCACCAGGGAAATACAAATCAAAACCACAATGAGATACCACCTCACACCAGTCAGAATGGCTAAAATTAACAAGTCAGGAAATGACAGATGCTGGCGAGGATGCGGAGAGAGGGGAACCCTCCTACACTGTTGGTGGGAATGCAAGCTGGTGCAACCACTCTGGAAAACAGTGTGGAGGTTCCTCAAAAAACTGAAAATGGAGCTACCCTATGACCCAGCGATTGCACTGAGTATATATCCTAAAGATACAAACGTGGTGCTCCAAAGGGGCACGTGCACCCGAATGTTTATAGCAGCAATGTCCACCATAGCCAAACTATGGAAAGAACCTAGATGTCCATCAACAGATGAATGGATAAAGAAGGTGTGGTATATATATACAATGGAATATTATGCAGCCAGCAAAAGAAATGAAATCTTGCCATTTGTGATGACATGGATGGAACTAGAAGGTATTATGCTAAGCAAAATAAGTCAATCGGAGAAAGACAACTATCATATGATCTCCCTGATATGAGGAAGTGGAGATGCAATGTGGGGGGCTTAGGGGGTAGGAAAAGAAAAATGAAAGAAGATGGGATTGGGAGGGAGACGAACCATAAAAGACTCAATCCCAAAAAACAGACTGAGGGTTGCTGGGGGGAGGGGGGACAGGAGAGGGTGGTGGGGATATGGACATTGGGGAGGGCATGTGCTATGATGAGTGCTGTGAAATGTGTAAACCTGGCGATTCACAGACCTGTACCCCTGGGGATAAAAATACATTATATGTTTATTTTTAAAAATAAAAATAAATAAATAGATTTTTTAAAAAATACAACACTTTTTTCAAAAAAAAAAAACAACTCTTAACTTATTGAGTATAGAAGGGACATAGATCAACATAATGAAGACTGTATAAGACAAACCCACAGCTGACATTATACTCAATGAAGAAATATGGAAAAGTTTTCCTCTAAGATCAGGAACAAGACAACTTTGCTCACTCTCACCAAACTTATTCAACATAGTACTGGAAGTCCTAGCTATAGGAATTAGACAAGACAAAGAAATAAAAGACATCCAAATGGGAAAGGAAGAACTAAAATTGCCACTTTTGCTGATTAAATGCTTTTATATATAGGAGCCCATCAAAAAATTGTAAGAACTAATCAACAGTTCAGTAAAGTTGCAGTTGTATTCTTTTACACTAATGATGAAACATCTGAAAAAGAAATAAAGAAAAATACACCACTCAAAATAGCATCAAAAACAATGAAATACTTAGGGATAAAATTAACCAAAGAAGTGAAAGATGTGTAAAATGAAAAACACAGGACTGTTGAGAGAAATCAAAGAAAACACAAATGTGAAGACAGTCTATGCTCATGGATCAGAAGAATTAACATTGTTAACCTAACAGTGGATGCAGCCCAAGTGTCCATTGATAGATGAATGGATAAAGGTGTGGTGTATATATATACAATGGAATATTATTTGGCCATATGCCATTTGCAACAACATAGATGGACCTAGAGAGTATGAAATGAGTGAAATAAGTCAGTCAAAGAAAGGCAGATACCATATGATTTCACTTATATGTGTGGCTTAAGAAAAAAAAACAAATGAACAAAAGGAAAAAAGAGAAAGAGACAAACCAAAAAACACAGACTCTTAATTATAGAGAACAAATAGATGGTTGCCAGAGGGGAGATGTGTGTGGGGATGGGTGAAACAGGTGAAGGGGATTAAGTGTACACTTATCTTAATTAGCACTGAATAATATATGGAATGTTGAATCACTACATTGTACATCTGAAAGAAACTAATGCAACACTGTATATTAAGTATACTGGAATTAAAATAAAAGCTTAAATAAATAAATATATATATATATTTTTTAATGGGCAGAAAAGTTAAATAGACCTATTTCCAGAGAGGACAAAAAAATGGGGGCCAACAGGCAAGTGGAAAGATGTTCAACATCACTAATTGTCAGGAAAATAAAAATCAAAACCACAAAAATATATCACCTCACACCTGTTAGAGTGACTCTAATCAAGAAGACAAGAGACAAGAAGTATTGGTGAGGATGTAGAAAAAAAGGAAACCTTTCTACATTGTTGATGGAAATGTAAATTGGTCCCACCACTATTAAACAGTATGGAGGCTCTCCCCCAAATTAAAAATATGTCTACCATAGAATCCAACAATTCCACTTCTGTGTATACACCTGAAGGAAATGAAAATAGTTTTGAGGAGAGATCTGTACTTCCATGTTTATTGTAACATTATTTACAGTAGCATATATATATATATTCCTAAATGCCCATTAAGAGATAAATAGATAAGAAAAAAGTGATGTAGGAGCACCTGGGTGGCTCAGATAAGCAACCCACTCTTGATTTCCACTCAGGTCATGATGCTGGGATCTAGCCCAGCATCAGCCTCTATGCTCAGTGGGAATTCTGTTTGAGGATTCTTTCTTTCCCTCTGCCTTGGTCCCGCCCCTGCTCAAAATAGATGGGCTAATGTTTTTTTAAATGTGGCATATATACACAATGAAATATTATTCAGCCATAAGAAAGGAGAATAACCTGTCATTTGCAACAACATGAATGCACTACTATTTTACCCATGCATAATATAATGAATATAGATAACAACACTATGCTATAATTATGTAATATGATAATGACAGTCATATTACAATATGCAATGCAATGATGCCCATGTTACAATATATAAATGTATTAAATTAACACATTGTACGTCTTAAATTTATACAACAGTATATATCAGATTCATTCAGTAAAATAAATAAATAAATAAGCCAGAAGTAGAGGTGTGTATAAGGTAAGCTTTCCTTTACATTACTTGTAAAAGTGTATACATATGTACAAATGTGCATGCTTTTATATGCAGGCAAAATCTTTGGATGAGGAATCTCTTCATTCATAGGAATCTGGAGTGGATGGGAAATTTACATTTACTTATATTTCCATACTTTATAAGTGGAAAATAACGAACCTTAGAAATTATGTGGAGATGAATACTTAAACAGATAAAAAGACATTCATATTTTTTGTTAATTTAAAAAAGAATATGAAAAGTATGTATAGCATGTATAATCTAAGAAATTACATCCAAATCTACTATTTTATCTGTCTTTATCTCTATACCTTGTAATCTCACTTTCTTCCTAAAGTTGTCCATAAATAAACATAACATGTAAGCCACCATCCATAAAGCAAACAATTTACTTCTTTAGAAAATGTATATGTATTTCAACATAAATAATACAAGTGTCCTAGCTTGAAATGGTTTCTGATTGTTAACGTCCCACCTTATCCTACCATCTTCAATTCACTGCTGCATAATGTCCCACCTTATCCTACCATCTTCAATTCACTGCACTTTTGTGTCCACCATTTAATCCCTGGGATAAAGCCAAGAGGTAAAGTTATAAAGCTGATACTGCTACCTTGATAAATAATATAATACCTTGTCCTAATATTCCCAGCTATTTACTTGAATCATATTTGTATTTTCTCCTGATTTAGAAACAGTCATTTAAAATGAGCCTTAGCAACTTACTCATTGGGCACCCCACCACATCATGAGATTGCCTCTCCAATTACTAGCCAGCAAGAAAGAGGCTTAAAGTCAAGTATCATATGGTTTGACTTATTTGTAGAGCATAACAAACAATATGGAGGACAAGGGTAGATGGAAAGGAGAAGGGAGTTGAGGGAAATTGGAAGGGGAGGTGAACCATGAGAGACTATGGACTCTGAAAAACAACCTGAGGGTTTGGAAGGGGCGGGGGGTGGGAGGTTGGGGGAACCAGGTGGCGGGAACTAGGGAGGGCACGGATTGCATGGAGCACTGGGTGTGGTGAAAAAACAATGAATACTGTTACGCTGAAAAGAAATAAAACATTAAGAAAAAAGAAAAAATTTTTAAAAAATCATATCTTTGGGGACAACTGGGTGGCTCAGTCGTTAAGCTTCTGCCTTTGGCTCAGGTCGTGATCCCAGAGTCCTGGGATCGAGCCCTGCATCAGGCTCCCTGCTCAGCGGAAGCCTGCTTCTCCCTCCCCTACTCCCCCTGCTTGTATTCCCTCTCTCACTGTCTCTCTCTCTCACTCAAATAAGTAAACAAATTTTTTTTAAATAATATCTTTGGTGAACTTTAGGCACTTCAGAAAATGTAGTGTGTGCACTGCTTTCCTGTTACTCTGTTTTACCCTGCTCTTACCAGCCAACTTTCACTACCACCACCTGCATTTCTTTTTCTGAGGATTTCTCTTCCTACTAATTTTCTACTACTCAGCAAGCTAGAAGTGCCTCCCCCTCCCCCAAAAAACAAATAAACTCCCTGGGACAGTTTTCAACCAAAGACTGATTCAAAGAAATGAGAAAATGAAACAAAAATGAACAAAAACAGATGGGACCAAAAAAAAAAAAAAAAAAAACAGATGGAACAACAAGAAAACAAAAAGCAAGATGGTAGATTTAAACTCAAGCGTATCAGTAATCACTCTACATCTAAATACCCCTAAAAGGTAAAATTGATATTGTGACTAAAGTAAGATCAATATACCCTATTGAGAAACCCACTTTGAATATACAGACACACTTTAAATATACAGACACACAAATAGTTTAATATTGAAAGGCTGAAGAAAGATAAGCTTTGCTAATACTAACAAAGGGGTAGATGGTGTAGCTCTATTACATCAGACCAAACATATGTTAGAGCAACAAAATTACCAAGATAAAGAAGTTAAGTTCAAAATGATATTGGGGTCAATTTATCAAGAAGATATGACAACTCTCTACATTTTTGCACTTGATAATGTAGCTTCAAAATACATAAAGCAAACACCAATATAACTGTAAGGAAAAACAAATGAGTCTTACAATTAAAGTAGGGGATTTCAACATTATTCTCTTAGTCATTGATACAATAAGTAGACAAAATATCAGTGAGGATATAGAAGGCTTAGATAGCATTATGAACAAAACTTAGCACTTCTAGAACACTCCAGTCAGTAATAGAAGAATATGTATTATTTTTAAATGTACTTAGAATATTTACCATGATGGGAAAGCAAGCTGGTGCAGTCACTCTGTAAAACAGCATGGAGGTTACTCAAAAAGTTGAAAATAAACCTACCCTATGACCCAGGAATTGCACTACTGGGAATTTACCCTAACGATACAAATGTAGTGATCCGAAGGGGCATGTGCACCCAAATGTTTATAGCAGCAAAGTCCACAATAGCCAAACTATGGAAAGAACCTAGATGTCCATCAACAGATGAATAGATAAAGAAGATGTGGTATATATGCACAATGGAATACTATGCAGCCATCAAAAGAAATGAGCTCTTCTCATTTGCAATGATGTGGATGGAACTAGAGGGTATTATGCTGAGCAAAGTAAGTCAATCAGAGAAAGACAATTATCATATGATCTCCGTGATATGAGGAATTTGAGATGCAGAGTGAGGAGTTTGGAGGGTAGGGAAGGAAAAAATGAAACAAGATGGGGTTGGGAGGGAGACAAACCATAAGAGACTCTTAATCTCACAAAACAAACTGAGGGTTGCTGGGGGGAGGGGAGTATGGCGAGGGTGGTTGGGTTATGGACGTTGGGGAGGGGGTGTCATACGGTAAGTGCTGTGAAATGTGTAAGCCTGATGATTCACAGACCTGTACCCCTGGGACAAATAATACATTATATGTTAATAAAATAATTAATAAATAAAAAGAATATTTACCGTGATATACCATTATAAAAAGTCTCAAATTTAAAAATATTCAAGTCATAGAAAGTATATTCTCTTGACCTCAATGTAATTGAATTAGAAAACAGTAACAGACAGATCTTTGGAAAATTCCCAAATATTTGAAAAATAAATAAAATACTTCCAAATAACCTATAAGTAAAAAAAAATTAAATAAATATAGAAATTATTTTTAACAGAATGAAAACATGACATATCAAATTTAATAGGAAAAACATAAAGCTCCATTTATGGGAAATTTCTAGTACAACGAACAGAGAACAAGATAAAAAGTCTTTGATCAGTGACTTCAGCTTCTACCCAAGAAAAACCAGAAAAGGAAGTGAAAATAAAACCCACACAAGCACAATGTGAAGCCCAAAGGGTTCAGATCCTGATCCCTGGAACCCGTGAACATTTCTTGATTTGGCTTAATGGGTTTCACTGATATAATTAAATCGAAGATCTGAGATGAAGAGGTTTTCTAGGTATCTGGGTGGGACCCAAATGCAATAAATTATTCTTGTAAGAGGAAGAGATGTAGAGAAGACCAGAGAGGGAGAGGAAAAGGCAATGTGAAGACAGAGGCAGAGATTGGAGTGGAGTGTTCCCCAAGCCAAGGAATTCTGGCAAAGCTGGAAGAAGCAGGGAAAAAATTCCATGCCCCTCCCACTGCCAAGAATCTCTAGAGGAAGCATAACCCTGCTGCCCTCTTGATTTAGGCCCACTTTTTAGTAATCTGTTACAGTAGCCACAGTAAACTAATACACAGAAGAAAAGAAACAATGAAAGTCAGATTGGAAACCAATTAAGTAAAAAAAACAAAAACAAAAAACACTTTTTTAAAAGCAATGGAATCAAAACCAGGTTCTTTGAGAAGATCAATAAAATCAATACACTTATCAGACTGATCAGAGAAAAAGAAAAGAAACAAATTACCAGCATCAACAATCAAAGAGGTGACAACACTAGATTCTACTACAAATGGAAGTGGCCTGAGTTAAAAATATACTTGGACTTCTGAGACGATGCAAATGGCCTGGTGGGTTGTTCAGGTACCTGGAAGATGCAAGATTGGGAAAGCAGAGACAAAGAGCCCTAGGGGGAAAGCACATGGATAGATTGTGTCCAATGGATGCAGTTCTTCTTGTCTTACATCAATGCCAACAATATCACCTGGTGCAGACATCACTGACCAGGTAGACAAAATGTCAGGCAGCCTGTGTCCTCAGTCACCTCAATGCCAGCACAATGGACCCATGAACAGAGAGCCATGGTACATGGAAGGAGGTAATATTTGTACAATCATGGATGTTTGAGTACTATTTAATCCTAACTTATGGCACTCAGCATAATGCCCTCAAGGTCCATCCATGTCGTCACATATGGCAAGATTTCATTCTTTTTTATGGCTGAGTAATATTCCATTTTTTTTTCCTTTATCCATTCATCTACTGTTAAACACTTAGGTTTCTTCCATATTTCTGCTGTTATAAACAGCGCTGCAATAAACATAGGGTATATGTATCTTTTCAGATTGGTGTTTTCATTCTCTTTGGATAAATACCCAGAAATAGAACTGCTGGGTTGTATGGATTGTGTGGTATTTCTATTTTTGATTTTTGAGGAACCTCCATACTGCTTTCCAGAGTGACTACACCAATTTCCATTCCCAAAAAAGGTGTACTAGAGTTCTTCTTTCTCCATAGCCTCGCCAACCCTTAATTCTACCTTTTTGATAATATTCTGGAGGAAAAAAAAGACATATTCTAAAGCAGTAAGAATAGCTATATGTCTATTTGGTGGAATCACAGATCATCCCGAGACCTGAGGGAGTGTGAGAAGCATCAGTCATATTGGTATATGGAAAGCAGAAATCGTCAATGCAGTTAGGAAGAGGAATAGATGCTTGGACACAATAGGTGTGATTCAGGTGGCTTCCAGGAGGTTCCATGAAGCTTATGTTCCAAGCTGCACAAAGCTGAGCTCAGAGCTACTCAGGGTGCCAGTCCTTAAAGGGTCAGTTTACTGTGACCTTTGCCAGGAAGCTTACCCTGTGCCCAGACTGGTGTCATCTCTCTCCCCAGGTACTGGACTCCTTGGTATTCTAGCTGGACAAGCCCCCCCACGCCAGACATAGCAGGTACACATACTAAACCGTATGACAAGGCACTTTTCTGTACCAGATAGAAGTCTTCTTCAGGGACGGATCTATATTGGAATAAGCTCTGTATTCCCCCTCCTTATGCCATCCAGTGCAAGCATTTGTCCAAAAAAAAGAACTTGCTAACATATACATTTTCAAGTGCTACAAATAAAAGCCCTATGGCACATTAGTGTCAGGGAATCAGGAAGAAAAACTAAAAGTGGGCCACTGGAAACTATTAGGAATTCAGGAATCAACTAATGTAAGCCATAGTGACCTGTCCTATATAATGGGAATAATAACCGTATCTGCTTTATAGGATTATAACAATGATTTAATGAGAGAACTCGGGTAAAAACCTTAGCACATTTTCTGTCAAGTAACAAGTTGCCAATAAATGTTAGCTATCATTATAATTAATTCATTAAGAAAAGAAGATATTGAAAAAAACAAGCTGGAAGAATTCTTTTAAAAAACATTTAACATCAAGACTGAGGGTATGTGTTTTTAAATCAGATCGTCCTTAGATCAAACCCCACCTCTGTCATTTATCAAATCATTTGCTTGCTTTCTTTGCCAGTTTCCTCATTTGTAAGTGGATATGATTATTTGGTTCCAGTAACATAATACATCCAAAGTATTTAACAAATGTCATTTTCTAAGCTCAATAAATATTTGGTTATCATGATCAATTTTTTGACTGTTTTGCAAACGAGGAAACCACCACCCAAAACAGTAAGAACTTGTCCAGGGTCCCAGAGAAAGTCAGTTTCATTGTTGGCACTAGTATCCGACTTACTTAACTCCCACCCCAGCAGGGGAAAGATACACACACACACACACACACACACACACACACACACACACATTAAGAAGTCTGCTAAGCTCTCAACCCAAGGAGTCATAACTAGAATGAGTCTAGATCCCGGCCATATTAAGAATCCACAGAATCAGGCTTCTCAACCTGGCCAGTGACAAGAAAAGACCAATGGGTGGCAGTATATTCACGTACAAAGAGGCTGGTTGTCCTGATCTCCGGTCTCTTTGAATGCCTTTCCTCTCCCAACTCAAAATCATGGCAGAAAATCAAAACTCAACCATTAGTATCCTGCTCCCACCATTGTGTCTCCCGTGCCAGTGTAAGCTTCAGATATCCCCATTTACGAACTCTTCTACCCATTCAGAACAGAATCTCCCACAACAGTTTGCTCCTGAAAGCCTTATTGTTAATTAATTGATTTGCTGAGGCAAAAACAGCCTTTCAAGAACTGCATCTCAGTGGTGTAGCTGGTTAAGCATTTGACTCTGGGTTTGGGCTCAGATCATGATCTCGGGGTCGGGGGATCCAGCCGGAGTCAGGCTCTGCACTCAACAGAGAGTCTGCTTAGGATTCTCTCTCTCTCTCTCCGTCTGCCCTTCCTATCTCCTCTCCCACCTCTCCCTCTCCCTCTCTCCCCCACCTCAAATAAATAAATAAATTTTTTTTTAAATTAAAAAGAACTTGAGGAACATCACTGCATCTCAGGATTACCCATTGAATCATTATAGTGTTTACTGAGTAGAAACTGTCACCTTATATTTTACAGGCAGTTCACGGGAATAACATTAAGATGCCTCGCTGTTACCTCCACAACCCCTTCCCTCTAAAAAATAAAATATTTGAAATAAAAGGAAATTAGGATTGCCCATGAGGGGAAAATAATTAAGAACAAAAATATACGAAGTCACTTTTGAAAGATCTATCCTGACATTGAACAGAAATAAGATTCAATTAATTCCTTATTTAAGAACAAAAATATACGAAGTCACTTTTGAAAGATCTATCCTGACATTGAACAGAAATAAGATTCAATTAATTCCTTATCTAAAGACAGAGTAAGTGCATTGGTAGAGGAGTTTGCCAGTAATGCAACCACAAGAGAAGGAAGGAAGGAAGGAAGGAAGGAAGGAAGGAAGGAAGGAAGGAGGGAAGGAAGGAAGGAAGATGGGGGGAAGGAGGAAAGAGGGGAGCTCTGAAAGCAAAGCCTAGGGGCACTTGGGTGGCTCAGTCAATAAAGCATCTCCATGATCTCAGGGTCCTGGGATTGAGCCAGGCATCTGGCTCCCTGCTCAGAGGAGATCCTGCTTCTCCCTCTGCCTCTGCCCCCACCCTGCTCATGCTCTCTCCCTGTCAAGTAAATAAATAAAATTGTTAAAAAAAAAAAAAAGGCTAAGTGGGAAAGTTCATATTCAAATGCGTTACATGGGGTAAGGAACTCTGGTGTATCATGCTTATGGCAGCTTAGCCAGATGCCACTAAATATTCAAATTTTAGTCACAAATTCTGTACCCATTTCCATACCCACCAAGCAGCTTCAAACTAGTACATGGCATCCCACACACCAATATGTAGATATTCTCTAGGGAGCCTGTCTATGGAAATTAATACCTAATAATAAAATCATAAACTGATACTCTACTTTTATCTACCATTCTCTTGTGAGCTTTTGGGGGCTTTTAGGTATCACACTCTTGGGATATTCTTTGGCACAAGTTAGAACTCATCAACCCAATGACACTTCAGACCAAGATTCTATATTTGAAAATCTAACTAGATCCTAGACCAGAAGTGTCCAAAGCAAAGATTTCATTTTAGTGAGATCTATGGGCAAGCTCTTAGCTTCCTCTCATGATACGTCAAGCAAATGGACTTAACTTTCAGGCATCAGCAAATCTTCTTTGATGAATATTCAACTTACTTACATATATGCTCCTGTTTTTAACACCACAGAGATAGAAATAAATGGTCACTTGACTACTTCATAGACTTAATGATGATGGTTGTTAACATGCCATGGTAGTCTCTGCCTCAGCCAAATGGGCAGTCAGACAATTAGATGATATCAGAAAAAAATACTAAGGTCAGTTGCTGCAGTGTATCCCAAAGAGGAGCAAATCTGATGTAATATTGTTTCGCACAAAATAAATTGACAACTGAAAATCTGTTATAATCACACATGTATTTTCCAGTTCAAAGGTGACTTATGAATCCTCTGTGCCACAGCTCCTCCCTTCCCTTTGCCAAAAGAGTGAAAGGTGATTGATCTCACTAATTTCACATAAAGCACTGTCCTTCATAGTCAAGTATATTTGGATGATTGATTTATTCATGCTTATATGAAATATTTACTTGACGTGCATTCTAGAGATCATAGAATCCAGCTTCCTATTTTACAAATAAGGAAACAAAGGTCTCACACACACAACATGGCTCACAGTTGTGTAACTATTGGTGACAGCAAACTGACCACAGGGGACACTGGCGCCATACTAGGAATGACCTCAATAAAAATAAAATTGAGGTTTTATTTGGGGTAAAATTGACCCCAGCTTAAACAAGTGAGTGTTCACTGACCTTTCCAGTTTCCAAAGTTGTTTCATGGTCACAGTAATCCACATGATATCATTTTAAGTTTCCGTGAAAGTCCCCAGGGCCCCATTTATGAATATTTGCAAACACCTGATTACTTGACTCTCCTATAGTCTGGCAGTGTCTGACATGCCCTGATTAAAATAGCATTACTTTGGCTTATGGTTTTATCTACCTGTTACACTGGGAATGCAAATGCATCTGGGAGATTCGTCGTGGGTCAGTCAGCCCTCAATAACTCTTCAAAGTGAAAGAACTCCTTTCTCTCTAAAGAGCTAATTTGTTGATTCATTGATGTCTTTGATCATGCGTTTAATGAGTACCTGCTCCTGTAAGAGACTGTGCTAAGATTTGGTGGAATTCATGCAAATGAATAAGGCAAGATTGCTGTCTTCACAGATTCCACAGTCTATCAGGGGAAATGGGGATCTAATAAGATGTGACATGTCACAGCAGTTCTGTGAAAACATGTTCTTGATGCTAATGAGGACTGAGAACTAATTTTATTTAAGGGGGGGTGGGGTAGGGGAGCATTATGAAGGCTTCCTGGAGCAATCCACAGAAGGTTTTGATGGGACAATGTTCAAGAAAAATATGAAGGCATTCTATATCTAAGAGGGTTTGGGGGGTGGGGAAACAGTGTGAAGAGACGAGGAGAGGAGAAAAATCAAGAGTTCGGGTTTCTCAAAGGCTGACTACCAATGACCACTGTGACCTTGTCCAGCTAAGCCTAACATTTACTCTAGACATGAGTTGCAAATATACGTAGACTTTTTACTGAATCATTGCCAGAGTGAATACAAAGCTAACATAAAGCATCCATTATGCTTTATGAAATGACTCATGACAGTCCAGTAAGCAGGAAAACGAAAGCACAGGCAAACATCAAAGAGGCCCAGGACTTCAGAGGCAGATGGCAGTGTGTTTCCTGCATCATATGGGAAATCACACTTACGTACTTTTGTATCTGAATCATGAAGTACTAAGATACATGCAGGAGACCTTGGGCTCAGGAGAGCCACAGTCTTCTCCAATGGAGTGGGCTTATAGCCCTCTGCTTGCATAGCAGGAAAATAGGCTGCATGAGCAAAAGCAATAGGAGAAACCAAGAGAACACAAGAGAAACTAAATGCAAAACCATCTATCTGTTTTTTAAGAGTAAAGCAAATAAACGGGTAGAGATTGCCTACCACATCTCTCTTAGACCCCAACACGGGAATATTTATCCCAAGTCAGTTAATTTCATTGTGATTTGGCAAGAGTCTGCACCTTGGCTCCAGTCATCCCTGGAAATAAGCATAAGATTCAACAGGTCAGTTGTTATTAATTCTGCATTTACACCTAGAACCTGCACTTCTTCAAACCAGAAGAGGACAATTAAGGTGAAGTGCTAATGCAGTGGTAGGAAAAACATCTTTTGGCTCCATTCCTACTTTTCATCCCTCCATTCTCCCTACTCAATATTTTCCTTCAGTCCTTTTTGAGGCCAGAAGATGCCTGAAATTCTGTCGGCTACTGGTTGTAATTGAGACTGGCACCTGCTACTCTTCCTTCTGGGTCATATTTAGTTGACATTAAATACATCCAACTAGTACACCCAACTCATGCCTGACCACTCCCAGCTCTGTTGCTGGAGGTAGTGGGTCCTCTCTCCAACGTCAAAAACTATACTGCTCTCAAGCACAAAAGAGAGTCACTGCTTTCTCCCTGCCACAAGTAAAACCTTTTTGATCTGCAATAAAAGTTAATCAGGTTAAGGGTAAAAATTCTGGGACTTGGCTTTCGTGGCAGGGTTGGTCAACTTAAAACTTTGGAACGACTGGTATAAATCTCTTCCCACTCAGATTGCAGGAATTCACATGGTGAATCTGATAATGGTTGGAAAGGAAAGTTGTTTGCGTCAAGGTTAGAACATAAAGCGGGGACACCTGGCTGGTTCAGTCAGCAGAACATCTGACTCTTAATCCCAGGGTCATAAATTTAAGCTTCACATTGGACATGGATCCTACTTTAAAAAACAAAAACAACAACAACAAAAATAAAAAAACAAAAACAAAAACAAAACAAAACATAAAACAGACAGTGAAAACTTTCACAAGTCCAGAAATGTCTCTGTCTGTGAAGTTTTTTTGCAATGCCTTCTCCTAAGGGCTATCAATGGACTCAGATCCACTAAAACCAATGTCTCTCTGAAAGATTGACTCACTGTTCTTGAAACATTCAGATGACGGGTTAGTAATTCAGTACTGAGTTGAAAAGCCACTACAGCATCCCACTCTTCAGCCACGAATGGAACAATGCTTAGAAGCTCATAAGTAAGCCAGCTGAGTTTTTGATAAGCAATACACAGGACTTATTAAATAATGCCAAGAGCCAACTGGCTTTTCCAGTTTTACTGAGAAATAATTGATATACTTCACTGTGTAAGTTTAAAGTGTACAGCATGATGGTTTCATTTATTATTATAGAATGATTAACACCATAGATTTGGCTAACATCCATCTTCTCATTTAGATAAAATATCAAGAAAAGAAGAAAGATAGGAAGATGAAAAAAACACTTTTCTCCTTGTGATAAGAACTCTTAGGATTTAGTCTCCTAACAACTCTTCTATACTTTGCATAGCAGTGTGCTATGGCACCATGTTGTTAATAGCCAACTGTTAACTTCATCTAAACTTGACTTGGGAACACAGGGAAGTAAATCTCATACCCAGTAAGATGTAGAACTGAAGGATGAAACCCAAGGAGGGCCTCAGAAAGTGGAGATGAGTGAATGTTATCCCTGCTCCTGGAGCATGTCCCTGGTTCCCTCCCAGTGCAATGCTGGCAACCATAAGAGGAATGATCAGAGTCATGCAGTCATTTACACTTACCCTCTGACTAACTGGGAACCCCAGAGGGCATGTACTAAATCCTAATGTCTTAGAGATGGATATCTGGTGGTTGCTTACCTCTTTGTTCTCTTTCCTTCTGAGAGCAAAGAGCCTGGTCTTAGACAGAAAGATTAAATTCTAATTCTAATTAATTTGCTCCCGAACAAAACTGTTCCCCAGCCTCAAGGTTTACGTAGTGGGGAATGTGACGCCTTCTGCCAGGCTCTACCCAGCAGCAATTCTAGAATATCAAGGAAGAATTTACATTTCAGCAAACCAGATACTGGACACCATTCCACAGGAATGCACAGAGATTAATCAGAATGAGAGTGTCCTTGGATCTAGATTTACAGCCTTCTCGCCTCAGCTTCTCAGTCCAGGCGCAGCACTTAGCCACAGACCTGTTAGTGCTATGCTCCCTTTTTCTCTCTCACGAAGAGGAAAGAAAAGTCATAAGTGGTATGAACAGACACTTGCAAGAAAAGCAGTCAGAGTGGAGGACTAACCCCCCTTTCCAGGGAGCAAGGACTAGGGAATCTAGATGTTATGGGAGTAGCTCATCACAAAGAAGACAAGATTTGGACAGGAAACTACAGAGAGAGAGGAGAGATCAGAAATTAAAATTTTAAGGGCTTAAGTGAAATAATAAGGTGAAAAATGACAAATAAATATCCTATGCCTCTTCCTTCCAAAAAAAAAAGAAAGAAAGAAAGAAAGAAAGAAAGAAAGAAAGAAAGAAAGAAAGAAAGAAATTGGATGGCAGAAACGAGCAGGAAATTTCTAAAGTAGAAAAACTGAGTGGCTCCTAAAAGCAGTAAGTGCTACATAATTGATGAAGTTCTAGAACCTAGGTCAGGTTCGGTGGAGTGAGGTTCGGAGCCGACGGCTAAGAAAGAATTCTTAAGACGTCTCTGGTGCAAAAAGGTGGTTTATTAAAGCACGGGGACAAGACCCGTGGGCAGGCAGAGATGCAGCTGCCCCGGGGATGTGAGGAGTGGTTGGTTATATACACAGGAGTTAGGTAGGTGAGGACAAAGGGGGTGTTCAGAAGGGCTATCAGGGTAAAGAAGACTGTCAGGATATTGAAGTCCTTGTTACTATCCAGCCAAGGCCGCTTTCCCTCTAATGAGGCACTGACATAAAGACAATTGGGAGTCTCCTGGTGGAATGTCGCATTCCTGCTATCAAGCGTCCTTGTTAGTGAGATTTAGGTTTAGAAGCAATTTAACTTTATTTACTTATCCTTCTACCTCAGCCTCCTTCAGTTTTTATGGAGGGGAGGGTGATGTTAGGGCTTGAGGAACTGAGTTATGTGCCTCTGGAAATTGGGCTATTGATAAGGTAACTTCTTTGTTGTAAATCTCAAGGACATTTGTAAACCAAGGGAGACTCCTGCCTTGCAGGATTGTGATCTCTGCAAGTTAACTATTTGTTTCTCGTTTATGGCAGTCAGGGGTGCCTGAGGAATGTCACCTATAGTACTGAGGGGAGGGGAGCAGGTGGAGAGGGGGTGCAAGGTGCCAGCTTTTGCTTTGTCCTCAGCCAGCCTCCTGCTCCCTCATCATTCCCCCCTGAACAATTTTGACCCTTAAATCTTTAAGGTGGTTGAAGGTGGAAGGTCTCATCTTCTGTAACTTCTTCCTGCTGAATAGGGGCCTAGAGCTGTCCCTACCTACTCAGGTCAACATTGATCAGTTGAGGAACGTGTAGGGGCATTACAAAAGACAGAGGCAGCTGAATCCAGCGCTGACAGTGAAGAGGTGTCTTTATGCGTGGTAAGGATCATCTGTCGTGGTGAAGTCATTGCAGCAATGGAGTCTCGGCACCAAGTAGAGAAACATTGAACAAAGCAACACATTAAGATTAATAAGGCGATAAGGATGAGAAGCCCAAAAAGGAGATTTTTAATTGTTGGCCATAGTCCTCCTTCAAACCAGGAACTTAACCAATCACTGAAAGAGAGAGAAGGATCTTGTAGAGCCTTATGCCATCCTCAGTATAGCGATAAGGAGGGTTTTATAACTTAGGCCCATATTTGACTGGGGAGTTATGGCTTGACAGTAATCCCCTTTCCTTCCAAATAGCTCCATGGGCATGTAGTACCAGGAAGGCATATTTGGAGTCAGTGTTAATGTTTATTTTTAAGGCTTTGGCAATTGCAAAGTGCTAGTGAGCCCTGTGGCATACCTAGCTTTTCTTATTCTTTCTATGAAAAGTATTGTCATCAGTAAACCAACTGTCATTTGTTTTTTATAACAGGGGCATCTTAAATCTTGCCAAAGAGAGTAAGCAAGATCAATAACCGCTGAACAGTTTCTGCTCTATAGAGAAAGAAGTACAGTGGTCAGGTTCAGGCATATGGGTAACTAGGTTTAAAGTTTGACAAGTTTTAAGTATTATTTTGGGCATATCTGTTAGTGTAGCCCAGTATTTAATAAGTTGACCTCCATTATCCATTGGCTTCTAAGACATATCTGGACCTGATGTGAAGTCATTATAGTCAGGGACTCTCGTTTTTATGAGGAGGGCTGTTCTATGCTTAGCTAAAGCATTTGTTTGCAATTGCACTTCAACAGAGGTGGCTTCTAGGATAAATATGACTAAGGGCTGAAACCATTAAGAAGCCCTTTGAGTAGGCCAGCCTTAACAATATCCTGAATACAGAGGATCACTGGCAAGTGGGAGAAAACTTGTCAAGAGATAAGGGGAGTCCCCCATGCATAATCCAATTTAATCATATAGAAAGTGGGTTCATCCATTATCTCCATAAGTCCATAGTTAATCCTATGGAGTGTGGTATGCTGGCTTTTAGGCAATTTCATTATTCCAGCCACACACAAGGTGATAGTTAAGTTATACAATTGTTAGGGAATCAATCCCATTATCTAGTTGTTTAATCATGTGCCATGGGGTCTTGTTATTATCCCCACAGAATAAAAAAAACAAGAAGATCGTCTAAATGAGCTATTGTGCAACTTTTCTGAAGTTTACCTCAAATTGTCTAGCTTAGGTAAACAAACATTTAAAAACAATCAACTTTAGGATTTAACACCCATAAAGGTGGGTTATTAAAACATAATTTTTCTCTCTAAAATAACCCTCATCTCCAGGGATAGCCAAATCAGGACTAAGTCATTTGAAAAACAAGTCCAGTTTTAACAAACTTGGCCTAATTATTTACATAAGCTCAGCAAGAACAGTGAGTGTGATCATAAAGATCTTTTAGAATCTGCTTTGCTGGAACTCTTATAAGGGATCTCTAGGTTGAACTTTTCGTAGACTCTCCAGGCCAGAAGCCAAGCCACATACTTGTCATCAGACATGCCTGTAATACCTGTTGATTTAGGCGAATGCCTCTTCCTGAGGTTCTGCACCTACCAAGGAGTGACATTCTTTACTCACCTGGTGAGGCTGCTGGGAACTCTGTAAGCAAGGTATCAGGCCAACAGTTCCAAGGGGCTTTACGGCTCCAGGTTTCAAAAAGTCAACCTTAGTTCCTTTAAGCTGTCTGGTCATATCTGAGTCTTTTCAAATATGACATCCCAGTCAAAGCCTTAGTAAAATAACCAGTGTTTCCAATTGTGTCCTGTTATAAGGAGAACAGATTCTTACTGAACTTATGCAAATGACTGATTGCCATGGAAGAAAGAATATTTACTGAGACCTTTTGGTTTCAGAGGGTTCAGATAGAGAGAAAAGTTGAATGCCTTAATTCCTTTACAAATGAGTACTTTTACATCTCTGTAAGTTACAGATAACTTAAGAAAAAGTTTCCTTAGTCTGGAAAAGCAAACATTAGAGAACCAGCAATGTCTAAAATAAGACAAAACATTAAGAGACACAACACTATAATCTTTTAGTTCATTTAGTCCTGTTATGCCCCAATAATGGGTCCGTGATTAAAGGAGCGAGACTGATATAAAGTGAAGGTCAAGCAAAGCTTTATTTCACGCCAAGCATCAAGAATCTAACCGGGGCCGCACCTCTTACAAGAGAGGGCGACCCTTCTGTTTCACAGTCTAGCTTTTAAGGGCAAAGGCCATGCGGTCGGGCCTGGCTACGCACAGGTGACCAATGAGATTGTAACACACAGGAAACTCCACTGTGATGCTAGGTGACCAATTGAATTATAATTTACCCTAGTAGACATTTGAATCAGCCTATTACACCTTGATTAGGATTGGCGCCAGAAGGGTTCCCAAATGTAACCCAAGGTTTATCATTGGTTTAGCAGTACTTCATGAGTAACTTAGCATACCAAGGAAAAGCCTGAGTTAAAGAGATTTACAACTTAAATCTTGTCAACAATTGCTAAAACCTTAGAAGGTTTTAAAACACATGCCTAAATATAATTAGGGATGTTAAACACCTGATAAAACAAAACAGAGAAACTGGGTTTTCTGGACAGGCAAAGAGAAAACCATTTACATTTTCTTAACAGCAGATCAATTAATCTAAGAAAACTTTGTCCTTTTGAACAGAGAGAATTTCAGTCTTACACCAATGTACCTTTAAAACCCATTCATTTCAATCTTAGTCCGTCCTGACCACAGTTAAAATTCCTTTTCTGAAGACTTCCCTTCACAAACCTTTTACAACTTTCCTTTTCATTCAGGTTTTGTCCCAAGTTATTTCCTTCCAAACAACCATCTCATTTAGGACAAAATTACCCTTCTTTTTTTTTTTTTTTTTTAACCTTCAAAAAAAATGCATTTCCATTCCTTAAATCTTTCTTACATATCCTCTACTTTTCCACAGAGTCGTTTTCTTTATTTTTATCAGTCTTACAGTCAGCAGAATTTTGTACTTTTAGAAATATCTTAACCTCTACTGAAGACTAAGTATTAACTGATTGTGAACTGTTACAACAGAATTCTTCAGATGGCAAATTTATCAATCAGTTAAGCACAAAACATGTTTACCAACAGATTTAAATATTCTTAGTTTCTTTGCAGTAAGAAGTCAAAAGCACAAACCTATGTTCAGTAATCAATGACTTAGCATTTTATCCTGAGTGGTTAAGAACTAGATGTCCATAATTTAATTCCATTTGTCATCCAACCAAAACTTTAAAACTTTCAGGTTACCAAAGACTTTGAAAGCTATCTCAGCAATTACCCATTGAAACTTTGAGACAGACAATTAACCATTAGTTTAGTCATCTTCTTGCTAACAGATTTTAACAAATAACACAAGCTTATTTAACCTTCAGTAAACTTCGATAGAATAAAAGCTTCACATTTACTGCTGTAACTTCAAAGACATGTCTATCTTAATTAAAACAACAAACTTAACTTAGTTCAAATACTGATTTACGTTCTACTTGGGCCCACTCCACTTTGAATGTTTACCTGAGACACAGGTGGGACAATCTGGAGTGGGGGGTGTTAGGTCCAGGGGGTGCTCTTCTTGCTCCTTGACAGCAAAGAGAGAAGGAGCCATGGTGCATGGTCTAGAGGCTAATCATGCAGGCTGCACGCACATTGGTGCAGAAACAGGAGAGAGGCAGAGAAAGGATTCCCGGTTTTAGAGCTCATCAGCCCCAACAGAGGAGCAGACACCGTGTTTTCCCACCAGCGGGGGGGGGGGGGGGGGGGGAGGGGTTAAGCAGTCCAAGTCAGGCCAGAGAAAACAGGGAATTTCCCTGAAACAAAGGGAGTTTCGGCAGCTGCTTGGGAATATTCCTTAAGGTCTCTGTCTCGAGTTAGACTAACCCCAGTTGGCTCCAGTTTTAGCCAATAACACGGGAAATGAGTGAGGGAGAAGCCCCCACATCTATTAGGAGGAACAGAGAGAGAGAAAGTCAGAGTCCCCTTTGCTAGGGATGACCCAGCAACCTGGGTTTACTAGAAGGAGGCTTATTAACAGAATTATCATCCAATATGTCAGGAGAAGTTTACTAGCTGACTCATTTGGGCAAGCACATTCAGCAAAAGCCCCTTAGTTAGGGGTCCTGGTGCAGAGCAATGAAGGCCTAGGTATGAGCAATGAAGGTATCCTAGGTCCATTTGCCCTGTTCCCATTGAGGCCATGCAGTGTTACAGGAGCTCAGTCCTTTCCTAAGATTTGCAACCCAAATTATTTCCAGTGTGTTAAAAGGCACCCCAAGGTAGAGTCCTTGGGAACTGAAGAAGCCTACTGAGGCCATGCTCCCAGAAAAGTAAAGAAGGTCCATTACCAAATCCCCCCCTGACTCCTGGGTGGCGTCCCACGCAGGGTATGTCAGAGGTTCCAGGTGTCAAAGCGATCGGAGGCGTCCCTCAACAAAAATCGCTATTGATCACCATTCTACCTTCCTGTGAAGGCATTCCTGCCATTAAGGCCCTGGAGGGGTGCCGGCGTCCCTCCTCTTCCCCATCGCATCCTAGGCTACAGATGGGTGCCTGGTGAATGGACTAGGATACTGTGCTATCCTACACTCTAAAGGTTATGTTATCGTCCTGCCATTTTTTAACCCACGGAAATACTAGAGAAGTTTGGCAAAGGGGAAATTACCCAATTCCGTAGCTTTACGTAGTTAGCAGAAGACACTGACAAGAAACAGTAAAGACTGAAATCCATCATGGTCTATGCGACATTCCAACACATGTGGTCCTTGCAGCCAACTTCCCAAGGAAACGGTCCCCGGTTGCATTTTAATTCAATCGGGTACTGGTTTCGGCCGGCTCCCAGTGGAGGTCTCTCGGCCAGAAGTGTCTAGACCAGGGATGTGGAGGGGATCACATTAGATCAATCAGGAGGAAACCTCACACGGGAGTCTTAAGATTGGCAGCCGTCCTGGTGACTTAGGTGGCTGTCCCGTGCCCAAGAGAGACAACTTTATATAAGAACAGGAATAAAGAGAGGGCATTAAGTTTCTGGATCTTATTACCATTCCGGCCAAGGTACTAACTTACAGCCAAAAGGCAGACGCTCTCCTCCCCGTAGAGCAGCCACGGGCTAGAGGATTACAGCCTGAGCAATTGGCATGCAAGTGTTCCAATAAGACCATACTCCTTGAAAAGCCCCTGAAATGAGAGTAAAGGGAGAAAAGAGAAAGTACTCATCAATTTTGCACCGAAGCTCAGAGTCCAAATGTAAAGACTCACAGTCCCTTCGTGGTCGCCAATATGATGAAGTTCTAGAACCTAGGTCAGGTTCGGTGGAGTGAGGTTCGGAGCCGACGGCTAAGAAAGAATTCTTAAGACGTCTCTGGTGCAAAAAGGTGGTTTATTAAAGCACGGGGACAGGACCCGTGGGCAGGCAGAGATGCAGCTGCCCCGGGGATGTGAGGAGTGGTTGGTTATATACACAGGAGTTAGGTAGGTGAGGACAAAGGGGGTGTTCAGAAGGGCTATCAGGGTAAAGAAGACTGTCAGGATATTGAAGTCCTTGTTACTATCCAGCCAAGGCCGCTTTCCCTCTAATGAGGCACTGACATAAAGACAATTGGGAGTCTCCTGGTGGAATGTCGCATTCCTGCTATCAAGCGTCCTTGTTAGTGAGATTTAGGTTTAGAAGCAATTTAACTTTATTTACTTATCCTTCTACCTCAGCCTCCTTCAGTTTTTATGGAGGGGAGGGTGATGTTAGGGCTTGAGGAACTGAGTTATGTGCCTCTGGAAATTGGGCTATTGATAAGGTAACTTCTTTGTTGTAAATCTCAAGGACATTTGTAAACCAAGGGAGACTCCTGCCTTGCAGGATTGTGATCTCTGCAAGTTAACTATTTGTTTCTCGTTTATGGCAGTCAGGGGTGCCTGAGGAATGTCACCTATAGTACTGAGGGGAGGGGAGCGGGTGGAGAGGGGGTGCAAGGTGCCAGCTTTTGCTTTGTCCTCAGCCAGCCTCCTGCTCCCTCATCATAATGACAAGACAAAATAAGTGAAGAATATTTACTTTGAATGTGAATTTAATAGACTTTTGGTAAATGTTAAAAACACAGTTCCTGGGCCCCTGGGTGGCTCAGTGGGTTAAGCCTCTGCCTTCGTCTCAGGTCATAATCTCAGGGTCCTGGGATGAAGCCTGCATCATGCTCTTTGCTCAGCAGGGAGCCTGCTTCCCCCTCTCTCTCTCTGCCTGCCTCTCTACCTACTTGTGATCTCTGTCAAATAAATAAACAAAATCTTTAAAAAAAACAGTTCCTTCCTTTGAAGAACTAGGGGGGGAAGTTAAAAAAAAAAAAAAAAAGGAAAAAGGAATAAAAGTGAGATATTCACCGAAGATGAATGAACACCTATTAACACATGAAAAATGTGCTAAAACAAAAGGAAATGTTCGAACAGGGAGGCAGGTTCCTGGTACCAGTATAGACCCTGAATGACTAACATGAGATCAATCTTAAGTTTTACAGCCTTTGGAACACATCTCCAAAGAGGATTGCAATCCTCAGGGAGTCTTACCCACCTTACTGATATGCAACCACTTTTCATTTTCTCATATCACAAATTTTTATCACATTGTCTACATAAACAGAATCACTTAGGTAGTGAGTAAGCCTAGCCATCTGCCCATAATTTATGAAGCTTTATTGTTTTATCTTCATTGTGACTATGGTAACACTTAAAGGGTTGAACTCTTTTTTGATGGAGGTGGGTGTGTTTTTTTTTAAAAAATGGCCCTCGCAGGAAAGCTAGCTTCTAGGGTTAGAGATGGGGAGTCCGAGAAAGTAGTGGTTTTCAGGCTGAAGATAGGGCTGCTTGAATGGAAAAGTGGAATATCAGATTTACTGATAGCATACAACTCCACATAGTCTCCATACAGAATCAGAACTCAACAGAAGTGTCTCCGTGAAAAAAAATTTACTCATCAAATGAGAGACAAAAGTAGTGAAGACTGAAAAGGTGGTTTATTCATCACACAAGCAACAACACAGGAAATAAATGCCTCCAGGTAGAAAAATACTTTAGGTAGGAAAGTCAGGAACTTGCAAGTACACAGCCTTAAATTATAAATAGTGAAGCTACTGTGAACCTGCCCAAGGTTCACTATCAAGTAAAGGTTGGTGGGAGAATTTTAAGAACCTTCCTGCTTTAATGTAAATTTGATAAAGAGTACCATCTGACTTCCCTGTGTGTGTGTGTTTACCTAAATTGAAAAGTGGAAGAGGTTCATTGTGGAGAAGGTTATGGACCAGGATAAATGTTCCACACAGACAAACTCTATCTATATAAGAAGAAAACACTTTGGCACACTAAGATACCCAGAAAAACAAGCTTCTGGGTTTAAAGCCAGAAAAGACTACCTAACTCATCTTCTCTGGGGCAATTTTTTTTTTTTTAAGATTTTATTTATTTATTTGACAGATAGAGATCACAAGTAGGCAGCAAGGCAGGCAGAGAGAGAGGAGGAAGCAGGCTCCCTGCAGAGCAGAGAACCTGATGTGGGGCTCGATCCCAGGACCCTGGGATCATGACCTGAACCGAAGGCAGAGGCTTTAACCCACTGAGCCACCCAGGTGCCCCTTCTCTGGGGCAATTATGCAGGCTTTGTTGTTAGGCTGGGTTTGCTCTGCTCTTCTATGTTATTAAGTTCTGGCTTCTGTCTACACTCACTTCTTTGATGGTCTTATCTGGTTTCATTGTCATGTGCCAATGCCTCCTGAATTTATATGTCCCATTGAAACCTCTCCCCAAACACATGCCAAACATCTACTCTACAAATACTCTTGGATGTTTTATGGGCATCTCAAAATTAATACATTCAAAAATGAAACTCCTGATCTTCTCCTCTTAACCTGATCCACCCACAGCCTTCCCCCATGTTAATATTGTTTCCATTTTTCTAGGTACTTCAGCCAAAAATTTTGAAGTCATCCTGATTTTCTTCCTCCTCTTCTACCCCACCTCCAATCCATTCACCAATGCTATTGGGTCTACTACAAAATATTTCTATATCCAATTATTTCCTACTCCTTCCCTTGTGACTACTCTGATCCACCTACTGGTAATTCTTTCACTAGAATTATTGCAACCCTCACCTACCTGGTTTTTGTGCTTCCACCTTTCCCCTGGAATCATGAAATGGAATATCAACACAGCTGCTAAATGATCCTTTAAGAAAAAAGGTCAGACCAAGTCAGTCCTCTGCTCAAGATACCAGTGGTTTTTGCCACCTCACCTGGAATAAAACCAAAAGCCCTTTCCATGGCCATTGTCCTTTATTTCTCTTACGTAACTTGAAATTTATTTTTCTCCTGACTCTTCACCTTCCAGCCCCACGGGCCTCCTACTCATTCTTTCAACACATACTGGAAACAGTCTACCTTCCACCTAGAAATCTCTTCTTTCACATATCCATGTGGCTCACTTCTTTACCTCCTTCAATTTTGGGTTCAAATTTCAGCTATTCATGAGATGTTTCCTGACCAGATCAACTTTGACTGTACTCACCCCAAGATACTCCCTCTCTTCTCTTCTCTTGCTTTGTCTGAAACAATCATCACCAGTTAAGGTACTATATATTTTGCTTAGTTATTTTACTTGTTATCTGACACCCATTCTTGAATATAAGCTTCATGAAGGTGTACATTTTTTTCTGTCTTTCTTCTCCTCCTAACCCTCCAACTCCCATTCCCTTGCTTTTTCCCTACTACCTAGAATAGTGTTTGCCATGTCACTGATACTCAGTAAATGTTCGTTTATATTTTAATTGCTCTAATTTCTCATAGCACATTCACTCCACCTCTGAATTTGCAATAACTTTCCCAAGGGTAGGCCAAGAGCTTTGAGATTCATAAATCTGGGTCAAAACTAGGTGTTCTTCCCAGCCAATATCCAGCCACTATCCAGGACGTAAATGGCTGGATAGCTCATGGCTGGATAACTCACCTATAGGCACACACTGAGAAGTTGAGTGATGGGCACTGAGGTTTTATAGTCCTTTTTATGAAAGTTTGAGTCCCACGGCCCTTGAGGCTTCCTTAGAATGCTAATCAAATCCTCCTTTAAGAACTGCTTACCTCCCAAGATCTCCTGACAAACCAGAATTTTCACCACTTCTCCTCCCCTTCAACTCTGTACACTCAACCCAAGCAAGTTGGGAAGGAGATGTGATCTGGTAGGATGGTGGGCAGAGGGTGCTCTCTTAGGCCTGACAGGTACAGTCAGAGGTCTAGTTTGCTTTGACACTTAGGGACACAGACACCATCTATGCACTGAATCAATAGGTATCCCAGAACTTTCCCAGACCCTATACACCCCTTCTTATAACCCATACCATCATCGTCACTGGATGGTGAGAAACAAGGAGGTTGGCAAGAAATCTACCATAGAGACCAGGATGCCAGAGGACAAATTCCCACACTTGATTCCAAGAGATTCTTCCCATTTTGTTCACCATACAGTCCCCTGAATCCCCTTCCTCATACATCAGGAGACCAACCTGGAGAGAAGCAGAGAGATGAGGCATCTGACAGACAGGACCTTAAGAGATCTGTTCAATTGTGTCTCATAGATTGAACTCAAGTGTAGTGGTCCCTGCTACTTAGCAGCCTGTGGGCCCTTAAGATGAAATCAGCTACAGAAAAAAATGTTCAAATACACATTATTTGTACATCTGAATGCAATGTAAATGGATCTTACCCCCCCAACCCCGGTTACATTTGTCTTTTCCAATCAAGCCCCACAGTCCAGACTTCTCAAAGGGATTTGATGGATCTTCAATCTAGGTCTTCTCTACCAGGCTAGCTTCTCCAATCCTGAGGCTTTGCACACTACCCAGGCCATCATTCATTCAGTCAGTCAGTCAGTCCTTTTTCTTTCAACTGTTACGGTAAATGAGAGCAGCTGAGGCATAGGAAGGAGAGTCAATTTAGAGATAAAAGAACTGCCACCGGTGCTCAGAGCCATTAACCGTTATCTGCTCTGTGACTTGGACAATGCCTTAACTTCTCTGAGTCCATTTCCTTATCTGTAAAATAAGGACAATATACCCAACTCTGAACTATGGGCATTTCTATTACATTAAAAAAGTAAATATGAAAGAGATTGATGCATTTCAAAGTGCTTTGTAAACTTAGGCGTTGTTATCATGGATGCTGAAAAGTACCATCCGTTGATTGCCCCCTTAAGCTGCTGCAGGGTGCAAATTTGAGCAAAGACACATTTCCTGCCTCCAGCTTTTTATAATCGAATGCAGTCATACCTTGGGTTCATTTGGCTTGCTCTCTCTGTGTTGCTCTGGCTTACCAGAAATCCATTTACTTCATGCTGAGAAAGGAGGTTTAGACAGAGATTTGGTTCCAATCTCTTACCCTGAAATGAGTGACTGCATCATGTAAAATTCCCTGATCCCTGATCCAGCACCTGCACCACACACTGTTTGCTCACACACTAGGTAAGCAAGAAATATGACACAGACACACACACACACACGCGCGCGCGCGCGCGTGCAGGGGGACTGAAACGGCTCTGCCTCTCCAAATTCCTACCTTGGATATCTCTGTTATGCTCTCAAAGTGCAAAGGAAAATCTTTGAAGATTCCCTTGCATAATGTTTGCAATATTGTATATAAATCTCCCAGCTTGTTTACCTCATTAATTCAGCCCCTATCGGTGTAATGGGAAATTGAAGTAATCAACCAGATAATGAGCACCTGAGAATTTGTTATTGCAGGGCCTGGAATCAGCCAGAGAACTGGTGATGCTCGGCAAAGTGGCTGGAAAATAACTCACCTCGCCACTCATTTTGCTAAAACTATACAGAGAGAGAGAAGGAGAGATGTGTATATAACGTTCTATTAACATATGTTGACCAAGAAGAAGAGGCTGTAAACAGCCAAAAGCATTTATTCGGGGTCTTGGGGATTGCAATACAGGAAACAGAGAGAGGCCAAAAATTGAAAGTGTGCTCTGAATTGCAAGCAGGGAGTGCAGGCTTGGAAAGGCAAAAACCACAAGGTTATATAACTTGTTTTGAAGGAATTAAGATGAGTGCTGACAGAGTTGCACTGCCTGTCTAAGACAGGATTGGCCATTTAGCTAACAGATGCTATACTATCTCAGTTTCAGTCCAAAGTAGAAGGATGAGTTCCAGGAGGTGGTCGAGGTGCAGCTGACAGGTTGCAACTGACAAAATTCACAAGTCCATAGTGTTCAGAAAATTGAAGCAAAAGAAGTGCATTGGTCCTGCTTCCTCAAGATCCTCCCCACCCTATTTTAAATGATGCTCTTAGCAACATTTGCTCCACTTGAGAATCTTTTTTCACACATAATGATTGTATTTTATCATTTTATATTTATTTTAATTATTTTTAATTAAGTTAATTTTATAATTATTGTATATACTGGAAAGTAAGTATGAGGATATGCCTCCCATAGACCTCACCATGCTTGGACATGGGGGAAGGGAGTCCAAAGGAAAAATTATGTGAATTAGATAGAATTTAACTTATACCACAGCACACATGTTGCCTTTAAGGATATAACTCCCTTATGCCACTCTAAACACTCCTCTACAAAACAAGAAAACCAGGCTTAAAAAAAAATACAACTATTTGCACACGTGTGCACACACACACACAAAGGTGATATATAGATATTGATAAATATAGATATAGATATATAGACATGTATGGAGTTTTTCTTCTTCTGTTTCCATCCTCAAGGTGAAATCAAGTTCAAAGATAGTACTTTTCTTAAGGAGGGGAAAAGAAAGAAAGAAAGAAAGAAAGAAAGAAAAAACAGACACTGAACTTTCTCTCTCCAAAGATTCTGCAGAGGGAGATAATTAAGCTACTTCTCACTGATAAGATATGCAAACTAATTATGAGCAATTATCTGACACCAAGGTACAAGCATCCGCTGGGCTGCTTTGACTCTGAACCTACATCTTAGGGAGGGCACAGTTCCTTGGTTCCTGCCTGTTGTGGAATAAAATCAGAGTGAGATTATAAGGAGGCTAGGAGAATACCGAAAGTCTAATTAGATGTGAAAAGTCAATCCCCCCCCCAAAAGAAAAGAAAAGAAAAGAAAAGTCAATGAAGGGAACAGGAGAGTGGTCTTGATTTTAGAAAGTCTTTTAATTTTATTTAATTCTTACTCCAAATGCTATCCATGGGAGTTAAGTCTTGGTGTTAAGGTTAAACAAAGGAATATATTCTTACAAGATAATATTTGGATACAGAAGAGGAGGAGTACCCCAGCCTGATCCTTGATAGGTAGCCCCTGACAGAAATAGCTAAAATCCACTGTGTCTTTTATATGCATCTTGTATTGGGTTCAGACATTCATTCAAAAAAAAAAAAAAATACCTTAGACATGAAACATGCTTCTGGGTTCTTGGGATTCAACACACAAATGTTAGATAAACAAGTGAAAAGAGGTGGGGGGGTTTAGCCAACTTTAAGAAGTTATGAGAAAAACAAAGTAAATTGTCCAGAGGCTAATGAGCAAAGCAGGGAGAAGCCTTCTCAAAGGAGGAAACTAGCAACAGATCAGACTGTCTGTCAGATGGAAGGGCTCTCCAAACCCTCTTCCAAACCCTCACACACACAAGTGTGTGTCCTCAGTCGAGAATAAGCTTGATTTGTAAGGCGCCTGGATGGCACAGTCAGTTAAGCGTCTGCCTCTTGATTTTGGCTCAGGTGATGATCTCGGGGTCCTGGGGTCCAGCCCTGCATCGGGCTCCATGCTCAGCAGAGAGTCTGCCTAAGATTCTCTCTCTCTCTGTCTCTCTGCCCCTCCCCGTTGCTCGCTCTCTCTCTCCCTCTCTCTATCTCAAATGAATAAGCAAATAAAGAAAAAGAACAAGCTTAGTTTGTGTAAACAACTGAAAAAGGCTTTAAGTAAATTCTGTTTTCCCCCATTTTATAGCTGAGAAATTTGAGTTTAAAAAACTTGCCCAAAGTTCTTTACAAATATGTTCCACTTGTGGGAATTCTTTTCACTTCATTTTCCCTTTTTGGATAGGCAAATCATTTATGTTTCATTGAAGCAATATAAAAACATATTCATTTGGAAGTCTCACTTTCCCTCCTTCCCTGCGCACCCCACACCATCCCTCATCCCCATGCCCCAGCACTAACTGAAAGTGGTTTATTTTGGGTTTTGCGAGCATCATTCAAGTGTTAATGCAAATACAAGCAAATACAATTTCATATTCTTATCCCCCTTCCTTATCCCAAAATAATATATACTATAAAAATGTACTGCTTTTCTGTTTCACTTAAAAATATATACTGGATTGGGGAGACAATATGGCGGGGAAGTAGGAGGAGGAGCCGTTTCAATGTGTACCCTAAGTGAGCTGATTACCTACTAAAGAACTCCGATCACCCATGAAATCAGCATGAGATCAGAATTATACACGTCTGGATCTCTACAGGGGCAGAAGGTGCTAGTGGGCAGGTAAAGCGGAGCGGGAATGTTGGACTGATATCAGAAGATAAACAAAAGGGGGAGAGAGCCACAAGAGGCGACCAACTAGAAAGGAATACCCCAATACGAGAGAGCCCTGCCTCTGGGGACAAGCATTAACTTGGAGTCTGGTTGAAAGCACTCAAAAAGAGCAAAGGATCGCGGGGGGAAATTGCTGGAATCGGGGCAGTAGGGACAGGGGCTTAAGTCCCGGGACCCAGGACAGCCTCCCCTGGCGCTGAGCCAGAGAGAGTGCAGCGGAGAAACCAGGTCTTGGTCCCTGAGCTGCCAGCGCGCCCAAGAATGCACGGAGTCCGGCTCCTGTGAGGGGCTGGGAGCCGTGCCAGATGGCAGAATGCACACGAACTACCAGCCTGAGATGCGCACACCCCACACCCTCCCCTGAGAGAGGTGCATGAAGGCCCAGCCTGGTGCTACGGGACCTGCGCCGCGCTAGAGCCTGAGACACGCGCACCCCACACACTCCTCCGGGAGAGGTGCACGCAAGCCTGGCGCTTTTAGACCCAGAAAGACCAAGCACCCCCAGCCCTGGCCAGTGGGAAAATCTCAGTGTGCGGTCCCTGCTTGGAACCTCTCTGGCAGTCTGGAGCTGCCCAGAGAGCCACCGCTGCCGTGGTTTTGCCTACAAGCAGGAGATCCTGCGTCCCCAGGGACCGCAACTAGAAACCTGCTCTGCCAGTGGCCAAGGGGGAACTTATATGGGCTTTGCACCACCCACAGGGGAGCAGACTGAGGCTTCTCTCTGAGAGGGAGGTCGGGGTGCAGTTTGCTTTCCTCTAAACCTCCAAAAACCATCAAAAGCTGTCAAGGCAAGAGAAAATAAGTGTACAAACATAAAAACCTCCAGAGAACAAAAGCGTGAAAAAAAACGGTTTCCTCAGAGCCCACCCCCTTGAGGGGGGTGGGAGGACTTAACTCAGGGAACATCATTGACTGAAAACCCACGTGGCAGCCCCCTCCCCCAGGAAACAAACCAGGAAAGGGGAAAAAAAAAAGAAAAGACTATAAGAGAACCACCACCACTACTTCATAGATAAAACTTTTATTTTTAACTCATTCCCACTATTCTGGTTCATTTTTTTTTCTTTTTTTATATAGATAATTTTTTAACCTATTTACCATCACGGTGAGATGTCCAGTACATCAAATTCCATAGTAAACTTCTAACCTGAACTTTTTGATACATACACCTGTGTTTTTCTTTTGTTTTTCTATTTTTTTTTAATTTTTTAAAATATTAGTTTAGTCCAGCTTATTCCTTTTTTATTTTTATTTTCTAATATTCATATAGAGTCAAACTTCAAGGTGACCCCCTTTCTCCAATCAATGCTACCCCTATAGGTAAACCAATTTTTAATCCCCCTTTATCTTTGGAAAGTTGAGTCCTTTAACAAAGATATCAAGATACACCCAGGAAGAATCAAAATAAACTTCCTCACCCACACTGAAAATCTATAACCATGCTCCCATCTTTTTCTTCTGCCAGTGTTTCTGTGTATTTGTGTTTGTCCTGATAGCATATAAATCTTATACTTGGGGTTCTTTTTGACGAGGTTCTTATTTTTTTCACTTTTATATATATATATATATTTTTTTTTCTCTTGTCATATACTTTTATCAGTCTTTTTGTTTGTCTGTTTTTGTTTGTATACGTCATAAATCTTACCTTGGGGCCCATTTGGGCTGAACCTTCTCTTTTATCTTCCCTTTATTTCCTGTCTCTCTATCTCTCTCTTTTTTTTTTTTTTTCTTTTCTTTTTTCTCTCATTTGGGTGGGGAATCCTGAGTGCTCAGAAGTGTTCCAGGGTGTGCCTTGACTGCACCACGGTCAATACATCCAGCTACATCTGTCCAGTCATCTCTCACCAAAATGACTAGGAGGAGGAATCCCCAACAGAAGAAAAATACAGAGGATGGGCCTTCTGCAACAGAGCTAACGGCTATCAACACAGACAATATGTCGGAAAGAGAATTCAGGCTAACAATTATCCAGGCAATAGCTAGGTTGGAGAAAGCCATGGATGACCAAATGGAATTGATTAAGGCAGAATTGAAAGCCATAAGGGATGATGTTCATAATGTTAGGGCAGAGCTGAAGGCCACCAGGGATGAGGTTCACAATGCTCTCAATGAGTTCCAATCCAATCTAAATTCTCTAAAAGCTAGGGTAACTGAGACACAAGATAGAATTAGTGATCTGGAGGACAAACAGATAGAGAGAAAGGATCAGGAGGAAGCCTGGAACAAACAGCTTAGAAGCCACAAAAACAGAATCAGGGAAATAAATGATGCCATGAAACGTTCCAACGTCAGAATTATTGGAATACCTGAAGGGGAGGAGAAAAGAAGAAGTTTAGAATATATAGTGGAACAAGTTCTTCATGAAAATTTTCCCAATCTCGCAAATGGAACCAGCATTCATGTACTAGAGGCAGAACGGTCTCCCCCCAAGATTATAGATTCCAAAAAAAAATCCAGGCACCTGATAGTAAAATTGAGAAATTATAATTGTAGATACAATCTCTTGAAAGCTGCTAGGACAAAGAAACTCCTACGTACAGAGGAAAGCACGTCAGAATAACGTCAGACCTGTCCACAGAGACCTGGCAAGCCAGAAAGGGCTGGCAAGATATATTCAGGGCACTAAATGAGAAGAACATGCAGCCAAGAATACTTTATCCAGCAAGACTGACATTCAAAATGGATGGAGAGATAAAGAGTCTCTAAGACCAACAAGGCTTAAAAGACTATGCAACCACCAAGCTGACACTGCAGGAAATATTAAGGGGGGTTCTATAAAAGAGGAAAAACCCTAAGAATAGCATTGAACAAAAATATAGAGACAATCGACAGAAAGAAAGACTTCAAAGATAACACAATGTCAATAAAAACGTATCTCTCACTAATCACTCTCAATGTGAATGGCCTAAATGTGCCCATAAAATGACACAGGGTTGCAGATTGGATAAAACGACAGGACCCATCCATATGTTGTCTACAAGAGACCCATTTTGAACCTAAAGATACACCCAGACTGAAAGTGAAGGGATGGAGAAGCATCTTTCATGCCAATGGGCCTCAAAAGAAGGCCGGGGTAGGGATTCTCATATCAGATAAATGAGATTTTAAACTAAAGACAGTAGTCAGAGATACAGAAGGACACTACATAATTCTTAAAGGGACTATCCACCAAGATGATCTAACAGTTGTAAATATCTACGCCCCCAATATGGGAGCAGCCAATTACATAAGAAAACTATTAATCAAGATAAAGAGTCATATTGATATGAATACATTAATAGTAGGAGATCTTAACATGCCTTTCTCAGAAATAGACAGATCATTGAAGCAGAAAATCAATAAAGAAACAAGAGCATTGAATGACACATTGGACCAGATGGACCTCATAGATATATACAGAACATTCCACTCTAAAACAACAGAATACTCATTCTTCTCAAGTGCACATGGAACCTTCTCCAGAATAGACCACATACTGGGTCACAAATCAGGGCTCAACCAATACCAAAAGACTGAGATGATTCCCTGCATATTCTCAGATCACAATGCTTTGAAACTGGAGCTCAATCACAAGGAAAAGTTCAGAAGGAACTCAAACACCTGGAAGCTAAAGACCACCTTGCTTAAGAATGCTTGGATTAACCAGGAGATCAAAGAAGAACTAAACAATTCATGGAAACCAATGAGAATGAACAAAACCTATGGGATACAGCAAAGGCGGACCTAAGGGAGAAATACATAGTCATCCAAGCCTCCCTCAAAAAAATTGAAAAATCCAGAATATACCAGCTATCTCTACACCTTAAAGAACTGGAGAATCAACAACAAATCATACCAACTCCACACATAAGAAGGGAAATAATCAAGATTAGAGAAGAGATGAATGAGGTAGAAACCAGAGATATAGTAGAACGTATCAATGAAACTAGAAGCTGGTTTTTTGAAAGAATCAATAAGATCGATAAACCATTGGCCACATAAATCCAAAAGAGAGAAAGCCCAAATTAATAAAATTATGAATGAAAAGGGAGAGATCACAACTAACACCAAGGAAGTAGAAACAATCATCAGAAGTTATTATCAACAGTTATATGCCAATAAGCTAAGCAATCTAGATGGAATGGATGCATTCCTGGAAAACTATAAACTCCCAAAATTGAACCAGGAAGAAATTGACAACCTGAATAGACCGATATCTAGTAACGAGATTGAAGCAGTGATCAAAAGCCTCCCAAAAAACAAGAGCCCAGGACCTGACGGATTCCCTGGGGAATTCTACCAAACGTTCAAAGAAGAAATAACACCTATTCTCCTGAAGCTGTTTCAGAAAATTGAAGCAGAAGGAAAACTTCCAGACACTTTTTATGAAGCATTACCCTGATCCCCAAACCAGGCAAAGACCCTACCAAAAAGGAGAATTTCAGACCAATATCACTGATGAATATGGATGCCAAGATTCTCAACAAGATCCTAGCAAACAGGATCTAACAGCACATTAAAAAGATTATCCACCATGACCAGGTGGGATTCATCCCTGGGTTACAAGGATGGTTCAACATTTGCAAATCAATCAATGTGATAGAACAAATCAATAAGAGAAGAGAGAAGAACCACATGGTCCTCTCAATTGATGCAGAAAAAGTATTTGACAAAATCCAGCATCCGTTCCTGATTAAAATGCTTCAAAGTATAGGGATAGAGGGAACATTCCTGAACTTCATCAAATCTATCTATGAAAGACCCACAGCAAATATCATCCTCAATGGGAAAAAGCTTGCAGCCTTCCCGTTGAGATCAGGAACACGGCAAGGATGCCCACTCTCACCACTCTTGTTCAACATAGTATTAGAAGTCCTAGAAACAGCAATCAGACAACAAAGAGAAATAAAAGGTATCCAAATTGGCAAGGAAGAAGTCAAACTCTCTCTCTTCGCAGATGACATGATTCTTTATATGGAAAACCTGAAAGACTCCACCCCCAAACTTCTAGAACTCATACAGCAATTCAGTAATGTGGCAGGGTACAAAGTCAATGTCCAGAAATCAGTGGCTTTCTTATACACTAACAATGAAAATACAGAAAGGCAAATTAGAGAATTGATTCCATTTACTATAGCACCAAGAACCATAAGATACCTCTAAATAAACCTAGCCAAAGAGGTTAAGGATCTGTACTCGAGGAACTATAGAACACTCCTAAAAGAAATTGAAGAAGACACAAAAAGATGGAAGACCATTCCATGCTCTTGGATCGGAAGAATAAACATTGTTAAAATGTCTATACTGCCTAGAGTAATCTATACTTTTAATGCCATTCCGATCAAAATTCCACCGGTATTTTTCAAAGAGCTGGAGCAAATAATCCTAAAATTTGTATGGAATCAGAGGAGACCCCGAATCTCTAAGGAAATGTTGAAAAACAAAAATAAAACTGGTGGCATCACGTTACCTGATTTCAAGCTTTACTACAAAGCTGTGATCACCAAGACAGCATGGTACTGGCATAAAAACAGACACGTAGACCAGTGGAACAGAGTAGAGAGCCCAGATATGGACCCTCAACTCTATGATCAAATAATCTTCGACAAAACAGGAAAAAATATCCAGTGGAAAAAAGACAGTCTCTTCAATAAATGGTGCTGGGAAAACTGGACAGCTATATGTAGAAGAATGAAACTCGACCATTCTCTTACACCGTACACAAAGATAAACTCGAAATGGATAAAAGACCTCAACGTGAGGCAGGAATCCATCAGAATCCTCAAGGAGAACATAGGCAGTAACCTCTTTGATATCAGCCACAGCAACTTCTTTCAAGATATGTCTCCAAAGGCGAAGGAAACAAAGGCAAAGATGAACTTTTGGGACTTCATCAACATCAAAAGCTTCTGTACAGCAAAGGAAACAGTCAACAAAACAAAGAGGCAACCCACAGAATGGGAGAAGATATTTGCAAATGACAGTACAGACAAAAGGTTGATATCCAGGATCTATAAAGAACTCCTCAAACTCAACACACCCAAAACAGACAATCATATTAAAAAATGGGCAGAAGACATGAACAGACACTATTCCAATGAAGACATACAAATGGCTATCAGACACATGAAAAAATGTTCATCATCACTAGCCATCAGGGAGATTCAAATCAAAACCACATTGAGATACCACCTTACACCAGTTAGAATGGCCAAAATTAGCAAGACAGGAAACAACATGTGTTGGAGAGGATGTGGAGAAAGGGGAACCCTCTTACACTGTTGGTGGGAATGCAAACTGGTGCAGCCACTTTGGAGAACAGTGTGGAGATTCCTCAGGAAATTAAAAATAGAGCTTCCCTATGACCCTGCAATTGCACTGCTGTGTATTTACCCCAAAGATACAGATGTAGTGAAAAGAAGAGCCATCTGTACCCCAATGTTTGTAGCAGCAATGGCCAAGGTCGCCAAACTGTGGAAAGAACCAAGATGCCCTTCAACGGATGAATGGATAAGGAAGATGTGGTCCATATACACTATGGAGTATTATGCCTCCATCAGAAAGGATGAATACCCAACTTTTGTAGCAACATGGACAGGACTGGAAGAGATTATGCTGAGTGAAATAAGTCAAACAGAGAGAGTCAAGTATCATATGGTTTCACTTATTTGTGGAGCATAACAAACAATATGGAGGACAAGGGTAGATGGAGAGGAGAAGGGAGTTGAGGGAAATTGGAAAGGGAGGTGAACCATGAGAGACTACAGACTCTGAAAAACAACCCGAGGGTTTTGACGGGGTGGGGGTGGGAGGTTGGGGGAACCAGGTGGTGGGTATTAGTGAGGGCACGGATTGCATGGAGCACTGGGTGTGGTGAAAAAACAATGAATACTGTTATGCTGAAAATAAATAAAAAAAATGGGCAGAAGATATGAACAGACACTTCTCCAATGAAGACATACAAATGGCTATCAGACACATGAAAAAATGTTCATCATCACTAGCCATCAGGGAGATTCAAATTAAAACCACATTGAGATACCACCTTACACCAGTTAGAATGGCCAAAATTAGCAAGACAGGAAACAACGTGTGTTGGAGAGGATGTGGAGGAAGGGGAACCCTCTTACACTGTTGGTGGGAATGCAAGTTGGTGCAGCCACTTTGGAGAACAGTGTGGAGATTCCTCAAGAAGTTAAAAATAGAGCTTCCCTATGACCCTGCCATTGCACTACTGGGTATTTACCCCAAAGGTACAGATGTAGTGAAAAGAAGGGCCATCTGTACCCCAATGTTTATAGCAGCCATGGCCATGGTTGCCAAACTGTGGAAAAAACTAAGATGCCCTTCAATGGACGAATGGATAAGGAAGATGTGGTCCATATACACTATGGAGTATTATGCCTCCATCAGAAAGGACGAATACCCAACTTTTATAGCAACATGGACAGGACTGGAAGAGATTATGCTGAGTGAAATAAGTCAAGCAGAGAGAGTCAAGTATCATATGGTTTCACTTATTTGTGGAGCATAACAAATAATATGGAGGACAAGGGTAGATGGAGAGGAGAAGGGAGTTGAGGGAAATTGGAAGGGGAGGTGAACCATGAGAGACTACGGACTCTGAAAAACAACCTGAGGGTTTTGAAGGGGTGGGGTGGGAGGTTGGGGGAACCAGGTGGTGGGTATTAGGGAGGGCACGGATTGCATGGAGCACTGGGTGTGGTGAAAAAACAATGAATACTGTTACGCTGAAATGAAATTAAAAATTAAAAAAAATGTATATATATATATATATACATATATATATACTGGATGAAGAAGATGTGGTCCCTATATACAACGGAATATTACTCGGCCATCAGAAATGATGAATACCCAACTTTTGCATCAACATGGATGGGACTGGAGGAGATTATGCTGAGTGAAATAAGTCAAGTAGAGAAAGTCAATTATCATGTGGTTTCACTAATTAATGGGACATAAGGAATAGCATGGAGGACATTAGGAGAAGGAAGGGAAAAGTGAAGGGGGAAAATTGGAGGAGGAGATGAACCATGAGAGACTGTGCACACCAAGAAGCAAATTGAGGGATTTAGAGGGGAGAAGTGTGGGGAATGGGTTGGCCCAGTGATGGGTATTAAGGAAGGCATGTATTGCATGGAGCACTGGGTGTTATATGCAAACAACAATATGGTGACTAACATAATTTAAAAAAATAAGCATTTATTGCATGCCAGTCTCTCACTGTTCTCTCACAGTCTCTCACTGTTCTAAACACATTTCATGTAGGAAGTTATTTAATCCTTGCAACATTTGGAGGTAGATACTGTAATTTTCATTTCATGGATGAAGAAAGCGAGGTACTATATTTCAAAATCCACTCACAAGGAAAAGTGTGACAGAGGGAAACGCAAGAGAAGGAGGAGACAGTGGCCATAGGCAATTGCAATTAAAATATCTTACTTGCGTAAACTGCAAAAACAAATGGTTGTGTGAGCACTTTTCTGGGATTCCTCACAGGGCCTGGGAAGGGATGGATCCGAGTGAGGGTCTTCCCGGCAAGCTGGCCTCTAACAGAAGGACCCTTTGGGAACCTATTTATTTAGAGATTTAAATGAGTAGAAAGAAGCAAATCATATAAAAATATGGAGAAACAGTATCTTTGGAAAAGATTGCACTGATTTGGCCAGTACAAAGGCTCAAAGCAAGAACAAATTTGAGATGTTTAAGGCACTGAAAGAAAGCCACCATGTATAGGATATAGCTTCCTCTTTCCAGCAAGCTCAGGAGAACAAAGGTGTTAAGGAATTCAATGTGGAACTTTCACCAAGAAACTCATGCATCACTATGATGAGCTTAAAGAAACATCTGAGACTATCTAATAACCTGCAATGCCCTCTAGAGTTCTGACAATGCCCCCATAGAGTCCCAGAGATTGGGGGCAGGGAAGTTCATATAGAGGCCAAGCAAAATTCAAGCTCCTCACTCCAGCCTTACCACCGCATATTTCATGTACCTGTTTTATATCTTGGGTTCCTCACAAGGACTTACTTGAATCAAGGGCTCTATACAGGGAAAAGTTGATAATCTACAGAGACCACCATTTAGTCTGAGAGGACTTGAAGCTCAGAAAAAGTAAATGGCTAGCCCAAAGCCACAGTTAGATAGGGACACATCATTGCAAGAACTCCATCCTATTGGTTCCTATGCTAGGACTCTTTCTGATATACCGTATCATGCCAATCCCTAATCTTTAGTAAGTTTTCCTTCAGATATTTGATATTCTTTTTAAATGCAACATAACGTTTATATTATCTATCCACCTTATGAAACAGAGAAGAAATCTGTAGAACCCGCTCAGGGTAACAAATGTACCATTTACTACAGTGGAATTTGAGAAGGAAAATGTGAACCTTTTGCAGCTGTTAATTCTACCAACTGGAGTTTCTACTAAAAATATTATTCTTTGATATCTCAACGAAGGAGTCAAGGGATAATGTGTGTGTTCACAATGAAAAGGCGATATCAGGCTCCTCCTGCTTCACTCCCACCATCCTCATCTGTTTTCAAACCCTCATTACTTTTCACCTTAAACCATTGCACAAACTATCTCATTGTTCTCTCTGCCTCCAGTCTTTCCCCTTTCCAGTCTGCCCTCCACAGTGTCTTGCCCAATTCACCATCTTCCAGGTAAAGCTCTTATAAAAACATTCTCTTTCACAGTCAACTTTGAGGCTCCCCTACAAATTAGATCGTAGAATTCCCAGAATCTTTAAGAATGTTCAGATCTAATCACCTAAACTTGGCATTCAAAGCATTTTTCAATCCAACACTAACACTCTAATTCCCATTTTTTTCTGCCAGTCCTGCTTCCATTCATGCTCTGACCCGGGAATTTTGAGTGTTCCTCATTCTCACACTGTGCTCTTTGTCTTTACATAGATCTTTGCTTATTACCTCTGCCCTAGTGTTCTCCCTGAGTGCTGCCATTGGAGCTTCTCTATCTTTCATGGCCTAATTCAATATCACCTCCTTTAGGAAGGTTTCCTTGTTTATGGCAAGCAAATAAGAATTCTTCCAACTTTCGCTCCCCACACTGGAATGACAATATTAACTGCCTTGTGTTGTCATTATTTGTGAAATTATTTTGTTCCTTTTATATACTATAAGGGAAGAACTAATCTATGTATCTTGGCATTTCCTAAGGGACCTCACAGACTCACAGGGGCACAGTGAGTGTTTGGTAACATAGGTGGTAAAAGGATAGGAAGGGGAGGTCCTCAATATTCCATTCCTCCAGTTTGGGATCAGGCCACGGACAATAGGTCAGAAATTAAACACAAATTCCTTTAGGAAATATTCAAAGGCTCTGCCCAAACAGAGGGAGAGAGATGGAGGATCACTAGAGTACAGCTTAATAATACATCGACACCAATAAGATTAGTTATAGCCAAATGACACTGTGACAAAATAGAGCTTCAGCTGGAACCAGTTTTGCAGCCATGTCCACATTCTGGTCACCTCACTTTCCAGCTGTGTGACTTTAAGCAGGTTCCTGCCTCTTCCGAATCTTTCTTACAGAACCATGCTAAGGGCCAGCTGTGAAGACTGCCTGAGAAATTCCAATTAACATTTTGGAACATAATATTGATGCCATAAAAAGTAACGAGGACTATGAAAATCAGAAAATCAACTGCAGAGCTGAATATTTATGACTGAAATCAGCCTGCCCTGGCATGAAACAGCCATTTGGAGCAGCAAACACCTCTTAGAAACCCAAAGTTTGTCTTGTCATCTGAAGAGTTCATTAGGCCTTCAGAGATCACCTTTTCCCTTCCTGAGAATTTGTTTTGCAAACTTTGCAATTATCATCAGATCCGAAAAGATGAAGATGACACAAGACTATGATATCATATCCAAAAAAAAAAAAAAATGAGTTCACCTGAGGTTCTGATAAGACTATAGGACACTTCTAAGGAGGGTGGGAGGGAACAATCAGAGATGACACTGAAAGGATTCACAAGGCTCAGCACTGCTGAGATGGGAAGTGAGCCTGGAGTGTGTTTTAACTGAGACTTGCCACCTCCATCACAGAGGATATATGACAGAGTAGAACATGGGTCTTCTTTATGCGTTGATCCATTCATTCATCCTGTAATCAAGTCCGAAGCACTATGTAGTGCCAGGTTTGAAAAATGCAGGAGTGATAATGGCTTGTCCCTCAAATGACTCATGGTCTCATGGAGGAGACAACAAGGACAATGCAATTAAGATGTGACAAGAGCTATAATCACACTGTGCCCAAGGGACAGGGAGAACACAAAAAAGTCCTCGCTCGAGCAAGGTTGATCATGAAAAAATAAAAGTGCTGCTTAACCTGAGTTTTGAAGGATGAACAGGTGTCCCGCAGGAAGGCAGGATGGTTTGCACAAGCAAGGCACAGTGTCCCCTTAGTGAGTCCACACATAGTCTAGTGTAGCAACACAGAAATTGCAACAGGGTAACAGATGGTAAACGAGCGGTGGCAGATTGCACATGTACCCTTTCTTATGGATCATCGAAAAATGCCTACTAGAATGTTCTAAGGGAAGGAGTGCCTATTCTTAAATCTTATGTTATCTGTAGGATTAATCTCTCTGTGTGATAGAGCAGAATCAGAAGTACATTTTGGCTATGGTCAGAGAAGAGAACTGAGGAGTTTATCACAGCCGGGAAAACAGTCATGGCTTTTTTTTACCTGAGAGCTGGAAGGAATCTCAGATACTATCCAATGTAATTTCTTGGCATTCCTAACTACCTCATGAAAAATTTTGTTTTCGTTCATCCTATAAAAATAATATCTGTATTAGGATGACTACCTTATTAGCAAATTCTGCCATGCAATGTTGGTGCTCAAGTGTTTTGTGTTTGTGGTCTTAAATATCTAGATAGCAAATGATCAGTCAAAGTGATAGCTTTGGCTTCTAATTCAGCATTCTTGGGGATCCCCAAGCCCTTATGTTTGAGAACAACTTTATCTGATACAATCCCTCAATGTGATATCCAGAAAGGGAAAATGGCTTTGTAATGCATCCAGCTAATCAGTAACTCAGACTAGAAGCCCAGATGCCCGGCTCAACATTTGCTTTATCCCAAGTTAGCCACCAACCCTCTGAACAGGCAGCCACCAGTCCCATGACTTTCAAAACCTCCAAGTACATATCCAACTTCATAATTCACAACTATGATTTACCTTTATGGTCAGAGTTTCATCTTCTAGTTTATCTTGGACTACATCTGTACTCCACCTCTGAGAAGCAAGCAGAAAAGTTCAGGATAAATGACTCCAGCTTGAGGTAATGAAAATAGCTTTTTAAAAAAATTCTCACTCTCCACCTTCTTGTATTGTGGAATTTATGACTTCACATATATAGGAGGAATTTTTCTTATGTCCTGATTAGATGGTACCATGAAACTTCTGACCCCAAAGTAGTACTCTTTTTTGTTCATTGAAGTGGGTAGTAACTGCTTTTCTGTCAGGAAATTTTTTTTAAGGTTTTATTTATTTATTTGATAGAGATACAGCAAGAAAGGGAATACAAGCAGAAGGAGTGGGAGAGGGAAAAGCAGGATCTCCCCACCAAGCAGTGAGCCCGATGCGGGGCTTGATGCCAGGATCCTGGGATCACGACCTGAGCTGAAGGCAGACGCTTAACGACTGAGCCACCCAGGCGCGCCTGTTAGGAAATTTTTTTTTTTTTTTTAAAGATTTTATTTATTTATTTGACAGAGAGAGATCACAGTAGACAGAGAGGCAGGCAGAGAGAGAGAGAGGGAAGCAGGCTCCCTGCTGAGCAGAGAGCCCGATGTGGGACTCGATCCCAGGACCCCGAGATCATGACCTGAGCCGAAGGCAGCGGCTTAACCCACTGAGCCACCCAGGCGCCCCTGTTAGGAAATTTTTAAAGCAGATCAAGCAATCAATTTTTTGCCATGGTTTACCTATATTTAATATTTCATAAGTATTCACTGAATGAATAGCAAATTGACATTACCTAAAACACCTATTTTATACAGTAAATAACCTATCTCAGAACTGGGAGGTGAGTGAGTCACAGTGTGTGGGGATTCATGGAACCACAGGACATGGTTCCTAAGAACCTGGCTGGTAAAATCACCTGGGGGTTTTAGGAAAATGCAGACTCTGAAACACTGCTGTAGACTAGTTGAATCAGAATTTCCAGAGGGTTTTAACCAGAATTCAACATTTACAATGGCTCTCTAGGGAACCCATAATTATCTAATCTACCCAAATAAACTCTTGCCATATTTTTCAGAGCAAAAGATTCTAAGTTAAAATGATGAAATCGGTCATGGTAGTCCGTTGGACTCCAGCGTGAGAAATGAGACCTTCCAGGATCAAGGTACTTGGGATGAGCTGTCCCTTTCCTTCATCCAGATATTTCCTCTGCTTGGGACCCTGAACAAATAGTTACAAAATGTATACTGTGCTAGACCTGAGGATATAATACTAATCATGATAGAAATCACCATCTTCTCATGGAGACTGTGATCTCAGTCACTGTAGTACTATAAGAATTCTATCCAGGAAATCTTCCTGAATTTATAAACTTAACTTTTTTTTTTTTCCTGATGTTTCCTTACTTTTCACACTTGGTGCAGACAAGCCTTTTTTTTTTTTTTAGAACTATTTCCTGCCTGTGCTTAGAGCCCCTTCTCAAGAGATGAGATCCATGTCCCTTCAGGTTTGGGTAGCAATTACAGAACTCTTTCTACTCCTTCCTCTCCTTTCTCTCTTTAATCAATGACCCACAGTGAGGACAGTAACATATAGAACCGGAAAAGCCATCCCAGAACCACACAGTTTGTTAATTCTATTTACATTTTCTCCTGGGTTAGCCAAGGACCCTCAACCCTTTGAGGCTTTCTTCTTCTTTACAAATAATGCTCTTTCTGCTAAAATCTGCCAGTCATTGTGCAGAAGGCTGGAAATGCAGGCATAAAGGTCATGTTCTCTGCCCTTTGGTGGGGTGTCCCTGTGTATTAACAAAGTCAGGCAATTAAAAATAGACACGTACAAGGTGGTCAGACCCAGCACAAGGGTGGCATGAGATAGATGCTCAGCAAGTATATGTTCAACAGATATTGGTTTATTTATTACATAGAACCATATGAAACTAATGATATTTGACTAGTTTGATGTGCAAAGTAAAGTGGCAATTAGATGTAATTTAATCTAATACAGGTTCTGATAGGGTTAAGCATTAGACAATGTGAAAGAGCAGGGAAGTAGAACCAAGGAGCTGTCTCTTTTTTTTTTTTTTTAATTTTATGGACTTTTTGTTGTTGTTGTTGAAGATTTTATTTATTTGACAGAGAGAGAGATCACAAGTAGGCAGAGAAGTGGATGGCAGGTGGGGGGAGAAGGCTCCCTGCTGAGCAGAGAGCCCAATGCAGGGCTTGATCCCAGGACCCTGGGATCACAACCTGAGCTGAATGCAGAGGCTTAAACCCCCTGAGCCATCCAGGTGCCCAAAGAGCTGCCTTCTGAAAGTTCAAATTTTCCTTTTTTTTTTTTCCTAGTTAGAAAAGCAATATATCAGAGAAGAATCTTGAAGAATAAATTCAGTCATACAATCCATTTCCACTGTCACTCCTCTTATCCAATCCACTATCACCTTTTACCTTGACGAGGGCCATGAGGGCATCCTAACTGATCTCTCTACTTAATGTTTCTTCTCCCCTCTTCCTATGCAGTATCCAAACGAATGACCTTGGAAAATCTCAAATCAGATCATGTTCCTCAGCTACTTAAATTCTCCTAGTGATGACCAGTTATGCTTTAAATAAAACACATATCCCATCAAGGTATCAGCCTGACCTTGCATTTACTAGCTGTTTAATTTTTTCCATGCCACTCCTTCCATCCCCATCAAGGACAGCAGGCACACAGACCTCATGTTCAGCTTCCCCCATGAGACTCTTTTACATCTGTGGCTCAAGCCTCAGGGAAAGTTGTTTCAATTCAAGAATTTTTTAAAAAGGTTATATAACTTTCAACTCCGTGTCAAAATTTCATTAGCTAGTAGTTGTTATCGTGACTTGGGCTGCAGCAGCAAAAAGCAAAGACACATACCTTTTTCATGAATCTTGGGGTAAAAGTATGTTTTTCTTGAGGCATTTTGAATTATGGAAGATAGCACAACCATCCCCATCCACAATTATGGAAGATAGCACAACCATCCCCATCTTTGTATTCTCTGAACAGGCAGCCACCAGTCCCATGACAATACAATGTCTTGTTAACATGAACCAAGCATCTACTTCCAGGGCTGGGGCAGGGAAAATGAGACTGGCACATCTTTGTGTGCCAGGAAGTAAAGATGCCTATCAAGAGTTGATGGGAATATATCAGTAGGACAAGAAGTCAGCTTTCTTTAGCCACAATTGGTAAAATTGGTAAAATGAATAATGGTAGGACTGGATTAAAGTCCATTAATCTAAAAATAATCCATGAGTACTTATTCATATAAATAAATAAAGATGGATGGATAGATAGATGATAGATAAATAGATGATACATAGATGATGATAGATGATCGATTAATAGATAGATGATAGATGATTGATAAGTAGATAGATGATATATAGACAGACAGATAGATAGAGTCCTTATACATCCATGAAAGAAATAAAGCAAATGTGGTAAAATTCTGACAGTTGGTGAATCAAGATGGCAAGTGTATGAGTATTGATTTTTCTATTCTTTCAACTTTTACGTAGGTTTCAGATTTTTTTTAAATACAAATTTGAGGGAGGAATTAAAACAAGTGACTCTATGCTTAAGTGATTGTCAACTATGGACTTCAAAAACTCTCTGTAAATAAAAATATTTTATCTCTCTTTAAAACCAAGAGATTCAGGGGCACTTGGTTGGCTCAGTTAGTTTGACTGAGCTAGACTGCGTTCAGCTCAGGTCATGATCGCAGGGTCCTGGGATTGAGCCCCACATCGGGCTCTCTGCTCAGCAGGGGAGTCTGCGTCTTCCTCTCCCTCTGCCTGCCACTCCCCCTGCTTTTGCTCTCCCTCTCTGTCAAATAGATAAAATATGTTTAAAATTAAAAAAAAATAAAACCAAGGAATTCAGTGATCACTGACATCCACATTATTTTTGAAATTTAGTTAACTCTTTCACAGAGATAGCCATCGTGTTCCATTTCATCAGAATGTTAAATTTTGCCACTTTAATTCCTATAAAAGGTACATTATTCTGTGATGCATAGTATGTATCTCTACTAGTAAGTTCCTAATGCTTTGTTCAAGCCTTATATAATAGTGGTACTGAAAATAAGGGTGTTTAAATTCGAGATAACCAATAAAATGATTTTGATAAATTTAATAAATTATTTTATTAAAATAAAATTATTTTAATATATATTTTCAAAACACCTCCAGAGCCTCCTCTACTCACATATCATATGAATCACCATAGTGGATTCCTATGTCCATCCACAAGGACCTATCTAGATTTTGCCCCCAAGCAACTTGTTCTGGCAGGTCAAATCTTCCTTCTTCACTGTAATTCATACACACGCACTCTCATACACATGGACTTAGGGGAAGTACCACCAAGATCTTGATGAAACACAATGCTAGTTTTCTCTTCACCTGGACAGACATAGTTATGAATCTCTGAAAGGTCTGCAGAAAGGAAGAAGAAAGGAGAATGGAGAAAAGAGAGGGAAAGAGGAAAAAAAGAGGCTAGCCTGGGATAGAGAAAAAGAAAAGGAGAGAAGTATCAAAACATCAGCTGTGGAAAGAGCCAAGATGCCCTTCAACAGATAAATGGATATAGAAGATGTGGTCCATATATGGAACAGAATATTACCCAGCCATCAGAAAGGATGAATACCCAACTTTTGTATCAACATGGATGGGAGTGGAGGAGATTATGCTGAGTGAAATAAGTCAAGCAGAGAGAGTCAATTATCATATGGTTTCGCTTACTTGTGTAGCATAAGGACTAACATGGAGGACATTAGGAGAAGGAAAGGAAAAGTGAAGTGGGGTAAATTTGTGGGGGAGAGGAAGCATGAGAGACTGTGGACTCTGAGAAACAAACTGAGGGCTTGGGCGGGGCAGGGGTGGGGGGATGGGCGAGCCTGGCGGCGGGTATTAAGGAGGTCATGTATTGCATGGAGCACTGGGTGTGGTGCCTAAACAATGAATCTTGGAACACTGAAATAATAAAATGAAAAAAAAATATATCATCTGTGGGGGCTCCTGGGTAGTTCAGTCAGTTAAGCATCTGCCTTAGGCTCAGGTCATGATCCCAGAGTCCTGGGATCAAGCCCCACCTCCGGCTCTCTGCTCAGTGGGGAACCTGCCTCTCCTTCTCCCTCTGCCTGCCTCTCTGCCTACTTATGTTCTCTCTCTCTCTCTGTCAAATAAACAAATAAAATCTTTTTTAGAAAAAGATATCAGCTATGGGATAAATCAACGTGTTACAATCACATCTCCCCACAAACTCGACCTCACCCATGTACTGCAGGTATACACTGGCAAACATGGCTTCTGCCTCCTGGAGCACAAAAGACCTCACACAAAGTTCAGTGAACCTGGGGACCATGGCCAAGGATCTCATGAAACCACACAGTAAACTTACAGTGTCTGCTGACGTCGACATGAGACGGCATTGACTATTACTCAGCAGGAAGCAAAGTCGCCAGGAGATAGTAAAACAAAATTGTGGTGACCAGGGACGTGAAGCCACCTTAAGCATGACCACTAGGGCACGCATTTATCTTTTTTTTAATATTAGAGAGTAGAAGCAAATCACCTCGATCTCCACCACTTTTGAGCCACAGAATCCCTGGCACAGTGTTGAATATATTCAATCTCTCTGAATCTGCTTTCTCCTACCTGAGAAATAGAGCACATAGCACTTCCCATGCCACTCTGGTAAGAAGTAAGTAAAATGAGAGAGGTAAAGATGACGGACCCATGCAAACACTTAATGAATGTCTGGTTTTGCCATGTGTTCTCTCTATAAATGATGTAGATTAGAGACCAGTTAAAGGCCCCTGGCAATCCTGAAACTCAGTCCATTTTCCTAATCCTTTGTTTGTGTGTTTATTCATGTGCTTGACAAATATTGGGTGAGAACCTAATTTCAAGACGGACTGTACAAATAGGGGGATGAGACTCAAACAGGCAAAAGCCCTTGCCCCCCTTGGACCTTAGAATTTAATCCCTGCTCTGTCCTCTGTCCTTCCCCATTCCTTCCTTGACTGTTGGAACATGAATTCATGGGTGTTCATGTTCTCCTTCTCAGGAACCATCTTCTTCCTCCCCGTGAGATAGGGGAGACCACCGCGGAGTCTATGAGAAGAATAGACCATGTTGTTGCACAATAACCCGGCCCTTGGCAGGACCGGGGCCGGCCAAACAGCAACTGACAGGGGACCAGGTGGGTGCTGGAAGTGTCTGCAACTCGGGCAGTTCTTCCTGAATGTCAGCGTTGAGGCAATGAGATGCTTCAAAGCCAAAGCACCAGTAGCTAATGAGGATATTTTCCAAACTGTTGAAATGAAAAGAACTTCGGAACAGTTGTCCTGGGAAAATGGGTATGCATTTCATACAGTCACCCCATTCACAGAGCCAGAGCATACCCTGAGCCAAATGAAGCCCTGAGGAAAGCAGGTCGCAGGTGATCCTGACAGTGACACTCACAAGCATTTATATAATGTCAGTCCTCCAGGAGCTCTAAGCACTTTACAAACAAATAGGTAGGCTAGATAGCAACTAATCCTGGCAAGTCAAAGAATTGAATCCCCTACAGTCAGTCCACCATGCTGCATGATATTGTGATTAATAACAATGGTTTCATTTTTCGCTGTGCCTCGATGGATCCAGCTGGAATGGATCTCATGGAAAACTGGAAAATCTTTCACTCAGCATAAAATCACAATGGTTATAATCACAGTTTCTGCATTACAACCACATTTCCAGCTTCGTTATCCTTTTCTCTCTTTTTTTTTTAAATTAACATATAATGTATTATTTGCTTCGGGGGTACAGTTCTGTAAATCATCAGTCTTACAGAATTCATAGCACTCACCAATTTCATTACCTCTTTTAAACTTCACAACACTTTAAAAAATAGGCAGAATGGGTATCATTATACCCAATTTAACAATGGCAGAAACTGAGGTTCAAAGAGGATAAATGACTTCAATAAAGATGATCAGCTTTTAAGAAGGAAGTAGCGTAAAAGAGGTGTGATTAGTTCTGCTAAGACCAGAGTTTTCGTGCTCTCTGTGCAGTTTTCAAACAAGTGTTTCTTTCTCCCTTAGTGATAGAGCTTGAATCCTCAGGAGAGCAAGTGGCACTAGCACTTACTGTAGAATTTCTTTTAAAAATGATTCTTGGGGCGCCTGGGTGGCTCAGTGGGTTAAAGCCGCTGCCTTCAGCTCAGGTCATGATCCCAGCGTCCTGGGATCCAGCCCCGCATTGGACTCTGCCCAGCAGGGAGCCTGCTTCCTCCCTTCTCTCTCTGCCTGCCTCTCTGCCTACTTGTGATCTGTCTGTCAAATAAATAAATAAAATCTTTAAAAAAAAAAAAGAGTAATAGCAAATATAACATTTATTGAGTTTGTCCAGGTGTTAGGCACTACCCTAGCTTCTTCCAATACATAATATAATTTAATCTTCTTCATAAATTCATAAGTATGGTTTTCGCTCACCCCACTTTGTAGAATAAGAAAACCTATGCACAGAGATCATAAGAATCTTGTGCAAGAATACTCAGCTTAGGTATTTCTGAATCCAGAGTTTATTTCCAATATTATAAGAAGGCTTCCTCCCTCCAAAACAAGCAAGTACAAAAGCTTTGAAAAAATGAGTAGCTACACTCAATACCCATGCAAGTACAGACAAGAAACCAGCAATTACAGAAGTCCTGCTATGTGCCAAGTGTTTCCAACACAACACCATTTGGGGGGATGGGAAAATCCTTAATCATCTCCCCCAACACACACCCATACTTCCCATCAGTGTGTTTACATTCTATATACAGCAAAATGACATTATCTCAAGCTTATATAAAAGGCCAGCCTACTTCCCTAGGCAAGCCATTTACCAGCCCCCTGACCAATTTCCAAACAGATTGTTGCCCTCAAACTTCAATTACACTGAAATTCTGCAGGTTTCCTGAAGGTATGTGTAGAGCGTACAAATACCCAGTATATATATGTTGGATTCATGAAACTTCCATACAAAAGTCATGGAAACCGTTGAGGGTTTCTGTAAATACCATAGCGTTTATGTTAATTCATTGTAATACTGAGAATAGTGCTTCTTTCATTTTACAGATGGGAAAACTAAAGCCCAGAAAAGTAAGTGATTTGCATAATGCTCTACCGCTAAGAAATGGTAAACAGAAATATGATCCCAGATTCATCTAGCTCCAAAATTCATGCTTTATGTATTTTTTCTGGATCCTTATTTTTTAAAAATCTGCTTTTTCTAAATTATAAAAGTAACATGTATTCATTGATAGAAATCTGGGAAATGCTACTAAAAATAAAGATTTAAAAAATGTTTCAATAACACTATAATCCAAACTAACGGCAACATTTTAACATTTTCCCTTCCAACCATATACTATTCAGTAAATAGAATTTCATCAACTGATTATTTTCATTATATTGTATACATAAGCCCATGAATTTAAAAATTCTATAAAAACTACTTTTTAAAATATCTATATAATATTCAAAATATACATAGTTCATTTGCCTTCTTTTTATTCCTGGACATTTAGGCCATCCCTGATTCTTAGCAATTATAAACAGTACTAGAATAAGCTCTTAGCATATAAATTTTGGGCTGAATTATTGATGATTTACTTAGGACTGATTCCCAAATATAAGAATGGATGTTTTCTGTTATTTCATGCTGCTTCTTTTCTTGAAATTAAGACCCTTCCCCACCACCACCACTATATTATCCCAGAAGCTCTCCTTCTGCCTCATTTCTAAACCACTGAGTTAAGTTACTATCATATATGTCTAGACCCTAGGTTTGAAGAACGAAAGGTGAAAAGTTGGAGATCTGGAAATTCTGAATTCTACAGCAATTTACTTATCAATGAAGTGATTCCGGCATGTTACCTGAGGTCTTCGGTTCATGTTTTCTCACCTGGAAAATGCAACACTAAGAGTACCTCCCTCAAAAGACTAATGTGAGGATTAAATCAAATATAACATGTGATGAAGGCTTTGTAAACCATCGTGTCTTCTGGCAAACATCAGTTGCTGTTCCCTTTAATAGTACGACAGATTTAGACAGCCTTCAACGATAAAAGAGAAAAACTAGTTTTCTGCTCATTGGCTTTTTTGGTAAATCTAAATCATTCTTTTAAAAATGTTGTTTTTAGAAAAGTTTGCAAAACTCAGGGAGAAATAACAGCTGTCACAAAGAACACTTCCCGGGGCACCTGGGTGGCTCGGTGGGTTAAAGCCTCTGATTTCGGCTCAGGTCATGATCCCAGGGTCCTGGGATCGAGCCCCACATTGGGCTCTCTGCTCAGCAGGGAGCCTGCTCCCTCCTCTCTCTGCCTGCTTCTCTGCCTACTTGTGATCTTGGTCTGTCAAATGAATAAATAAAAAATCTTTAAAAAAAAACAAAAACAAAAAAAAACAAAGAACACTTCCCAAGTCTACCAAGCATTCATGCCATCCTGGAGATTTTGAAAGGTTTTGCTTTTCCCATGGGGAATTAACAAACCTAATGCCTCCAACCACAAGCATGCCAGAGACCTAGTGAACCTAACCCCATGGAGTAACAGTGTAGCCCAGTAACCTGAGGACAGCCCAGTAGCCTGAGGCTTGTCCCTCCAACCTGGGGCGGGCCACAACTTTGAGACTGATTGGCTCAAGTTCCTTCCTAAGGGGTATTTAATGCTGAAGAAGGATGTTTCTAAAACACCTGCCAGCAGAGAAAGGAGACGTGAGGAGAGACAGTTGGTCTCACCCCCCAGCCTCTATCAGTGCAGAAAAGATTCAGGACAGACAGAGACGTGAGAAGCTGGGGACGTACACACTGTCAGGTTTGTGAAGAGGTAACTAGGCTAAAAAGAAGTGTTCCGGGCAGACATCACATTGTAGTGGAATAAGAAAGAAGGAAAAGGGTCATTTTATGATCCATTCAGAGGCAAGGATTAGAATTTCAGGAGTCAACCCCTGAGATTTCAGGACAATGACGCTTGAAGACAAGCAAGCAGGTAATGGGAGAAAGAGTCAGCAGTATCTAGATGAGGAGCAACAAGCAAATGCGAAACCAGTAACAACTGGGAGAGGTGAGGATTCTGTAAAGCAGGGGGCAGATGAGAAATGTGACATACCCAGAAAAGTCCTCAAGTTATACAGCTGGCAGGAGATCCGGAGACACAATCATGAGGCTGATCAGTGGCTGGTGATCAATCGCAAGGTCTACGATGTTACTGAATGGGCCAAGAGGCACCCAGGTGGGCACAAGGTCCTCAACCACTACGCTGGTGAAGATGCCACGGTAAGGAACTCAGAGCTCTGTCCTCTCTCTTCCAGCTACTGGGTGACGGAGACTTGGCTCTCTTCCCCAAAGTGTGTGTGGGTGTGTGGGTGTGTGCGTGTGTGTGCTCAAACTCCACAATTGCCTATCTCCTCCCAAACCAATTTTACAGGATTCCTATCCGGCAAGAACCTGAAAGCAAATTAAGCCTCAAGTTTAACTCTTACTTGGGGATGAGCTCAGATGTTGACAGTGGATACTGTTTGTATATTCTGGATTTTGTTCTGCTCTTGGTGTTTTGTTTGGATTTGAATTAAAGTCACTGCCTATTTTGCTTTGTTTTTTGAGAATAGTTGACACAGTGTTAAAATTAGTTTCAGGTGTACAGCGTACTGGTTCAACAGCGCTATATATTATGCTATGTTCACCAGAAGTGTGGCTACCATCTGTCATTGTCTTTTAAGAAGAAAGTAACAAATGGATGAGTAAAATCGAGGGGAAAGAATGTCTGTGCCTAAGGAGAAATTTCTCAGACTCTTATAAATGAAGTGTGTAAAAGACAGATAGTGATTCATCTGATAGGTATAAAATGTTAATAACAATAATGCAAACCTACAATTAAGGACGGTGATTTTCTAGTCCAAATCACAGAATCAGCTCAGACAATCTGTTGCCAAAGATGTGGGCTTTCCGCCACCTTAGAAATCACTGATAAAATCACTCAGCTTGAGACAGCTGGGCTGATAAATATGTAACTTCCTGATGATGTTTATCTCCCAGAAATTAGGAAAAGACTATGATTATGCATTCAATTCTAGCCAACAAGGAGGAACTGAGTAATAAAAAAAGAAAAAAGATACCATCAGAACTTCAGGGGAAAAAACTCATGCCATCTAAGGATTCATATCTTAAGAATGAAAATCCTGAGCATGGTCAACCATGTACCTTAGACATAAGGTAAATAAATCCAAAAATATTCAGAGAAAAGATTCTTGCAAAGGAAGTTGGCTTGAGAAGAATGGGAGGTTCTGAAAGAATTCTGACAAATGTAATATTCCATAGCTACTCTGAATTCAGGGAGCCTGAACTTTGGAAGTGATTGTGTGAACATGGGAAAGTTATTGAAATTGTCTCAGCCTCTACTTCATGATTTGCGAAACGGGAATGACCTTACCCGTCTGACCGGTTTATGGTAAATGGGACTAATGTTTATAAAGTCCTTAGCACAATGCCAGACACTTAATAAAGTTTCATTAAATTGTACCTATTATTATTTATCTCACTGGCATCCCTAGCCTCACAGGTGTAATTTTATTTCCTGTTTAGCACCAGTTTAGAAATTCTGGTTGTATTTGGTGTCACGTGATTGAGGAAAGATGAAACCCATGGTGGGGAAGCATCGTGCTCCCTAGTGAAGGAGAGCAGAATGTATATAGGACCTGCAGTCAGATGCTTACTCTACAACTTAAGAGGTGTTTACAGGTTGTACCCTGAAAGGCAACTGTGGACCAAAGCAAGTATGGTCTCTCTGTGTGCTGGCCCTGGACCCAAAGGTGCCCAGAGGGGACACCTTTCTTTTATTTACATGGAAACTCTTCTCCAAGCTTCCATCCTCCTCACAAAAGGTGACTAAGGATAGCCTTTCCCATAGGATGATTAATTCATTCATTCATGTAGCCAGCCATTCTAAAACCTTTGTTAAGGGTCCAGCCTAAGGAGTATGAATACAGGCTTAGGAACGAAAAAGGCCTGGCTTGTATCTGAGTTCTACCACTTACTGAGAATGCCTTGAGGGGAGATGGCAGAAGCCCTTGGACCCTCAGCTCCTTTATCTAGAAAGTGGAGATTATAATACCTTCATCTTAGCCTTGTGAAAGTCAACAGTGCCTGTGGTGTTTGGCACAGATTAAACTTTTTTATTTTTTTATTACTTTATTCTGATATGGGTTGTAATCTTCTCCAAAGAACAAACAAGAAGACAAATGAGTCCATAAAACAAAATGGGTACATCAGCTCCTATTACAGCATATACAAGTTATCTTACTGTTTTTGAACTATGTGATCTGAAACTAAAGACACGATGGGACACCTGGGTGGTACAGTTGGTTGAGTGTCCGACTCTCGGTTTTGGCTCAGGTTGTAATCTCAGGATCATGGAATCCAGCCCCGTGTCGGACTCCATACTCAGCAAGGAGTCAGCTTAGGACTCTCTCTTCCTCTCCCTCTGCCCTCCCCTACCCACCAAAATGGATAAACAATTCTTTTTTTTAAAATAATAATGACACGATGCTAATAATTACACTCTAGGCCTAGTCTTCTTACCTGAGAAGAGCTTACAGGAAAAGTCCAAGTAGGATTGATTATATAATTAAGAATATATCTATATGATGGGCTGTTTTTGCAATTATTGAAATGAGATTTACAAAGCTATTGGAGGGCATGACATGAAACACTACTTGGTCACAAATTTTATGTAAGGCAACAGTAGGAAAAGAACAAATGCAATATTGTGATGCATGCACATCAGCAGCATGTCCAGAACAAACAAAGCAAGTTAAGTATCCTCCTTAACTCTGGACAGCCACACTCTTTTTTTTTTTAAGATTTTATTTATTTATTTGACAGAGAGAGATCACAAGGAGGCAGAGAGGCAGGCAGGGAGAGAGGAGGAAGCAGGATCCCCGCTGAGCAGAGAGCCCAATGCGGGGCTCGATGCCAGGACCTTGGGATCATGACCTGAGCCGGAGACAGAGGCTTAACCCACTGAGCCACCCAGGTGCCCCTGGACAGCCACACTCTTAAGAAGGGTGCTGAGAAACTCGAGCACTTTCTTGTGTGGGTCAAAGGTCAATTTGACAGACAAGGGATGAGAAAAACTTAGAGGAAATATAGAAAAGTCCATTTCATCTATTTAGAGGACTACCATGTGGAAGACAGGAGTATTGTGTGCAACTCCAAAAGGGTGGTATGGAGCCAAGGGAGGTGAGGCTAGGGTAGGAGGTGGAGAGGATATGCACAGAGGTGGAGTGAAAATAGGATTCACATCAGGACTAAATACCCAGCCAGAATGGGCATCCCAGCTTAGCCATTTCCTCTGCTTAGCACAATACTGGCACATAGTATATGCTCAATTAACATCAGTGACTATCATGGCATGAGGAGGAGAGGTTGGAGAGGAAAGGTAGAGAAAGAGAAAAGAGAAAGGGGAGGAAAGGAAGGGGTCTTAGAGTGCTGAGCCATGTCTTGCTTTTCTTCCTCTTCTTCCATTACACATAGTGACCGCTGCCCTAGCACGGCATCCCTCCCCACCCCCAGCCACCACAAAAGCAGCCAGGATTTCTAAGCTGTTGACGAAAAGAAAGTAATGATCAGTAATCATAGTTGCATCTTCTCTGGGAGGGGAGCAATCTTGAGAAAGAACAAATCTAGAAGCATCACACTCCCTGATTTCAATACATACCACAAAGCCATAATAATAAAAACTGTGTGGTATTGGCATAAAAAACAGACACATAGATCAATGAAACAAAATAGAGAACCCAGAAATAAACTCACACACACATGGACAATTAATTTATGACAAATGATCCAAGAATATGGGAAAGGACAGTCTCTTCAGTAAAATGGTGTTAGAATAACTGGACAGCTACATGCAAATGAAGGAAACTGAACCACTCTCTTGCACCATACCCTAGAGTTAAAAATAGATTAGAGACTTGAGCACAAGACCTGAATCACCAAGGAAATGCAAATCAAAACCACAGTGAGGGGTCACCTCACACTTGTTAGAATGGTTATTTTCAAAAGACAAGAAATAACAAGTGTTGATGAAGATGTGAAGAAAAAGGAACTCTCGTACTCTATTGATAGGAAAGTCATTTGTGCAGCTGCTATAGAAAACAGCATGTAAGCTCCTCAAAAAATTAAAAATGGAACTACCCCATGATCCAGCAGTTCCATTTGTGGGTATTTGTCTGAAGAAAACAAAAACACTAACTCAAAAAGGTATTTGCTCCCCCAGGTTCATAACAGTATTATATTCAATAGCCAGGACATAGGAACAACTTAGGTGCCCACCAACAGATGAATGGATAAAGATAACATGATAGATAGATAGATGATAGATTAGTCAGCCTTTAAAAAAGAATGAAATCTTTCCATTTGCAACATCATGGATGGACCCAGAAGACATTATACTAAGTGAAATACATCAGACAGAGAAAGACACATACCATATGATCTCACTTATCTGTGGAATCTAAAAAAGAAAACAAAAAGTCAAGCTCATAGATACAGAAAGCAGACTGGTGGTTAGCAGAGGCAGGAAGTATGAGATGGGACAAAAGGGTGAAAGGGTTCAAAAGTACAAACTTCCAGTTACAATAAATAAATCATGGGCTGTAATGTACAGCATGTTGACTATAGTTAATGATACTGTATTGTATATTTGAAAATTGTTGAGATTAAATCTTTAAAGTTATCATCACAATCACAATCACAAGAAAAAAAAATCGGGGGAACTATGTAAGGTGACAGATGTTAACTAGACTTATTGTGGTGATCATTTTGCAATGCAAACAAATATCAAATCATTCTATTGTATACCTATAACTAATATAATGATGCTTATCAAGTATACTTCAATTAAAAAAATGAAGACCATTAAAGAAGGAACAAAATAACAGTTTCATTACACTATAATTTGAAAAGCTATTGGAGTTATGGGAGCCCAGGGGAGATCATAAAAAACTTTCCTGAGTGAGTTAGGAGAGGCACTATAATCTGAATCTAGAAGGGTAAGGAGGAGTTTTTAGAGAAAGAAAATGGAGGAAGGCAGTCAAGGCAAAGGAACCAACATGAAAAGCTTCTGAACAACAGAGAGGCATGGAGTGTTTATTGAATGGGGAAAGATCTGGTGGACAAGATGGTTCATGAAGGGTAATGGTGAATGTTAAGCCTGAAGAGGTAAATTGAAGCCACAGGCAAAATGATTTAGGGGATTAAAACCTAATGTGTAAAGTTGGGAAATGAGATTGTATTTGAAATGGAAACAGGGTTTAAAAAAAAATGAAAGAAAGAAAAGAAAAAAAATTGAAAAGAAATTAAAAAAAAACTCTAATGTGTAAAGACATCATTACCATCTGCTCAACAGATAGATACTGGTTTTTGGCATCATCCCAAAACAATCTGCCATCATTTCTTTCTTGAAAGGCCTTTCAGAAAAAGAATTGTGCATGTTAAGGCTGGAATAAACCTTTACAGCTTCATGGCTTTAAAGTCATGAAGCCTTTAGTTCAAATCCCAGCTCTACTATTTACCAATTTATTGTGGCATTGCGGACAAGATGTTTCTCCCCTCTGAGATTTGGTGTCTTTATCTTTATATAAGGCGAGAGGGAGCCTCGTAGAACTAAGGTGTTGATTATGAGTTGGCCCATAGGGTACCCCGTACATAGGATACATTCAACAGTTGTTGGCACTATCTCCTCTCCCCTTCTTTTTAATCCCCTCTTCCTCAGCAGGATTATATTATTACCCCTATATCCTTTAGCAGGATTATACTTGCCAATAGTGTTAACAATATAGACTACTTTTACAGGTCTTTCAAAAGAGGATTTCACAACTTACACAATATCCAGCCTTTATTAGGAAAGTCTTTTAAATTGAATAATCTAAGACTACCTGAACTCCTGGGTTTTACTGCTCATCATTACAGTGAAAAGACTTCCACAAAGCAAGACAATGCCTATTATTCTGGAAAAGTCTGTAGGTTTTCAGGATCTCTTATCATAATACTACCTGCAAATCTTGCTGGAAGTCAGAAAAAAACAAAAAAAGGAACAAACAAAAAAACCCCAATGAACCCAGAAGAATGGTATTGTCAGCACATTGTTCAAGGACTCTGCATGACTGCTCAAAGTAACTTGAAATCTCAACAGCTTACCTTTCTTCTGCGCTCTTAGCTTGATCCCTCAGAATGTTTTCCATCCTAATGTGCTCTTACACAACAAGTAGAATAGGATTTTTCACTATGGACAATCCTAAAATACTTTAATCACCTTCTTAATCATTGAATGGCTCTCTTTCTGGTTTGGGGAACTAAGTTTTAGACTTGTAGAATATAACAGCTAAGAAACACATTTGAAATCATACAGTGTAGACTTTCCCAAGGGGGTCAGAGGAAGTGTGCAGAAGCAGAATGGACAGTTGAGCCTAGACTGGTTCTAGCAAATACAAAGCCCTTTTTACATCATTGAATCTAGAGACCCTTAGGTGATGGAAGTCTAAAGAGTTGATATTATACCCCTCTAGTTAATGTTATTCATTATATAAACACCTTCTAAGTAGGCTTGTATGTAGTTCATAGATGTATCTAAAGTTGCTTTACACTTTGAAGATGGAGGATTCATTATATTCACTAAAATAAGTGAGAGCTCATACTACATTAGGCATTGGAATATATGAAGAAAATCTACGTATTGCTGTATTGAAGAGAAGGTGCGTAGTAAGTTCTTAGAACCAGAAGTATACATACAAGAAAGATGGCTGAGGGGCACCTGGGTGGCTCAGTGGGTTAAGCCTCTGCCTTCGGCTCAGGTCATGATCTCAGGGTCCTGGGATCGAGCCCTGCATCGCATCGGGCTCTCTGCTCAGTGGGGAGCCTGCTTCCTCCTCTCTCTCTCTGCCTGCCTCTTTGCCTACTTGTGATCTCTGTCAAATAAATAAATAAAAATCTTTAAAAAAAAAAAAGATGGCTGATATGTATTGAGGATTTACTATATGCCAACTGGATTCAAGTTGATTCACTTAATCCCTACAATAACTTTATGAATTGGTGAGCTGTTATCATCACCCTTATGTTAGAGAAAATTGAAGTACAAACAGGTAACAGGACTTGTCCACAATTACACAGATAGTAAATAGAAACCAGAATTTAGAGGTAGGAATGCCACTCCAGGGTCCACTTTCTTGGTGAATGCTATGGAACACCAACCAGTGCTTCAGAGTCATATGTAAGACTTCCATGCATTCAAGTTACAAACTTGGTTATATTTCATCATTTTTAATCACTCCTGTCCCCAAAGCCACACTAGCAGAAAGTCTAGCATCTACCTCTTGGAAAATTCTCCTTCCCCAAAAACTGATTAAATCCCTGGGGTGGAAGAGAACATTTCTTACTTCCAAATATAAGCAGGACATAGGAACCACCACTGTTTCTCATAGCCTCTACGAAGTGCTACTTAACATGGAGCTGAGGTGGGGGGAAAAAAAAAAAACTCAGTTGGTCACCTCTCTTCTATGCCTGGCTGTCACAATGCTTTGCAGAGATTGTCTTAGAATTTTTTAGAAAAAGTGACGAGACCCCTTCAGTGTCAAACTGTGCCAAGAGTGTACTACTTTAGACGCACACAGACCTCAGAGCTGCACTCCCATGCTCTCTTGTGCTCTTGTCCTACAGTACCATTGCCAACTTTAACCCATCCTTGTTTAGAAATAATGTAATTCAAAGGTTTCAGTCTTCTTGGCTTTGGCCAAGAACCAAGAGGGAGATTTGATGGGAGATGGGATTTTTGTTTGTTTTGTGGTTTTTGGGTTTTTTATTAATTTATTTTCAGCGTAACAGAATTCATTGTTTATGCACCACACCCAGTGCTCCATGCAGTATGTGCCCTCCATAGTACCCACCACCAGGCTCCCCCAACCTCCCAACCCCCGCCCCTTCAAAACCCTCAGATTGTTTTTCAGAGTCTATAGTCTCTCATGGTTCATCTCCCCTTCCAATTTCCCTCAACTCCCTTCTCCTCTCCATCTTTTATGTGTGCTCCAGATAGTGTGAGCAAATTCCACCAAGCCTGACATTGGGCTTTAAAGAGTCACCATGAGGGGGCGCCTGGGTGGCTCAGTGGGTTAAAGCCTCTGCCTTTAGCTCAGGTCATGATCCCAGGGTCCTGGGATCCAGCCCCTCGTCAGGCCCTCTGCTCAGTGGGGAGCAGGCTTCCCTTCCTCTCTCTCTCTCTGCCTGCCTCTCTGCCTACTTGTGATCTCTGTCAAATAAATAAATAAAATCTTAAAAAAAAAAAAAAAAGAGTCACCATGGCTTATTAACTCAAGCTGACTACTTCTGGTGCTCAATAAAATAGTGATCTCTTTCAATGCTCAGGAATGTCCTGGATGTATTGGGCTTGGCTAGTGAAGCAGTGTGCTAAGTAAGTGGGTCTCAAGCAATAGGCTTTCAGAGAGGATTTCCAAGAGTAATTCTGATTTTTCAACTTGAAACATCCACCTGGAGATAGAAGAAATCCTCCATAACAGTCTACTGATTCCCAAGATGGGTGCAGGATGAGGTAAAGAAGGGGACTATTCTGCAGGTAAGTGTGTATCTCTTAAACATCTAACAGTTCTCTCTGACTTACAGGATGTCTTCAGAGCCATGCACCCGAAACTTGACATTGTAAAAAAATACCTTAAGCCACTGCTTATCGGAGAGCTTGCCCCAGAAGAGCCCAGCCAGGAGAGAAACAAAAATGTGAGTGAGGTCTTGGGACCCAGGAGCATGTGGACGGGTGGAGATAAGAGCCAGTTGACTTTTTCCTGATATATCCAAGAACTGATCATTTTCTGTGAGACACCACTCATTATGCCTGGGTGAGCCTGCTGTACCATGAATGAGTAGATTCTGCATATTTCAAAACAATGTTATCCTCCTTGGACCCTCAAACTCTTAAACCTCTGTGTGAGAAAAGAATGAAATTTTTGGTCCTGCACCAAACAATAATTCCACGTCTCTAAGTACCTGCTTCGTGCCAGGCAATGTACACATACAATTTTTTTCAGTGGTTGCTTATAGCTGTTTGATGTCTGTATCTATGTTTCCTGCTAAAGTAAATTCCATGAGAGCAGGAAATATGTGTGTTTTGCTTATCCCTCTGTCCTCAAGCACCCACCTGCCCAGGATCAGACATGTAGTAGAGACTTCTAAATTGCTATTGAATGAAAGATATGGATACATCCTAACAGCAGCCCCTTTTAAATTTGGTGAAATTATAGTCCAGGGAGAATAAATTACTTTCTGGAAGTCCCACAGTTGGTGGGTCAAAGAACTGGGACTCCAAGTCTCTTCTTTCTGGTCCCAGCCCTTAGGTATTCCCAAAGAAAGGTGCCACTCTTTCTTTCTCTAATACTTTGGCTACCTGAATACTGTCTTCCAAAGTACAGGGTCTTTGTAAGATTAAACATTCCTTTGGATGATTTTACATAAAGCTTACAGAGATTTTAACTAACATCGAGCATTTATTTTTCTTTTTTTTTCTTTTTAGGCAAGTTGTTTTGTTAAAACCTGTTTACATTCAGTTTAATTGTTAAGAAATAATTTTTACTGAGTGCTGATCCATACATCAGTGTGAGGAAGATAGAATAAGGATTATGTTTCTGCTTTAAGAAATGAGGACACAAACTTGCCAAGAAGCAGTAGAATCTGAGGACACATAACAGGTTTGGGGCAGACCTCAGATGAACACTTACACTTACCGTTCAGGTCCACATGCATCCCATACAGCTATGTGTCAGGATGCACAGCCCTTAAAAATCTTAAAAATCTTAAAGAAAAATAAATAAATAGATAAATAAATGGCAACTGTTAGATACAATAGCCTCACCCACCCCCCAAAACAAACCCAATTCTGAGTTCCAAAACAGTTTGAGGACAGTTTACAAATCACCATTCATCTTTCTCTTCTCCAGAAAAAAAAAAAAAAAGATATATATATATATATATATATAATTTTTATAATATACATATATATGTAATCATAACCTTTTAAAGGTTTTGTTTGCTCATGGTTTTATGTTTTTAATTTTGTCCAATTAAACATATTAATATCAATAAATTTCTATGCATTAAAATTAAGGTATTAATAAGTTTATAAAATAGATTATTCATTGTGTTCACTTGTGTTCCCTGAGGGAACTAATTCCTTCCATGAATATTTATTTCTCAGGCCCAATTGGTGGAAGATTTCCAAGAACTGAGAAGAACATTGGAGGCCATGAACATGTTCAAGGCCAACTGGGTGTTCTTCTTCCTTCACTTGGCCCAGATCTTGATTTCGGAGACCCTGGCTTGGCTAATGGTGTGGTATTTTGGCAATGGCTGGCTTGTGACAATATTCATTTCCTTCCTTCTCTTAATTTCCCAGGTAAGCAGGTAGCCTAAGCTCGGGTGGTGGCTTAGAGGGAAGGTTCAGAAGGTTTCCTTCTCTCTCTAGACTGGCATCAGCTTTTGCCTGATGCTTCCTGGCAAGCTACTTGTCAGCATCTGACACAACTTGCCAGACCCCAGTTCTTTTTTCTGTAAAAGTGGAATAATAATTGCTTATGGAAATATTCTGGACTAAACAAGTTAACGTATAAAATGCCTAGCAGTGATGGTGACTAGCACATAGGAAATATTTAATTTATGACACATGCTACTTTTCACCCAATTCTCTACATACCAGTTCAGTAACTGGAGTCTTTTCTCAGCCATGTAACACTCACCTTTATCTTGTATTGGTCTTCCAATCAACAAATAGAGAGAGAGAGGCAAACCAAGAAACAGAATCTCAACTATAGAGAACACACTGATAGTTACCAGAGGGGAGGGGGTTGGGGGTGGGTAAAATAGGTCATGAGGACGAAGGAGGGCACTTGTGATGAGCACTATGGAGGTTGTATGCAAGTGTTGAGTCACTGTATTATACACCTGAAACTAATATTATATTGTGTGTTAACTAACTGGAATTTAAATTTTTAAAGAAGAACATATGGGTTCCACCATCACAGAGCACATAGCAGAACATAGCACATAGCAGAACATTTGATAAATCTTTGTTGAATGAAGTATGAATCTCTGAACATGGCCTTCTGTGAGCACAACACTGTGTTGTGGACGTGAAAAGAAATGCACCCAGTTCTTGCCTTTGGGAAAAGAGTCTTCAAGTGCAGGAGATTGATGCTCAAATTGCTAAATATACTACATAACAGAATGACATTAATGCTAAGGAGAGGAACAAGTATGTGCTGTTAAAGCAGAAAAAGGCATTTAATTCTCATTGGAATATCTGGGAAAGTTTTCCATGTTAACTCCAGAAGTTTATGCTAATTTTTTCTTGAAAAGTCAACTTGCTTTTAAGAAAGGAAATAAACATTTCTTGGTGCTTAGCATAAGCCAGGCACTTTACTGGTATTTAAGATACCCAATGGTCCATGAGTAAGGTATTATTATCCCTACTTATCAGAAGAAGAGCTAAGGTTCAGAGCTACTGAGTATCTTGCCAAGATCCATGCAAAACTTACATGGTGAAGAACAGTTAAGAACCCAAATCTCCATGACTCCAAAGGCCGTACTCTTTCTATTTCTCACTGGAAGATTTTGACAGTGGCAAGGAAAATGTTCTAGGCTGTAAGAACCCCATGAACAAAGGCACACAATTGGGAAAGAATCCAACATGTGGGAAATAGAAAGTGAACATAGCTTGGGGTCAGATGAGATCCCCCACCATTCCTCTCTAGAGGTCTCCTGAGTCTACAAGCAGAATTATTTATTAATTTCTTCTTGACTCTCCCCCAATTTCTCTAACAACAACTTCTCTCTTCTAGACTCAGAGTTTTTTTCTGCAGCATGATTCAGGACACCTTTCTGTGTTTACGAACTCCAAGTGGAACCACCTGATGCAGAAATTTCTGATGAGTCATCTCAAGGTACAGGATGTTAGGGGAATGTGATGGGATTCTCAAACATCATTTCCTAATGCAGTGGTTTCCAAGTTTGTGAGCTCAGTAAAAAATGTTTGTGCACAAATAGATTTACAAATAAGTGTAAATATACTAATAATGTAGATACTATATATATGCTAATATGTATATAATATTATAGCACATATGCTAAAATCGGGATGTTAAATTTTTATGGAGATAAGTTTATTTTTATTTAGGAAGTTCCAACATCTTTTCTTACCCTAATAAACTCTTGGCCCAATCCCTGAAGCCCCATTAAGAAACCACCTCACAGGAGAAGGATTGTGCCTTTATAAATGAAGATGTGCCTCGTAAAATCACGAATGGGAGCGTTCATAGAAGAGGTCTGAACATTTACTGCAAGAAAGCTACAGGAATCCAGCAAGACTGATTAGTTTTGGGAGAATAGGGTGTGAAGAAATAAAGGAAAGGCAGCAGAATAGAAAAAAGTGGAAAAAAAGAGAATGGACCAGAAAGGTCAGATGGCACCACTCAGGAGTCAAGGACTACAAACCCCAGACTGCTAGAAAAAGCAGTGGTGACGGTGACAGTTGACCTTGTCTCCCTTTCCAATTCAAACATAAGATCCAGGAGGGCAGGCACATTGTCCTATGTGCCACTGCAATGCAGCACCTAGCAGAGTTCCTGGCACATAGTAGGCCTTCAATTTCAATAGCATTTGTTGAGTGGATGCATGGATGGATGGATGATTGGATGGTTTTGTGAACCAAGGTAGCAGTACAGGACTGCTAGGAATGGGTTTTAGCCTGGCTATGATAAGGCTCCTTGTGTGATCTTGACTGAGTCATATTCTATCTCTGGTTTTCAGTGTTCTCATCTCTAAGATTAGGACTTAAACTGAATCTGTGCTTTTCTATGACATTCTAGGATTTTTTTTTAAGATTTTATTTATTTATTTGACACAGAGAGAGAGATCACAAGTAGGCAGAGAAGCAGGCAGAGAGAGGAGGAAGCAGACTCCCCGCTGAGCAGAGAGCCCGATTTGGGACTCGATCCCAGGACCCTGGGATCATGACCTGAGCCGAAGGCAGAGGCTTTAACCCACTGAGCCACCCAGGTGCCCCGACATTCTAGGATTTATTGACTATGTACTCTGGCCCAGAAGGGAGGAAGTGCCTCTGAGCCTTCCACTAAGCCAAATCTTGCATTTGAGCCAGGTCATTTTAGGAAAAACTCATAAGCACTATTCAGAGCCTATGTGTTTTGCTTTAACACGGTGGTTTTATATTGAATGGTAAGACACTTAAAATCACAGCCTTATCAACCCTCTTTCTGGTTGAGCAAACTAAGTTTAAGTAGATTAAATAGCACAGACTTGGATCTAGACTCATATTAGAATTATGTCTGTTACTCAAATTGGTTAGAATGAATAATATATTGTCATTTTATGCGCCAAGTCTTATTTAACTGGAAAATTCCTACAGGTACACTGCTCTGCCTTCTATCCACCAGTGTTGGATTGACAAAACATTTCTGTATCCATTCAGAATCTTTACCACAGAATAAAAGCAAAGATAGTTTCTTCTGTCCTTGTGAGAACTAGGTAATGGGCTCTCCAACTCTCTCTGTTTTGAGGAAGTCAGAGGAAAAGGGGGACTCATGTAGCCTGGAGATAACTGAGAGTTGACTCAGTGCCAGTATATGCAATATTTCAAGCTCCATCCTCTCTGGTGCTTTTAAAAAGTCACTGCTTTCCCATTGGTTCAAATTCTTACACTGCTTTCTCTCTGTAAATTGTGTTGCCAGAAACAATTTTGCACTAGTTGAAGTGAATATAACCTTGATGACTCATGAACGAAGTAAGTAAATGGGAAATGCTCTAAAAAGCAAATCGAGTATACTCTGCTTTTTTGCAGGCAAAACTAGTGAGTGAATTTTGAGAAAAATGAATATAGGATTCACTCTGTGCAGGAGAGAAAACTATCCAGGAAGGATAGGCAGGCAAGAGGGAGATAACAAAGAAAATTATAATATAAGCAGCAACAACTTCACCTTCTATATACATTGTTGGGTCCCCAATGTTGGGTCCCTCAATAATGGGTCCATGATTAAAAGAGTGAGACTGATACAAAGCGAAGGTCAAGCAAAGCTTTATTTCGTGCCAAGCATCGAGAATCAAACAGACCGGCCCGGGCCACGCCTCTTACAGAGAGCGTGACACCTCCCTGCCTCACAGACTAACTTTTATAGAGCAAAGGCCATGTGGTTGAGCTTGGCCGCACACAGGTGGCCAATGAGATTGCAATACACAGAGAAAGCTGCACAGTCATGCTAGGTCACACATGGGTGGCCAATTGAACTACAATTCACCCCATAGTAAACATTTGAACTAGCCTATCACCTTGGTGAGAATTGGCACCCAAAAGACGGGGCCCACACTCCTTGGTAGCTAGGGAGACAGTATGTAAGTTTTACTGATTGGATGTCTCCACCTGACCAGACTCATCCCTGCATTCGGGCTGTTATCTCTACCTGACCTGACCCACTCTTGTATTTGGGCTTTGTTACCTGGGACTGGTTTCCTGGACTTGCTTTTAAATAAGTTCCCCTGGGAGGTCGGGGTCGGGGGGCAGTGTCAATTTAAGTTCTATTGCATAAACAACAAAATGGCTGTTCAACCGAGGTGGGACCGCTATGGCTAAATAGGCCCTTACATACATTACAACTTTAAGTTTTAAAAAACTTGATTTCATGTCAATTTACCCTCCTCCTGGAAAAGCACAGCTACTGAGTTGGGTTTTGTTTTGGGGTTTTTTTGGGGGGGAGGGATTTTTTTTTCACTTACTGCACTAAGTAAATGTGTATGCCCGGTCTTCATAGCAATAAAAGAACCCTTGTGAAAACACACTGCTAAATATCTGCACACATTTTGGATTTTTGTGCAATGCCAAAATCTAAATGGACTCCCTGTGGTGTATCTTTCAACTCCCCTCCCCCAACACCCAGTATGCACTGTTTGAAAACTATAAGAATCAAGTATATTATAGGGACAAAGAGACAAAATATTTGATACTAAGACCTACCTTGAAAACTGGCCTATCCTGTTTCTATGACTACATCTGAAAATAATTTGGGAGGGAGGAGTCAGGCATGTTATTTCCTATAATCCTCTTCTTACTTATTTCACAGATGAAGATTTTGTCCGAGGCCCCACACATCCAGTAGCAGGGATTTGAATTCAAGCCAAAAAATGGCTTCAGGCCAAGGCTTGGATTCCTCATACTGCACGGAAAAAGGACCTCACTTGGAAATGAGAAATGACTTTTAGGGTAGTTTCTAGATGGCATTTGGTATGGGGCAGCCTATTTGCATGCAGCTAATAATCTTCACATCCCTGTGGATCAGTCTATCCCTTGGTTCCAGTAACTGTGACTTCCAGACCTAGGGGTGAGGGTAGAGCTAGCTGCTTTAAATTCCACTCACAATTATTGTGACCATTGTTCTAAGCTACAGAACCTTGAGCTGTCAAGATCTGCTCCCCAACCTATCATGAATCAAAACTTGTCTCTCCTACTACCAGTTTCCACAGATAGTCATTGACTGCAAAGGTACAGTCAGCTGATGGAAAAGGCCAAAATGTTGGCTCTCAAAAGACTTAATTAACAAAGTGAATCACTGCTTATTACAGTGTCCTTGTGTGTTTATTGCTCCTATTAAGGTTGTATGTTTCATAAATGAGGGAAACCCATTTTATCATGTCTGACTTTGTATTCCAACGTTTGACTCAGTGTCTGGTGCATAGGATCTACTTCAAAATAGATAATGAGTGGGTCAATACAAATGTACAGCTGTAAGAGTGAGTGGGCAGTATGCTGTTTTGATGGAGTTTTAGAATATAAGTGAGGTTTGGTGGGGTGGGGTCCAGAGCCAATGACCAAGAAAGAATTCTTGAGACACCTTTGGTGCAAAATGGTGGTTTATTAAAGCATAGGGACAGGACCCATGGGCAGAAAGAGCTGCTGCCCTGGGACTGTGAGGAGTGGTCCATTATATACTTGTAAGTTGGGAGGGGGTCAGGGATAGCATAAGTCTTTAAGGAATTTTGGAAGCAAGGTTTACAAGACCTTGAGGGGCTAGCTATTGTTGGGAAAAAGGTTGTTCATTACTGGTAATAAAACCTTTGTCATGAGACCCTTTAGATGTGTTTCAATGGGCCGTATGCTTGAGAATGATTGTCAAGACTATCTTGGAGTGTTTAGAGATAAAGTTTTCAAAAGAATTTTTAAAGTAGACTTCAGGAGCCTGGTAGGCCGTGGGGTCAGTCAGGCTAGGATTGCCCTTTGCCCTTAGCAAATCCTCCAGGTGGAGGTAATTGAGTCCTTAGAGGAATGTCACTCTGCCTTTTCCAAGGGCTTGTCAGTGGGTAAGGAAATTTAATAATTTTTCTTCTGCCTCTGTTTCCCACATCAATTTGATGGGATAATGCAGAGTTCAATGGAGCCCCAGAAGAGGGAATAAAAATTGATAAGTACACATTGAGTTTGACATATCATGAGCCATAAAAAAGGAAATGTTTGGAAAGTGACTGCCCTTTCAAGCGTGAGATTCAGGGGAGAAATACGGGAATGGAGGAAGAGAGATTTTACTATAAGAATGGTAGGGGGTGTTAGAGGTGAAAAGAGAGTATCTCTCCTGATGGCTTGGGTCAGGAAAAGTTTGCTAAGAGAGGGCTCTTCAACAAGGACCATGGAAAGACAATGTTAACACTTGCAGATTTTCAAACATACCCATCCCCTTCTACAGGGGATGTCAGTGTCTAGACCAGCATAGTCCAACAGAAATATAATGTAAGCCACATTAAAATGACATCAATCACTTTAAATTTTCTAATAGCCAAATTTAAAAAGGTACCTATATTACCCCATAGATATGTATTCAAAATGTTATCATTTCAATGTGTAATCAATAGAAAAATCATTAATATGGTATTTTAGACTCCTTTTTTCATCCTGAGTCTCAAAATCTAATATTATACACATACAGCAAATCTTAATTTGACCAGTCATACTTCAAGTGCTCAATAACCAGCATGTGGTTCCTGGCTATTGTATTGAACAGTGAAGATCTAAAATACATATAAGCCAGTTACTGAGGGAGGTCAAATATGCAATAAAAAACAAATGCTCTTTATTCTTCTGTAGTGATTAATGTAATAGGAGGAAAGAAGAGAAATTGAATATCTCAATGTACCAACATTTTACATATATCGCCTCATGTCTCCCAAAAAAACTAATGGAAGTAAATGTCATTATATTACATTTACTGAAGATGGACTAGAGCCTCAAAGAGAGTGAAATTTACCCAAACCACACAACAGTATTTATACATCCAGGACATGAAACCACATCGACGTACTTCCAAATCTTAGCTCTATTAAAATGTTCAGACTGTAATTGAGAGAAAATCACAAACAACCTAATCAGAGATGATTTGAGGTTGACATCAATTCAAATATTTTTATTCTTTATTTTTATATGAGAGCATTGAAGCCTGAACATGCAATCATCTGAGTCAAGCCCCCCTAAGAAATCATTTCAGATCCATGATTCTTTGAAATACTCATTAAAGCAGGATTCCTAGCACCATTGTGTTCCCCCCAAAGCTAATTAAAATTTTAGAGCTGAGTTTTCTTTGTTTCTATAATAAGAATACTCTCTGCCCTACCCACCTTTAGAATTTTTTCAAATGAGGAGCCGCCCCTAAAGAAAGAGGGATGGAAAAAATTTTCATTGCAACAGGTTTTTATGAAATTTCATAATCAGGAATTGCATTAGTCTGAACGTGTGTTCCTGGACCACATAGTTATTTGTTTGTAGGTTTTGAAAGCCTTTGTCCAATGAGTCATTCTATGGCCTGGGGCAAGTTCAAGAAGCTCAGATGTCCTTGACTTTAGAGATGCATGCAGTAAACTCTGACAAAGAAGGACATTTCAGAAGAGAAATTTCACCACTAATAAACTCTCTCTTCTCCTCAGGGCCTATCAATAGAATGGTGGAATAGCCGACACTTCCAACATCATGTAAAAACAAACATCTACCCCAAAGACCCAGATACTGATGTAGGCCCACTTTTCCTGGTTGGAGATATAAAACCTGTCAAGGTAGGTTTACAATTCCCAAGCACATGAGAAATGTTCCTGGAAGTGGTTCCTGGAAATAGCTATGATCTTGTCCAGGAAAAATCAAGCAGGAGGTTCCCACTTCAAGCACATTCTCAGAGCATGTCTCCTTCTTTTAAGTCTAGGACACAGATATGAAATAATGAATCTGGGGTTGTATGAAGAGAGATAGATGTAGAGCATGTGATTCTATGACCTTGAAGGACATCCAGCCAACCTCCTACAACAGGAAAAATGATAACTCATCACCCTGCTTGAGCAATCCTGGTGACAGATCCCTGCCCAATGGCCATCATTACCTCTGAGGAGACACAAGATAATGTTAGATAATGAAACCAGGTGACTAAGGTTGACAATGACTCTCCAAAGTTTAATGAGGATATGGAGTCATTCGTTCAGAGAAAACATGTTGGTATATTCAGTAAGCATTAAAGCACAAATACCTGAATAACTAGATTTCTCAACTAATTCTAGCTCAGTTAGAAAAGGCTATGCTGGTATTTTTAGTTTGTATTTATTTGGTTCATTTATACGTGAACAGCCCAAATGCTTTGTAAGACACTGAAAGATCTCACCACTAATTTGGACTTCTTAAACAAGGAAAAGGAGGGGGAAAGTCAATTCCAGCATTTCTCAGTTGCTGGTTTTTGTGTGCTTTTTTTTTTTTTTTTTTTCCTTAACCTCAACTTAAAATCATCATGTGAAGGACTTCTACCAAAATTTTTAGGAAAAAGTTTTACCTCAAAAAAAAAAAAAAAAGTACAAGGATAATCGAAGAAAGGTATTTTTCCTCCAAGGAAAATGATACATCCTGAGAGTCAGGTACTTAGAAAGAGGCTGCTATTTATTAAAAGAATTTAGGAGTTTTATTAAGAATAAAAGAGTATAGCTCTGTCAGTTGCTGTCTGCACTTGGCACCATATAAACGAAAAATTGTGCAACTTTTTGAAAGTAAGTTTTCCCAGCTTTGGAAGACCCAACCTTCTCCAGGTGAATTAAGAACCAGTCTTTTGATTAGATTTAAAAAAAAAAAAAGTCTCTCACTGTGATCATGAATCAGTTGCTTTTGACAATGGCTAAAACCAAGCTGGAGTTCTGTGATGGTTGTGGACTCCTATACTCATCATCAAAAATGTGACACTTATTTCTCTTTCTTTTTTAATTGTGTTATGTTAGTCACCATAGAACACACCATTAGTTTTTTGACACTGATTTCTGTAATCATCCCCACAGAGCAAGGATTTGTCTTACTGAATTTTATGAAGCAGGATGACCCTCTCCAGAAGTACCTTCTTTAGGACTATATGTTCAATACATGCTACCTCTTTACAAATGATGGAGCTCACCACTCCAAGATTTACAGCTGTTCTTGGGACATGTCCCTAGACCTTATAGTTCTATGTGATATAATTTCAAAGCTACTGCCTAAGGCATTGTTTAAAATTATTTAAACTCTAAAATTCAGTTGTCTTACATAAAAAATGGTTCTGAAGAGCTCTGAACTTTCCCTTCCTTCTCATTTTACTGCCAACCTTTCTACCTATGCTCATGTTCTGCAAGACATAGAGCCCTCCTTTGGAGTGATACTCAAAATCAGTCTCCATCTAGGTGAGCCATTTTCCATCTGCTCTTTTTTCCATGTTTCCCACTACTTAAATATCTGGAGGTTTGGGAGTAACTGCAAATAGCTCTTATAACATTATCACCATGATATTTTTTATCTATGACAGTAGAGAAGAAAGAGTCAACCCTGCTATCCAAATATGAAAAAAAGTTTATAGGTAGGAGGGAAGATATCAACAGAAAGGGGGAGAGAAATCAAATGTTGCCCATAGTGTTGTGACCAAGTGAACTATAGAAAAAAATACAGAGATGTAAATTTTCATTCATTCATTCTTTCTTTCAACTAAAGATGTATTGTATGTTTACTAGGTATTGGAGACAAAACCATTACCTCTATGTCTCCCCTCAGGGTATTTGCTGTCCTTGTGTGCTGAGCAAATGCTAAAGAGACTACTAGAAAATGAATAAAATTCCCAGTATTAAGATTATATGTAGGGGGACGCCTGGGTGGCTCAGTGGGCTAAGCCTCTGCCTTTGGCTCAGGTCATGATCTCAGGGTCCTGGGATCGAGCCCCGCATTGGGCTCTCTGCTCAGCAGAGAGCCTGCTTCCCCCTCTCTCCCTGCCTGCCTCTCTGCCTACTTGTGATCGCTCTCTGTCAAATAAATAAATAAAATCTTAAAAAAAAAAAAGATTGTATGTAGGGACACCTGGGTAGCTCACTGACTTAAGCATCTGACTCTTGATTTTGGATCATGATCTCAGAGTTGTGAGATCAAGCCCCACTTCAGGCTCTTCAGTGGGCATGGTCCCTAATTAAGATTTTCCCTCTTCCTCTCACTACCCCCACCACCCAAAAAAAGATATACATAATATCATTATGCTTTAGAAATAGTAAATTGCAGTGTTAAATCCATGATGAGAACATAAAGGAGGAAAGATGGGACAGATAAGAGGGGCCATGCCTATATCTTTTATCACATGACCACTTGATAAATATCTGTTGAATGAATGGATGGAGATGGAGACTGGCTTTAAGCAGAATTCTAAACACCACAGTTAAGATGAGCTAGTAAAATTCATCAGAAATACTCCTTTTTATCACCACTCCACTCCATATAAGGACAAAAAGTTTCAAAATGACTTCCTTAGGAAATTTTTTTAACAAGAATAGTTGTGGGTTTTTTATTAACATATGATGAATTATCTGTTTCAGGGGTACAGGTCTGTGATTCATCAGTCTTACACAACTCACAGCACTCGCCATAGCACATACCCTCCCCGATATCCATCACCTGGAAATTTTTGTTAATCACAATCCCCATAGTCAAATGCAAGAATTGCCCACAATTAATTAAAGCAAAAAGATGCCTTAATATTTCCTCTTATTACAGTCCTGGTTCTTCTAGTACTTCAAGTTTCACAGCCAAAAAACTCTGACCAGATGGTTCTTTTTTTTTTTTTTTTTTTTTTTTTTTTAGAGGAAGCATTTTTTTTTAAGATTTTTTAAATTTATTTGACATACAGATCAAAGTAGGCAAAGAGGCAGGCAGAGAGAGAGAGAGGAGGAAGCAGACTCCCCACCGAGCAGAGAGCCCAATGCGGGGCTCGATCTCAGGACCCTGAGATCATGACCTGAGCTGAAGACAGAGGCCTTAACCCACTGAGCCACCCAGGTGCCCCCAGATGGTTCTTTCTACAGATATTTTAGACACATACACACAAACACACAGGGCATTGTCCTTGAGTGTAATGACCAGAAGTCTTGTCTCTTATTTTAGTTTTATTCTCTCTATTTTCAGTATGGCAAGAAGAAAATCAAATACATTGACTATGAAAAGCAGCACCTGTACTTCTACCTGGGTGAGTTTCCTTGAAGCCACTTTCTTTACCATACCATCAAGTCAAGCCAGACAGCTTGACTGTTGCACTCTCACAGACAAGCCTATGTCTTATGACTGGGAAAAGCAGCATGTCTCATCTCAGGCTTCCTGGGGCAAAACTCTGAAAAGGAAAATGGAAAAGCAAATAGACATTTTTTTATGTGCATCTCATGAGATGCTTTAAGAGAGATGGAAGTCAGGGTGCCAATCAAGAGATCTTGCATCTGATACTCTCATCCTTGAAAGACTAAACACCTTTCAAGAAGAAAAGAATAGTGCTATTTGGATAGGGAGGAAAAAGAGATAGGAAAAGAATGCCAAAGGATTAACAGAGTGCAGCCAGAAAATATAGAGTCTCAGGAATAAAAGGCACCTCTTAAACTTCTGTGTGAAAGAGAGAGGGTTATTCCCATGGCCTACTTACAGCTATAGAAGATATTTTGGTGGACAGAGACATGTAGATATATGTCAGTATCTATTTTACTTTTAAGGTAGTACTTAAAATGGCCCAAGCAGTAAAATTTATTAATAGTCTACTACAAACAGCCTAAAATTAGTATGCTCATGTTTTTTACAGAGAGCCAATATTTGAAACAATCAACTGTAAAGATGCTTAAAACCTTCCATCATTCAAAGTGTATTTTGTAAGATAAAGGGTTTTTAATTCCTAAGCTACTGTCATTGACATCAAAAAGCATTCAAGAAGAGCATAACTGTTAAGACATAGTACTTTGTCCAGTTTCTCAGTGGAGAACGGTTGGCATGTCTATTCAACTTTTGAAGCTCACTAATCCTGCAAATGTTTGAACTCCCACTTCATAAACACAAGTCACTGGAAATCCTTATGATAGTTGCACCCAATGTAATTGAAAATCACAGAGGTGTGTGTGTGTATATATATATATATATATATATATATATATACACACACACACCTAGATATGTATATATATAGATATAGATTATTAGATATGAATGTGGATTCAGGCTTGAAAGACAATAGGATAACTAAATAATTCTGATACTGATAAAAAAATATCATAAACAAAATGCTTTGGATTTTTTTTGTTGGTTTTTTTAAGTTTCAGAGTTAGAATTTTCATTCATCAGTTGCATATAAGTTGCATATAAGACCCGACTCTTATTACATCAAGTATCTTCCTTAATGTACATCACCCAAATATCCCTTCCACCCACCACCTCCCCTCCAGCAACCTTCAGTTTGTTTCCTAGAGTTCAGTGTCTCTTCTGGTTTGCTTCCCTCCCAATTTTCATCTTATTGTATTTTTTCTTCCCTTCCCCCATGTTCATCTGTTTTGTTTCTTCAGTTCTACATATGAATGAAATCAGATGGTAGTTGTATTTCTCTGACTGACTTATTTAACTTAGCACAATACCTCTAGTTCCACCCATGTCATTGCAAATTGCAAGAATTCATTCTTTTTGATGGCTGAGTAATATTCTCATCTATACCATATCTTCTTTATCCATTTATCTGTTGATGGACATCTGGGCTCTTTCCACAATTTGGCCATTGTGGACATTGCTGCTGCAAACATTGAGGTGCAGGTGCCCCTTTGGATCACTACATTTTTATCTTTGAGGTAAATACCTAGTAGTGCATTTGCTAGGTCTTGGGTAGATCTATTTCTAATTTTTTGGGGAAACTTCATATTGTTTTCCAGAGTGGCTGTATAAGCTTGCATTCCCACCAACAGTATAAGAGGGTTCCTCTTTCTCCACATTTTTGCCAACATCTGCTGTTTCCTGTCTTGTTAATTTTAGACATTCTGACTAGTGTGAGGTGGTATCTCATTGCAGTTTTGATTTGTATTTCCCTGATGCCAAGGGATATGGAGCATTTTTGCATGGGTCTGTTGGGCATTTGGATGTCTTCTTTGGAGAAATATCTGTTCATGTTTTCTGCCAATTTCTTTTTTTTATTAATTTATTTATTTTAATAAACATATAATGTATTTTTATCCCCAGGGGTACAGGTCTGTGAATCGCCAGGTTTACACATTTCACAGCACTCATCATAGCACATACCCTCCCCAATGTCCATATACCCACCACCCTCTCCCGTCCTCCCTCCCCCCAGCAACCCTCAGTCTGTTTTTGGAGATTGAGTCTTTTATGGTTTGTCTCCCTCCCAAGACCATCTTCTTTCAATTTTTCTTTTCCTACCTGCCCCCAACCCCCCCACATTGCATCTCCACTTCCTCATATCAAAGAGAACATATGATAGTTGTCTTTCTCCGATTGACTTATCTCGCTAAGCGTAATACCCTCTAGTTCCAGCCACGTTGTCACAAATGGCAAGATTTGATTTCTTTTGATGGCTGCATAGTATTCCATTGTGTATATATACCACATCTTCTTTATCCATTCATCTGTTGATGGACATCTAGGTTCTTTCCGTAGTTTGGCTATTGTGGACATTGCTGCTATAAACATTCGGGTGCACGTGCCCCTTCGGAGCACCACGTTTGTATCTTTAGGATATATACCCAGTAGTGCAATTGCTGGGCCATAGGGTAGCTCTATTTTCAGTTTTTTGAGGAATCTCCACACTGTTTTCCAGAGTGGTTGCACCAGCTTGCATTCCCACCAACAGTGTAGGAGGGTTCCCCTCTCTCTGCATCCTCGCCAGCATCTGTCATTTCTTGACTTGTTAATTTTAGCCATTCTGACTGGTGTGAGGTGGTATCTCATTGTGGTTTTGATTTGTATTTCCCTGATGCCGAGAGATGTGGAGCATTTTTTCATGTGTCTGTTGGCCATCTGGATGTCTTCTTTGCAGAAATGTCTGTTCATGTCCTCTGCCCATTTCTTGATTGGATTATTTGTTCTTTGGGCATTGAGTTTGCTAAGCTCTTTATAGATTTTGGATACTAGCCCTTTATCTGATATGTCGTTTGCAAATATCTTCTCCCATTCTGTCAGTTGTCTTTTGGTTTTGTTAACTGTGTCCTTTGCTGTGCAGAAGCTTTTGATCTTGATGAAATCCCAATAGTTCATTTTTGCCCTTGCTTCTATTGCTTTTGGCGATGTTCCTAGGAAGAAGTTGTTGCGGTTGAGGTCAAAGAGGTTGCTGCCTGCATTCTGCTCAAAGATTTTGATGGATTCCTTTCTCACATTGAGGTCCTTCATCCATTTTGAGTCTATTTTCGTGTGTGGTGTAAGGAAATAGTCCAATTTCATTTTTCTGCATGTGGCTGTCCAATTTTCCCAGCACCATTTGTTGAAGAGGCTGTCTTTTTTCCATTGGACATTCCTTCCTGCTTTCTTGAAGATTAGTTGACCATAGAGTTGAGGGTCTATTTCTGGGCTCTCTATTCTATTCCATTGATCTATATGTCTGTTTTTGTGCCAGTACCATACTGTCTTGATGATGACAGCTTTGTAATACAGCTTGAAGTCTGGAATTGTGATGCCACCAACTTTGGCTTTCTTTTTCAATATTCCTTTGGCTATTCAAGGTCTTTTCTGGTTCCATATAAATTTTAGGATTATTTGTTCTATTTCTTTAAAAAAAATGGATGGGATTTTGATAGGGATTGCATTAAATGTGTAGATTGCTTTAGGTAGAGTAGACATTTTCACAATATTTGTTCTTCCAATCCATGAGCATGGAATATTTTTTCCATTTCTTTGTGTCTTCCTCAATTTCTTTCATGAGTACTTTATAGTTTTCTGAGTATAGATTCTTTGTCTCTTTGGTTAGATTTATTCCTAGGTATCTTATGGTTTTGGGTGCAATTGTAAATGGGACTGACTCCTCAATTTCTCTTTCTTCTGTCTTGTTGTTAGTGTAAAGAAATGCGACTGATTTCTGTGCATTGACTTTATATCCTGACACTTTACTGAATTCCTGTATAAGTTCTAGCGGTTTTGGAGTGGAGTCTTTTGGGTTTTCCACATATGGTATCATATCATCTGCAAAGAGTGATAGTTTGACTTCTTCTTTGCCAATTTGGATGCCTTTAATTTCTTTTTGTTGTCTGATTGCTGAGGCTAGGACTTCTAGTACTATGTTGAACAGCAGTGGTGATAACGGACATCCCTGCCGTGTTCCTGCCCTTAGCAGAAAAGCTTTCAGTTTTTCTCCATTGAGAATGATATTCACGGTGGGTTTTTCATAGATGGCTTTGATAATATTGAGGTATGTGCCCTCTATCCCTACAGTTTGAAGAGTTTTAATCAGGAAGGGATGCTGCCCTTTGTCAAATGCTTTTTCAGCATCTATTGAGAGTATCATATGGTTCTTACTCTTTCTTTTATTAATGTATTGTATCACATTGATGGATTTGTGGATGTTGAACCAACCTTGCAGCCCTGGAATAAATCCCACTTGGTTCTGGCGAATAATCCTTTTAATGTACTGTTGGATCCTATTGGCCAGTATTTTGGTGAGAATTTTCACATCTGTGTTCATCAAGGATAATTGGTCTGTAATTCTCTTTTTTGGTGGGATCCTTGTCTGGTTTAGGGATCAAGGTGATGCTGGCCTCATAAAATGAGTTTGGAAGTTTTCCTTCCATTTCTATTTTTTGGAACAGTTTCAGGAGAATAGGAATTAATTCTTCTCTAAATGTTTGGTAGACGTCCCCTGGGAAGCCGTCTGGTCCTGGACTTTTGTTTGTTTGGAGATTTTTGATGACTGTTTCAATCTCCTTACTGGTTATGGGTCTGTTCAGGTTTTCTATTTCTTCCTGGTTCAGTTGTGGTAGTTTATATGTCTCTAGAAATGTATCCATTTCTTCCAGATTGTCAAATTTGTTGGCGTAGAGTTGCTCGTAGTATGTTCTTATAATTGTTTGTATTTCTTTGGTGTTGGTTGTGATCTCTCCTCTTTCATTTATGATTATATATATTTGGGTCCTTTCTCTTTTCTTTTTGATAAGTCTGGCCAGGGGTTTGTCAATCTTATTAATTCTTTCAAAGAACCAGCTCCTAGTTTCGTTGATTTGTTCTATTGTTTTTTAGTTTCTATTTCATTGATTTCTGCTCTGATCTTTATGATTTCTCTTCTCCTGCTGGGTTTAGGCTTTCTTTGTTGTTCTTTCTCCAGCTCCTTTAGGTGTAGGGTTAGGTTGTGTATTTGAGACCTTTCTTGTTTCTTGAGAAAGGCTTGTACCGCTATATATTTTCCTCTCAGGACTGCCTTTGTTGTGTCCCACAGATTTTAAACCGTTGTGTTTTCATTATCATTTGTTTCCATTAATTTTTTCAATTCTTCTTTAATTTCCTGGTTGACCCATTCATTTTTTAGAAGGATGCTGTTTAGTCTCCATGTATTTGCATTCTTTCCGAATTTCCTCTTGTGATTCAGTTCTAGCTTCAGAGCATTGTGGTCTGTAAATATGCAGGGAATGATCCCAATCTTTTGATACCAGTTGAGACCTGATTTATGACCCAGGATGTGGTCTATTCTGGAGAATGTTCCATGTGCACTAGAGAAGAATGTATATTCTTTTGCTTTGGGATGGAATGTTCTGAATAGATCTGTGATGTCCATCTGGTCCAGTGTGTCATTTAAGGCCTTTATTTCCTTGTTGATCTTTTCCTTGGATCATCTGTCCATTTCAGTGAGGGGAGTGTTAAAGTCCCCTGCTATTATTGTATTACTGTCGATGTATTTCTTTGATTTTGTTATTAATTGGTTTATATAGTTGGGTGTTCCCATGTTAGGGGCATAGATATTTAAGATTGTTAGGTCTTCTTGTTGGACAGACCCTTTGAGTATGATATAGTGTCCTTCCTCATCTCTTATTATAGTCTTTGGCTTAAAATCTAATTGATCTGATATAAGGATTGCCACCCCACCTTTCTTCTGATGTCCATGAGCATGGTACATTGTTTTCCATCCCCTCACTTTAAATCTGGGGGTGTCTTCGGGTCTAAAATGAGTTTCTTGTAGGCACCATATTGATGGGTTTTGTTTTTTATCCATTCTGATACCCTGTGTCTTTTGATTGGGGCATTTAGCCCATTAACATTCAGGGTAACTATTGAGAGATATGAAATTAGTGCCATTGTATTGCCTGTAAGGTGACTGTTACTGTATATTGTCTCTGTTTCTTTCTGACCTACTACTTTTAGGGTCTCTCTTTGCTTAGAGGACCCCTTTCAATATTTCCTGTAGAGTTGGTTTGGTGTTTGCAAATTCTTTCAGCTTTTGTTTGTCCTGGAAGCTCTTTATCTCTCCTTCTATTTTCAATGACAGCCTAGCCGGATATAGTATTCTTGGCTGCATGTTTTTCTCGTTTAGTGCTCTGAATATATCATGCCAGTTCTTTCTGGCCTGCCAGGTCTCTGTGGATAGGTCCACTGCCAATCTAATGTTTTTACCCTTGTATGTTACAGACTTCTTTTTCCGGGCTGCTTTCAGGATTTTCTCTTTGTCGCCAAGACTTGTAAATTTTACTATCAGGTGACGAGGTGTGGACCTATTTTTATTGACTTTGAGGGGCGTTCTTAGCATCTCCTGGATTTTGATGTTTGTTCCCTTTGCCATATTAGGGAAATTCTCTCCAATAATTGTCTCCAATATACCTTCTGCTTCCCTCTCTCTTTCTTCTTCTTCTGGATTCCCAATTATTCTAATGTTGTGTCATCTTATGGTGTCGCTTATCTCTCGAATTCTCTCCTCGTGGTCCAGTATTTGTTTGTCTCTCTTTTGCTCAGCTTCTTTATTCTCTGTCATTTTGTCTTCTATGTCACTAATTCTTTCTTCTGCCTCATTTATCCTAGCAGTAAGAACTTCCATTTTTGATTGCACCTCATTAATAGCTTTTTTGATTTCCACTTGGTTAGATTTTAGTTCTTTTATTTCTCCAGAAAGGGCTTTTATCTCTCCAGAGAGGGTTTCTCTAATATCTTCTATGCTTTTTTTGAGCCCGGCTAGAACCTTGAGAATTGTCATTCTGAACTCTAGATCTGTCATGTTACCAATGTCCGTATTAGGTCTCCAGCCTTCGGTACGGCCTCTTGTTCTTTTTTTTGAGGTGAGTTTTTCTACCTTGTCATTTTGTCCAGGTAGGATTTGCTTTCTCCTGCTGTGGAATTCCACTGTTCGTGGTGACTGAAGTTGGTTTTGGATGGGTTTCTTGTTGATCTTCTGGGGGAGGGGCCTGTTGTAGTGATTCTCAAGTGTCTTTGCCGCAGGTGGAATTGCACCGCCCTTGCCAGGGGCCAGGCTAAGTAATCCTCTTGGGTTTGCTTTTGGGAGCTTTTGTTCCCTGAGCGCTTTCCCTAGAGTTCCAGATGACAGGAATGAAGATGGCGGCCTCCCAATCTCTCGCCCAGAGGAGCTGAGAGCTTGGGGTTCTGCTTCTCAGTGGCCTTCAGAGAAAAGCACCCAACTGTCCCGCCTCCCTGGCCTGTGGTCACGCTGATAGGAAAGCTGTCAATTGCTGGCAGTTGGAGAGAAGCGCCCAGGCACTTTCATCTCCGTGGCCTCCGGCCGAGCTCCGAGACCACCCAGGCTGCGACCGGCTCAAGGTAACCCTGGGCTGAGAGCTCACTCCTCGGCTTTGTCGCTGTAGCCGGCTTCCCCGCTCTAATACCTGAGAGCTCAGTGGCACTCAGACACCCCGGGTCCTTCTGTGACCCCACAGGACCTGGGGTTTCGCTGACCCCGCCTGGGCTTTCCCCCGGTTTAGCCTCTGGAGCGATGTCCCTCCATGGAGCAGACTTTTAAAAGTCCAGATTTTTGTGCTCCATTGTTCCGCCGCTTGCTGGGAGCCGGCCCCTCCCCCGTGTTCTGTCCTCCCGACGTTTTGGATTCACTTCTCCGCACGCAGGTCCTACCTTTCAGAAAGTGGTCGATTTTCTGTTTCTAGAATTGTTGCTCTTCTTCTCTTTGATTTCCCGTTGGATTTGTAGGTGTTCACAATGGTTAGATAAGCTATCTAGCTGATCTCCTGCTACCCGATGTCGTCTCAGCCTGCTACTTCTCTGCCATCTTGACTCCCCTCTTTCTGCCAATTTCTTAACTGGGTTGTTTGGTTTGGGGGTGTTGAGTTTGATAAGTTCTTTATGGACCTTTGATGCTAGCCCTTTATCTGATATGTCATTTGCAAATATCTTCTCCCATTCTGTAGGTTGCCTGTTAGGTTTGTTGACTATTTCCTTTGCTATGCCAAAGTGTTTTATTTTGATGAAGTCCCAATAGTTCATTTTTGTCTTGTTTCCTTGCCTTTGGAGACATGTCTAGCAAGAAGTTGCTGTAGCCAAGGTCGAAGAAGTTGTTACCTATGTTCTCCTCTAGGATTTTGATGGATTCCTGTCTCATATTTAGATCTTTCATCCATTTTGAGTTTATTCTTGTGTTTGGTGTAAGAAAGTCATCTAGTTTCATTCTTCTGCATAGTATATGGCTGTCCAATTTTCCCAACACTATTTATTGGAGAGTCTATCCTTTTTCCATTGGATATTCTTTTTCCTGATTTGTCAAAGATTAGTTGACCATAGGGTTCAGGGTTCTCTATTCTATTCTATGATCTATGTGTCTGTTTTTGTGCCAGTACCATACTTTCTTGATTATAGCTTTGTAATAGAGCTTGAAGTCCAGAATTGTGATGCCTTCAGCTTTGGTTTTCTATTCCAACATTCCCCTAGTGATTCAGGATCTTTTCTGGTTCCATACAAATTTTAGGATTATTCATTCCAGCTCTGTGAAAAATGTTGATGGTATTTTGTAGGGATTGTGTTGAATGTACAGATTTCTCTGGGAAGCATAGACATTTTAATAATATTTGTTCTTCTAGTCCATAAGCATGGAATTATTTTCCATTTCTTTGTGTCTTCTTCAATTTCTTTCATAGGTGTTCTATAGTTTTCAGAGTACATATCCTTTGTCTCTTTGGTTAAGTTTATTCCTAGGTATCTTATGTTCTTTGTGAAATTGTAAATGGGATCAATTTCTTGATTTCAATCACCAGAAAAAAATTAAAAGGAACACAAATACATGGAAGTTAAAGAGCATCTTACTAAAGAATGAATGGGTCAAATAGAAAATTAAAGATGAGCTTTAAAAAATACATGGAAACAAATAAAAATGAAAATGTAACAGTTCAGAACCTTTGGGATACAGGGCGCCTGGGTGGCTCAGTGGGTTAAGCCTCTGCCTTCGACTCAGGTCATGATCTCAGGGGTCCTGGGATTGAGCCCCACATCAGGCTCTCTGCTCAGCAGGGAGCCTACTTTCCTCCCCTCTCCCGCCCCCACCTGCCTCTGCCTACTTGTAATTTCTGTCTGTCAAATAAATAAAGTATTAAAAAAAAAAAAGAACCCTTGGGATACAGCAAAGGTGGCCCTAAGATGGAAGTATATAGCAATACAAGCCTTTTTCAACAAACAAGAAAGATCTCAAATACCCAACCTAACCTTCCACCTGAAGGAACTGGAAAAAGAACATTAAATAAAACCGAAATACAGCAGGAAAAGAAAAATAATAAAGATTAAACCAGAAATCAATGATATAGAAATTAAAAAAAAAAAAAACAGATAACAAAACTGGGAGCTTGTTCTTTAGAATAATTAAAAATGCTTTGTTCTTAACCAAAATCAAATTCATGGCAGTTCACAAAGAAAGTTTTCACAGAACCCCAAAATATGCTCATTACACATTTGAGAAATAAGACAAAATCATGGAAGGTTCCAAACATTTCCTGTAGATCAGTGGTTCTCTACCAGAAGTAATGTTGCTCCAATAGGACATAGACAAAAATGTCTATTGGTTTTTTGGTTAACCAATATTAACCAAAAATGTCAATTCCCACTGCTGCCCCCTTCCACCACTGGAATTCTGAAGCCCCATCCTGTGATAACCACCCTCTCCTTCTACTCCATGACCAAAAAGAGGAATGAGGACATCAGTGCCCCATTTTGAAAGGTAGCCTAACAAGAGGTATGTCCATTAAAAAAAAAAAAAAAAGCTATTGGAATTTCTTTTCTGAACCTTCTTCCCTGTCTGTAGTGCTGCAATATGACCTTAGCTCATGAGTAGTAAATGGATGGTGTGGATTCACTGCAGAATGCCCATCTCACAGAATTCTCTGCCCTTGGGAACAGTTTCATTTTGTCCTTTTCCTTCAAATGCCAACTTAGTATCTCAGGTACAAGTACATCATGCTCAAACTGTCAAAGAGAAACAGAGGTGGACATTTCTTAAAGGTGACGAGACAAAATTTATTCAGGCTTCTGTGGTAGGGGAAAGGGACTTCAGTATAAACTGAGCTCAGTTCTGCTAAAACAAAAAGTGGGAGACTTTTTTAAACACTGAGTGTGCTAAAGGAAATTACCAAGAGGAATTGAGGGGAGAGAAAGTTGGTCAGTGTGATTAGGCCATCTGTATCTGCTACCTGGTGCTTAGGGTCCCACTTCCCCCTCCTCACAGAGATACTGGGAGACAGGGCCTATCCTGGAGAATTATATTCAAAGGTATGACTCCCAGGTCCTTGGTAAAGAGATTTCTGGGTTGTAGGAGATCCATTTCAAAGAGACAAAGAAAGGATTTTATAATTGTGAGTTTTCTAACAGATATACTCTAAGAAAAGGAATGTCTGATGCCTATAATCAGCTTTGGCTTGAACAAACAGTAAATTCTTTTGGTGGTACTGAACTTTCTCAGGCAGAACTGTAAGGGGCTGGAGTCATCCCAAAGGTGTGGTCTTGCACTGCAAGAAACTCTGCTCCTTAAAAAAAAAAAAAAAACAATTCTGCTCCTGATGTTCAAGTCTCTCAGTATGAAGTATAGACAGAATCATTTGTGCTAAGAGTTTGTATTTGAGAGTCTTGAAGCCAATGGTGAGATCTAGTCAAGAAAGAAGACTCTAACTGAAGTCTGATCAAATACAGAGTTGTCAAAACTCAGAGGGACTCCATCAGACCTTGCTCTAGGCAGCCTCACTGGTCCTGGGGGAGAAGCAGGCAAATAACCATCTGGTCAGAAAATGAATATTGCTTCTTTATTACTACCACCTTGACATATTGTGACAAGGCCCAATCCTAAGGATTGTGATAAACTGAAGGATTCCATGTACCTTTAGAAAGCATGAGAGTTCAGAGTAGAAGATTTTCTAGGATGTCTCTATCAAGAATGATGCAAATTTTCAAAGCTTCCTTATTCTTCTTGAGGGAGCTTGAACCAAATCCTTGTTTCTGCCTCAGAGACTCAAAGAGCCCCATGGAGTCCAGGATATGGTTGTGGTTCTCCACTTTGCATCGCTTCTCAGGGGCAACATTCCAGAAGTGACATGTTAAGAAGATAGACTTCTGCTGACTTGCACTTGGGGTCATATTCTACTCATTTACTTACCATATTTTTTTGCTGCTGTTCTTTTTCAGTTGGGATCCCCCTCTTCGTGCCTCTGTATTTCAACGTAAAATCCATACAATCGATGTACTTCCAAAGGTGTTGGGCAGTGAGTAACTTGACTCATCCTCTGAAGCTAGATCAAATAGAAAAGGGGACATGAAAATGCTTAGTCCCTTCCAGATGTGGCTTCCTTGACTAATAAGGCATAAGACTTAGCCTTAGCCCGGTGAAGGGGAAATGAAATTGTGTCCAGGCATTTAACTGTCAATCATTCTCTCTGCAGGACATTGCCTGGGTCAGCAGCTTTTACATCCGCCATTTCATTATGTTTGGCCCTTTCTATGGAATCTTCGGAACCCTACTGCTCATATATGGGGTCAAGTAAGAAAGCAAGAATATTTTATTCCTGCAACCTAAATGATCCTCTTATGTTCCTTATCTGAGCTGTTTGGGATTATCATAAGATTGGGACAACAGGCCCCATTCTCTGTAACTGAGATATTTCCATGAAAATATTTTTTTTGAAGTTGAATTGATTGAATGAGAAAAGTTCCTTAGAAAAAGATTTACCCAATCTTGCCCTTTTCTTTCCATATATTAAATTCCCAATTACAGAGTTCCATCTGATCCCCAAGTTCTTTTGAATTGCAATCCAGCTGGACACCAAAATCCTTCCATAATGGAAGGACAGGAATTTTAATAGTTATTTTATGACAAGAGATTTTCGCAAAACCAAAATGACTAAAGAGCTCTGTTCAACTTTACAATTTATTCCTCACCCATTCTTTCACATTATTATTCTAAACCCTACATAATAATGAGGATATTGACAGCTACTATGCATCAGGCACTTGAATAAAGGATTTACCTGCATTATCCTATTTGATGTAATCCTTGCACATTCCTGTAATGTAGATAGCACCATCATTTTTCTGCTAAGAGAGCTGAAGCTCAGGGAGATTAAATCATTTGTCAAGGTTACAGAGCAGGTAAGGGCCAGTGGCAGTGCCAAACCAAAACTTGAATCCAGTTCTATCTGATGACAAAGCCAAAATTATCACTCACTTTGCATATCCTAGGTATCTTTTGATCCTTGGGCCAATGCTGCAGTGAACTTTGGGGTCACTGCTCCCATACATTAGGCTGCAAAGCTGGTCCAGTGATCAAAGCCTAGTGTGTCATCTCTATATACAAAGGGCTTCCAAAGAGGGAAACAAAGGACCACCATTTTATTGGAATCTTTCCTTCTCTTTCATTTCCTCAAATGCTCAACCAGATCTGCCAGCAGTTGTACAAGCCCAGTGATAGGAATTGAAACACCCCAAGTAGTCATCACTTCCTCCTTTTATTTTCTGAAAGGTTTCTTGAAAGTGCCTGGACGATATTTGTTACCCAAATGAGCCATATACCAATGAAGATTACCAGAGAGGAGAACCGGGACTGGTTCAGCACCCAGGTAATGTGAAGTTCCTAGGAGAAGATCCTTGAGACCATGATTTAGAGTCTGGTTTCCTCAAATAACAATAATTTATATTTATGGAATGCTTACTAGGGGCCAGGCACTGTCCACTGCTTTGCACATAACTACATGACACAGATGCTACGATTATTACTACTTCACAGATGATAAAATTAAGGCATGAAGAAATTGAGTAACTTGTATAAGATCACACAACTAGTCAGTGGTAGAAAGCAGGTTTTAAACATAGGTAGTCTTATTTCAATGCCTTTTCTCTAAACCAAGGGTCAGTAAACTATAGTCCAAGGGCCAAATACAGCCCATTGCCCATTTTTATAAATAAAATTTTATTGGAATACAGCCATGCTTGTACATTTACATATTATCTATGCCTGCCTTCATGCTACAACAGTGAAACTGAGTGTGACAGAGAATTAAAATATTTGTCTTGCATCTTATAGAAAGTTTACTGACTCATCCCCCATACGACACAGCCTTTCAAAAGAATCTGAGTTCCTAGAATTACAAAATGAATTTTACACCTAGAAGGACCCTGGAATTAACCTCATTTCATTGTATAAATAGAAAGGCCCAGAGAGAAGACATGGCATGGTCTCTGAGCATGCCATTAATGATTAACAGGGTTATGATCAGTGCAGAATATCTCAGCCTCCTAAGCTTTCCACTCTCTGTGCCATGATTAACTGGAGAATTCTGTCATTATAACACTTTGTTCCCCAAGCTCATTTCCAAATTCAGTGGACCTTCAATTAGAGCGTAGAGTATTGGTTCTCAAACTTTTTGGTCACAGAACCATCTTATATTCAGGAGTTACTGAGAATGTCAAAGAACTTTTGTTTATGTAGGTTATATCCACTGATATTTACTATATTTAAAATTAAAACATAATTTTAAAACATTTATTTATTAATTAACTTTAAAATAATGAAAATAAAACTCATCAATACACGTTAAACATCAGACTGATGATGTCATCCCATATTTAGAAGCTTCTGGGGGAAAAAATCCACAGTTCAAGCATGAGACTTTGAAAATGAAAAAGGCAAATTCTATCTTAGAAGTATTCTGGGAATGGTTTTGACCTTACAGATCCCCTGAAAGGATCCTAGAGAATCCCAAGGTGTGCTAAATGCATACTTTGAGAAACACTGACATCGAACCACAAAAATAACATTCAAAATGGCAACAACCCCAACTAGAATTAAACCTTAGAAAGACATTGAATAAAATGACATTTATAAGAGTTCTTAATCTTGGCAGTCTAGAGAACCCCTTGAACCCTCTCCTAGGATAAACGTTTTAAATTCATAGAATAAAATATATTAGATTACAAAGGAAACTACTTACACTGAAATGCACTTCTATGCCCAGAACCTGTGGTTGAAACAATTGAATGCCTTACTCCCCATCTAGAAGTCCTCCAAGTGTGCCCTATAGAAAGGGTATTCTAACACCTCTAATCTCTACCAAAATCCTACAGTCCCATTTCCCTCTGCCAGAGTCCTCATTTATGACAACCTAGTCATCTATATCCAAAAGCTGATGGTGATTTAGCCCCTCAGGTCCCACATACTTCTTCGTATCTATTGCCTTGTATAAACTTCTTAGCAAAATGTCTTATTACTTTTTAAAATCATAAGTTCCTTGAGACCACACACTGTGTATCTTTCATCCCTCATAGTTTCTTACACTAAATAAGTACTTGTTGAACAATTGAATTATTAAAGGAATAAATATTTTATTTGACACTTGGGCTCACTTTACATCTAATATAAGCTTTTTCCTTGCAGGTCTTGGCCACCTGTAATGTTGAACAGTCCTTTTTCAATGACTGGTTCACTGGGCACCTGAACTTCCAAATCGAGCACCAGTGAGTAATAAAAACAATCCATGGTAAAAGGCAAGGGCTGTCACTTAGAATAGCCCCCCGCAAACAGTCCAGAGCAGAGCCCTACAGTCAAGATTTCAGAGAGAAAAAATGAACCAGAATTCTTTAAAGGCTACTTTCTTTCTAAAATATGAATGGTAAGGAAGGGAAAAAAGAAAACGAAGTGTAACAATTGTGAGAAATTGAAGTTCTTGAAAAAAATACCAAAGACTCAGTTTCTAGATTCCCAAAGACTTAGGAATTGGTGATTTGTTTTGTTTTGTCTTGCATGTGGTTTGTTGGCAAAACCCAAGAAAAATCATAATACTTGTGTAACCAAGTTGTGTTGAAACTTAATTAAGATTTAATGTTAATATCAATCTATATCATTAGAGCTGAGGTTACAAAATAATCAACAACGAAATCCAGTTCCTGCTACAATTTCCAAATGATATCTGGAAATATTTCACCAACGGGCAGTTAGGAGGATATACACTAAAGAAAGAGAAAATGATAGTACTTTGAAAGTCAGTCTCTCCAGAATATTCAAAGAAGAGACTTTCCACAACCTTTGTACCTGAGTTGTCTCTGATAGGCAGAGGAAGGAAAAATATGTACTCATGGGATTTTCTCATCCTTCTCCTGTTAGTCCTTTAAAATCTCAGCAAGGGGGACACCTGGGTGGCTCAGTCATTAAGTGTCTGCCTTTGGGTTGGGTCATGATCCCAGAGTGCTGGAATTGAGCTCCACCTTGGGCTCCCTGCTTTGCGGAGCCTGCTTCTCCCACCCCTCTGCCTGCTTCTCCCCCTGCTCTGTGTGTGCTCGCTCGCGCTCTCTCTCTCTGTCAAACAAATAAATAAGATCTTTTTTTAAAAAATAAAATAAAATAAAATCTCAGCAAGGGGCACCTGGGTGGCTCAGTCAGTTAGGCATCTGACTCCTGATTTGGCTCAGGTCATGATCTCAGTGTCATGGGATCAAGTGCCACATTGGGCTCCACTCTCAGCCCAGAGTCAGGGGGAGATTCTCTCCTCCTCTCTCTTTCTGCCTCTGCCCTCCCATGCCCTCTCTCTCTCTCTCTCTCAAATAAATAAATAAATAAAATATTTAAAATCTCAGCAAAACAGCAAAGATTATTATTCATATTTTATCAAAGAAAAGGTTAAAGGCCAAGAATTTCATCTGACTGATTAGGGAAAGCCTTGGATAAAATCCATCTCTCCTCACTTCTTATTCCTATCCTAGAAATTTTCCCCACATACCTTGACTAAAAGTTACTGACTACTCAACATATTAATTGTGCAGGAGTTAAACATATAGAGGGAGAGAGACAGAATGGTGGAGGGGTGGTTATCTCCAGCTCTGTAGGTATTTCAAAATGGTAGAAAGCCCTCTACTTTCATTTGACCTGGCTAAAAATAAATATATTTGGTAGAGTTAGTTCTCTTAGGTCTTCCCAAACATTTGCCACCCACAGGGCTTGCAGAGGATTAAGAGATAAGCTTAGAGTGTTTTGACAAGAGTTTTGAACTTCCTGGAACAGGGGTACTATGCAATGTCAAGGTTGGGTCTGCATTGCTAATAGAGTTTTATCTAGTAATAGGGGAAAGAAAACTCCTTCAGCTTGCTCTTTTGATCTAAGTTTTATATTTTCTGTCTCTGTATCTCTAGTCTGTTTCCCACAATGCCACGCCATAATTATCACAAGGTGGCACCCCTGGTGAGGTCACTGTGTGCCAAGCACGGATTGCCGTATGTGAGTAAGCCCTTGCTGGAAGCATTTGGAGATATTTTCAGGTAATTACAGAGTCTTTCAACTCACAGCTCCCATCACTTCTGGTACCCAGACTGTCACTGTCTTGTGAATCATTTACTCAACAACTATTTATTAAAGCACATCTGTGTGCTCAGCATGGACATGAGAACCTTCAGGGAACAACATCAACAATGCAATGATAATAAATAATTCTTAGTGTGTACCTACTTCCTACTAGGTAATTAATTGTTAGTGAAAATGCCTTGCTGCCCTCCTAAATTTCAAGGTTCTTAAGACCAGGATTGTGTGTTATTTACCCCTGCATTCCTTCAAGAGCCTTATCATGCTTTATAATTTATATGCCAGGGGTGGGAGGTCTCTCCAATCATCTCGCCCAGAGTTACAAACTTAGGTGCCTACAGGGTCCAGGGACATAAATGTGTGGATCAGAGAGTGGTAACTGACCAAGAGCAGAGAAGCCTGCTGGAACTGAAAATCTGTATTCATCTTGTATATTCACATCCTCCTAGAAAACACTAAAAGCCCATGATCTGGGTGTAATAAGTTTCTCTTACTTTTACAATTAGAAGAAAAAGAAAATACTGGTGTTTTGAATGAAGCCAACAAGGCCAGGCCTAGCCTGATCTGACCTCTGGACAGTGCTCCCGTTTCAGACTCCCCACCACTCCCATTTCCCTCTTCTGCCTTCCAGATATCTGGTTTCTCTTCCTTTGCTACAAAACTCCCTGCCCCTTTCCATTTCCTGTCCTTTCCCACCTTTTCTTTGCTTAGAATGTTCTTCCAGCCCACCACCTCCCCCCTCACATCACCTTCTCAATTTCCATCCACTTTCCAAGGCTTATAAATGCCTTTTCTTCATCTCAGTCTCCCCTCACCTCCAGAACCAAACCCTTCATCTGCACTTACAGCACCTGCTTCTCTTCACTTGTGACCTTTATCACAATCATGACTAAATAACATCATGGCTAATATATTGTTTAATGTATGTCTCCCAACCTAGACCAGGAATCCCAGGTAGATGGGACTCATGTCTCTCCTACTCATTGCTACATCCCCAAAGCCTAAAAAAGTATCTTTCACATTGTAAAATATGATGGGTCGGTAGATATAGGATGGGTTCATATAAAGGTATATGCTTTAATTTATAGAGACTTAGAGACTTTATGTTTAATACTAGAAAAAAGAATAATTGATTTTTGGGGTACAAAAGAGAATAAAATGAAATATAAACTCAATCTCCTCCTTATAGGAAAGGTGAACTCATCTGCTAAAAAAACAATGCAGTGCATTTGACTGCTTTTTCTGGGCAACAGAAAAAAACATCCATCAGATATAGCTGGAAGTGACAACATTGCCGTGAATCAAATGAAAGAGCACATGTTATATGGAGCAGCTCCTTTTACATTAAAGTCTCACCTACTGATGATTTTGTTTGTCTCTCCTTCAGGGCATTGAAGAAATCTGCAGCCCTCTGGAGGGATGCTTACTACGAAACATGAAGAAGAGCATCAACCTTAATACACATGTAGGGGAATCTCTGAAGGTGGTTTATGAATGTATGCTTACCTGCTGGTGCCACTGGCATAACCGAGGGTGCCAGGAGTGTGAATTCCAAGGATACATGATAACCCCTTCCCTGAAGGTTTTCTCTGCAAATGCAAAGCAATGGAAACACAAGGTGGTTAAGGTGACAAAAGGGAAATGGGAGCCAAATTCTTTTATTTCTTCAATAGAATCTTGAACTTAGTCTTACCAAATGAATCATTGGGGCATAATCACAAGAACCAGAGAAAATTTTACTGATGATGTGGGTATAGGAAGAAATGGGCCAAAGGAGAGACCTCTGATGGGCACTTCAGGAAACACTTCAGTTGTTTCTAGAAGAGAATGGTGTATTTAAGAAATTTCTGCTGAAATACAAATCTTTGCTTATTCCTTACTTAAATGTGTGAGCCTCTCTTTCTTTTTTTTTTTTTTAAAGATTTTATTTATTTATTTGACAGACAGAGATCACAAGTAGGCAGAGAGGCAGGCAGAGAGAGGGGGGGAAGCAGGCTCCCTGCTGAGCAGAGAGCCCAATGCGGGGCTCGATCCCAGGACCCTGAGATCATGACCTGAGCTGCAGAGGCTTTAACCCACTGAGCCACTCAGGCGCCCCAGAGCCTCTTTTTCTTTAAAAAATAAGTCTAATTAATGTTAAAACCTCCTTAAATGTTTTAATCTTCACTTTGGTTTTTCATTATTGTACCTACATAGGTGTAATTGTTATGTATATAAATTTTGCTTCTAAATTATAAAATCTCTTAAAGGAGTTCCCTACATCAAGGCCCAATAGCCACTGATTAAGGAGGTTAGGACTCCACGTTTTAAAATTATTGGTCTTCTGCTAAAGTATAAATTGTCCCTGATCGTATGATTGATTTATCTAATCCCTACCCACCAGAGAAGAATTACTACACCTTGTTATTAGGTACCCCCGATGAAGACAAGAGATTTGTTTTCTGTACTGTAGACATCAGGCTGTGTCAAAGCATTTTCAAGCTGAGCATTGAATTAAGCACATGTTAGGACAAGAAAGTTTCAGTGCTAGAAGGATTAGGGTAGGGGACACTCTCAGCACCATACTGAGGTCAAGCATCTGGGCTTTTGCTCATTCATTCGTGGGTTCATGTTAGAGATGACCCTAGCTGTGGGGAGGGAAAACAAACAGCACAAATTTCCACCGGAAGCTCCAAGCAAGTCAGCATTATGGGTTATCTGTTGTCTGAAATGCCACCAGTAAGCTTTTCATTCCCCTTCTTCAAACCCTGTAAAATACTCTTTTTCTTTGTTTCTTAATTAAGTCCCTGGGTTCCAAAGCAAAGATCCTAAGGCAGAAGGAAGTGTGATGACTTGAAAGAAGCCCCTGATGCTAAAGCATTGGGAGCAGAAGCCAGAGTGGTACAAGAAGGACAGTGAAGAACAATACATGAGGTTACTCAAAGGTCCAGAGGAGTTACTCATGTATGTCAAAGCTCAGAAAGCAAGAACTACTCAGGAGGAAGAAACCTAGAGATGCTAATGATAGCAAACAGGGAAGTTGGACAGAGGATAGAAAGGAAGAAAGGCTTTGCTGACTTCATGATTCTTTATGATATAAGCCCTGAATTGATGTGGCAAGAACCCCCACTGCACGTGCTGGTGGATCTACACGTGATTTCTCCTGCCTGAATGAAGTCAGGGTTGTAAGTGGTTCTGGGGTACAGTGGTTGGTTTTCTCTGCTGTATCTGGCCCAACTCCCAGAGATGCTTTAGCACTGTTTCTTCTCCTTGTCTCTTGAAATAGCAACCAGACCTCTTTCTGAACAGACTCACTACCTCAAAGACATCCCTCCATCAATGCTGAAACTAGTTCACTTGGCAGTTGCCCAAATGAAGTTGGTTACTATGGGACTAAACAAATCTGGGAGATTGAGACACATTATCTAGGGGAAACACGTGAAATCAGTTCAAGAAATTTGCTAAAGAATACAAATTTATGATGGAGTTAATTTTAACCTGCTTTGTGGGTCTTATCTCAGTGTAACAGTCATTTTCTTGAACAAACTATCTCAACTGATTTCTCTTCCTCACCCTGTGCTGACTGGTATTTTTACTTGGGGAGGCATTTTATTACTTCTTTTATTGTATTACTTCTACAATAAGCCTCCTAGAGAAGGAGAACCAAGCCCTATAATGTTCACATCTTCCCAGACCACTGAGCACTGAGCTAGAATCTAGATGGTCAGTACTCAGGGTATTTTATTGCTGTTCTCCAGAGTGTAGGGCTCTACTCTATGGCCACATGAATGAAGGTGGACCAGACTTCTGTCTCTTTAAACTAAATGACTCCTGAAAGTGGCCCTGGGAGGAGCAATCAGTTGAACAGCCAACTCTCAGTTTAGGTTCAGGTCATGATCTCAGAGTCCTGAGATTGAGTCCTGCATCAAGCTCCACACTCTTACCCTCTGCCCCTAACCCCCTCTTGCTCTCTCGCTCTCTCTCTCAAAAAAACAAATAAATATAATAGGAGGAGGGAAAATGACAGAAGATTAGGGGACCCACATTTCATCTGGTCCCTTGAATTCAGCTAGATATCTATCAAATCATTCTGAACACCTGTGAATTCAATCTGTGATCTAAGGAAAACACTGCTGCAATTATATAAATAGAAAAACGACCACTTTTTGCAAGGTAGGAGATACAGAGACATGAATCTGAAGGGATATATCGGAAGGGAAACTGCAAGGGAGAAGGAACCTCCATAAGCCAGCCCTGGAAAGTGATACAGCAGCAAAGCACAAAATCAGAACCTTAAAATCTGTCCTAGTGAGGGTGTCCTTATCTGAAAGGTGCTCGGGTGGCAAAGTGGGGCAGAATACCAGGTGGGATAGTGTGGTGGGGATCTCAGGATTCCCAGGGTCACAGAAAGAAGAGGGGTGCCTGGGTGCAGCAGAGCTCCCAAGCACTGGAGCAGGGAAGCCAGCTACAGTCAGCAAACCCTGGAATGGCCTCCCACCCAGGTGTTGCCCTAAACCATGAAAGGCTCTCTAAGCAGGGGTCCAGCAAGAAACAACCATTATGAGATGTGGCAACTGCTCCCCAAGCAGGGGCACAGGAGGTGGCTGGGCTGTGGTGAGACCCCACTGCCGGTCCCTGGGAGGACTGGTGTGGGTGTGCACCAAAGGAGTCTACAGAGTTTGGCACACACTGCTTTTCCCTCAGGGATCACTGAAGAATAGGGGCAGAGATCATTCGGCTTCCAGGATTGGAGAGCAGGGTCCTGTTATTTTTACTTTTTCTTTTTTGAAAGATTTTATTTATTTTTAAAGATTTTATTCATTTAAGAGAGAACAAGAGTGAAAGAAATCACAGAGGGAGAGGGAGAAGCAGGCTCCCCATTGAGCAGGGAGCCTAACATGGGGTTTAATCCCAGGACCCCGAGATCACAATCGGAGCCAAAGGCAGACACTCAACCAACTGAGCCCCCAGGTGCTCCCATTTTTACTTTTATCTTCATCCTCTAAACCAGTGGGAAAATGTTTCAGGGAACAAAAGCCACATAGAGTTTCCCCAAGCAGCTTACACTGAGCCCCGCCCCCTAGCAAAGGGTGGTGAAACTCCACCCAGGCAAAGACACCTGAGAATCAATGCAACAGGCTCCTCCCCCAGAAGACCCCAGGATCTCAGGCAAATACCAACTCTAGGGAACACACAGAACTGAAAAACTCCTGGGCTAAGGATAATAATATATAGAATTTGAGGTTTTTTTTCTCGTGAGATTTTACTCTTTCAGCTTCAAGTTTTCTGTTTCTATTTCTGTTTTCTTCTTTTTCCTTTTCAACTGATTTCTTATTTTACCAGCTCTTTGTTTTTACGTCTTTTTTTTTTAATTTTCATTTTTACATTTACATTTTATAGATATATTCTTCATTTTTGGCTTCCTATCATGGTACTCAATATTATTTTTGTATACATATCTTTTTTCTTTCTTCGTAATTTTGGAACTTAAAGTCTTCTAACAAACGTACCAAATACACCCAGGACCAAGTGGATCACCCTATTTTATCCACCTGGGAGATTATATTTTCTCTTTTTTCCCTTTTTTTGTTTTCCTTTTCTTTTTTGGTTTCCGACCTCTTCAGATTTCTCTAGTGTGTATTTTGCTAGGGTTGTGGTTGATACTTTCTTTTTTTAAGATTTTATTTATTGATTTGACAGATAGAGATCACAAGCAGGCAGAGAGGCAGGTAGAGAGAGGAAAGGAAGCAGGCTACCTGTTGAGCAGAGAGCCCAATGTGGGGCTTGATCCAGGGACCCTGGGATCATGACCTGAGCCAAAGGCAGAGGCTTTAACCCACTGAGCCACCCAGGCACTCCGTGGTCAATACTTTTTATTTTGTTCTCTCATTCATCTATTCTTCTCTGAACAAAATGACTAGAAGGAGAAAGTCACAACAAAAGACAGAACCAGGAGTAATACTTTCCTGCCATAGACCTAATCAATATAGACATAAGTAAAATATAAGATCTAGAATAGGTCTTATAATATATATATTATATATATAATATATAAATGCAGAATAATGATTATAATGTTACTAGCTGAGCTTGGGGGATAAAAAAGGATAAAAGACACTAGAGAATCTCAGGCAGAAATAAAATCTAATCAGGCCAAAATTAAAAATGCTTTAACTGAGATGAAGTCCAAAATGGATGCTTTAACAATGAGGATAAATGAGGCAGAAGAGAGTCCACAATGTAGAACACACAAGGATAAAAAGAAAGGAAGCCAAGAAAAAAGAGAAAAAAAACAATTAATACCATGGGGGAGGCTTTGAGAAATCAGCAATACCATAAAGCAAAATATATTTAAATTATTCGTGTCCCCTAGGAAGAAAAAAAAAAAAAGAGTAGGACAGAAGGTATATTTGAGCAAATCATAACTAATAACTGGGGAAGGAAATGGTCATTCAAGTCCAAGAGACACAAATAACCCCCCTCAAAATCAATAAAAATAGATCAACACCCCAATGTATAATAGTGAAGCTTGCAGATTTCACAGATAAAGGGAAAATCCTGAAAGCAGCTCAAGACAAGAGGTCCTTAATGTACAAGGGCAGGTACATTAGACTGGCAACCAGCCCTATCCACAGAGACCTGGTAGGCCAGAAAGTGCTGGCATGCCATATTCAGAGTATTAAATGAGAAAAATTGCAACCAACAAAACTTTATCAATCAAGGCCATCATTCAGAGTGGAAGGAAAGATAAAGCACTTCCAGGAGAAACAGAAACTAAAAGAATTTGTGATCACTAAACCAGCCCTGCAAGAAATATTAACATGGATCCTGTAAGCAAAGAGACACACAAGGGATATCACAATGGCACCAAATTCATATCTTTCAATAGTTACTCTGAATGTAAATGGGCTAAATGTTACAATCAGAAGACACAGGGTAATATATTGAATAAAAAAGCAAGACCCAACCATATGCTGTCTACAAGAGACACATTTTAGACCCAAAGACACCTCCAGATTGGAAGTGAGAGGTGGAGGACAATTTACTATGCTAATGGACATCAAAAGAAAGCTGGCGTAGCAACCCTTATACCAGAAAAATCAGATTTTTAACCAAAGACTGTAGTAAGTGATAAAGAGGGACACTATATCATATTTAAAGGGACTATCCAACAAGAAAATCTAACAACTATAACTATTTATGCTCCTAACTTGGGAGTAGCCAATTATATAAACTAATTAATAACAAAGTTAAAGTAGCACATTAATAATAATACAGTTATAGTAGGGGATTTAACACCCCATTCACCAACAATGGACATAGCAGAAGAGCAACAAGGAAACAAGGGCTGTGAAAGACCCACTGGGCCAGATGGACTCCACAGATATATAGAGCATTCCATCCTAAAACAACAGAATACATATTCTTCTCCAGTGCACATGGAACTTTCTCCAGAATAGATCACATACTGGGTCACAAATCAGGTCTTGACTGGTACCAAAGATTGACATCATTCCCTGCATATTTTCAGACCACTATACATTGAAACTTGAAGTCAATCACAAGAAGAAATTTGGAAGGAACTCAAGTATTTGGAGGTTAAAGAGCATCCTACTAAAAGGATGAATGGGTCAACCAGGAAATTAAATAAGAGTTTTAAAAATTCATGGAAACAGATGAAAATGAAGACACAACTATTCAAAACACTTGGGATGCAGCAAAAGCAGTCTTTTTTTTTTTAATTATTTATTCACTTGATAGACAGAGATCATGAGTAGGCAGAGAGGCAGGCAGAGAGAGGAGGAAGCAGGCTCCCCGCAGAGCAGAGAGCCCGATGTGGGGCTCGATCCCAGGACCCCAAGATCACGACCTGAGCCGAAGGCAGAGGCTTAACCCACTGAGCCACCCAGGTGCCCCAGCAAAAGCAGTCTTAAGAGGGAAGTGCATAGCAGTACAAACATTTCTCAAGAAATTAGAAAAGTCTCAAATACACAAGATAACCTTACACTAAAGGAGCTAGAGAAAGAACAGCAAACAAAGCCTAAACCAAGCAGGAGAAGAGAAATAATTAAGATTAGAGAAGAAATGAAATAGAAAATGAAATAGAATGAAATAGAAACCAAAAGAACAGTGGAACAGATCAATAAAACTTGAAGTTGGTTCTTTGAAAGAATCAATAAGATCAATAAACCCATAGCTAGACTTATCAAAAAGAAAAGAGAAAGGACCCAAATTAATAAAATCATGAATGAAAGAGAAGAGATCACAACCAATGCCAAGAAAATACAATTATAAGATCATATTATGAGCAACTATATGCCAACAAATTAGGTAATCTGGAAGAAATGGATGCATTCCTAGAAACTTATAAACTACCAAAACTGAAACAGGAAGAAGTTGAAAACCTGAACAAATACATAATGGGCAAAGAAATTAGAGAAGTATTCAAAAATCTCCCAAGAAACAAGAGTCCGGGGCCCAACGGCTTCCCAGAAGAACTCTACCAAACATTTAAATAACTAATACCTTGTCTTCTGAAGCTGTTTCAAAAAACAGAACTGGAAGGAAGATTTCCAAACTCCTTCTATGAATCCACATTACCTTGATCCCAAAGCCACACAAAGACTCCAACGAAAAGGAAAATTGCAGATGAATATCTCTCAGGAACATGGATGCAAAAATTCTCACCAAGGTACTAGCCAATAGGATCCAACAGTACATTGAAAAGATTATTCACAATGACAAAGTGGGATGTATTCCTGGGACACAAGGTTGGTTCAACATTCACAAATTAATCAACATGATTCATCACATTAATAATAGAAAGAACAAAAACCATATGATCCCCTCAATTGATGCAGAGAAACCATTTGACAAAATACAGCATACTTTCTTGATTAAAACTCTTCACAGTGTAGGGATAGAGGGAACATATCCCAATATCATAAAAGCCATATATGAAAAAAAAGCAATATATGAAAAAGCCCACAGCAAATATCATTCTCCACTGGGAAAAACTGAGAGGTTTTCCCCTAAGGTCAGGAACATGACAGGGATGCCCATTTGCATCGCTGTTGCTCAACATAGAGCTAGAAGTCCTAGCCTCAGCAATCAGACAACAAAAAGAAGCAAAAGACATTCAAATTGGCAAAGAAGTCAAATTCTCTCTGTCAAATAAATATATTTTTTTTTTAAAAAGGAAGATGCAATTCATATATAAAATGGAATATTACTCAGCCATCAGAAAGGATGAATATTTAACATTTAATTTGATGTGGATAGAACTGGAGGGTATTATGCTGAGCAAAATAAGTCAGAGAAAGACAATTATCATATGGCTTCGCTCATATGTGGAACACAAGAAAGAGCACAGAGGATGATAGGGAAAAGGTTGGAAAACTGATTGGGAAGTCATCAGAGAGGGAGGAAAACCATGAGCGAATCTTAACTATAGGAAACAAACGAGGGTAACTGGAGGGGGGGCTAGGAGGAGGGATGGGGTAATTGGGTGATGGGCATGATGGAGGGCACATGATGTGATGAGCAATTGGTATTATACACAACTGATGAATTATTGAGCTCTACATCTGAACCTAATGATGTAATATTGCTGGCTAATTCAATTTAAATTTAAAAAAGAAAAAGAAATAAATATGAATCAGTCAATCAATCCTGAGAATTAAGTCACAGCCCTACTTAAAACTCTTCAATGGATTCTCATTGCTCTTGAAATAAAGACCAAACCCCAGGACTTCCAACAGACTTTGCCTACATTGGCCATCCCCAGGAACCCTGCCCCACCTTATGCCACTCTGGCCCTTGCTCCCTCTGCTTCAGACCCCATGGTTTCTTCTAGTCATCACTTTCCCTCTGCCACAGGGTTTTTGTTCCTGAACACAGTATCTGAACATCTCTGTCACCCTCCTGCCCTCCCTTCTCACCTGGTTATGTGCCACTAGACTGCTGGTCTCAGGGCAACCTCTCCACAAAGTCAATGCCTATTGTGATATGCTCTGTAGCCATTACTACAGGTAAAATTTTACATTCTTTTGTGTGATGTCTTAATTTTTTTTCTCTTCTGCCCATGTTTGCAATATCCATAAGAGTCAGAACTTCCTGACATGTTAGAGACACACAATAAAGATGTGTGGAAGGAGGGGAAGTAGGAAGAGAGGAGGGAGGGAAGAAAAAGAAGTACATGAATGTAATCCTTCCTAATTAGATCAAAAGGTAAATTTTGTCAAGTATATCAAAAGCACTTCTATATCCAATTCTGAATTATTAGAATTCTTATTAAAACTGGAGAACATCTACCAAGCAATAAGTACTGAGCTACACCCTTCATGGCATTATTCCATTTAATTCTCACAATAGCACCATGGGGCAAGTCCTATAATTAATCTCATTTTACAGGTGAAAAACTTGGGGCTTAGGTAGGCCAAACAACTTGCCTGATGTCACAGGTAAGAAGTGGTGGAACAGTTTCAGACTCAGGGATATCTGACTCCATAGTCAACGCTCATTAATTTCCATGCCAAGAAATTCAAAGGAGAATTACATTAATTGATATGGACAGTTGGCATTTCTGGAATATCTCCAATAGCTTGCCAGGAGCTGATGGAATAAGCATCAAGGTAGTTAGCTTTTCACCTCAGCAGGAACAGGCACCCCAGGGAAGGGAAGGCTGGAGCAGCATGACAGGCAAAGCACCAGCTCAGAAAGGATTCCTGTGGACTGACAGCTACTCATCAATCCTAAAAGGGTATGCTGCTCAGAGAAATATCACTTGGGAGTACTCAAGCTGAGATCTAAGTTTTCAGAAATGACAGGCACTGCATTAACCTATAGGAACAGGATAAAGAAATGGATTTGAGGTTTTGTGGTGATTTAACATGAATTCAGTCAAAGAAAATTCATCTTCCCTGTGGCTATTTTCATGTGGCCTTCCCTGAAACCGTATTTCCTCTAAAGCCTCATTCCTCTTAGTAAAATGATGCAGTAAGAACCTGCATGCCTTTTCAGTTGGGCATTAAGTAAGGGTGACTGGAATAGAAGTCTCCTATAATAGAACCTAGATTCTAATTACAGCTCCTTAACACCCTACAATAAATTGGCCAGGTCATTTATTCCCTTCATACCTCAGTCTGTGAAATAAGTGTAGTTCCTACTGTTACCTGGTCTACATGCATCATAGCATGGTTGGGACAAATGAGTAAGGTAATAGTTTCATAAACTGAGAACACCCGTTCACGTGCTCATTATTGTTATTTTGTTATAATGAGGTTCCTCCCATCCAAGACCTACCAAAAGCAAGAGAGGCCATAGAGTCACACAGACCCTCAGGATAGAAAGACACTAAATTGTTTTAATAATGACAGGACACCTTTCTCCAAATAAGAAGCTTATGAGTCACAAGTGAGAAAATGATTTCTCTTGTGGCAACAAGTAACACCCATGAGTCACCTTCCACATTTATCTCTTAATCTTAAATCCCCTGGGACCAGCATCCATATCTCGGGCTGGAGAGATAGAAGAGAGCCAGGGGTTCTATTTATCCAGAATCCTGGTTAACCATGTGAAGGCACAACTGTCATTGTTGGAAATCATACCCAATACAAGTGTACCATTTGTTACTTCATCAGTATATTATAAAGGACTCTCTTGACTAGTCCCATGCTAATCATCAACCTTAAAGATGCAGAAGGTATAGGGCATTGAATTTAAACCCTTTTGATGGAAAGAATATACTCAGGGACTTTTTCCTCTCCTAGCATGATTTGTGGAAGTTTGCAAACAGACATCAATGTTGAGAGAATTTCACAGTGAATATCTGAGTAGTCATCACCTAAATTGAACATTAACATTTTAGAAAATTCATCTCATTTCGCACCTATCCATCCACCTATCTGTCCATTAATCCATCTGATTTTTGTATGTGCTCCAAAGTAAATCTAAAGAAGCTTACTTTTAAAAATAAGCCCAGATTAGGCAAACCACAAAAGTATATTTCTCTTCTTCAATAAAGAATTGGTGAAAATTGTGGAGTAGCTTCATCTTGCAAGGAATCTTAAGGGATTTTTGCTATAAGAGAAAAATAACATTGTTAACTTTCTGGAAAATTAAGTCAAAACAGAATAAACATTGGACATACATTTATCTTTCACTGTTTTTCACTTACTTACACATTTATCCTCGTCATCCTCTTTCATTTGGCAACAGTTATTAAACCCCTACCATGTGTCAAGCATTGGGCAGATGATGTGAACGAGAAAGGCTGGATCCTGGTCTCTTGGAGTTTACATTCTGCTGGAGAAGACAGTCAATAAACAAGTAAGTGGAAGAAAAAGCAAGATTATGTACGAATATAAACTGGGTGTTGTGTAAGAGAATGATAAACAGGATGTCAGGGGAAATTGAGTGTGAGAAGATGTGAAGGAGCCTGCCATGAGATCCTGATAAGCAGAATAATCAGAAGTAAGTACAAGAGCCCTGAGGCAGGTGTTGGGGTCCGTTATCAAAGGAATGAGACTGAGACAAAGTGAAAGTTATGCAAAGCCTTATTCTATGCCAAGCATTAGAAGTTAGACTGACCAGCCAGGGGAATGAGACTGAGACAAAGTGAAAGTTATGTGAAACTTTTTTCTATGCCAGGCATTAGAAGTCAGACTGACCGGCCAGGGCTGCCTCCGAAGAGAGC